>NC_137649.1:21400701-22150701 GCF_963383615.2 Lipophrys pholis
TCGTGTTTGCTGGAGACAAAGTAAGAGAAACAACGAGGCCGTCGCGCCTCTGCCTTCAGATCTCGACTCGCTCTCTATTCAGCGACGCGTCGCTCTCCAGACGTTTCCAGACGCCGTCATCACTCAGGCAGGCCAAGGTCTCAGGCGTGAGATGTTTCCATACATCACAATATTGCTGGTCGATATTGATTGACTTTTCGCGGCTTCGGGGATGTATCGGCACCCACCTATGCCTTTTCCTCGCATGTAATTAACATGGGAGACAAGTAATAAGTCATCCGTAACTTTTTAACCTTGCAGGAAGCCCCCGATGCATCAGCAGCGGGGGAGGGGGGGGGGGATTGAGTCGGCAGGTTGTTGCAGTTGGGTGAAAGATTATGTTTGGTTTAATATTAAGAGGGTATCTGCATGCATGGGTCACACGTCTGTCTTCGAAAGCCAGATAAGTTTATGCAGGATGTGCGATGGAGGTTTTGTTTGGATTGAGGTTTTGGCGAAGGATCCCATCCGTTCTCCGGCCCGACCAAACCCTCCAAGTAGCTCTTTTGAGAATAATCACAGCTATTTTCCAGCTGTGTTTTGTATTACTCTCGCTTGCTCCGTCGCACCGATCAATTACCTTAGGAATTCTGTCCGTTGCACAGATTTGGGGCTTGCTGTTTGCCAAAAGAGCTCGCCACCAACCTGACCGTGACCTCCGCAAAACAATAGCACTGACGCTGCCCAGTCTCCACACACACACACACACAAAAAAAAGTTGGCTTTCTGTCCATCTGCAAAATGTGGGATATGTTGAATTTTAACATTTGGAGCCTCCTTAGGTTTAATTCGTCGCTCCCACTTCTGGGGAGAAAAACAACTTCTTGCGGTCTCAGTAGTTACAACAAGGAATAATAGAGGAAGTCAAAACACAAGTGTACACTGCTCTATTATTATGTCGACATGTGGCCAAAGTACTACGTATTATGAAGATCGATGATGGCAAAGACAAAATGTAGGATGTGGTGCTCCCAAAAGAATGATCCAGTTTATTGTATCCCACAACGCAAAGCCCAGAGGGTTTTGTTACTCATTCTTATTACTTTATACATCAAGAATTCTTCGAATTGTTCTTCAAAAGAAGACAAATGAAAGAAGACAAAAGAAAGAAAGCCCAGAGGCCAAAGTTTCTTTCCCCATAAAACGGCACCTTTACCCACAATGCATTGACTTTTTGCTGGTAGAGCCTCTGAAGAAGCCAAAAATTGGATTGAGCCGTTTCCTCTCCTGAGTCCAAAATGTTTCACATCAAGCTAAATTCTGCTGCGTCTATTACTGAAGATGATGCCGGACAATGTTCCCACTTTAAAAAAAAGCAAAACACTAAATAAATAAAATGATTTCATCATTATTCAGTAAAGCCGTTGGTTAGGGATTTTTAATTTTTTTTTTACTTTCCCAGGGTCAAGTGCAGAAATCTTCTGCTCATGCTATCACGCCAGTTGAGTAATTAGCTGTAATTCCTCTGTAGAAATTTTCTGCTTCCTAATGCAAAGCATGAATAAAAGAGAATATGCTAAATATGAATGGATTCTGTCTGATATAATTCCAACAACACCTGTTCATCTGCTGAATCAGCCCACTCCCAGCCACTTATTAATTTTGCATGCATTTCAAAGCAGCACCATCGCACACACACACCGCAGCGAGCCGCAGTCCTCTCCGACTCAAACATCCGCCGAGTGGGGAAGGGCCAGCATTCACTTCGTTTTTAATCATTCCTCTGCAGAATATGTTTTTTTTTTTTTTTATTATTTCTTTCTTTAAAGTTGCTCCGGAAAACATTAATTTGCAGAGAAAGCACTCTTGTGGTTATTATTCCACTCCGAACTTGTTTAGAAGAACACTGATGCATAATTGTTGACTTCATTTATGCTGTCGAGACCGCCGATGATCACGTCTCTTAGTAAAACCCACTTCCCTGTCTTAAAGGGAGGACGAAATAAATAATCCAATTTTTCTGGGTAAGTGAAACTTGTTTGATGTGCTCAGATAATTCATGTCAGCAACATCATTTCTTTAAGTGTAAGTGCGGAGCTGGCGTCGCCTTGGGAGGAACCAGAGAGAATTAATGGGGGCACAGTCGAAAAATCTAGGGTTTTTTTGCCTTTAAATATTAACTACGGCCAGTTTCAGGCCTTGTTTACGCAACATAATTTTTCCATTTTTATTTCAGAAAAGTTCTGTGTTTAAACGGCAATGCTTTGAAAAATATACCCAATTACATGGAAACGGCAGAAACGTAGTTTTCACGTTGTTCCACTGTCGGGCAATTTTTGTTTTTGTCATGAAACCACACACACACACACACACACACGCACACAGGGAACAACACACTATAAATATTAAACAATTTGTGAGCACACAGACATTCCTATTGACAGACAACAAAGTTGGATTGCCATTACGGCGACTCGCAACTATAAAACTACCAAGTTCCAGGAGAATATGAACTGGGAGTCATGACGCTCTGGAGGAAACACTTGTTATTGTACATCTACTCATGCATGTGCTGCACGTATGAAGTCGTAGAATTTAATAAAAAAAGTTGTGTTTTCTCCCAATTCCATACAGAGCGTTTTCAAAAAAGTTTGGTTTTCCTCCGTTTACTCGAAAAGTTCCACATTGGGAGCATTTTCAGTAAACGGACACTCCAAACGCAACAGAAGTTTTGCGTTTTCACTTGAAAATGTTGACGAGCTTTAGGGAACGGCCTCATCTTAGTACTAGCCGGGCAGATACATCAAAAACGTTTTAACTTCCAGAAGAAACCATGACAATTTGTATACAGGGCTTTTTACGTGCGCTGAATCCTGAAACATGTTTCTACGTCAAACAGAACCAAAGTTGTAGTCAGATAAGTTCTTCATACAGACGGCCGCCATCTTGGATCTTGCTCTCAGTACAATTTACGGCATTTTAAACTATTTCATTGTATTCCTTGATCCCAAAAACCTCTAATGTGCCACCAAAGATCATGTTCCTATGTCAAACAGAACCAAAGTTATGGCCAAATATTGTGACATGGAAGGTGGCCATCTTGGAATTTTTCGATTTTGAGTGGCATTTAATTTACCAGTGTAGATGCCATTACATTCGGATTCAGCATACTCAAAAGCCTTGTATACAAATGTCCATGCTTTCTTCCAGAGGTGAACATCTTGTTCTTGAATTGTTTCATAACTGCCCAGCTATGTTGTCAAGACAAACTTGAATTCAGAGAAAACTTTTGACATATATGAGGGCTTTATTATTCCTGTGGCTTAAATATCTTATGACGTGGAAAAACATGAGGAAGTCTTGCATGAGACAAAGCTTGTGTAGTGTGTGGTTTTGAGGAACAGGGTTCAAAGCGATGAAACTTTGTGTGGGAGAGATGGTCTTCTGCCATTATAGAAACCTCTAGAGTATTTTATCAGTCTGAACATGTATTACATACATGTTCCCATCGTGTGGTGTAATCATGTGGAAAATATGTTGCAATGCCCATAAATAATCAATGAATGTGCCTGAGCTGACATTAAGTATAGATAAGGAACAAGTCAGTACTTTAGCAGAACAGATTACGAAGCTCCTGTAACAAATCATGTTCTTTTTTTTGTGAAATATCATTTGCAATAGTATTTTAGGTCTAACCCATCACTGATTTAAGTTTATATCAGGCTATGGCTGCACTGTCTATTGTGTTTGTCACTTATCTGCTGCAATTTCCATCTAAATGATTCTTGCTTTTTTGGGGGGTCAATATCATAGATAATGTGTTGCAAGGCACAACTCATCCAAGAAGTACATTGTGGGTGACCTCTAGTGGCCGGAGTCTTTATGACAGAAGCAAAGTCAGGAGGCAGTGGATAAACGCCTTTGTTGATGTTTATAGTGTATTGTTCTCTGTGTCTGTGTGTGTGTGGTTTCATTAGAAAATTACAGATAGAATTGAATAATAGGAAATTATACACAAGCCTCTTTTTTTAAAAAGTTCTTCATATCAATTATCTGAGTGTAACCAGTCTGTGTCGTAGAATAATTAGTTCATTTCCGTGTCAATGCAGTACTAAACTTTGTTTTTGCAAACAAAACACGTGTATCAGCTATTTTTGCGTCTGTACTGACACATCCTGTTTGCGTAAATCAAAGTTGGTGCTGCTCCCCTGAGATATTTGCGTTTACTGCAGACAACACAACAATAAGTGAGTGTAAGATGTAGATAATACAGATCCCCCTCCGGACTTTCAGTGCTCCGTTATTTCGGTATTCCTTCAGACGTGGGGTTCAGTTTTGATTTCAACCTCCATGCAGCTTGTACAGTGGGGTAGTAACCCTGTCTGGCAGCTCATAGTGGTTCGTATTTACAGTCCGTTTTAGAAGAATCAGTCAAATGTCGCAGCGACATCTGGACTCGCCTGAGAGGCCTCTGTTCCTCCTGCCTGTGTACTTCAGTACTGCTGCAGCAGCCTGCACTCTCCTAATGATTTAATGATGGATTTAACTGACAAACCAATTAATCACGCTTCCATAGTGTCGGCTGAAAGTAACCAAAACACCAACAGGATGCACCTCGAATTTAGAAGAAGAATCAGTTAGAACTTTATGAACAGTGAATAACAGGTTATTTATCATGGCATGTGTACAGGTGGAATATATTAAGAAACAAATTAACATATCCTTCTCAGAGTTCATGCATTAGAAGCAGTGAAAATTGGAAAATGAGTTTCTTGAGAGTAGCGGACACAACAACACTGAGACCGGAGTTGAGATATTGGTGACGCTGCCATTAAAGATATCTACCTCGTCATTTTCAAAAAAAGCCTCTGAACCATGCTGTCAGGGTGAGTTTCTTAAGATAATAATAAAAAAAATTTTTTTAAAAAAGCATAATGCAACAGGAGAAGTTTTTTGATATTTCACTGTATTTTGCACCAGAACTGTCACGGATGCGGGTGGACCCAGAAGCAGACTCAGAGCTCCTTAAAAAAAACAAAAAAGAAAAACCTGAGTTTATTTGCATAAAAATGTCCCAAGTGAGTAAAATTCCCCAAAAAACCATAGTCCAAAAAAGCAGAGAGCACACAGATAAGGGCGTGTTCACATTCCCCAATTTGATCCAGACCAGAGTTTTATTCAGAACTCTGACCCGGACCTGACAAGTGATCTCTGGGCTTTAGGTTTGTTTACAAACGATCTTTCCAGCGGGCGGGGTGAGAGGACGCGACGTCGTGCACAATGCATTCTGGTCCAGTCTCTAAAGTGAAACGGGAGGAAGATAAAACAAATTGATGAAATGAACCGACACAGACCAGCGAGGGGTTTAAATAGACAGGAAGGAAGGGGAACAACAGGTGCAGCTCATGAGTGCAAAGCAGGGGAAGAAGCCGATAGGATAATTGGAAACGCGATGTGTGTAGTAATTTTCGGTGTATTGTTTGACTCAGTTTTTTTTTTTATGACATATACGCTAAAATCTTCACAGTTTTAATCTAAAGTCTGTCATGGTTCTATTTTCTGATCCAGCCCACTCAAGGTTAAATTGTGCTGCATGTGGCCCCTGAACTAAAAAGTGTTGCTGGTAGAGCTGCTCTGGAATGACATGTAACATTAAGGCATTTTAAAATGAAAATTTAATTAATTTACGCAGTTTATGTCCGAGCACTTCATCTGGCCCCTCAATTGAGGAAACTTCTTTTCAACAGGGGACTTGCTGTTGAAAACGCTTCCTTAAGAATTCAGTCATTCTTACAAGGGTGAAAATTGTGACGGCTCGTGACCGCTCTACCCGATCGGCGGCGGTCAGCGTCTAACACAGCGCACAGCAAAGGATCATTGATGCACGTGGAGACTGAGTCTGCATGTTTCCATCCAGCAGATGTAGAGCGAGCGAAGCTGAACCAGCTGCAGAAGTTATTGCTGCTTCTGATATTAAAAAATAATAATTTTTTCCCCACATGTTATTTTTCCGCAAGGTGAATGTCGCCACATATTTATAGCCAATACTAATATTAGAGCGTCAACACGTATTTAATATTTTCCTCATCTCACATTTGGTGAACTGTGTGCTTTTGAGTTGTAATTAGAATGCATTAATTACTGCGAAGCCGCCTGTCCTTTTAAAAATAGCACTCCCGTGCATGTTGGTTTTTTTTGTGTTTTTTTCTCACCGGGGACGGTGGAAACATTCCTCTCTCACTATTACTGCCAGGATCAGGGCGTGATTATGTCTGAACATTGTCCTCCTGCTCCACGGCGCCCATATTCCACATCAGAGGACTGAAGGGGTTGATAAAACTGTTGACAAGCTCATTTGAGTCACTTTCTATTAGTAATGAGCTAAACTGGCAGCGCTGAGTGGGACATCAAGTTCTGTATTTACTCTGTTTTGCCTGTGGCGCACACAAGCTGTCCCATTGTATTGATGGAGGATCTTTTATGGAGACTGAGGAGAAGACATGAAGAGTCTAAAGTGTAACACTAATGCCGACATGATGCAATTTTGTGAGTGAAAATTAAAGCTATTTTTGGGTGAGCTTCGCGTGATAAACTGAGAAATGGTGTTCTTCTTCCAGCAATTGGAGGTGGCGGGGCGGGCGGGGGGGTCTTAAATGTTGATATTGTCAAGAAAAAGCTGAATAAAAAGGTTGAAATCTCTCAAATCAGTCAAAGAAAAGGGCTGAACGTGACATGAAACTTTTACCATCCTAAATTGTAAATGAAACTTAAAAAGTGCAGTTTATGTTCATATTTCTAAAAGATTTATGGAAATTTAAGTTTGCCTCATTTGACACGCTAAACCTGTTTCGCGGCTCCAGTGAAACTTGATTTGGCGGAGAGGGACAAAGACGGGCCCTTTTGGTCATAAAGGAATGTAGACTCCTGCTCTAAACCCCAAAAGTAAAAGTAAAAAAGTGCATTGAAATGACTGTTTTATTTGGCAATACAGAAATAAAATGAACATTAATTAGTTGCACAACAATGCTCAAACCAAAAGTCAAACTGTAAAATAAAAAAAAAAAAGGGTTAGCAACACCTAAGCCTGCACAGTGGTGTTACCTTCAGTTTGAGTCCAGGTTGTGGAAACTTTCTGTAAAGTGTTATCCTGTTCATCCTGTGCGTCTGTACATTTTCTCCCATGTATGTGAGTGTGTGTGCGGGGAGTAGCCGGCCTTCTTCCGTACTCGTCTGGGATCAGTCCCTTCAACCTGCCACCCTGAATTGGATAAAGCAATATAAAAGATGCACAGCAACCTTTGTTTTTTTATTGCCGCCTCTAATAAACCGAGGAAGGTACAGAAGGTCCTTTGGCAGCATTGCCAGAACTTTCCGACATTGTAAATAAAGCATAAAGGCTGGATGGGGAGAGTCGGTCCAAATGCCATCAGCAGTGAAATTTCATGAATTCTGATAAAATTTAACGAGATCACTGCAGCAATATTCTAATAGTGATACCCATTAAAGCGTAAAATGTTTTAGTTAAGTGCATATAGTCTCATTGTAGGTGATTCACACTCTTAATTACTGTTTTTTGGCCAAGGACCTTTATCTGGCATAAAACACCTTCAATGGTGTCCTGTTCCCTAGAGAAGTGGGTATACTCTTCATTTTGTCCTTCTTTTAAAGCAACGCCCCCAATTTATTAATTTTTTTAGCCATGTATCATGACTATTTCCAGAGTATTTGCTAATTTTCTAATAATTTCAGTCTAATTTATGGGTGAGCAAATATGTTTCTTACAAAGACCCACCGTACTCTGATTGGCTCGTTAACCCTCATGCTTCATGGCAAATGTAGACCTCAACCAATCAAATCAGTGAATACAGCAATTACAAGCCAATTAGAGGCCGAGGTCACGGCTTCATCATCCAAGGGGCGGGAGATATTGCTGACTGGTGCATTGGAGGGATTTGGAAGGATGTCTACGCAACGCTCAATGAAAGACAAGTAGGTATACGCTGTATATCCACAAATGTACCGCTTTGTACCTTCCAGCGTTAGGCTGACACTGAGAACAGACTTTACCGTGAGCCACAGGACCATCTTGAGTCCTGCTGTCAAACCTCGAGAATGTGATGTGTTTGCATATTTATAGATTATGAAGACATAGCAGATGTCATTTTAAAGATCCTTACAAGATAACTGCCAATTTTTTTGAGGCACCCGGCACAGATAATTACTGCGAGAGCAGTATTTTATGTACATCTTAAAACATGCCCGGAGGCTCACTTTAAATAACTGAGGTAGCGAAATTATGGGTTTGACTAGAAAATCCTCACTGAGAGTCTCGTCTTTGTGACTCACTGCTGATAAACAGTGAGTCACAGGAGATCGAGCAAAATCAGATTAATCTAAAAATAATAGATTCACACATGTGATCAGTGAGCGATGTTGGATGACACAAAAACACAAATGCATGAGAGAAAGCAGCTCATCCGTTCTGGGGAAGGGGCCGGGGATTTATAGCGCTGCAGGAGACTATCCTGGAGATCAGCTCCTGCCTCCTCCTGCAGCTCCCAGCCAGATCACATATACTTGAATTAGTGCAACTCCTGACATACACTGCAACTATATTGTCCAACACAAAGCAATATAGACCATGGTTAGATTACACTGTCATGATGCTATAAAACAAGAGGCTTTGCACGGGTCACTTGTATTTTTTATCTTTATTTTTTGTACTCTGTATGCTGATCAGCCATAACATAATACCTACTTGCCTAATTGGTCTAACTGGTACCGAATGAAAAACCATTAATTCGCCTTCTTCATCTCTGAGTCTCCATCGGCATAAGTGTTGTAAGAACATGCTTGGGATGTTTTTTTTTTCCCTTTATATATGCATACGTTCATAATTACATTAAATAATTTAGCTTTCCATATTGTCCATATTGAGCTGTAGAAGCGAGATATTAGACACTGGGAAAATCCAACCTACTATTATAACATAAATCAAACTCAAGGTCGCTGCTTAACTATTAAAATCTACTTCATTACATTTCACATTCTTTGCCTAGATACATATTTGCTATCATTGTGATTTTTGTCACGTGAAAACAGAAATAAAAGATCATATTTGACCATCCATTCTTCATTTCATCCTGCATAATAAATGTTTCAGATTAATAACATTACCATGAGATCCCATGCTTACGTTTGGCTCAATTAAACAGAATGTGATTTAAAAAATTCTTATTTTTTTTAATAAAACATGATAAAATATCATTCACATGCGTTATATCGCCATGTAAAGTTGACTTGCTGCTTCAGTACCAGGGGTGTGATGCTCTATCGAGTGTGTGGCGATCAGTGGCACTGCCCCAAGGCAGTCGTCTGGAATAAGCAGGGGTCGGAGATGGGTGGAGAGGCACGTGGTCTTGAATCACTCGTGTTGGTCCCGTGTTAAAACCACAGCAACCGGCATGAACTGCAGCAAAACCGCCGCACACCGCCACTCCTGACACTTTCCCTTGTTTACAAATAGTCGGGCTCAAGGATGAGATAATTATTCACCATCTGACATCGGCTTCTCTGTGGGGAGCGTCAATAAATGTCCCTTGTGACGGCATCCGTTGTGTTTTGATCCAGGAATACCATTTTTGTTAGGGAATGCAGCAATACCACCTCTTCAAAGGACGAGTACAAGTGCTAACCTGTAGCTACTTGCCAATATTGAGTATTTATTGAATGTTATGAAATGTTTGATTTAAATGCGATGCTTTCAAACTTTCATTTAACATTTAATTGACACTTAAACATTTATATAGCTTTCTTGACATTGGTATTTACACATCTGTGGCAAAAAAAGTTATGAATAACAGAAATCTTAAGTACAATAATTTTACTTACATTTCTAACAATAGTTTAACAAACATAGCTCTGCCACACATTTTTCAGTTACGTGAACTTTTGCAGAAGAGTCCACTGGTGAGCAGAGACGTTGTCAGACTTCCTTATTTGATCTAAAATATTCCAGAACTTTTTCTGTTCAATCAATAAGAGACTGTAACGGGTCTGTACATCCCGCTGGAGTGGAGGGAGTAGGCTGAATGCGGAATGTTTAAAATGTCCAACAACGTTTTGTTCAACCACTGCAACATCACTTACATCCTAACCATACACAAAACCTTTGTATTGCTGCTGCTTTGTGATTAATCTCCTTATTAACAAAGAATCTCCAAACCACCTCCATCACTCATCCTGTCTTGTCTAATTGCTCCTGACGTTGCCGACGGAAGATGTCACATAATACTTGCCGGATATGAGTACTTCATGCAGTATCGGACCAGATACTCGGTACTGGTATTGGTGCATCCATTTAAACGTTCTCACTCTGAATTCAAAATCATTTATTGGCGTTGATACAGACTGCCTGTGATGTTTACAGGCAGGTATAAGAAAGAATACGAAAGAGGCCAATTCGTTATTCTTATTCTTATTATTGTTACAGGTGTGAAAACAAGGCTATACGATGTAGATTTCTCATGGATGCTGGAACGATGAATCTGGCCAGTTTCCTTGCTTAACACAAGTTTGACTTATTCATTGACTTCTGGCGAGAGCTCAGTTCAGACAGTCTTTTTCTTTCCCAAAACACAGTGTCAGAAGCTGACTGAAGCATTTTGATCTGGTGTGGGAGCAGTAATATTAACAAGTTTGCTTCGAGACAGAAAGAAAAAAACAAACAAAAAAAAAAAACAAACACGTTGGAACAAGAACATCAACATGTGCTTGGATTTTTATTTATTTCTTTATTTCCTCCCAGAAATCAATGCGACGCTCACTGAACTGTGCAGCAGGCAGTTAGCTTATTGCACTTCGATATGAAGATCCCCTCGCTCCGTGGCTTCAACCACAATAAACACAGACGTATTTGCATGTATAGATTTGCTCGTAGCTTTCTGTGTCTGTGTGTCATGTTCTCACGGCGGGGGTAAAAGAACACTCTATTCATAGCTGTCTGGGTTTATCTGTCTGGCGTGACGCAGACAGCGATGGAGGAAGGGCATTTAACTGACATAAAGGTGCTGCCTCAAACAAACATGGTGGTTTAGACTTAATATAGTGTCTTCATTTCATTACTTGCACCTACAGATATTGTACATATTCTTGTAATGAACAGTCAGTTAGTCAGAATAAAATTTTCTGTCACGACTCGTCAAATCTTTAATGTCATCTTCCTTCTCTCTCTTTTGGAAAACCCGATGACATTGTCAGTACCTGAATGTTCTGCTCGCTGTGTGTAATTCTGCACTGAGCTGCTGACTAAACATCAGATGTGCATCAGCAAAAATACATAACAGCCAAGCAAATACATGAATAAAAAAAAAAAAAAAAAAACGGTAGTCAAATCAACATCGATGCATTTGCCTGGAATCAACGCACCGCCCACTCGGCTCTCGGCGGGCCGATGAGGTTGTTGAGCTGTAGTACAAAGTTCCCGGTGTCCCGGAGCCACCGCGGCGCATCCAAAAACAACATTTGCATTTATGGATTTTCTCCCGAGTGCCTCGCATCTGCGCTCGGGAGAAATGGGATCTCCAGTCATAGTCGTGATCCATTTCATCTCCGCCACAGTCCTGACCGAGGGCCTTTGGAATCAGTCCCACCAGCGCAGATATGATTTACTATGAGTCAGCGGGACTGTCAGGCCGGAGAGAGGGGCACACCGGCGCATCGCGGACTCAATGAATTCAAAAAAGAAGCAATAAAAATGGTGGGTGGGGAGTTGTAATGCAATTACAGCTATGAAATAGGTGGATTTGCACTAAAAAGACATTTAATCTGGTGTAATATGTGAATAATGCTTCAAATACGCCATGAATATGATGAGTTAAACTTTTTTTGATGGTTTCTCATGGTTGAGCTCAGCACTTACTCAGGCAGGACGGGGCTGTATTTTACTCGAGGCACAACCAAAATGCCGGCTGATGAATATAATGCGGAGCTAATGTCTTACGCCATTTGGCAGCTGATTCAAAGTTAATTAAGAATGATTCATTAGCAGCTCAGTGGGTGGACTCAGACACTTTGCAGTCGGTTCTCAAATAGCTTTTAAGTACCTACTACATGGTGGAGCGGAGTTATTCTTCCAACAGTCCATTAAATTTAAATTAGTATTCTCCTTTAATAACTTCCATCTTGTGACCACTCTAAACAGTCTTGGGTTAGCACTCTCAACTCCATAACTTCTATCCCAGGCTTGAAGGCCTGTTCTTACTTGAATTCCCTCTCCCCAGTGCATGAAAACGTACGTCTCGGGATTATATTATGAATACATAATCTTATGAATATCAATCATAAAACAAATGGATGTAAGGGTGGATGAAATGCAGCTTTTGATAGACAAGAGTAGCTCAAAAGTAATTCAACCGCAGATGAAACAACGCTACCATGAATATAAACGACCAAGAATGCTCCCACTGCTTAACTCTTCTGATGGAAAATTGCATTTTAAAGTAACCCCCCCCCCCCAGTTTCCCTTTTAAACTACAAATCCGCAGAGAGACCCATCTTTGTCCCCACAGCCACGTCTCCCACGCAAAGAAATCCCGATCTTTGTTAAGTTTGTCAATCAATCACGTACTCAGACTATCTTGTCAGGCTCACTCAAGCAATCTAATCATTCCTCACACTGCTCTGGCTTGATTTTGGGCTTTGCATTTTTTTTTTTCCCGGCAGAGCTATTTTTATGCAAATGGTGAGGTGTCTCGGGACTGGAAATGAACAAACAGGATCGAATATCAACAATGAGGATGCTTGACCCGATTGTTTGTTTACATCGCAGTTTCTGGTAGTTAGAGCTTTCCAGCAGGACTGACGAAGATAACAAGCTATCATCAATGGTCAATGACCAACGAGTTGTCTGCCACGTCTCAGCAAAGTCAATGTTATATGGGTGAACTGAGAACGATGCTCGGAAATACTGAACACGCTACTTTTTCAAAACGCTCTAGTCTAATCCTTCCCCAGTTAAAGGGGCCAAAACGCAATTTCTTGAAAGCGCTGACACTGCGCTTACAAACAATGGCCATAGTGAATACTTCTTCTGCACATGTGCAAGTACATGGACAACCACAACGTTTGGCTCCAGAGTGCCTTGACCCCCTGTCCATATTCTCCCAACCAAGTCATCCAACTTGGTCGTCCTATCCATACAAGTGTCCGTGTGCTTGCCATTGTTAATGTTTATAGAGTATTGTTCTCTGAAGTGACAGTACTTTGGAGTGTTTGACTACGAAGCGAGAGGGAACTGTCTTTCTTGTCCGGTTTAGAAAATACAACATGGGTACCATACAGTACATCTGAGAAGTTCTGGATATTATCTCTAACTATGCCCCGCCTGACCTTTCTAGACTGACAATGTGATTATACCATGTGAACTCCAACTAGTCTATAGTCTAAATTAGTAAGAGGCTTCCATGAAGGTATTTTGAAGACAGCTTTATTAAGAATTGGTGTGGCCAGCATGACCTTTAATACCAAACCGTCAGTTCATCATGTGAGTGAGAGTGCATGTGTGTTCAGATAGTAATCTGTACAGTCTTACCGACATATGCCCTTAAGGAATTTTTTTTTTTTTTACATTTTTGACATTTAGCCAACAAAATCTCAGCAGTTCATCACGTCACACTTGTTGTGAGTCTGCTGTTGGGTTTGTCATGATCCCTGGTGCCCATTGCACCGCAGTAGTCAAGAGAACCCAGCGCCGTGTTCAGGAAACCAGTTTGTGATGATTTGGTCTTGGGTGATCCGGAGTGTTATCCTTGATGGCAGTAAAGAAAATGGACATTGTTTTCAAAACACTGCAGAGTCTTTAACGGGGTCTTTTCGATCGGAAACAAAGACAGAAAAGTCATCTCCTGATCTTTTCATACAGGCTTCAAATGACCCTCCATGCAACACTTTAGTGGTTTATATTCAAGATTAATGCCGCGGGTGTTCTTCTGTCGCTGGGTGGTTAGCGCGCCAAGGATGCCCTGATATGACATCCCGCCGAAGGACTGCTGCCGTCTCAAGGATCGAACCAGAAACTGCGTGAAGAGACAGCGTCGCTTCAATGCAGATTTATGGACACAGCGAGTGCATCTTCTGTGTTTTCAAATTACCCACAATTCTGTGCAGTACGTATAGTGTGGCTCTCTTTTAAAATGATCCAAGGATTATAGACTTTGTGATACGGCAGCTGCTCCTAAATAAACACTGACAGATGTAGCTTCTGAAGCTTAATTCTAAAATGAATCATGAATAATAATTTACAGATATTATGATTTTATTTTATTTTTTGTCCATGTACGTCCTGTCATAGACTGAGGAGGGTTTCCTCTTTCCTTTTTATGTTTTGGGTTTTGTGTTGGATCGGTTCCAGCTCTGCTGCAACCATAAGATTAATGAAATGACTATAGAAAACGGATGGATATTTACTGTAGTGTTTTTCATCAATGATTAGTATAGTTCGTTGTTAGTGTTCCATTGATATGATTGATAAATGCATTAAGTGTCATTAATTTTATAAATTGGACAAAAGTTCAACCTTTTCTTGTAAAAAGAATTTGATCCGTATTGAAATATAATTTATTGATGTCTACATCCAAGAACGTTTCATTTAATGGATTTTTGAAACCTTGCATTTCTAATTGTATTCTAAGTCTCACTGGGACAACAGCAGAGGAACAGAGAGTCTGATTCACACCAACAGGCACCAACTTAGGGCCACCAACTAACCTAAAGATAGACTAAACTAATCCTACTTTATTAATCCGCTTGGAGAAAACGTATTTTTTATGCATTGACCCATCGTATTTCTAAGACGTGGAGGTGAAGCCACATCAAGGTGCTGATGGGGGTCAAGGGTCTTGCTCAGGAATCTACAGTGATGATTCAAACCTCTCTAACCTCTAACCACTGCCCCAAATCAAAGAACCTGGCTGCCACATGTAAGGCAGTTTGTCCATCCACTGGGAGCAGGTTGAGGTTCAGGGTTTTGCTCAAGGACACTTCGACTGATGGATCGTTAAAATTGAGAGTCAAATCTATGACCACTCGAGCGAAGGACAACCATCGTACGATCCGAGCCACAGCCGACCCTAAAACGCACGTTTTGGTACTTTAAGGAGGACATCGGAACGGAGCTGGAGTACGCACACTTGCAAACATGTAAACTCTGAAGAATAACGATCCAAGTGGGTCGTCTGTCCATACCAATGTCTGTGTACTCCCGTTGTTAATGTTTATAACGTCTTGTTACAAAGCATCGTGGCCTCCACATTCTGAATAATGTTTCAGTTCAGCTTATTGCTGTTTTTTTTTGGTGATCTGATCCGATGTTCAGTCATTTTTGGGAGTCATTTAGTCTTATTTGGTATATTTCCACCTACTCAGGTTGCAAGAACAAAATTAATGTTACACAATAAAAATGATTAAAGTGATTTTTGTACAAGCCGTCACTGTAATAATAACTCCCATCAGGATCCTCTTCAGCCTCCGTGCCAGCCTTCTCCATCATGAAATGTACAATAGTCTATTCATATCAGTAACAAAACCTAGAGGAAAAGATGTATGTAAGCTTCCAGGAGATAAACGGAACACTGTGTTATAATTGTGAGGAGACGTTCTCCCTCGGGGGGAAAATGAAGACAATTTCAACATGAGGCGAGAAAACTGCAAAGTTCATGTAAGAAGCATTGACAAAAAGCACCAAGTTATTTCCATAGTTTATTTATAATTCTGTAACTATATGTGGTACTTTCGATCTCATGGTCTCGAAAAGAACAGCATGATTAACCTTCCCACACACACACACACACACACACACACACACACACACACACACAAACACATCCTTATCAAATTCGATTAACCGCAATGAGAAACAGACTGTGGTAATATGAGTTTTCAACCACAGTTTGTCTTATTAGAAAAAAACCCCAGTAATTACAGTATAGACAATAACTTTGAATCGTGTTTAGTTATTAAATGTTAAGGGTTTTCAATGTCAAGCTAAAAGAAAAAGATCAGCTGCAGCCTATTTTGCACAAATTTTCCTATAGATCAAAATAAGATCAACTCTGAGGGGTGTCAAACATAAAGCCTGCGGGCCAAAACTGGGTCCAATGTGGCCAAACCACCGAGCAAATTGTAAACATTTCAAAGAAAACATAGAACTTTTAGCAGTTGTTTTAAGAACTCACATTACCCTCTGAGAAATGCTTTCAGGGCGAGTTATTGCAAGAATTGCAAGTTATAGATGGTTTTTTTTACATTTTACATTATTTTACATTAATCAAATTAGCTTCGTGTTGAGATTGCAGTCACTTTTGGTACTAATTGTTCGGATTTGGAAACAAACAATATAGTTTTTCAAAATGTATAGTCTCTGCCACAACAAAGGAAAACTTTAAAGTTCAAATTTAAAGATTATCATGGCTTTATTTTGCCAATGAAATTGGGACGTATGTGGCCCCTGAGCTACAAGGAGTTAGAGTTATGACACTTTACGCCATGTTTGGCAAACCAGAACGTTTTGGATTGTTTACAGACCCGCGGCCATCGTACGACCGTCCACAGCCCACTCTGGAGATGCAACATTATACACATGAACTCTAGACACATTTCAAGTTATCTGCTATTAACAAACAAAAGTGTATATGAGTTTCTTCATAGAGACATTGTGGTGTTTGATATACTGGATGGAGGTGTCACAAACAGACTCAAATTAAACAGAGTTCACACTTACTGATGCAGCACAACGCTTGTGAGATTATTTTTCAGTGGGATCTTTACCAGATAAGAACTCAACAACAGTCTGGAAGTATAAAGGAGTCAAAAACAACAGCGGCAACTCTGCTGTTTTGCATTTTAATTATAACAAACCGTGCAGATGAGTGATTCTAAGTTTATGTACGTACATCCAATTTGCAACAGACCAAACTAAAATCATCGGCAGTCAGAAGAAGATAATGTGAAAATGTTTCACTATTTTATTTTTTTCAGGCTGTGAGTCGATTAAAGCAGTTCTAAAAACAAAGAGGTCAATTGTTTAGAATTGGCATTTATCGCTTTAGTCGGTCCCTTCAGAATCCTTTAAAAGATACACAGAGGTGCAAATTTATGACGTACGAGTACATTTTTACACTTAGGATTTTCTTCTTTTGTATTCTTCCTTAAGTAAATTCATTCTCAAAGTACTTCTACTTACTACAGTCCATCCATGCATCTTCTCTACCGCTTATATCCTGTCAGGGGTTGTTGGGCCACTGGAGTCTTTCACACTATGTACGAGTGCAGGATACGACCTGGACGGTTCTCCAGTCCATCACGGTGCAAACACACACACACACACACACACACACACACACACACACACACACACACACACACACACACACACACACACACACACACACACACACACACACACACACCTCGGGGTAATTTCGGGTGACCAATTGACCTCGCACGCATGTTTTTCGGACTGTGGGAGGAAACATGAGTGCCTGGATGAAACGGAAACACACAAGTATTTGAGGCCGTGATATTGTTTGTGGACTACACAAATAATCTGTTCAGGTGGTCTCAATTATGTGCGGTTTCTTTTCTTTTTTTTTCATTTTCTCCATTTTTACATGATCTGCAAATGTTATTAATGATTAATCTGTACTAAACCTACCTACCTTCTAAACAGGAAGTTATTTCAGTCTGTCTCACTTAATTTTGAGATTTGTTATCAAATTCAACATAAGCCAACATCTTCAAAGAAATTGTGATATTTCTCAATCCAAAAGGCTGAAATTGTGTCTATTTTTGTTCCAACATGAACAAAACAGTTAATTTATTAGATTTTAGTTGCAGTAGAATCGCTCCGGTGTGTGTGTCTTTGTGTAATTTGCCCTGTGATGGACTGGCGACACGTTGAGTGTTTGCCTGCTGGGATCAGGTCCTCCACGTAGCAAATGGACAGACGGGTGCAGAGTAGTTTTTCTTTGTAAAAACCCCAAATTCAGATTCCCCAATGCGAATGTTTGTGCTTCCTTGGTTCCTCCAGGACCAATTAGTTGGCTCTGACATGCTGATAAGAGGAAGTGACGGCACTGTGGCCTTGCTGGACGGATTACGGGACAAAGACAGATCGCTGCCATGATAAGTTGAGGTCCCCTTGTGGTTTGGGATTAAAGAGGAGACACCTTTAGAGCAGGGCTGATTACAACTAATAAAAGTAGCTGAAAAACAAAACAAACTCGTACTGACTGACAAACACTCTGTTGTGGGATGCCCTGTCCTCTTCTTGTGATTTACACCCGAGTGAAAAAAAGGGCCAAAAGCTCCTTCCACACAACACATGAAGTCCTAAACTGTGTTGTTCTCTATGATGGAGTCCCCTGCTGGAAAGGGAGTGAGTGCCTGTCATGAAAGTTAATCTGTTCCCGCCAACCGATGCCGCCTCACCTCACGCCTCCTCGGCCGGTCTTCTTCCATCTCCTGCCACACGAGTGTTGAAAACCGGCGGACACACCGAGAAGCTTTCTACTTACTCAGTGTTATCTCACACCAGCAAAATGATGCAGATTTTCTCCTCGCTCTACTTCAGTACAGAGATGGGTTTTTTGCAAAGTGTGAGAGATGAACTTCCTCAGGCTCCACTCCTTGAACCTCAGCGTCCTCTCTCAGTCCTCCCACTCTCTCCCTGAACGGCAGTACATTTGTGAGTAATGGCAAATAACTGTGAGGTTATTCACGTTATATTAAAATATGGTGATTGGCTGTTGGGAACCTAAAGAAATTATTTGATAGGTCTTCATAAACATATATTAGAATTTATATTGGGTGACTTATGTTTGAAAATGTGTCTTAGAAAGACATTCAATAGTTTGATCTTTGACTTTTTGACGTGCTTTGAGTCTTTTGTTGTCTCTTTTACTGTTTAAACATCGTTTCAAGTGAAAACACAGGAAAGTTTCATCTTTACACGGCAATGTTGAAAACTGTGGTTTTCATGTTTAGCCACTTGTTTGTTGTTTGTTTTTGTAATGAAATCACATGCACACACACAGAACAATGCGTCATACTCTTTAACATCAGCGAGTACACGGACATTCATATGGACAGACGACAACGACTTTTTAACTCTTTCATAGCTGTGTGTATCACATGGTGTCCTGAGGTGGCTACAAGAGGATGAACAGTGTAACCGAAACCAAACCTTGACAACAACTATTTAAAAACCTTTGGATTGATTTCTAAAGTTGCCATTCGTATTGAGTAGGAGTCACCATTTTCAGTTATCTTGTGGCTCTCTGCAGTTTGACCTGGCTTTCAGAGCGATCCCCTCAAATGATCCAAAAACCTCAAACTGCAAGATCACTGACATTTTGAAAAAAGGACTTGAATGAAAGGTACAAATACATTTAAAGAGTTCTAGGACACAGCACAGTTAGAATATGCCCCTCAGGACTACTGCCTGCTGGGAATGTTTTGCAATTAAAATGATTTGATCGTACTTCAAATATGACAGGTCAAGAGAAAGAAATGTGAAAAAGTCCCTTGGATTTTTAGGTTTATGAAGTGCCTGGCTGCAAACTCCAACCTGCGCACTGAAACAAAGCATCATGAAGTGTAGTGAGCAACAACACGGTCAAATCAAGATCCAAGCGCATTGCAGCAATACCAGAAGGACAAACTCAGCGCGAAACCCAACCCCTCATCGTGTTCCCTGGTGTGCCACATAATGTGGACCACAATCTGGCAAGATGACTGATGGAGAAGCGTCCGACATGTGGTTTTGTAAAGTACAAGATTTGAAAGCAGATTTACAAGCTTGTCTAATTGAAATTGAGCGACGCCACACCAATCAGGCTTCAGTCGAAGCATGCAGGCGAGCGGAATGGCCAATGGAATTAACTTCTCCACACAGCAAGAGAAAGCGACTCCGTGTTTTCGAGCTTGGCTGGTCAGAGTTCGCTCCCATTATTTGTCAAAATCCCAAAACATGCATGAAAGTTCAGGGGACTTTGTTGTAAATGTAAACGTTTGATTGCTTGTCCCTCTTTGTTTTTTCCTGTGGCGGTCTGGCGACTGGTCGAATGTTTCGCCATCATGCAGTCGGCTAGGATCAGATCCAGTCTCCAATGACCCCAAGTTGGATAAATCCGTATAGAATATTCCAGATTATCTGGAATAATCTGAGAGGAAATGAGTTTACAGACCAATGAAACTCTTTTTAGAAGTTTAAGCCAAAACACAACATGGCCTTCGAAAAGGTTTTCTACTCCAAAATGGTTTGAAGGAGACATTAAGAGGCTGAAGAAAACCCGACGCACAGAGCAGAAGAGCCCTTTTGTCTCATGAATGGACACGCGATACTAAATAAACAGCCTCAAACTCACCACACATGACAAAAATACCACTAACATCTAGTTGTTTGGACACTTGGATGTATGCAACGATGTGAGAACAAAGTGATGCGCAGCAACAAGCAAAACCACTCTAACCAGCTTAAGAATACAAACGCCAATTTGGTGGTGGTGTTGAGCAGATAAAGAGTGAGAGATAGAAAGTGACACGGAAGCCAAACAAAATATCTGCATGCAGGAAAAGTTACTGCCCGACCACGTCGGCGAAAGGAAGATTGAGCGAGACATCCAAGGCATGAAGGCCAAACAAACACGGAGAATGAAAAAGACAATTAGAGGGGGAGTCAATCTGAGCTGAAGCCTAAAATTATCCCATGTTACCTTTATTTTAGCAGTGGTGGCACCACAGTCTGATACCAACTGGAACTTTTCCCCCTCCTCCCATTGTTGTGATATTATTTTTTCCAAATTTAAAGTGTACACTGGACAGGCTTGTGCAAATTGGGCACATTTAGTCTGTTTACTTTACCAGTAGACTGCTTTTGTCATTGAATAAATTCTAAACAAATACTCTGAAAGGGCCTAACAACATTAACGACAGAACACTGCTTTGCAATTTAAATGTGCATTATTACCTGATTTAATTACAGTGTATGAAAATTTTAAATGGTAAAAACACAAGAATAAAAACTAAATCATTAATACAAAAAAAGCATTACGCAATCACTGCAACTGTGTCATATTCTCTTGTATGTTGTGACTCTTTCTCATGTGAGAAACGTTAAACATTGGTTGGACGTCTCTTCTGATTGTGCCTACTGATGGTTATGACATCTGTGCGGAATTTGCCTATCGTCTTTGAACATGCATTGGTTTTCAAAGAACTCCAGTTTCCCCCCATAGTCTTAAAAACATGCGTTCGTGTCCTCTTCAGGGACTCTAACTTGTGTGTCTCTCTGCGTTTGGCCTGTGATGGACCAGCGATCTGTCCTGGGTGGACTCAGCCGTTTGCCAACAGTCAGCTGGGATCGACTCCAGCACCTCGGGACCTTAAGTTGGATAAAGCCGGATGGAAGATGGATGCATGGATAAATCTGTGGTGTCACACACTCATTAATTGCACTTAAGGTCGATGTGGTTGAAGTCCGCCAACCTTCCCGACATTACGCAACATTAACACATTTTTGGCCACTTGAGGCTTGTGGAGCGGCGACTGGGCTTCAGTATCTCCCAAGAATCCCTTCCAGTGACTGTTGGTCTGTCTGATGTCACATATTACTGCCATTGATCATCTCGCTTTGAGCTTTAACCCTCACATGCCCATGTTGCAACTGCGGACAGGATTTAGCATGCAACCCGTATACCGCGTATGACATCTTAGGAATTCAAACACGACCAGAAGGCAGAGAAATCAAGCTTTGCACCAACATACTACTTCTGGAACACATCTGCGACACTGTTGAGCTGACAGGTATTGAAAGTTAAAGCTCTTTTTAAATAAACATGCACAAGCGCTCACTTATTGTACACTTTGGACCGTTCTGCATGTATCCAGGTGTCCCGGTCAAGAGAGGATTAAGGATTCCACAAGGTTATTCAAATAAAAACAAAAACAAGCTTCCCCTCAGTGTTTTAATTCTTAAAAAGGGTTTTACACACTTCTCTTTCGGGGCTTCCTTGGGTTTTGTAGTTTCTCTGCCGCTGAACAAGATGCAGCACATCCTGTGGATATGTTGATAAGGTGGCGCAGTGAAGCCGCTCTAATCTAATAAACTGGCGGGATAACTTCTTTGGCATTGATCTGCAGAGGAAAGTGGAAGATTCAGGCACACTGTAGACTCACATCAAGGCCATGTGGTGTCCAGGGCTGCACTCACTACAAGTGTCCTGCTCCTCCCTTTTAACACTGAGAAAAATAAAACATAAAAAAAAATGTGAATTTCTACCTTGACTAAAAGGATCCCAGGTTTACGGACTCACAGCTGAAGTGCAGACTCTTCACACGCTTGTCATAGATGGACTCAAAAATTCCACACCAGCCCCGAGACCGACAATGAAAGCTCAGTGCGGCTTCCAGTATTTGCCAATGCCATTAGTCACATTAAATACTTCTAAAAATAGTGGCCCTCTGTAACCACAAGCAAATCCATGTCAGAGCATGTGTAAATAAAACTCATTGCACAAACCGAGTGGGGGGAGCCCAGGGGAGTCATTTCACTGATGCCGTGTTGTCTCTTTGATGAAGGAATTAAAGACATAAACAAACCCGTCAGTCATCACCAGCTGAGGAGGCAGTAAAAAAAACCTCTACATGTTAAACACGCTATCTGAAGAATCTTCTGAAACGAACATGGACAAGTGGTGCCTCATGGGCAACATCCAGCCAGCAATTCCATTCTTTCTCCTATTGAACTTGTTTTTATTGCAAGATTTGTGGTAATTATGATGAATATTTGACAGAAACCTACCCATCTCTAGTCTGAAATAATCATAAACAAGCCTGACTATTGACATCACAAGTGAAAACGCTGAATTTTTGCATTCTGTTGCAGAAAAGATTCACGTTTACACCTTTTTGAAAACGATGTCCGTTTACACGAAAACGGAAGAAATGCTGAGAAAAATGTACTTTTCATGTTAGGCCACTAGTGGGTGCTGTTTGTTTCTTTTAAATCGACATTCATATGGACACGACGACAAAGTTGCATAGATTTTTCAGGTGACTCTCAACTATACATCTATTAAGCTCCAGGAGCATAAGAACTATTTGGTACGGCCGTGGTGCGTGTAGGCAGTAGCAGCGTTTTCAAAAAGTTGTGTATTGCCCCGTTCACATGGAGTCGGAGTCAAAAAGTTATGTTTTTAGTGGCTCCAAGCACCATTGCCGTGTAAACGTTAATGTTAAGTGAATGTTAAGTTTTCACTTGAAATGTTATGTTAACAGAGCTGTTGCGGCTCTCAATCACAAAGTTTAAATAATACGTTTCCATTAACATTGCCATGAAAAGATGCATGTGGTCTTGATCATTCGGTGCCCCGGTAGCACTTTACTGGAGCTGTTGATGAGTGATCAGGCAGGCAGAAAAGGTCATAAAGAGAGCTCAGTGGACTGCAGCTCTAAATTATCCATCCGGAGCTGAATGTGGAATCGTAACTACAATAATTGGTGACTGCAAAATCAAGGCGAGAGGCCAAAAAAAAGCCTGTTGCTGTTTGTTATAATTCACATGAAAACACAAATCATTTCAATGAGAATGAAACATTCCTGCTGGTTTTCCGTTTCCTTTTGTGTCTGCGTTTTGCAAGTATTTATTTGTGTGCATTTCTGTAAATGCTATTTCAGAAAAAAAATAAATAAGTGAAATTCAACATCAACATCTTCCACCGCAGGTACAGGTGTAATCTCTAAACTGACGCTTTAAAGTAAAAAAAAATTGCTTGATTTGTGAATAAACGGCTGGTTAGTTTACGATGAAACAGGAAAGCAGCATTCTAAGCTCTTATGAAAGCCGTGAAATACAAACAACATTCTGGTTTTCTGAGGCCCCAATCACACGACGATTCCAAAAGAAAACATCTGTTGTGTTTTGGGCGTCGGCGCTCGGAGCCACTGAAAATGCAACTCCCAAGGTGAAACTTTTTGAAAATATTGGGACACTGTCGTTGCTCGGTACATCGTTTTCAGCGTTTCTGTCATTTTCGAGTCAAAATACATAATTTTCGAATCGTTGCCACGTCAACGAAAACCTTTTTTGAAACGAGTGCAATAACGGTGTGGCTTTACCTGACTCGTTGTGTAAACGAAGTCTTATTTGTTACTGTGCTTGAGATGAAAATCAAATATCAAAATCAGGTCAACACCATTCAAAGTGCACGACACATAATTAGAAAAAAAAATAGTAACAACAAATTCAAGTATACTAATATACTGAATTAAAATAATATGCAACACAAAGGAGGAACTAAACTAATACGATTATATCCAAGGTCTTTGATGGTAACTTCACAAGATCTTCGCTTTCTTTCTTTTTTCTCTCTGAGCGGTGGGAATGGTATGGACTTGCTGGAACCAACAGATGGCGGTGGTGCAACTTCACGGATGCCAACTGTCGTTGAACCCAAGGGAAGAAGAAAGAGAAGAAGAAGGGAAACAGTCATCAGGGATGAAAAAGGTGCTGATAACAGAGAGAGAGGGAAACAGTCATCAGGGACGATGGGAGCGGTGGGAAACAATGTAGATAGATAGAACCAGCAGATGGCGGTAATGCAACCTCATGGACCCAAAAGAAGATTCTATTCAAAACACAAACAAAAAATAGATGAAATTGAACAAATCATCAAAGGGAGAACAATAAATACAAAGTTTTTAAAAATCTTAATGATTAATTGTTTATACCTTTCATTAATCAAAGGCAACGTTTAAAAAGTAGAATTCAAACTCTTGTGTGAATCTTGCAGTCGGTGTGAACAGACAAGCGAAGTGAGTCAAACTAAAACAGGAAGTGACAAACAGGCAAAGAGACGCAGACGAGAATAAGACACAGGAGGAGCGAAGTTCAGTCATCAGATCACCGGACACAACCAACGTGATGAAGTGCGAGTTTCCCGGACGAAAATGAGTCGTTTACCGCCTCGTGTTTGTCGGCTTCTCGTGATGCTTGAACTCGGTGTTAAGTGTTGATTTGGAAAGTGAGGAGAGGAGACGTAATTTCACGCAATCATCCAGCCAACGCCGGCAACTTTTGCGGCGTCAGATGAGATGCGAAAAACAGTGTCCTCCACCAAATTGGTGTCAGGTATTAATTTGACTCTTTACTCTGAAGTGTGTTTGTGACGAATCGCAGAGTGCGGCATGTGGAATCAATCAATGATTTGCTACTAAGGGCAGTTTTCGCCTTTGAGTTTGAAACCCTGCTCACATAAGGAAACTCGATTGCATATAAAGCATGTGTGTGTGTCTCTGTGTGTGTGTGTGTGTATGTGTGTGTGTGTTATCGAGAGGACGGGCTGGTTCTCGTCAATGCAAATCACTCCCCGCCTGCCATCCAGCTCCAGCTGGCGTGATGCTCCGGCATATTGGCAAGTGAGGCGGGCGGGTCGATAAGGATTTTAACCGCATCTTAAAATGGGTAATGGTGGCCTTTATGTGTGTCATTGTCACTTACCCAAAAGTCACGGCTCCTAAGCGCCGCCATCCATCACCTGCCCGCCTGCCACATGCCTCTTTCTGCCTAACTGATTCACTTAAGCTCTGTTTGTTTGTTTGCTCTCAAAGTCACTTTCATTTATGATCGAGCTGGGCACGGGCTCACGCCGCGCGGCGCAGAGGCTGACACGCAGGGCTGAGGAGCTCGCTCCCAAAAGTAAAAAAATAAATAAAAAATAAAAAAGACACCCACACTAAAGCCTGTCATATTGGAGGCTGAACGCAGCTATCTTTTGTAGCTTTTTCTTCACAATCAAAATAGGCGCAAAAGATTAAAAAAAATAGTGACGATAGCTCCGGTGTCAACCTTCAGCCCGCCGAGATATTGACTTTTAGGCGAACGGCTGCGACCAGAGCGCTTTGATAAAGGGGAAAACAAGTTTAACATGAAAAACTTAACAGCCAAGAGGAATGAGGTAACATTTGAGAGTTTATTTCTCTGGGGTTTTTTTTTTTTTTTTTTAAACCACTAACATCTAAAGATATTTTAATGATCCGTGCTTTTGGGGGGAAAAAAATGAGGAGGTATGTCAAAGTTACAACTGCCAGATTGGGCTTTCGGAAATTAATTCCTGCTGTTGGTCCTTGATTACAAAAAAAAAAAAAAAAAAAAAGGGAAAAACTGAAAGAAAAACTGTTGCTTGTTTGGGTGCTTTGCCTTCGAGCGCAGACACAGCGTGCATTGTCAATGCTCAAACGGCCGCCCTTGACAGACTACAGAGTGAGCCTCACCTTCACGTCGGCTATTTCTGTGGAAAATATGGGGATTTTGTGTGTCTGTTAGCCTTTAGAATGGAAACAGCACTGACAAACTCGCAAAGCAGCTTTGGCGGCACGTTTATAAGCCGACATTCATACTCGGAGTTTCATGCTTCTCATAAAATCACACATAAATAGCCTCACTTTTAAATGAGAACATTTAAAAGGTCCCATTAAGTGTATGTACCTATGCTATTTTGACAAATTAGTCAGGATAAGTCGTTGCTAGGATACGTAGGAACTGCTGGTAACTACACAGAAATCAGATGGCGACACCATTGAATAAATGTGTTTGTCTGTTTACTAAAATAAAAATATGTTGGCTCAAAAACCACACAGGGGTGAGCCGCCGTCAGCCGGATTCAAACCAACTACCAACTACTTTTTTTAACGCCGACAACACGACCAACAAATAATGCAGAATTCACTAAAGGGTGGCAGTCAAGTCAGATTTATTCATAGAGCACTTTATAACAGCTGCAGTTGAACCCTAAGTGCTTCACATAATAGACTCGTGATAATTACAATGAAAGAGTAACCAATATGAATGCAAACCTGACATTTTGTTAATATATGTGCGTGTGTGTATATATATGTATACATGTATATATAAGTCTTCTATAATATATAACATTCTTACTGTTATATTTACATATATAATACTATTTTTAATACAGAGATAATTATAATATATAACTATTAAATATTTGAGAAGGGGTAGGATTTGATAAGTTTACTTCTTCCTACCCCTTTTCAGGCATGTTAATCAGATATATGAGATATGTGTGTGTGTGTGTGTGTGTATGTTGATAAGTATGTGTGTGTTGTGAAGGGTGGACCCAAATGCAGACTCAGCCAGTTCCGTAAAAAACAGGTTTATTGTAACAATAGTCCATGGAACACATGGAACACATGGAACACAAGGGCGACGAGACGAGAGACGAAATGACGAGCGTCAAGTTGACGAGGAGACCAGACATGTTGACGAGACGATCCGACAAGAACAACAGCGGGAGAAGAGTTTAAATACACAAGGAAGGGGTGGACACAAGTGGAACATTGGTTAATTGGAAACAAGAGGTGAGACACACAGAGGCAGACACAGAGACCTGACAGCGTGGGTCTAATTAAACATATATTATATACTTTTTGTATTTGTAATACATTTTTTTATTAACATCAAATGGTGTTTATATTTTTGGACGTTTGTGTGTGTGTGTGTGTGTGTATAGGAATATTGGATATGTATGTGATTGCACCAAATGTATTTAATGTCACATGCCTGAAATTAATGAATTAATAGAAGAAAACAGTTAAAGTAAAAAAAAAAAAAGACAATAAAATTGGCAATAATGAAAGCAGGTGCAGAGTCTCAAACATGGTTAAAAGCCAGGGAATAAAAATGGGTCTTAAGCTTGGTTTTAAAAGTGGACGGTGACGGGGATTGTCTGACGGGCAGTGAAGACGCTCTATCCACTCTTTGGACCTCGGTATCTCCAGTACTCGCACTTGTGTTTTTAATAAAAGTGGTATCGCCGCATCTCTAACAATTCTCATTGTAGAAATGACCATTGCCAGTTGCAGTTGTTAGTAACTTCATTAAAAACTATTTAACTTGGTACTGAGATAATCTCTGTCATTGAAGTTCCTCTACCAGAACCGAAAAGGGGAAACATGTAAGCGGGAGGTCCGGGTTTTAGAAGCACGAGTGTGAGTGGTGTGGCTTTCAGCGTCACGACTCAAATTAATTAAATCTCAGGCTCTTACACCATAGATGCAATTTCTCACGCTATCTGGCACTTACTTAGTTTCTGTAAATACCTCTCAAAATCAAATACAGCCTTTAGTCCAACGTGACCAATAACGCAGAAGGTATTGATTGTAAATGAAAACACGCAGCGAGGTAGAGCGAACAGATGATTTGAAATGAGGTGATCGCACGTTGTGGCTTAGATCTCATAAATAGAATTCTCCAGTAGTGTCACTAACAACTGCCCGGCCGTCCTGCATGAATGTGGCACATTTCACAGCATGCCATTTATTGTTTTGACCACATCAAAGGTGTCCAGGATTGGCGTTAGTCTTCTTTTTTTTCCTTTTTAAGATAAGTCCAAAGCCTTTTAATCAAGGTTTGACATGCATAGATGCTTTTGCGTTGCCAATGTAAAAAGAAATATACTTTCGTCCTGACGGCGTGAGGTGGTTCCCCGCAGTGGTTCAGATTTTTTTTTCATTCGTAGCGCAACAATCACCATTTTTCCAGAAAATCAAAAAAGCACAAGCTGCCGAAATGTCCCGGCGACATGCTGAAAGCCTGTCACTGTGATTGACTCTCACTGTACCTCACTGTGTTGCCTGTACCGTGGCTAAACCCCTGAAGGTTATTTTATTTTAACGTTCAGCTGAAAAGAAAGGCCCAGCTTCAGTTTGCAATAATTCAAAAATAGCGAAATTGGAAATTATGATTATCAGAGATGAAAAGGTGGAACTCTGAGATGTGAAAAAAACCCAACATATTATTTCATGAGTAAATGGCAAAGAAACTACAAAGATCAAATTTACAAGTGAAAACATATCAGGTTTTGTTTTCGCGTCGTTTTCTTTTACATGGAAACGGCAGAATGCTAAAAACTATGTAGTTTCCATGTTGGCCCACTAGTGGGCACTGTTGTTTTGTTTTTGAAACCATACTGACATACCTGCAGAGAACAATATGCTATAAATAGTAGCAGCATTTTCAAAAAGTTGAGTTTCACCCCGTCGACATGACCACAGCCTCGGATACATTTTCAAAAAGCTCCCAAATTGGGAGCCATTTTCATAAAAAGTTGCGTTTTCAGTGGCTCCGACCTCCGTTGTCATGGAAGCAAGGCCTCAATCTGCTCTCGCTGCTCCATTTAATTTGTTAAAATGAAGCACAACAGCTCTGTCCGTATAAAATTTAATAAAATTAAATTACTTTTTTTTTTATATATATATATATATAGATTATTTTATTAATTTATTCATTTTATATATATATATATAACACAAATTATTAATATATTAATGATAATAATTTTAATAATAATAATAATAATAATAATAATAATAATAATAATAATTAATCATCATCAATTTTATTTACAATGCACTTTACATTCAGACAATCTCAAAGTGCCACAACAAACAGATAAGGTTCACAAGGTAAGTAAAAAAACGGTTAAAAATGTAGGGCGTATTGGGTTCGAAAAAAGGAACACATAAAACATATTTAGCAGTCAGCAGCTCCTCCGGTGAATATGCTTGGTAAACCGCATAAAATGGAAACGGTTGTGTTTTTAATCGAGCATTAAATGTGTTAAGCGTACTGTCAATAAGTTGAATATTTCTGTCAGTTGTTGTGCTACCGGTTTGCTCTGTAACGCATTATCACTATTTAAAATAACCTCTCCCCAAAAAAAACACACATTTGTAAAGGTTCAGTTGTTGTTCCTGCTCCTCTCACTGTGTCTCATTGCTTTCAAAAGAGCAGCATAAAGAGAATAAATTCACCGTTATCATTCAGATTATTTAACCAGTGCAGCGGAGGGCTGCAGCTAAGCCCGTCAGGGGTTCATGAAGGTGTCACTTTGCGTTTCCTGGTGGCAGTGGGAAGGGAACGCAGTGTCTGATTTAACGAGGCTGGAGCGGAGGCTGCAGCAACACCGTGGGGGAGCGTCGACCGAACCACGCGGGGGGAAAACTTTCTGAGCAGACATGTTTATGGCACTCCGTGGGGTTTAAGTGAAATCAGACCGCACCTATGTGTCTTTGCGGCGTAGGTTTTATGGGACTTTTGTCCTCATTAATGGATTTTCTACTCAGGTTATTAAACATGTTACAGGGCTGTTGTTCACCAGATATGATCATTATTCTTACTGGATGTTGTAATTTGCCTCAAAAGCTTTGCGGAGTTCAAAATCAGAAGCAGAGGCGAAGTGCAACACATGCGGTGCAGCTGTGCATTAATAAAAGTCAGGAAACCCCGGCCGCTATTAAAAATACTTAGCATGAAAAACTTTTCATTAAAGCTGGATTCCCGGCCAAGCAGGGGGATGTTGGCAGAGTCGTTTCATCTGAGCGTATATTTACAAAGCCTTGGCAAGATTCCCGCTCATTTTTGTGGCAAACTGGCGGAGATGTTGAGTTGCCCTGAGCAACAGCGAGAAGCTCTGAAGAACTGCTGGCCGAGGAAGAAATGCTCGTTAAGCCCGACTACGTTGTCATGGCTAATTAAAAAGCCACTCATTTTGAAGCTCGCTTTCTCCACGCTGTATGTAGAGAACGCCGCGGGGAGGAGATCGAGACGCCATCGCCGCGTTTCCACTATTATGTTCACGGCTTGTTTTTTTTTTCAAGCGCATGATAAACGCTAACCTGGTGCGTCACAGTTCGATCTTGGGAAAGGAAGCGATGACCCTAACCCAATCTTAATGAGGTATAATTGAAAAAAAGAAAAAAGAAACAACCCATTAAACCAAAGATTTTCTTTCAGTTGTCGACACAACGGATCACGATCCACATGTTTAACTTGGCCCAAGTTTAAAGCCCAATACCCTTCCTGAGTAAATCCTCGGTGGGATTCGTGGCCAGCAGGCAGTAATGTGTGATACCACTGTTTTCCATCCCCATCAGATAACAGATCAAATCACTGCTGGCATCACCAGCTTGACACGCTTTACCTTCGCCAGCAAAAGTTTTGGCGATGTTTTTTTTCTGCGTGTATTTATTTATTGGTTCGTATGCATGTGTTTCATCAATTCTTCGTGAGAACTATTAACCCAGATCGCAGTAAATGTTCAGGGATGAATTGTCATCATCCAAGTAACAATCTATTAAATTTTGGGAAGTTTAACGGTTAACTGTCTACGAATAAATCCTCCAAAACAGCAAAAAAAAATTGAAATATTTGACAAGTAAGCAGCCTGTCTTTAGGAAGTAATAAAGAGAGATGACTTCCCTCCGTCCATCTTTCACGGCTTCCACAAAAATGTCATATTTCTTCTTTTAGCTCCAAGCATGACTGTGTTAGACGTCAGCTATCATCCCAACACCTCTCGTTCTCTGGTGTGATTTTCTTTGGGACGTTTCTACAACCGTATAATCCTCAATAATCACACAAGTTGAACTCACCGCATAACAACTTTAAACTTTGAAAACTTTTAATTGGCAGAGAAAGAGCCCTGCTGTTTGAAAGAAGACAGTAATACTTATAACTAAGTCTCATTTACAGGAAAACCCTGTCAAGTAACAATGGAAAAATATCAGTTGTATGTCCGTTTACTAGAGCTACCCTCGGTAGTAACTAGGAAGGTAGCTACATCACTGTGTGAAACATAGAGCAGGGAACGTCTCCATGGCAACGGACGCTGATCTCCTTTGAGATGCCTCTCCCATCCGCTTTGTACGGGAAATTTGATGCAGTTTTTTGGGATTTATTCGGAAACGGTTCGCCACTAACGTCCCACAATCTAATCAATTGGTCCTTTGATGATTAAAAATCATCCCTGAAGATTTCATGCAATTGGAGTGAGAACTTTTTGCGAAAGGTTGGCCAACTACATACATACAAACCAATGAATAAATACACAGGCGAAAACATGACCTTGTCGGCCCTACTTTTGTTTTGAAAACGCAAAAAAGTATTTGTATTTTCTGCCGATCATACTGTTATTGCAATAACACGATTAAATATGGCATGTTCACTTCATATCGCGCTGGAAATTAAAACCAGATACTGTAAGATGATTCTATGACCCGTGGCAGGATAAGTCATCTCATTCCGTTGAGATTCATAGGAGGGGTTTCTCATCTGACATGCATGGGATTAACCGGCGTTACGGAACCTTCAGACTTTCTCAGGCCAGTCTGAAAGCTTTGGAACGCACTCTTTCATCTCTCCCGTGCACATCGGGATCGGGAGCTCAGAGGCCTTTGAACAGAACACGTGAGAACTCAAAAACCAAGAAGAAGAAAAAAAGGCTTCCCGAGCGCCCGGTGGTTTTTCAGGATATTAACAACTTGGCAAACACGCTGTCTAATTCGATTGTTCCTGAGCCGGGGTGAAGTGGAGGAGAAGAAAAGGAAACACATGAGGAAAAACTGAAACCCGACTAGAGAGGAGGAGGAGGAAGAGGAGGAGGAGGAGGAGGAGGAAGAGGACACAGTCACCTCGCGTCCAACCTGCTGAAGGAAAAGACTTCATTGAGTATTTTGTTTTCATCTAAGGCCGAACACCGTCGGAATCACTTGGCTGACGCGAGAGTGAGAGTGTGTGTGAGTGTGTGTGTGCGTGCGGCCGAGAATGAAAGAGAGTCGGACCTGCGACGTGTGCGTGCTCGTTACAAGGCACTCTCATTTACATATAGAGCACCAGGCCCTCAGGAGGTAAGTGGACTTTAACAGTGAGATAGCGCTGCTATTTATTGCTTTTCATGCTGCAGTGAATACCTGAGAGCCGCAACTCCTCAGTCGTGGCAGTGAAATCCATACACAAATGACCAACAGCCATCACCCTTCTCTCCAGTAAGTGCCTCTGCACACGCGGCGAAAGAGAAAGCAAGGAAGCTGTTAGACACACGATTTAGCCCAATATCTATAAGCTGCCTCTCTGTTACTGCACAGACGCGTTGACGCCGCTTAGGAAAATGACACGCAGGCAACTTTGTCCGACAAACTTTTCCCTTCCCCATCGTCGTCAAATTTAATGAAAAACGTATACATTTGACAATCTATTTCATTTTTTTTTTTAAATATATATATATAAATATATATACACACAGATATATATTCCCGCAAACTATTGACAGAGCAGCCCACCCACACAATAAAGTTGTCAAATTGTCAGCCTGTCAGAAAAAAAAAAAAGTCAGTTTGCATTTTCACAGAATGATGATACTATCCATCAACGTCAGGCTAATCTGAATTGGAAATTATATTACAAAAACCCAGAATAAACTTGTGTTTTTGTCTAGTCCAGTCAGCAGCGAGGAAGATTTATAGCTATGCCATTACTCCCGAGCATAATCTTAGTTCTGCCGTGTGATTTAGCTGTGATTTATAGTCATTCCATTTACTTGCTAACCACGGCGGCTGCCTGGCAGGAAAGGGCGGCCTAATACGCTAAACAGCCGCTGCTCTGCTGATATGAAAACACCAGCCCGGCGCTGGGGCTCCCGGCGATGCCTCCACGTCGACACATTTACATCGGCGCGCAGAAAGCCGCCGTCCTAATCACCCCGCTGGTGTCTTTATTATTCCCATCATCATCATCATCATCATCATCATCATCATCATCATCATCATCATCAGCACTGTCGTCCTTAAAAGTTGTCATCACTGTCGTGGTGCATTTTCCACACCCCGGACCCTTCCGTGTGAATGAGCCAAGTGAACCAAGAAAACCCTAACCCAAAGGCAAACCTTCATTAAAAATAAAATAATATTAATAATAGAGATATTTATTTAAAGACACCGAAGAGCAGAGACGGCAGAAGATAATTAGCCCTGATCCAAACTGCTCAACCTGAACAGACCCAGCAATTACTGAGCAGCTTGTGGTCAAAGAGGGCAACAACACTTGTGATTTCACCCTCCAAAAAAAACCTAGCACCTAATTAAATATAACTTGGACATCTAGTTAGGTCCTGATTAGACACCAGTGGATTCTGGTTAAATAAATGCCCCGTGTTGGTCTTGTCAGTCTTGTATATGTGGGCAGCCAGAAGGTAAGAGGTTTGGAAATATCTAATGGCCACAGTGAGGAAGACAGAGCTACTGCAGAGGATATGTTAAAAAAAAACTGTGATTGGATCTATTGTACTTCTTATTAGCATGAAATTGATTAAAAATATCCGTATATATTTTCTTCAACTTCAAGCATCAGTTCATTATATTATATCCACATTTCTAAACATGATGAAAGTCTCCATTCTCTTCAATGTTCAATGTGGATTTCAAGGTTTGACTGTAAACGCCAGAATAATCACATTATACTGTCGATCAGATTGTTTTCAGGGGCTCAGTTATATCTTGAGTGGGTCAGAACGGTAAAATAATGCCGTAATAATCTTTAAATTAAAACTTATTAAGCTTTTTGTTGTTGTTGCGCAGCGTATATCTGATAAAAATTATTATATTTTTTTTTTTTTGCAAAAGAACAAACAACTACTTGCAAAAATAAGTAGATTCTCCCCATAAAGCTAATTTCAATGATACCTCCCTGTTTAAAATACTGAGAAATGTCTCATTTTGTTTCTCATATTTCCAGTTTCCCTCACACATTGTGAGAAGTATATCGGTGGTACCAGCTATGGTTCTATTTGATTTTATTTATGCTTTTATTATAAATACTGCACTCAGGAAATTGAATAAATCAGCTAAACAAGAACTGAATTATTTGAGTAGTATTAATGAACATGAAAAAAAAAAAGAAGCTTGGTATGGAAGTGGACTGTGGTCGTGGCTCAGCACTTTGCAATCAATTAAATAATGTATCTGCTGTTGTTCTTTTTAGACTTTATGCTGTTTGCATTGGTGCAAAAACATGGTAGGACACTGCGAAAGGAGCCGTCATCCTTTATTCAAACTTGAACTTTCCTTTCACTTAATTTCCTGTTGTAGTTCACCTGTTTACAGTTTTCTACTCACCTGCTTCGCCTCTTCATCACTCCAGATGGAATAAAGGTTTGGTTTAACCGCCCGCCCATAAGATGTGAGGGAAGCCTCCTGGACAGTTCTCTTGAGGTACACGGAGCGATAATTACTTCCATAGTATTTCAGTGTGTGGGGCCGAACTCATGTACTCGTGTGACGTGGGAAAATCCCCAAAAGAAGGTATAAAATAGGAATTCCTCTGGTTCAGACTTTATTTTAACTGGTGTGGAGTTTCTTAGGAAGCTGAGCGAGGCCTCCTGTTCAAACAAGAACGTGTGCTTGTTTTCTCGACACTCGGGTTGAGAAGACAGGATTCATACCTCCGTCGCATCGGTTTGTTTGACTTGGAGCGGACCGATCAGGTGTGAAACCGCTCCGGGAGTGATGGTTTTCAACCGAAGCAGGAGAAACCTTAGTTCAAAGTATTTGGATTCAGAAGGTCAATGTGCCTTTTGGATGCATCATCCGCGGTTTGTCAGTTGGAGGATTTTGCTCTGAAGGGATCGAGAGATAAGTTCTACAGACGTGCAGCTGTCATATATGTTGAGCTTAAAGTCATTCACAAATGTTGAACTTAATTTAATTTCCTTCAGAACTACATATATTACTTCTGGATCTCCGTCGTCTTCACCACTGTGGCTATCTTCACCAATGGTACTTTGAACTTGCTGATCCCTTCCCCTTCAAATTAAGAGCTAGACACTTGACTTTCTCATTCTGCCCCCATTCATCCATCCACCAATGGGATGTCTGACAAATTCTTCAAATATCCAGGCAGCATGTCATCCCACAATGTAGTGTGACAGATTGACCAAGTACTTTGGTTCTTGTGGAAGTTTCAAATTCCTGTTACCTTGATAACGACTGTCCAGTCTAGAACCTGTTTACTTTACAGTCCTCTCAACCGATGAATGTTATTTATTCAGGTTTCACTGAATTCATGAATTTAACCATCCAGCCTAAATATGGTGACATATGTCATGACATTTTGAAGGGAGTGGATTCACCCGTGTTTTTGTTGTGTAACTTTATTCTTTGAATACGTAACACGCATGTTCTAAACTTGAAGTGTGTGTCGAGTGAACTCTGGATTACTCATTTGAATGAGTGTCTCTTATTCATTCGGTTTGTTTTTGTACATGTTCTAAAAATAAATAAATAAATCAGTAAATAAATTAATTCTTCAGCTTTGTCACTATTTTGTATAACGCCGTATGGCAGTATTTTATGTTTTGTTATTTGCCATTTGTCAACCTCAAAAAAAGCACGAAAAGGTTTTACACATGACATTGCAGATGATCTAGTTTCATTTGTCCCGCTATAGTTTCATAATGAAGCAAAAAAAAGGAACAAAAAAAAAATCCTTACCATTTCTTATAAGACACATGCAGAGCCATCCACTATGTTGTTAAAGGTAAATAACATGGACTCTACTTAACTCTCCACTAAACACCGTCAATCCGCCAACAATGTATGACAGCAAACACACAGCCTCAGTATATGACTCCTACAGATAATTAATGTTAATCAGACTAATTGAATTCATTAATGTCTGACTCGTGCCTGTGTCCAATCAGTAGAAAGAAAATGTAAAGTAAAAAGTTAATATTCACTTCGAACACATTTTAATTCAGGGGCCACAAACGGCCCCGTTTCATCTTGAGTGGGCCGGACTGGTAGAGAATTACCATAATAAGCTTTAAATGCAAACTTGGATTTTTCATATATGTTGTGGTGAAGAGTATACGAGATGAGAATGTTTACATTTTCACAAAACGATTACTCCAATTTTCCTGGTGGTTTCAGGTCGAATCTATTCTCCAAATTCTTTATTTGCTTTATATCTGTGGTTATCTGTACCTTTTGGTCAAATCAGACCTTTATAACAGGAGGCTGTGTTCCCGCCTGGGGGTATCCTTCAACATGGCCAGGTCAGAGACGTTTAGCTGCAGATCAGCAATAGTGGGGATAGAAAAACAACAATAAAGTAGTTGAACACAGTTTACTTTTTCTGTTTGGTTCTTTGTGTGCAGAACTGACTGTGCTTATCTCCCATCAGCGCCATTAACAACCGGTATTAATGAATAAACTACTTGAGCGCCCTGAGAGCTCTGGTGTTGTTTTTCCTAAGATTTATGAACATATTAATTATTGAATTTGATGATGAAATACACTCAGTTTCCTGCTGGGGGAGGCACTAGGCCCTGCAGTGTGCTAACCGTGGAGAACGTGGTTGTGTTATGATTCATTGCATGAATACAACCTCCAACCCACGAACCGACAGACTGATTTTATTTTAACAGCTATAATTGTTGCTTTTGCGACTTTTTGCGTTCACATTTTAACACACTCGCCCCGGCAGCTCGGCTTTGAGGCTAGTTTGGTAGCAACATGCTACCTAGCTTTCACGGCAGCATCGCCGATATCTCAGCCCGGGTTTCAGAGTTGCGTTATATCCGCTACTCTTGAGAAACCTGCGTTAAAATCTCAATTTTTACAAATTGCTTGGTTGTAACCCGTTTACTGAAGAAGTGATTTGGCCTCCGTTCACCTTTTACCTTCCCGGGAGGTCACAGTTGGCAATAATGACGAACAACGGCAAGCAGGAGAGAATATTGGATTTAATTTTCTTTTCAAGTAATGCTAATATCTTGACGAACGAAGGCTGATGCTTGCCTGTTTGCACAAAAAAAAAGATAATAGAGTTTGCATTACGTGATTCTGTGTTCGTTATGGCGGCTGGCCTTGTGGTCGGTTGTGTCAACGAGGCAGATCTTTTGTGCCACGGTGCTTTAATATCTCCATGCAATAGAGAATGTACTACGTGACATCTGTTTTTTTCTAAACATTAATGTACGTTCTAATAAGCTGTTGAGCGATGCAATATGCAGGACAGTCCCTTGGCTTTATATTTGACACCCCACATTCTAAACTCACTATGGGAAAGTGGGACAAATCAACAATAAACATTCACTGTAACAAACCCATCTGAAGTACTTGTCTTGGTTACGATGTACTTCTGAAATCTTCTCTCAAGGCCTCTATAGATTTCTTCTTAATTTCTTTTTTTTTTTTTTACCTCGGCCATGTTTACTCTTTAAGTCTGGACGACCTCTTTAGTAGCACAGTGCATCATGCAAAAGGCAAAAGGAGTCAGCACATCATTACTTTCATAACACCGGCGGATAGATGAAATTGACCCCGGAGCCTGGAGCTGTATTGCAAAAAGCCTTGAAGGGCACGGTTTCATATTAAGCCTGGGCTTTGGGGAACCGCGGTGGCCATCGACTGAGGTGGAGTCACTCGGCCAGATTAGCCTTTAGCCTTGGAAGAACACACCCTGTACCTTTGACTAGTTATTGCTTCCTGCTGCACGGATCATACATCTATGCTATTGATTGGCCTTGCCTGCGCCGCGGCTCTAATTGTGGCGCGGGCCTCGCATTTCACAGACAGTAATAGGTTACACAGAAGAATAAAGATGCAGTCACTGGATATTGATCAGGAGGAATCCACACCTTCAGCAAAATTAATGAGACAATGCATAAGGATCGATAATGCTTTGCCCTCACTTGGAAAAAAGGTTTTTATTCACTTTCTTTTTTTTTTCTTTTTTTTTACCCTCATTGTTCTTCTTCCTCTGAGCCGCCGCCTGTAATCCAAGCAAAAGTGCTGATTTGGGCTCATCTTTTCGAAAGCGTCTCATTAAAGTTCATCATGGAGTATCAATGGTAAAACCGCCAGGAATCTCGTTATGGATGAGGGGAAGCGGTCTGGGTGGCGGTGGGAAGCTCGCCTCAATTGTTTAAGCGTAAGCGAGACTTTTCTCTGCAGCGTGTTGTACTGTAAATGACCCGACTGCGATCGTGTCCCGTTTCGCTCCCGCGAATCCGATCGCGCCGTTATGCGAAGACCACATCCTGTCCCCATTCACACGTGTAGCCGCCAACCGAACACCGCGCGTGCGAAGATTAATGGACTAATAACTTCACCGCTGTGGATCGAGACGGTCGCAGCCTTTACACCCCTGGAAGCTTTGTCCCATTTGATCAAACTGGAGGATGTTGCAGCTCGGGGCAAAAAATAAATAAATATATATATATATAAAAAAATCGATTCCTGACTAATTACCACGCCTGAAAGACGGACGGAAACAATAGGAAAGTGTGATTGTGTGTGGTTCCGAGTGTGAGGATAATTATGACGGGGGCAGCGATAGGGCAGCAAAGTACTCGCACGTGCAATCGCTCACGCTCGGCGCTGTGCCCTCCCATGGCGAGACCCGGCGCCGAGGTTTCGGGTGTCAAGCATCCCCACTGCCTGTTTTTCTTTTTTTCTTTTGTTTTTTCTCTCTCTCGGCGTGCTTACCAACAGAGTGGAACCGTTTCATCACTGTCTCCTTTATCCTCTCACACACACACATACACATATACATACACCTCCGCATATGCATAGAGAAACGGAGCAGTTTGCTTTTCAACTTGACCCTCACGAGCGCCGGTTTCTTCTAATAGGGGAGGCAGGACAGGTGATTGTTCCACAGCAGCTGATTAAGGCAGTTAGCAGCAGGAAACAGCTTCATTTATTTATTCTATTTTTTGTTACCTGCCTTGAGTTGTTGTGTACCTGAGGGATGAAAGTGAAAGATATATTCAGGTTCGGGTTACAGAGTCTAAAAATCAATGTGTTATTTTCAGTTTTCAGTTACTTGAGCTTCTTTTAGGACCTTTTTCTTGTATGTTGGCCTAAATAAATTAGCTGAAAATAACAATCGATTACCTTAAGAGGTAAGGGCCCTTAAAGACATTCAGACATTTTATTTGGTATTTCTGCGGGTTTTTATTACTGATTCTACAAAGAGAAGACACAATCCAACGTACTTTGACTGAAATATTCCCACATATCAAGTAGGCGGCAGGACAAAGCTGCAAAACCAAAGCCTAATGGTACTTATAAGTAATAAAACCAAAATTAAAATCACGACAGAGAAAAAAAATCATGACCTTTGTCAAAGTTCAGCACGGCCTTTGAATCCTGTAATCGGTCAGGCTTAAGGAAACAGGAACACATTGCCAAACACGGTCACGCGTCCAAACAAAGGGTTAATGTTTCACCTTTGCTGGAATTTGCGTCGCAAATGTCACCAAGTGGAGCCACATTGTGAGCAACCTCTCATTACGTCTTTGCATCCTAGTCGGCATTTAAGAAGAGCATCGCATGGCCGCCGTCTCCCATTAAGACATTACCGGGTCGCCCCTCTTATTTGCACATCTACGGAAGGTCGTGCGTCCAGACCCCCGCCCCCCAGACTCGACTGGCTCACTTTGTCGGTGTCTAAGCGGGAGAAATATCCAAAGACTGCAAGCTTGAACAAAGTGCTGCTGCCAGCCAAGCTTTTAACGGGAGGGAGAAAATCCTTGCTGCCCTTCACTGGCCGCCTGCGAGTTTCACAATTGATTTGGAGCTTTTTACAGCTTGTTGTTTTTAAAGCCCCGCATGGTCAGGTTCCAGTCCAATATCCCTTTCCTCCCACTGACTGCATGAGAGCTCGGGTCCTTCTTGTGCATTCCAATATCAAACTTTGTCATCAAGTTTACAAAGACATTTGCATAACCATAGTTAATCACAGAAAGAAGAAAAAAAACTGTCAGTCTTTTCCATCTTGGTCCAACCGGGTATGGACCGGGTTTTATATCATTTTTTTTTTTTTTTGCTGTTTTGTTTTTGTTCTCTTACTAAGACTGGGTTATTTGAGGGAACACATTCATAGAAGTCCCCATGTTTGTGAAGCTCTCGCTCCTCTGTTTCACATAGTTTACCTACAATCTTCACTGGAGAAAGAAAATGATGTCAAAACAAATAGCCTCTGTTCAGCAAACCGCCTTCAAAGTGAGAGGAAACGCAGTTGATTCGATCAGAAAGCCAAAGCAGCATGTTGGAATCGTGTGTGCACTTCACTTTTTTGGGGCAAAAATTGTTTTAGGGAAAATCAAAAATGAAGACTTAAGTATGATCTTGTGTGCGCTGGAATAGGAAAAACAGCATAACAATCTTAAAACACCAATAACGATGCCCCCGTACTAAAAACTGGATCATTTGACAAATGTTAAAAGAAAAGTACATATTTGCCAACGAATCAAAATAAATCCAATGTGAATGAATAGATTTCCATTCTTAATCTTTATTTTTACTCACCGTGGTTACCTAAAGTTGTCATTCCTTAGTTATTTTAAAGCTTTTGGCACAGAGAGGAAACTAAACGTCAATTTTTGTTTTTAACTCCACTTGATCCTGGAAGCATACTGACTGAATGTATTGAGAAATTCCCCCCCAGAGTCCCTTATCCACGGCGCCATGGGGTTAATAGCCCCGGGCTTAAGAGGTGAAGGTCTCACCAGAAGCTAACTGGTGAGCGATAAGACTTCCACCGCCGCCGCCGCCTCGCCGTGTCACATCGACAACCAACTATTTGTTTGCCAAGAAAGATTCATTTTCTGTCTCTTGCTTCAGTGACCGAGCCTTTCTGCTGTTAAGCTGCGGTTTGTTCGAGCGACTTCATTGTCTTGTTCTTGCTCATGTGGCGTGGCTGAGTTTTTCTCTGTAAACGTGCCTTCAGATGACTGTGTCGTATTTGGCGCCGTAGAAATAAAATTGAATTGTTTACTTTTGTGCCTTTTTATGAGGGACCTGTTATGTAATTTCGCTTTCATTTAGCAACACATAACTTAGTATTCTGTTGACATAAATTGATTAAACTTACACGATCACTTTTTAAAAAATCTTAAACATTATACAATCCTTTCATTCCCGATGAATATATTTATTTTGTTTGACGGTAACAGATTTCAGAACTGTTTATGTTGTCGTCATAATCGACGACTTGATAATGTTTTTTATTCCTTATTAGGTAGTAGCAAGTAATTCAATAAAGTTTTAATAGTTAAATTTCTTAAGCGTGCAACAGTGAAAACAGGACATATTACAACAGTTATAAGAGATTTATTTTTTGACATTTCACTGTATTTTGCAACCGAAGGGTTCATTAAAAACGGCTTTATGTTGAGATTACAGTAATTAAGATTTTTTGGTGTAAATAGACATTTTCATCATATATACTCTGCGCCACAATAAAGAAAAACTTTCAGTTTAAATTTAAAGGTTATCATGTCACTATTTTACCGGCTCTGACCCACTCAGGATGAAATCGGGCTGCATGCGGCCCCTGAACTAAAACGTGTTTGACACTCCTGGGCCAGACCGAGTTAGTGAGGGTGAACTTTATGGCCCATAGTTTTTATTTGAGCCGCTGACATGATTAGGCGACATGTTTAACCAAGTGCCGCTTTAAATTACATGCAGACGTCGGAGGAAACACCTCCTGATATTGAGGCGCTTGTTATCCACAATCAAAGAGGAGGCGGCCGACCACTTTCCAGCAAGGACGGGGAAATTGTGCTCAGAATTCAGCAGTTTTTCCCAAAAAAATATATATAGAGAGAAAAAAACTAAGCTTCAGCCTCGCCCCAGTGAAAATAAATATCAAATAAAACCCAAATGAGCATAGTTTTGTGTGTTCAGAAGGTTTCGTTTGATGTTTGAAGGAGACTCTTTGTTCCATATACCGGGAAAACCAAAGACGCTGGATACCGGCAAAGTCCAACGGTGCAGCTTTACAACTGTAAGGAAAAATAAATCAAACCGGCTCGCCGGGCTTCAGATCTACCTTCGTTTTCTTTCCGTCCTCTCTGAAGCCCACAAAAGCCGTTCTATTACATGTTGACATAAAATTTAATTGGATCAGTATCATAAAGTAAAAATACATAAAATAAGAGAAACAGCGAGTGGCCGCACTGGCAGGAATAAATCGGCGTTCGCCCATCATGAAACGGACACCGGTGTGCAGTATAAGTACTTTTGATTTGAGGCTTTATTGTCTATTTTACTGCAGAAGTGTTCTCGCTTGCAGTCGGTGATTGGTTGAGCTCCAGTTGAATTTTGTCTGAGGGGGATAAGGGAGCGAGTGATGATGTCAGATTCTTTTTTTTTTTTTTTTTTAAATCAGATTGTGAAAAGATTTGCTGCTTGGGTGGGATGCAACACCGGAAAGTTCTATGTGCACCAAGAAACCTGAAGTATTTCAAGACTGCACTTGTGAAAACACATATTACCGGCTTTGTTTACATGTTTGCTCAGTGAGATGATATGTTGCGCAACACCTTTTGGAATATTCTCACCTCCACATGAGCTATTTGCATCTTCCCTCTTGTGTTTCGTCTTATTCATTCAAAGTGAGAAGACAGCAACAAATCGCAGAAAACAACAATTTAAGGTGCTTTATTTACGGCCTAATGTATAAGTGTTTTTTTTCTATTTCAGGCTGTCTCTGTGGTCCGATATGTAACGCTGTGAGGAAAAGCTTTTTGATGACATTCAGTCTGCAACAGGGTGGACATCGTTCCTTCAAAATCATATTTCATCAGGGTGAATTCTCTTTTCTGAAAAATAAAAACAATGTTGATTAAAGACTGATACAGTATACACTATTGGCTTATTATGAGCAAACATATATATATATATATATATATATATATATATACACATATATATGAGACATATGATGGAAGTGGTGTTGAACATGTGGTTTATGAGCCAAACCCAGAACAAACTCAATATGGCCATCCTTGAAAGTGGCAAAAATAATTTAAATAATCATTTGCCCAATGGAGGCTGCACTGTTTCACTATGAGGAGTCAACTTGGCCGTCTGTCCATACGAATGTCCGTGTACTCCCATTGTTGTTTATAGTATATTGTTACAACAGCACCCACTCGTGGCCCAACATGAAAACGACCTTGTTTTCAGCGTTTTTGACATTTCCATGGAAACAGACTTTTTTTTTTTTCAAAACGTTGCCGTGTAAAAAACAAAAAAAAAAATCTTTCTGAAACGAAACCACAAAATGGGATGCATTTACATTTGAAAAGTGTAAGCCGGGCCTTAGTCAGCATTAAATGTGAAATTTGTCAGGATGAAGTTGTATTTTCTTGCACTGAGATGAAGTTTGGAGATTGTTGGTATTTAGCTGTAATTTCACTGGTTAAGTTACAGTCGAAATCAGATCGTGCTGGTTGTGACACCTGAACTAAAACCCAACTTTACATCCCGGCTGTCAGATAATACAACGATAGAAATATAAAAGAAAATTGTCCACGTTCACATAAAACACGCCTCAACAAAGAACAGTGAGATTGTCCCACCTGTCCTCCGCTTCCCCTTTTATTCTTTAATCCGTCCTTTCTAACGAGCACTTAAAAGTTGATTCCAGCAGTAAAATTCCCCCTCATGTTTCATCTTTCCCACTTCAGCTGTTTTTACTGTCCTCCCGGGAGCTCGGCGCGAGGACGAAAACTGGTCACACCAACAAGGTTGGCGTTATCGACAGCGCTGACATTTTGCGGTTACACCTTTCCAGTCCTGTCGAATATCAGCTTTCTGTCTGCTGAGGCGCCGCTCGCCGCTCTCCTCCTCTCCGCCTGTCTTGTCTTTTATCTCTCTGCAGAGAAAACACCTCCGTCCCTCTTACCAGAGAATCCAACAATCCACGGACCATTATTTACATCTCTTGCCCGAGTGCGTTTTTGAGGTATATCTGCAGAGGGAGAGAGGCCAGGCTCCATTAATTAGGAGCGCGGCGCCGCTAAAAAGCATCCGTCGGGGGAAAGATGGTGATACTCGCCGCTCTCAACGCGCCCGCCGTGTCCTCCCACAGTGCCGGTGATTAATGATGTCAGACATATCAGGGGGGCCCTTATCAGACATGGACGCTCCCGCCAAACAAAGCCAGGGTTAGGAGCTCTGTGCTTAACTGATGAAGTGGGACCGGTGGCGAGGTGAAGCCGACGGGCGCTGTGAATACTAAATGACCTCTGTAAGGTGAGCGCGCGGCGGCATCCAGCCGCCGCATGAAGGTTGCTGTAACCGTGTGATCGTGTTCTAACGCACGCTCTGGGGTTTTACTGAAAATACCCAGAAGGTCGGTGTGTGTATGTGTGTGTGTGTGTGTGTGTGTGTGTGTGTGTGTGTGTGTGTGTGTGTGTGTGTGTGGGGAGGGTGTTCAGATAAATAGTAACGTGAAAGTGAAAGAAGAGAGAAACTCCATCATCAGTTAAGTCTGATGGAAATCCTTCAGAGCCCTGATTTTGCGGCGCGCTGAAAACATGTCGGCGCTTTGTTTCCGTGTAAATCCTCGTCAGATTGGTCTCGGAAGTGCCCGCAGCTTTCAAACGAGAAAAAAAAAGAAAAAAGTTTACCCCGGAAAGGTTGAAATGCTCCCGTATCAGCAGAGTTTCAACTTTCTGTAGGAAACAAACTTCCAGGATTCAAACGCAGACTAAAGAAAATGTCTCTTTTTTTTCTTTTGCCTTAACCTTGAATTTTGACTTGATGATTAATTTTGTATGAAAAATGAGGGTGTAGAGAGATGAACCGATACAGATCAGAATATCTATGAAGAACTCTCCTCCTGGATGTTCAGGCCGAACAAGGTTCCCATCATCCATCCTCCTGCTCATCTCCACCACCGGGACACACCTGGCCAGACCTATCCGCTTCGATCTACATGGACGTTGACTTCATAAACAATTTCCTCCGCCTGCACGACTGCACTTCATTGAGTCTGGTTCACTGCACACCTCAAATGATTATGTGCATTGCGAGGTGCATTATTGTGCATCAGTAGTCCGTATAATGTGATGACTCTGTAGGACTGTGTTTTCCCCTTTGTAAAGACTGAACTGAGCTCTAATAGAAGAGGCACTTTGGTTATTGAAGTTAACTGGCGAACGGGATTGAAGAGTAATTGAGTGCAACTATGTTTGTGTGGGTTAATGGTTTTAAGCGTCTTCAAAAAAAACTTGTTTTGAGTAAATTATATCTATACTTTTGAGGAGTGAAAACAAAATAAGCTTTCTGGACAAGAGTCGTGACAGTTGCAGGTTATATGTGAAAACTTAATAGATAACTGTAATTAAAGGTACAGTACTTTCTCGATGAGCCGGACCTGTGTTTTCCAGATCTGCGTCGCGCATCACATGATAACGGTTCAGCACCCGAACAAAGCACTGGTAGAAGATAAGGGTTTTTCAAAATATAACTCACTGCAAAATAACAGAAATTTGAAAGTTCATTTTCAAAATAAAACGTATTATTTTCTTTTTGCGGCCCAAACGATCCACGCCAGCTTGTTGAGGACCCGAAATAAGGAACACTTGTATTGGAAAAATAAATAAATAAATCAAAGTTTTGATGTAAAACACATTGTGTTGTGATTATTTTTATTATACAGACAATTTCAGTTATCCAGACACACGAGAAAGTGCTTGTACTTAACACTGTCTAATCCAGGTAATGCTGAATGTGTTTATGACCCGTAGATTTCTGTACCCTTTCACATTACAAAATATTAAACATTTATGGAAGTCAAGCATTCAACCAAAAATTACTATGTGTGAAAAAACGTTTTGTAGAATTAACATTTTGAACTTGATTAGTGTTGTCGTCTGCCTAATAATAATAATAATAATAATGATGATAATAATATATATATATATATATATATATATATATATTTTTATAACGCACTTTACATTTAGACAATCTTAAAGTGCAATCAGAAAAATGTAAAAGGTAAGTAAAAGACAACAGAAAAACTGTTAAAATTATAGGGAGTATTGGGTTCAAAATCCAGACCAGAGCATCTCAAGAACAAGACCAGTCCACAAAACAATTCTTTCCTCTCCGTCGTTCTGAAAAACTTTCCCATACACATCTGCCTCCACACGACACCGTGAAAACGTCTCAAAATGATGTAGTACATATGTCAGGCCTATAGGTGGCACTGTAGCGCTGCCACAGAAATACACCAGAAACAGAGAAGAACACACGGGGCAGGCCAAAACGGAGGAATCGACAAATTGTACATCTGGCGTTATTAAAGAGCATCAGTAGCTTCTGCAGCTTGATCGGTAACACGTCGTCCGCCGTTGTAGTTTAGTGGCGTCACGGATCGGGCCGCCGGGTTATCGGGCCGTTTTCAGCAAATGTGCCTTAAACCCTGGAATTAAACTTAGCTTCTTCTGCTGCAGCCCAGAGACTCGGTGAGTGTTTCTAAAAGCAGCAAGTCTCTCGGGATCGTTCTAAAACATCACTGGTTCATCTATCGAGTGACGCTGCTGCTAACGTGTTGCTAATGATCCTCAACACACTGAAATCATTGGTTCTCTGCTGTTCTCACACAGAAACAAACACTTAACAGAGGGAAAAACCTAATATCACTGACAGTTTCGTAAAGTTCTGTCCCGAGGAGCGTTGAGCCGTCACTTTGTTGTGAGCATTTATCACAACCCTTTAGAATGAGTAGAATTATGACATCAACCTTCCTTTTATGTTGACGTCTGAATATATATCTGGATTCAATTTAGCATTTACATGCACAATGCAGAACAGCCCCGCCCCCCTGCTGATAACTGTATAGAACATATATATCTATGATGAGCGTGGGCAAAAGGAACTGTAATATTCTGCCTGCTAAAAGGTCTGTTTATCTCAGTCAAGTCCAGCAGCCTGCGAGAGAGTGATAATACGGTACACTTTCTTGCCTTGCCGCGAGACACCTCTTACAGACAAAGTGGAGGAAATATATTAAATTTAGCACACACTCAGGCTAATGCAGAGGTTCTTAAGAGGGATTTCTTTTAGGTTCCTAGGTTATGTCACAACTCTGTCCCCCTCCAGACTCGAGGCCTGTCTACCCAAGAGTCCCTCACATGGTCTCAACTGAAATAATCCATCCCATCCTTTAAATACAATAGTAGAGCTAATGCATTTAGCTGCATTGCAGCAAAACTGTGAACAAGTTTAGGCTTCGGCATGATGGTTCACAAGTCAACCTAAAGTATTCCGGTCGTCTCTTAAGGTATTGCATACTGAAGGACATGCACTGAGCTACTTTTAATCAATAGTACATTGTTTTTCAGAATTTTAGTCGTAACACGCCAAGATGCTTAGCAGAGACATTTTGTGCTTGACACTAAAAAAACAATAATTATATATATATTATATTATTATAATTAGGAAGAAACCGATACCAGTGTCAAGTAACGGGTCCGATACTGCACGGGGAATTCGTACTCCGAGATCCCCGGTAAAACCTGGCGAGTATTACGTGACGTCACGCTGACTAATATAGACAACCAGTACCTAAACTTTCTCAGAAGGTAACATCTGTTTCTCCTATATTTTAACAAGTAAAATCACCATTTTAAATCTCTCAGTGGAGTTTTTTGGTTTCGGCTGACGGTTCCGTAGAGACTTGATCCCATTGGACTGACAAAGTGGTGAAAATACTTCAAGCGCAGTCTGTTCTCTTAGTTAATTTAGATTTTTTCAAACTGCGGCTTCTTGTAGGCTGCTTGCCGTTGGCACTACTTGTTCCTCCAAACGGCCGACCCCACTGACGCCCCGGTGTAGTGCATTTAACATGCTTACTACAGATAAGTACCTCGTATGACCTCACCTCGAATAATCCAGTCCATCCCCCGGAGTGTTGCATACTGAAAGAAATGCATTTGGCTACACATTTCACCAATAGTCATACCTCTCAGCTTAATGGACTGTGCAGTGCAGATTTTCACATTAAGCTACAAGGTTACGTGGTTTAATGGGACGCCCTGAATTAACGATCTTATCAGATCCGACGGCGGAGCGGAAATCAATAAAACAATCTTTGCGTCTAATCAAATTGTAATCTTTGTCAAAAGTTGTGTGAGTTATCTCCCGGTTATGAGATATCTACACAGATGCGCTCGCTTTCGACTTTATCATCTACGTGCATCGCATATTTTTGTGAAAGGAACTTGGTGAGACCTTGCATGTGCAATATATCAGGCCTATCTGTCCCCAGCTGGGAGAAAGAGAGGGAGGCAAAGATTGGATCTGGAGCTTTCTGATGATCCGCCACTACAAAGGCGCTATCTCTCCTCCGTCCTCTGATTGCTATCTCTGATGGAACAGAAATAGAATACCGTACGAGATATAAGACACTTATGTTTTATCAAACTGCAGAGGACCCCTAATGAAGCGGCGTGCTGCGGAAACCATTCCAGCCGAAAAACAAGCGCTTGAAACAGATCAAACGCGTTTCCGCAATTAAGGGGGCGGGACACAAGTGGTTCACATGTGTACGACTGCTTTTGCGTTTGCCGCCGTCGCATTATTCACCGTTTGAGTTGGAACCCGAGTAGTGTAATCTGAATTATAGGATCTGCAGGTACAATGAAATCCGCTCTCCTCTCGAAAGATCAAAGAAGGCAACATGAGAGTCATTTGAATAGTCCTTGGAGAACATCCAGTAAACACTACCTACAGGAATAGATTCTTTTCATGTTGAAGGAGAAGCCCGTACGGTTTACATCTCGTGTGTACACGGCACATGAGAGGCATATATATATATTTATACACAGAGATGGTTAATTGTTTTTGGTTTGTTCGCAGCTCTTTCTGTGCTGCAGGCGAATGTCGAGAAAGCGTGGAAGCCTGGAAATTAATACTTAATGATTGTCATTTATTAGCTATTCTTCTATTGTCACGGGAAATGCACAAGTGCAGGTTTGTTTGATAGAAAACACAAATCACAGGCAGTAATTCGCCGGAGCATTTATGAAGCGGGGTAGGACGGAAAATGAAATCGTGCATGCTCTTTGATTGCATCTGTATAGTCTGTATTTGGCTCTAACTGGAAAATCTAAACAGTTAATGGAGGGTATATACAATGAAAACCTGTGCAAGCATTCATTGTCCCCAGAGGATGAGAATAAAATATTCATTACATATGTTTTTGTGCAGCACCACCAGCACGTTGGAGTTAGAATTGACAGTAAAAGGCTTTAACGTTAATTGCATGGCCTCCTACTAATCTTTGGATATTTATGTTCCTTGATGAGCTCTAGACTCTTCTGCACTCTGCTCTGGGACATTGAGGGCGAACGCAAAAACGATGCATTTTCACCGGAAATGTGGTGTAAATGAGGTCTAAAGTTGATTTTATGAGGAGCTTTATGAGGAACAGTGCAACGTGCAGTCGAAGATGATTGGCACACTTTATCGGGTTTGATATTTCCCCTGATTCGGCACAAACAAAGTGAAATAGTTCAGACAGGTGCGTCTAAAAACATGCAAGACCTGTTATAAATGTGCAAATAAGAGTGACCTGGTCATGTCTTAATGGCAGGAAGCACTTGTGCTTTTCACAAATGTCAAATAGGATGCAAAGACTCAAAGAGAGGTTGCTCATGATGCTTTGGTGACGTATTAACCATGGGCGGAGCCGGTGACCTTATTTACGTAACTTCTGCATTCCTTCCTGTAACATTTTTTCTAAAAAGTGAACGTGGGATGTAGCTTTTGAAGGACTTCTAGAATTAATGACAATGGTGAAAACACGTCATAACAACCCCTATGGTATAGTTTTCGATGAACTACACGGTGCTCATGAAAACCACTGCAAGGTAAGCGACGGGTTTATGAAAGTAAAAATAAAAAAAAATGGTCCTAACTCTCATTTCACTATTTCAATGAGCACAGGAGATTACTATAAAAAGCACAAACACAGCTGTTAAACTCCATTCAGTTCTTTCACCTTGTCATGAAACGTGAACTGAGCGACTATCGCTTCTTTCACTCCACAGAGAAAAATGGTACATTTAGCTTTCCGCACATTGGGATTTGCAGTTCTGCTGCTGGCTCGAGTGTTGCTTTGTGTCAATGTGTGAAAGTTGTATGACAGCACGGTAAAGCAACGGAAATAGTCTCAATACGACGCCCACTCAAACTCAAGCTCATCTTGTTAAATGGAGTTTCGAGAAGTACGACGGCTCCTTTTTTTAAACTCTGTTCGTCTTGAAATGGATCCTCGCACCGCGACGTGGACGCCTGTCGATTCCGCCACTTTGACCGAATACAAAAGTTACACAAAGAGATAAACTCACAAGTAATGTGATTGTGTCTGTCAAGAGAAACCAACAGTGTAAACGTCTTGCTCAATGTGTTCTCATTTGCGCTGCGACTCAGTGTTGGCTTCCAGTGGGGGGGAGAATCCAGTTTTACCCAAAGAAAGATGCCCCCCCTCCCCACCCTTCGTTTGCTGTGAAATTGGAAAAAGAATGGAAAGCGTCCTCGGCCACGTCTTTCGCTTTCAGTGTTTTCTCCCCGTCGTCGTTCGCATTCATCCTGCGTGCTGGAGAAGGTCCGCAGGACTCATTAGCGCCCGCCGCCGTGTTTCATGCCGCGTTTCCCCAAAGGCATTACTGGCACCATTAGCCCAGGCAGCAGTGTGAATTCAAACTGCCCGGGCAGACGGATGCATTCCAAACCAAGCAGTGTGCCTTTCGTTAATTAGCATTTTTTTCCCCAACATCAATATATTTTCCTCTGCCCTCTCAGGACCAAAACTCTGCCGAATGAATTATTAACAGCCTCGCTGTCTTCCGCTTTCATCTCCCCCCCCCCCCCCCCCTTTTGCCTTATTTCTTCCAAAGCAGTCATGGTTTCCAAGATTCTGCCTGGAGTTGGACGGTGGACGTCCGGTGACAGCCGCCTCCCGCAGGTACGCTTTAATAGCTCACATTTTGTGCGTGAAATGATCCATTTGAGTCCAAATCAAGAATTCAAGCCGCATTAATGTCCATAAATGTGCAGGAGGCTTCATGGCCCGCAGGACACGTTTAATTACGTTTACATTTGTTTAATTTATTGTCTCCTCTCGGTTTGGGGATTCATTTTGCCCATTTCGAAGGACAAGCAGAAACAAACAAACAAACAAACAAAAAACAATGGGGAAAATGGGATGACACCACATCAGAATTCCTCCTGGTGCAGGGTAGAGGGCAGTGCGTCTTTCTATCCGTCATAAAAAGGGAAGAGGGCCTCAGACTTGAAAAGGCGGCAATTGGTTCGGAGGCACAATATGGTTGAGGAGATAAAGTTGAAAGGGAGCGAGATAACCCTTCCTCTCAGCTAAAGGTGGGAATAACCGGGCTCCGTCAGGACTCTCCATGGTAACCACTCTAATTTCAGCTCGCGTGCAGCTCCTCCCGACTGAATCCAGCACACGTACATGTACACATCCACTAATGAGAGGGTGAGTGGTCCTGTCCCTGCCTCTTACTGCCAATACCAGGAATCCTAATGAGGTGATACAGCTCACAATCAATGGATGCCCCTCGGAAAGAAAATCTGTTGATGATCAGCACATGTATGATGGATTCAAACCAACTGCTGATAGATTGAAAGGAAAAGTATCTGAGCACGTACTGTAAGACCCCGTTTACACAAGTGAAAGCACATCGATTTTGTCCTTTCATGTCAGAAAAGCTTCATGTTTACACGTTGAGTCACTAGTTGGCGCTGTTGGTTGCTTTTGTAATGAAACCACACACTCATGCGGACAGACAACCATACGCTTTAAAAATCAACAATGGGAGTATACTGACATTCATATAGATAGTGTGTGTTGTGTCCACTATTCTTAGGAAATTTGTGAAACAATCAATGTTTTCCCGAAATTTTACATCATTTGCCAGGTGGTTTGACTGGATTGGAGCCTCTTCTTGCAGGCCGGTGTTGCGTTAAAAGAATCTTTTCCTAAAATTTGTTTCTTATCGAAATTTGCACCAGCAACCTCTGTCATCATGGCAGCAAGAATATTCAGAAAATAAAATTTAACAATTATAAGCTAAATTAGGCACGAGAGAGAAAAAAAAAAACGAAAAGTGAAAAAATAATACACAATATCTTAAACAAACACTTAAACACTCATTTAATCAGGAACTGAGCAGCAGACAATCGGATGAGAAATTGAACTGCGGCGTCTAAGTGCTTGTGCCAATAAGATGACCTCTTGGCAATTAGCATTATCATGCATCTGTCTTCAAAATAAGAGCTGGGCTCCTTCTTTTCTCGTCGTACAGCCAACAGGGTGAGTGATTGTGACGATGTCAATGTTGGGAGACTGTTTTCTCCACGTCGCAGGAATCAAAGCCAATCCAGCAGGTCGAGATGAAGCAGGGTTTTCCGTCGACACACATCCTGATAGAGAGATATCAGCAATAGAAAAGACACCAATTAGCCAGTCAATGTTTAATTAAGCTGCTGTCATTTTTTATTCAGTCTATTATAACGTCATCTGCACTCAGCTCCTCCTGTTTTTTTTTTTTGTCTCTCCTGCAACGAGCTCCCGCTTTTACATCATCAATGGAAAGTATGCGCACAAGTGAGAATAACTTAACACTGGCTCAACATTACTGACAGAGCCCCGAAAAAAGAAAAAAAAACAACCTTTGAACGCGAGCGGGAGATCTCACCTGAAATGGCTTGAGGCAGGAATGCCGGTGAGAGTGAGTTTGTCAGGAATCCGCGCGTCGGCGCGCACCTGAACTCAGCCGGGAGACGCTCGGAGGGGGCTGAGAGCGCTCAGCCTCGCGTTGGATCAAAGACCAAATGACAGCAGCTGTACCACAACACCAGGAGAAAAGAAGGAGGGGAAAAAAAAAAAAAAAAAAAGCACTTCAAAAGAGCTGCAAAAATGATCTTTTGAACTTCTTCACATGCACATTTGTACAGGTTCTATAGTCGCTGGAAATAGTTCATTTGACACAATAGTACCAATTTTTTTAAACACATTACATGGGAACAAATGTCACAGCTTGGGACAAATCCACCGGATGACATTGTTACGTTGACAACCGCTGTGGATTTTAATGGTATCACCTCAAAAGCTGTCAGATCAACTGTATTCGCTTATAGGGAAGGGTACTTTTCACTTTTGAACGAATACCCGGCACCTGGGAGTCGATAAAATCCAACTGTTTGTGTTGTAACATCGCAGTTTGATGAAAATCCTTAACTACAACTATACAGTATTTTTTTTCTTAATAATGTTTAATTTAAAACCCAGCTCCACTTCCTCCTGTTCCTTTACTTTCCCTGCTGGAAACACTGTGATGGCAGATCTGTGATGGTAGATGTAGAACTGTGATGGTAGATCTGGGTCTGTCAAATTGTGCACTCTTCGGCCAGAGAAAAATCGAGTTTTCAAGAGGGAGCTTCCTCAGATTAGAGATATTCGTAAATATTGCAGAGGGCGTAATCTGCATCTTGTTTTGAAAAGCAGAGCCTCTAAAGCGTTTTCTGAACTCGAAACTACTGACGTCATTACACGTGTGCAACGTGATCACCTTTCCCTAACTCCTTTAGGAAGCCTCCTAACTGCTTTCTCCTAACACGTGGATAGGAAAGGAGAAAGGAGGGACTATTAGGAAGCACCCAAGGTGTCAATTAGTCAAAAACATTAAAAGACAGTTTCTATAGTTCAGGTATAAAAAACGGTTCCAGGTTTGGCTTCACTGTGATGTTTTAGATCAGGGGTGTCACATACAGTCTAATGTCATCTTGAGTGGGCCGGACCAGTAAAAAAGTGCCACATTGACCTTCAAATTTGAACTTATTTTATATTTTATAGATCGGCATTGAAACAGCTCCTCATCAGCTTGAGAGTATTTCCCTAAACTGACTGATCGATTTGAGCAGGAATGATGCATAAACCTTCCCCAACATCTGTATTAAATCATGACATTTGGATGTCTTCTCATACTAATACATATATAAATAAAGAAAATGCTCCTTAGCGCAGTCTGTTGAGTTTTAATTGCACCGATGGGGTTGTTGTTGTTTAGTTTTTTTCCTCCTCGAGAGTAGCTGAAATGTTTGTATAATTAAGACTCCAATCTGTCGGCTTTCACCAGCTCCATATGCTCCAACTGACGCAGCCTCATCTGGCGACGCTGGCCCGGCCTCTTCAGCTTGATCCACATTATCGCCGCGCCCCCCCCCCTCCCCCCCGGGGGCAGGCTGCGGCTTCCAATCGACGGCAGGCCACGCAAAGTCATCGTAACACGCCCCGCAAAAGTTCGAAAGTCATGATTGGGTTAATGGCGGCGCAGCGAACGTACCAGGCACATTGTACAGCAGCATGCTGGGAAGAGTAAACCTCCACTGCACAGCTCAAATGTCTGTTGTTCAGCAGCTGTGGGAAACAGATGTGAAAGTAAGACAGAGACAGACGAAGAAAAGAGGAAACGGGAATATTTCTTTTTATCATCAAAGCCTGTTTTGCACACGATGCGAGGCGCCGAACCTGCGCCACCAACCGCAGCCTAATTGTATTTTATCTGCCTGTTAACCTATAATACCACATATCAACATAATTATGCCAAAGGCGTTTGTTGAATCGCTCTGAGCGATCAAATTTAAGCTCTTTGATATGTTAATGCTTTCAATTATAAGCCAGTTCTGATGTCCTCTTGAGCATCCTTAATTTCTATTGTTCATCTCTGTTCAAAGCGTTCCTGCACGCCCCCTCTGTTTCCAAAACATCCACGGTGAGTGATTTTAAGTTGTAGCAGTTAGCCGCACGATGTGTGTGAGCCATAGTTTGAGGTGCTGCTCGCAGCGTACGGGGGAAACAGACATGAAAACGCATCGTTCTATTGTACCACTTCTCGATTTCCTTTTGTAACGCAATGAAATTTTTAGGTATGTATGTGTCTGTGTATATTTATAAGTATGTGTGGGTGTACTTAAACATAGATTATCTTAGCCTCATTAGTTTAACTGCTCGGTGCATCGGGAGGATTTTACTCTGAGCTATGCTCCATGCTAAAGCATTCTGGGGCTCACACACTGGCAATGCTGAATACTACACACTGCCTGATATGTACAATCCAAGGATATTATGTTTCCTGTCCCCCTATCTCAGCACTGGCACAGACACAGCACCTGAAATCTGTAAACCTTTAGCCAAATGATCTCATTAACACACTTCAACTCTATAGAATGTTGACGCTAAACCACCGTGATCAGTTAGTCATTTTGTCCGTGGTTACAGCAGAGGACAAACAACAGGTCATTTCTCAGAGCATCCACCAACGTAACACCAGAACTTAAAGTGGTGATAATATCCATTTTATTCAAAGTTTTTATGCCCCAAATTCAACTTTTCCCTGATTTTCACAGTATTTTGTACCAGAAGGTTTCATTAAAATCGACTTTATGTTGAGAGTAAAGCAATAATTATTTGGTTTAGCAAAAACATAGAAATTTTCATCACCTATACCCTGCGCCACAATACAGAAAATATTTTTAAAAGATGTCATATGATCCAGCTTTTCAACACTGTCACATGATCTCGTTGGTCCAAAAACATATTCAAAGTTTATTATCCCAAATCCAGCTTCTCCTTGATTTTCCTCCATTTGAATATTGGATCCTAGGAGCTGCATTCAGAATCTGCTGTGTCTGTGTGAGCTGGACTGGCTCCGCCCACACATGCCCATCTTGGGAAAAGGAGGAAGTACTTCCTCTCGTGGTGCCATGTGCCAGAGCAGAGCTGCCTGATTGTGGGAGGAGTCAAAGGGAGGGCCTACCTTGACTGGGATTGGCTAAACCCCCGATGACACTATATAGGGTTTGATTTCTGATTGGCTGGTTGGAGCAACACACTTTTTAAAAAGTGAAAGAATCCAGAGAGAGAGAGGACAGACTGTCTTCACTTCTGGGGTGTCAGTCCAGGTATGAGGACGATTATTACTGTTGGAAAACCTTTAGAAGGAGAATTTTGCACAACTTGACCTTCTTAACTCAATCATCAGATCAAATCAAAGGTTCCCGTCTCTTTCTTACATTCTATGTTGGGAAACACGGAAGAAAACTGAGGTTCATACAAAGCAGCTTTAAATGAATCAGACAAAGCATCAACCAACTTATGAGCTTGGGTGGGGAAAGCGCATCTGACACGGAGTTGAAAGCAGAATCTATTTCTGTCTTTAGCAACTCAAGCCGAGAGATTGTTGAGCAATACCCACACCAGCGGGACACGTGGAGTTCTTAGACTGGCCTCTTCTCAACAAGCCGTGTGTTTGTTGTTGTCCATTTACTTAGAATGTGCAGAAGAACTATCCACCACGGCCGTGGTGCGCATGACCAGGAGCAGCAGTCCAGAAAAGTTGGCTCCAAGCACCGTTTTCACGTCAACGGATGTATGGTTCTCGGTGTTTGCCTTGTGATGGACTCATGAGACGTCCACTGTGTACCCGACCTTCCAGCAATGTCCAGCACAACTAATAAAAAAAGCTGAATTACCATAGATGGGTGGGTGAAAGGATTTTGCTCTGTTCTGCTTCATTTTTAATCCAGTCACTTCCAACGTACCAGAGCAAACCTGGTAATTTTCACAGTTATATTCATCATTTTTTTAAAAAAAGGTCTTCTTTGATCTTTGCCCAGCTCTTCAATAAAGAGCTCAAGCTTCACACGCAGGCCCACTTCTTTTTTCTTTCTTTTAGAATACTTGTTCTCCTTTGCACTTTGATACCATTTGATTACATTTTGAATACATTTAACACTAAACCCCTTCATGCTGCAAGTTATTCGAGAGAATGTGACTTAAAATATTATAATATGCATCGTAATTGGGAATGGGAGAGAATGTAGCTTAGCCACAAAGCTCAGTTGGGCTTTGTAATTTAAATCGTTCTCGGGGGAGGGGGGGGGTAATCAGAAAACCAGAGGGTGAAATAGCCACTAATTTATATTTAGTTTGAATTCTCCTTCATTTGACTGGTGAGAGTTTGAGTATCGCTGCACTTTTCTGGTAAATCTCACTGTTCGGGCAGTTCGTCTGGCTCCGTTTTTATTCTGAAGTAATCTCTCTCGCGCTTTTTTGTTTTTTTTTAGGCACACCAAATACAAACTTCCCAAGCGAATGCATAACGCCTCATCTGCGATCTCTCGAAAGCACACTCAAACTGTTTGATTTTATGTCCCTGAAAATAAGATGATACTGAGACATTTGTGATGGGCTTTCCGTCATCTCCCTGCACATATAACCATCTGTAAATCCATCGCGTTCGCCGCGCTGTGTGCTTCCTCACAGGTGCTCCGGCTGTCATGTGACTCCGACTGACATTTGCCTTGGATTGGGTAGCCATCTGTGAATATGATGAGGTTTTTTTTCCTGTCTTTTTCTGTCACATGATCTACGTGCAGTGCCTTAGGGAAGGGCTGCTCATAATGCAGCGCCACATCCTTTTCTTTCCTCTCAGCTTGACTTCGATCTTTTACACAGCCCGTGTCTTCCACTACTTTATTTTCCTTTGCACAAACTTGGATTATCTATTGCTGTAAGTCGTAATTGCCCCCTTCCACAAACCGTGTTCAGCTGACCTATTCATGACGCTTCAAGAAAAACTGACATGCAGGCAGTGATTTGCAGACGGCCACCGGGTCACAATGAGATTAACATGTGAGAAAAAAAGTTGTTTATGTTCGCTCCTGAATTCAGATATTTCTTTAAAAAAGATAAAAACATTTTAAGAAAGCCTATGCATGAACTATTTATAACTCTGAGTGCTTTCTTATGTTGCTACCATGCTAAGTCTATCCATCAAAATAATGTCTGGCCGCGTCACGTCACAGTAATAACCTGGTGTATTATGGAGCCACCATCTTTTCAAGGTATTTCTGTTTCACTGAAAGTCGCTCACGAGCGGACAATTAACCGTATTGATGCATGATCCAGGCAAACCGTTTGAAAAAGAATGTCCAATGTGCCATTTGTCCTATGATCCAATTATTGTTTTTTCCGTAACCGCTGTTTATATCGTCCATTTAACACAACATTCAGTTCCAATAATCCAATATAATGGCATAAACTTTACATCGGACCCTCTGCCACGCTGACGGGGTCAAAAAACTGTGCACGCTCCCGTCACACGCCTCATTGGCCTCATTACCTGGAGCTTTACTTCCGCATTGCATTGACCCAAGCTCCACCTAGTGGACTAACATAGAAACTGCACACATTGCCAGTTTACAAGGTAAAAGAATGATTAGATAAACATAAATAAATGTTTCAACTGAAAACACATACTTGCTTTTTGCTGTTTTTGTTTCAGAAAACCATTTGAAAACATTTTAAAAAAACAATGTAGTTTTCATGTTGGGCCACTAGGGGGTACTGTTGGTTGTATTTGTGACGAAACCACACACATACGCAGAGAACTATACGCTATAAACCTTAACAATGAAGCAAAACATATTGGCATAATGTGTAAAGTCAGATCAGTCCTACATTTTTACTTCAAAAGAAGACCAGAATCACAGAATACTAAATCAAGCTGGTTATTCTGCTCCAATTATATAAACGACTTAAAAAATACAAGATATCGTCGACCTTAACACATTAACTGTAACATATAAGGTGCATAATTCTAACCGTCTATCTTATATCCAGAAGATGTTTGAACACAGAGACAGTCGATATAGCCTCAGGGGTACTGAGAGTTTTGTTAAAAATAAGGCAAGAACACATAAAAAAAAAAATCTAATGGTCCTAAAACATTTAAAAGACGGTTTTATCTCACAATTTTTGAAAAAAATATTGAGCTCAGGAAAGACAGAACAAATATTAACCGTCCTTTAAGGGAACACGATTTTTCAGGAACGGCAAAGAAATCACAAGTCTCTTCTGAAAATGACATTGCTGATACTGTAGTCAGTTGTGAGAAAAGATTATAGAAGCTTTACTTGTATTATGTACTGGGTTAGGCAAAATAGGTTTCACTCCAGCCTAAACTCTTCACTCACAATTTATTAGTAAGGATGTCGTTTTATTGACAAAATAAATTGACGTATATTGTTTATTTTTCTGTATTTTGTTCACCGAATACTAAACTAAACTGCCTTACAAATGTACACATCTTAAATTGGCACACTCATTAAAAAAAACAAACAGCCACTGTACAGGATTCGGAATACCAACTGGAAATCGCATCTGCAGGTCAAATACAATCAGTTCGCGCCAAATAATACTGCAATTGAGTCCCATTATCTGGTGAGGAGTGATGCGTGTCGCAACCAGTTTAGCAGAGCTGGAGACAAGTAGATATTCAACTGTGGATTTTACACGTTTCCTTGCTCTCCTTGGGTTCTTCCAAACAAACAAACAAACAAAAATCCTCTGCTTGTAGCTGTTGCACTTTGTAGACATAGCAAACATAACCCGCCGGCACCTTTAAACCCAACAGGCAAAGCAGGGATGTGGTTTTGGCTGGATGGGAGAGTTACTGCAGTTTTTGTGTTTTTTGCAGTATGCAAAAATCAATACGGCAGTTTAAGAAGTGACAAGAAGTGGGAGGCAGCAGAGCTGTTAGTTATGACAGAGACGGCTGTTTCTTTGCAGACAGTGTAGGAGAAACTCGGGAGAGACGGGGGGGTTATTCCGCTGTCGGTACGAAGCCAACAATAAAGGCTGATCGAGTTGAAGATTCTCACATTTACCGTAGTGGAACGCATGCATTCACACAGATACCGTGACAAATAACCAAAGTGCTGAATCAATATCAAAAAGCGCTTTCCCCCACTCTTTCATACTTTAATTTTATAGTAATCAAACAAATTCCGTTGGAAAATGTCTTGCATAAAGACAGAAATGCTTAACGCTGTAGTTTTCATGCACGGCCACTAATAGGTGGCAAATAAATCGGTTTTTTTTAATGCTGAATTTCAAATGTGTTTTATGTTCAAAGTGACCTTGCACATCATTATATGTAAAATCAGATGGTTAAATTTACTTTTATCACAAACTTTGGTTCATATTGAATATTTTTCTCATTTCCAATACCCTTTCCAACTTTTAAGTTTTAATAATCGTAAAACTTGGATATTTTCACCTAAAATCCTGGCGACTGGCCTTTAGCAGGTTAAGGTTGTTTACATGACAAGTGGAAACCAAAAATGTCATTTTGGAGGTCCGTTTACACAACATTAATGCTCGGAGACACTGAAAATGCAAATATTTGAAAACGGCTCCTCAGGTTGAACTTTAAAAAAAAAAATTTAATTCAAAAATCAACTCCGTCTTTATGGAAATGGGGGGTGAATACACCTTTTTGAAGAACGCTGCTTGTTTACGGCAAATAGTTCTTTTGCACATGCGTGATGAATAATGCACATAGTGGTGATTTATTTCGGAAACTTCAACAAACGAACTCCATCTTTGCGTGTGTTTGAACCATATCAGGCCGAAAATTGCTCAGACATTTTGAGGTAAAAGAAAAAAAACAAAAAATTTGTTCACTCCCTGCACAACTGACTGTAAACACGTGAGATTTCTGGACACAAATGATCCAACTCTTACATCAAAATATATATATATTTTTTTTACTTTTTCATTTAAATCTCGCATTTATTGATCTTATTTAATATCATGATCACTATTGGTGGCATCTGCACTTTAATCTATCAGTCATACATACATACATTTTTATTTATTTTTTTACTAAATAGAAAGCAGATTCTCTCTTTTATTTGTTTTACTGAAACGAAAATTAGAGTAGTTTGAGTGTGACAGTGACAGTGCGAGTTAAAATAAGATGCTTGAAGAGTCTGAATAGTTGGTTTCAGGTGATCGTATTGAGGACTTTCTAAATCACACGCTGCGTCATTGAGATTCGGGTCAGAAAAAAAAAAAAAAAACAATCGGCAAAGGTAGAAAGTTTAAACCTGCCAGTAGTTCTTTTGCAGTATGAAAATGAAATTCCAGCTGACAGTTTCCAGAGTGTCTGATAGGGAGGAGGGTGGATGGGGGGGGGGGGCAGCAAACAAAGTTGCTCTCTAGGAAGCCGCTGAGCCTCTTGAATTTTCACGCGTGTCCTCAAGACGAGGACGCCGTCAGCCGCCGCGTCACATCAGGCCCAAAAAATAAAAAATAAAAAAATGAAAGTTGCCATTGGAATCTGTCTTCCTCAGCTGAACTCGGCTTTGATGCCAACTTGAATTGGACAAACACGGCCGTGTGAAGTAATTGATTATTTCTTGGGTTGTTATTTTTTATTTTTTTTTAAAGCAGAGCCACGCTGCTAACCGACAGCGAAAATGTGACTTTGCCTCTTTATCTGTCCTTATTTCACCATTCTGTTGATTCCCTTTGAAAAGGCGCAGGCTGTGAAGGTAATCTGCCGGTGTGAACCGCAGCTTGCAGCCAGACAAGGTGTTTCCTTTGATAGCTGTGAATGAGGAACTTTTGGCTCACAGGCATTTTTCCTCGGAGCCGAACATGACGCGACGCTTCCGCAAGACACGGCGCTCGTTTGTTGTGGGATGACAGCTTCCCCGGCAATCGGAGTTAAGAGGTTATTCAACATTACGCCGCAGATTTTTGGGGGTCACGTTTAAGAACGGTTGAACGCAGCGTGCGAGAAGTAGCTGTGGTATTTTAAAGTCTTTTTTTTTTTCTCGTTTTCTTTGAGTTTAATGCAGTTGTTGTTCGCTGCGAATCAACAAAACCACTAATTTTAGAAGTGGATGACAGCGGTGACTTTCATGCTCACTTCTTTATTGTTTCTACTATGTTCCTTCTGTTCTGTCACGAAAACCAAGCTGCATTAGAAAACTGACTGTGGGCCATGATCTGCTTTGTTATTGGCCAAATTGATCTACAATTCACAGTATTTTGTACCAGAAGGTTTCATTAAAATCGGATTTATGTTGAGAGTAAAGCAATAATTATTTTGTTTTGTGAAAATATAGAAATTTTCATCACCTATACCCTGCGCTACAATACAGAAAATATTTTTAAAAGATGTCATATTATCCAGTTTTTCAACACTGTCACATGATCTAGTTGGTTTATTACCCCAAATCCAGCTTCTCCTTGATTTTCCTCCAGTTGAATATTGGATCATAGGAGCTGCATTCAGAATCTGCTGTGTCTGTGTGAGCTGGACTGGCTCCGCCCACACATACCCATCTTGGGAAGAGGAGGAAGTACTTCCTCTCGTGGTGCCATGTGCCAGAGCAGAGCTGCCTAATTGTGGGAGGAGTCAAAGGGAGGACCTACCTCGATTGGGATTGGCTAAACCCCCGATGACACTATATAGGGTTTGATTTCTGATTGGCTGGTTGGAGCAACACACTTTTTAAAACCTGAAACAAGCCGGGGAGAGAGAGGACAGACTGTCTTCACTTCTGGGGCGTCGCTCCAGGTATGGGGACGACTTTAGAACGTGAATTTTGCACAGCATGAGCCCTTTAAAGTTTAAGTTCAAAGCCTATTATGGCACTATTTTACTGGTCCGGCCCTGAAGATGAAACCAGGCTATTTTTGGCCCCTGAACTAAAGTGTGTTTGAGACCCCTGGTTTTTAGCTTTCCAGATTTCTTTGGAAAATACTGTTTCATTTCGATTTTTGACCCAAAATTTGGTCACAAATGCATCATTGCGATTAAGTGAAGGAAATAAACCGATTCAATTTGAATTAATTAAGCTCATTAGTTAAGCAAAAATATATAAACCACACAAATACTAGCTCACCACTATTTCTTTTTTTTTGTTTTCAAACGATGATTGTTTCCCAGGCCGCATCCTCACGGCACAGAATCCCTATATTTTTAGCTCGACATACACAGCCTGACTCAAGTATTTGGGTTATCACAACAGCCCAGCGTTTCTCAGGACACGAGGACGGTAATACTAAACAGCTTCCACAGTCACAGTAACGAAATGCAGGAGGGATTTTGTTGCCCAGCTGGACTGCGGCCACGTGAAGAATCCCCAAGGTCGAGGTGGAGTTAGTCTGAATTTACTGCGCCGCTCGCCGCTGCCACCGGGCCGCCACGCGCCGCCCGAAGCTTTGTGATCGATGGACGCTGATGCAGAAAAGTTATGAAAAAAGGGAATCTTTGGGATTGTTAATGGCCGTCATCCTGAGTCATCCTCAGTTGATTTGTTTGAGTATTCTGGGCAGCACAAGAGGAAGTCAGAGCCACATTTAGTCCCTCAAGGTAACACTAATGGGCTTCCTGCTGTCAGCTGGGACGACTGAGGAGGACGCCGACACTGGAGGAAATGAAAGAATATCCACGTTGGAGCAGGAGATTTGGAGTGCGTTTATTCAAATCAGGTCAACTGTGGCTAATTGAGTAATTTTGTTGCTCAGTAAATGGTCAAATGGACAAAAATTCAATATGTCTAGTTTGATAAAAGCTCAATTAGGGTCAATCAAAAGCCACTTTTTGGATGATCTAGAAATGGATATTAAAGCGAAATTATCTTTTAGAAAAAACAAAAATCAGTATACAGTGAACCAGTTCTCAAGATTGCCGTTGTTTCCACTATGCTGCACTATATGAAGTTATTATCAACATGAGCAATGTACATATCAAGCAAGGAAAAATAATCCCTAATATCTCAACATCTGTCATAAATCTTGTACTTGGTAAACCACTAAAGATTCACCCATACCATTTTTTTTTAAAGGTATAACCAGTACAAGTACGAGTTCTGACCTTTAGCCTGAGTTTTCCCAGCGCCTTCTTTTTAACACCCACATGTTCAGAAGTGAATCATCTGTCAATGCAAATAAAGCAAATAAAGATTTGAATTAAACTGTAGTGTGAAATGAGGTGTGACAATTGCAGGTTATAAATTGGCACTTACCATTACGTCCACGCAAAAGCCTGTAATTATGAGAACAGTAGTTGAAAACACTTTGTAGATTCCAGAGCTGGAAAATCCACCCCCCCTGCATCGCTTTTAAAGAGTGATGTGGCTTCATTGTAATGTTTTGGCCGGTGAGAGACTGGAGCGGGGCTCGACAGCTGTTATTACGGCTACATGGAGAGCTGGTTGATAACCACTGCATCAGGCAAAAATCCATGTTATTATCGGAGGACCAAAATCATAAAACTGGCAGCCATGCTTTGGGACTGGCATCCAGCACTGGATTACTATGGAGGCTGCCTTGTGCTGCTTGATCTCATCATTTTGTGTATAAAACGAGCCAGATATTTAATTTTCTTACATGGTTTAAAACTACCTCTGAAATGATATCGTGGATGGGCAATTAAATAAGTGCTTCTTTATTGTGGCGCAGAGTACATGTGATGGAAATGTATAATTTCACAAAGAATTACAACCATAAATGATAATAATTTTGTATTGCACTTTTTGAAAATACAGTAAAATGTCCCCAAAAAACAAAAAAAACGACATCTGTTGCATTATGCATGTTTGGACAAACTAATCTCTGAGCTTGGATCTCAGTATTGTTTCTCCTTCTCATAAGAATTTTAGTAAAAAAAAATTTGCTTTTCTGAGAGAGAAATTGTCTAAAGATATACTAACACTGAATGGTATCACTTCGATCTCCACTGTGAGGAACCTGGAGGTTATTTTTGACCAGGACTTATTATTTTCAACTTTCACATTAAACAAATCTGCAGGACTGGTTTTTTTTTTTTCCTCACTTGCAAAATGTTTCCAAGCTCAGGAACATGTTGACTCAAGAATTAGGCCAATAAACTAATCCATGCATTTGTCAGTTCCAGAGCAGTAGTACCGTAACTCGCGACGATGAGGGTGAAACAATAACAATAAGTCTTTAATTGATTCAAAATGCTGCAGCGAGAGTCCTGACAAGAGCCAGCAGGAGAGATCACATGACCACACGACTGCTAAATCTAGAATAAAACCCTCCTGTTAACCTATAAAGCTCCAAACAACCAGACTCCATTAGATCTTAAAGAACCTCAGAAGAACCCCCCCCCCTCTTTACCTCTTTGTAGGATCTCCAACAGTAGAACTGAACCTCGCGGTCAAAAGCTTCCTGCCCTCGTCCGTCTGCAACGATTGGTTCTCTGTCTTGTTTGTCCGTCCAAACCTTTCCTCTCCTCCTACGCCCTCCTCACCCCGACTAAAATAGCAGAAAGCCTCCACCACCTCCGTGTCTGGTTCTGTAAAGGTTTCTTCCTATACAAGCAGGACTTTTTTCCATTCCTCATGTGGAATTATTGGGTTTTTCTAAAAGTGCCCTGCGATGACTGTGTTGCACTTGGCGCTATAGAAATAAAGTTGAATTGAATGTTTGACACCCCTGTATGACACCCCTTTTAAGTGGTTCATTGTGGTCTTTTTCAGTGTGAAACTCAAACCAAAGACCACGAAGGGGGCGTTCCCCTCCATACCCAGCTGGCCTTTCCCGTACTGAAGGTCTTTTACTTTCCCCCCCGTCTCCATCTCCCGTGATAAAGACTTTTTTTAAACGACAGCATAAAAGTTCAAAGCATTTCTGTACGATTCTTAGAAAGCTTCTCTTTTTCTCTTTTATTTTGTGGGACGTGTTACGTTTCCTGTAAGTTCGTCAGCTTGAACCCTGGAGTTTAGAAATGCAGACTCCACTAAGAATAACATCGCTCGGGGGGGGCAAGGAGAAAAAGCCTATAGCGTCAAAAATAAATGCTGAAGAGAAATCATCTCCAGCACTTGTCTCTGAGTGCAGCCGACGGTTAAACACAAGAAGTCATCTGGAGCTCGATCTGGAGCCGCGGCTGCCACTTTCCCCTGCACAGGATGTTAATATGAAGGTTTTAGACTCCATTTTGTTGACAAGGAAGAAAATTGAACACACACACACACACACACACACACACACACACACACACACACACATTACTCAATGCAGCTTCATCAGCCTTTAGTTTGCATATAAAACTGAGTCTGGCATCTGAGCGCATCTGCGGCTCTAACAAAAGTTCTGTCATTCAGCACCGTGAGATCATCCCGCGTTTCGCGTACGGCAGGAACACGCACTCTCACTAATTAATTGAACTGCGACGTCGGTCCGCTTGGACGCCGGCTTTTCAGCGGTTTTATTGCAGGAGTTCGAGTGAGTTAATTGGATGAATCCCTCGTTCCCTTCGGTTGGCATCAGTGACAGTCAAAACGAGATTTAAAACAAACACAATTAAAAAAAAATTGTTTGGATCTTACAGACTTAAAAAAGACGTCTGATGCAGAAACAGAAGAAAAAGGTGCAGAGTTTGTTTTCCCGGTTTTGTTTCAACGCGACGTGTCTGTATTCATTTGATTAAAGGGCCTTTTAACTGGCTTTTCATGGAGACAACAGCAAATTATAGTGTGATGATTTAGTCCTGATTCACCAAAGTAAAGCTTCATTATTTGTTTTAATGTATTTCTTTTATTAATATATTCCTTATTTCTTTGTTAAGCTTTTGTGTATTTCTTTAATTTCTTTGTAAAGCACTGTGAATTTCTGTGTTTACATGGCGCTCTATAAATAAATTTGCCTTGCCTTGCCTTACAAAAACACTGCTCCCGCACATGCACATAGTAAAATAGCTCATGCGCAAATAGATCTACAATAATAGATGTGCAATAACATCGGCCATATTCTCCTGGGACTTTGTAATTTTTTAGTTGAGAGTCGCCCGGAGTAGCGATCAAACTCCATCGTCTGTTCATATGAATGTTAATGTTCATATTGTTCTCTGTGTTTGGTTTCTTCACAATAACAACAGCACCCACTAGTGGCCTGGCATGATAACGGCATCGTCTTCAACATCTTCAAACCGCGACGAAAAAACGAAAATGCGGTTTCACCTGAAGCGTTGTGCAAAAGGTGGTGAGGCCTTGAATACGAATATTTCTCTCCAGAATTTGCTCTTTTAGCTAAAGAACCGTCCTCTCACGACATCTCCGGCTGAAGAAGTCCCCTTGGCGGTGGCAGTTGAGGGAGTGAAAGAGGGAAAAAAAACGCCAGAGAGGAGGCCATTTCTCACTTCCTGTTTGAGTAATAGCCTGCTTTCTTTTTAAAAACAAACCCCAGAACTAGCAGTGCCGGCCGGCCGGCGTTTAACAAGATATATGGCGCTATCAGCGGGGCTTAATGTTCTCAAAAGGACAGGGATCAAGCGGCAATAGCTCAGGCCGGCTTATACAGGCACGGACACCGTATCAAGCCCCAGATCAGAGGGTTCAATAATGTCTCGCGGATTGAGACGCCACAGACGGAGAGAAAATCGAGCACTCGAAAACTTTGAGCGTGCGCACGTGACCCGGGAAGATTCCCATTCTGAAAGGCCAAGAGGAGGACAGGTATGAGCTAATGGACACGGGCCTGACGGGCAATTTAGCCTCGCCTAATTCCCCTTCCCGCAGCTCCAATCTCCGTCTAACAATTACCTTTGACATTTTACATTTAGACGCTGCACACAAGAGCTGTTGGCGAGCGATGGAGACACACAAGCAGCTGTCGATTTGACTTTGACCTTTGTGTTATTTTTATTTTCCTTTATCAGATCAATGCTCCGCAGACAAAAACAGGAAAACATGAAGGACAAATTTCAAAGACAAATAATACATGATGATCTAATAAAGTGGCTCAAGTGCTGAATTAACAGAAGAGAGGAAATGTATTTTGATGCTTCATTAGAAAATACAGAGAAAGAAAACCCCACTGGATTTGTTGGTTGTTTCCAATTGAAGAAGGAAAAACTTTAATGACTTTTCAGTGTCTGTTTACAGGACAAGAGTGTTCAAAATCACTGAAAGTGGGACTTTTTAAAAACAGCTCCCAAGGTCGAACGCCGTTTCCGTGGAAACAGAGGGGTCCACGTATTTAGTATTCAATTCATTTACACATGTTAGAACTATTATAATAAGACAAATTATCTGATGAAAAGGTATCGATAAATTACATTTTCTTTAAATAATTAATGGTATGTCATGTAGAATATTACATATTGTATATGTATTTTATATGCAAATACCGTGGTTCATATGGAAACGAGGACAAGACTTTTTATTACCGTATAACCCTTTTTGACTGTTTTAATCATGAATTCTTTGTTATTTTGTAAAACTTCTTCCCCATAATCAAACATACAGACAAATCCATCTCTCTCACACACACACACACACACACACACAAACAAGCACTGGTTAACACGCAAGGTGCTGCAACCTCGCGATGGGAATCCTGAAAGTCTGTCCACGCTGAGTGGAGCTGTTTCCCTCTTGATATTTTATTTGGATTCGTCTGTCGTTAACTTACCAAGAGCTGCAGTCGGAAGCGCGATATAAATCACCTGCAGTGAGATCAGCGGGTAGGTGACGCGTTCGCTTCTGATCCATATTTCAGATGACAAACTGTTGAATCATCCTTTGATTCCAGTGTCACATTTGTCACCTCAGACTGCGTGATAAGAGTCTCTTTGAGGGATTGTCTGCTTTGCAATGAAATGGAAAATAAGATAAAAGTGTTTATTTGCCGGCAATTTTGTGAAAGCGTCGAGGGAGCCACGGCAAGGATGGTGAAGAGCCGCGAGATGCAGACCCCTGGTCAATGAGTTAGGATAAGTAAGGATTCAGCCTTAATGTGCATTTACCACTTACTTATACATATACTTATACACTTTACTTAGATTTTTTAATTTAGGGGTGAAAATGTGTTTCAATGCAGTCAAAGTCAGAAATCCCCAGTGGGAAAGTGAGAAGTGGATTTAATGAAACTTTTTGGTGAAACTGAATGTTTGGATACTTGAACGATGCATTTAGGTCTGTGGAGAAAAACTCATTTTAGTTTTGAGTGGGCTGGATCAGTAAACTAGTGCCATAATAACCTTTAAACTTTTTCTTTGTTGTGGCTGCAGAGTATGCTTGATGAAAATTTCTATATTTTTTGTGAAATCAAATGACTACTCATCACTACAAACTCAACATAAAGTCAATTTTATCAAAGTTTTTGTTGCAAACACAGTGAAATGTCCAAGAAAACTCTTCGTCTCCCACCTGTATCACCATAACGACCAAATAAATGATTCCATCCATCCTTGGTTGTGCTTTGTCTCAGCTCTAAAATCAAAATTAATATGAACAATTCTGCTGAATCATCTCCAGACACGCCAAACCTCGGCTGCTTTTGAGTATTTCACTCTCACAGTAGTACGACACATCTGAAATCCTCAGCTGGGGAAAAAAAACAAAAAAAAAAAACCTTGATGGTTGTTTTCTCTTCTTTGGCTTCATTAAACGGCGTCACTCTGGACTGAGCGGCGGGGCTGCTCACATCTCCTGCATGTGGAACAGCAGCTTCATTTATTATTTAGCTGCTCTGATGTGCTGCTGTGATTTGCATTGCCTTATTACCTCAAATGGCTCGGCGCAAAGCAAACAGATGACCTGCAGCGCAGATCCACACACAGTGAAACGAGAAGGGTGAATCCAGAGCCATCAGAGCAAATCCCAGCCGTGCTTCCTTCTTCCTTTTTACCTCCTGTGTCAAGTCGACGACTCCTATATAGAAATGCAATAAGGCCATCGCTGCACAGAGGACGACAGGTCTTACTTATTTGTAAGTGAAATTCTTTTAATAAAGAAATGGTAGAAATGGTTGTAGGAATATAAATGTGTAATCCTATCTGGCCTTTTTTTTTATTACCAATAATTCAATATACCAAAAGGTACAAAAGGTGTATGAATGCAAATTTCAAGAAAAATTACGTCTTTGTAAAGAAGCTTCTCTCAGAGTAAGTATTACCAGTTTGTGCAGAAACACAAACACACAAACAAATAGACGCACCTTCCCACTGCCACGGCTCCTGTTGGCCCCGTTTACTGGACGTTTTTAAAGTGAACAACAAATAGCACCAAAAGCGGAACTCACTTGAAGTTTTTGTGATGAAATATTATTTAGTTTAAACCCCAAACAGCCCAAGAAACTAGCACTAGGGGGTCCCTGAGCACGACCCTTGGGGATCAATGCAGTGCAATAAAATAAATCTGGGGGCTTTCCGAGGAGCAATAATATGGTTCATAACAGTGGACGAAACACAATGTTGGATTCCACATTTAAACAGAGGAGAGGCTTTTTCTCCACATATTACTTTCTACTTCTAAAAGCAATATGTTATTTTAACACGTGAACAAACTCTCTTTAGCTTTCGATTAAAAGAGGTGTTGACATTTTCTCACAATGAAGTGCTGAATTCAGTGAGCATAACATGCATCAGCCTCTACAACTTAAAGAGAGTTGACATGATCATTTGAGTCGATCGGTTTGACTGTGAGCGGTTGGTGAACATGGAGGAACATCATGAACAAGCCCGACGCCTTTAAGGGAAGTTAAGAGCTGAAAACAGAAATAACAAGAGACTTAAAATCGTCCACATGTCCCATACTTGAGTGTTTTCTTTTTTAACTTGTTTCAAAGAAGTGAAGGATCAATAAAGCCACTGCACCACTTTACTCTGACTCTAAAATGAAAACGGTGTTATGATGGAGGCTTTGGCTTAAATTCTTAGTAAACTAACACATAAAGGAGACACAGATAAAGAAAATAAGAAGGTCAAACCTGCGTGGACGATGGGCCCAATCCCCTTCAGTTGCATTCAATTCAATTCATCTTGATTTCTATAGCGCCATATACAAGACACTCATTTCAAACTAACAATTCCACATGAACAAGTTGAGGAGACGGTGGAAAGAAAAAAATATATCCCTTTTACCAGGAAGAAACCTGCAGAACCGAACGCAGAGGTGGAGACTTTCTGCGAGAACTCTCCATGTAACCATGAAGACTGATGACCGACTCCTCGAACTCGAGGCAGTAAAGCTCACCGGCCATGAAGGAGTCGCTCCATCGCACAATGTTGAACCTCTAAAAACGATGGATCCCTTGTCTTCAGTGACCTTCAAAGCCACCAAGTCGTTGTTGAGCTTCGTCCATCCTGGATTTGTTGTGAAGCTCCCAGTCAAATATCCATGGCTGCCTACGGCCATTGTTAATGGCAGCCATATTGGTTTTCTCTCCAGCTTACATACACTCACCCATATACATACGTTTACTGGTACTTTGTTGACACTTTTACACTATTATTGCTACTTAACTGATCATTTTGATCTACTAGTGCTACTTTAATTATACTTTTTCACTGCTGTTACTTTATTGATGCTTTTTAACTTTTTCCCGTACTTGATTGATACCTTTTCACTATAACTGTTACTTTAATGGTATCTTTGAAATATTACTGGTACTTTTTTGATACTTTTTCACTATTATACTTTTTCACTGCTGTTACTTTATTGATGCTTTTTAACTTTTTCCCGTACTTGATTGATACCTTTTCACTATAACTGTTACTTTAATGGTATCTTTTAAATATTACCGGTACTTTTTTGATACTTTTTCACTATTACTGCAACTTACTTGAGAACTTTGAACTATTAATGGTACATTATTGATACTTTTTCACTGTTACTGTTACTTTATTGATACCTTTGAACTATCGCTGGTACTTTATTGATAGATTTTCACTATTACTGCAATTTTATTGATAACGTTGAACTATTAATGGTACTTTAATGATGGGTAATGATGATGAACAAGCGGCAGACACGCACCAAATATCATTAAAAATATTCTAGTCATGAATTTCTTGCCCTTTAATTTTTTTTCCTTGAAGTTCCTGTCCTTTAGCTTTTGGTAAAACTACTAGTCCTTTAACATCTTCTGTTTCTCCATCATTACAGTTTAGCTTTTTCTCTGCTCCAGCATTAACACTTACATTTTCTTCAGGAAATACACGTTTTGTAGCGCTGCATTTACATTCTATTTATATTGACATAAAACTGGTTGGTTTATTGGAGTGGGTAGTTTTATTTTCTTGTTCCTAACAGACTCTTGAGCACACACACACACTGCACTGCACACACACACACGTTTAGGCCTGTGTTGTGGATGTAGTCAAACCTGTGATTCTGGGAGGGCTTCAGTCTCAGCGTGAGCGCACTCACTGGCGGGTTTTGTGACTTTGTCAGGATCTCAGAATTCTTGCCAACAACAGTTAGAACATCAGCCACAAAAAAAATAAAAAATAAATAACAAGAGTAAAATCTCCTCCTGTAAAACGTATCGACTGCTTTTCATGCTCCCGGACCCCTGTGGGGAAACATCTGCCACTGAGAAGTGGGATATTTTTGGAGCTGAAGCTGAGCAAAAGAAAAACCGAGAGGAAGAATCCACACTGCAGTGTAAACAGAATTCGGTGTGTGTGTGTGTGTGTGTGTGTGTGTGTGTGTGTGTGTGTGTGTGTGTGTGTGTGTGTGTGTGTGTGTGTGTGTGTGTGTGTGTGTGTGTGTGTGTGTGTGTGTGTGTGTGTGTGTGTGTGTGTGTGTGTGTGTGTGTGTTATCTGTCTGGATTTATCCCGGCGGGTGGAAAGCAGCCAGGTGACTGCATGTGAGAGATCAAAGTTCTTTGTCGGGCGTGCTCAGAATGGGAGCCGAGTCGGCTAGTTACCGAGACTCAGGATTTGCGTCCATCAATATAAGCCCGGGCAGCCTTTTGTTCTTCATAGACCTCTGGAATCGCAGCCATTTCGGCATGCAACGGCTCCCATTTGATTCATATCCACAACATATTGTTTCATCTGCCGGTGGAACTGAGCAGGACCGAGCTTAAGAAGAGCTTTGTCCCGGATAATCAAATCCTTATCTTGGAAGGGGAAAACGCTGCCGTCTTAAAGGACACGGTGCAAAGGACAAAGCAAGGAAGCTTAACTTTTATTTCCCCTGCTTCTTCACTATCTCCCTGAGCATTTCATGTGTTTATTTTGTTTTTTTGTTTTAGTCTCTTCCAGTTTTGCTTATTAGAGATAAGTTCTGTATTTTTTTTTTCATCCCTGTGCTTTTAGAAAGGAGCGCTAAAGAAGTACTTGAATAGGAGCCAGCGTCACAGGAAAGCTTTGCTTTACCTTCTCCCTTTTCCTTTCCTTCCCTCCATCTCCAGGCCTCATTCTTTCACCCCCCCCCTTGCGATGCCTTTTCTCTGGGTATAAAAGGCGCAGCAGCCGTTCTGTTCCAGCCTGCTGTCCGCATGACAGAGCATGGGAGAGATGATGGAAAAAGCACTTCGCCCAGACTCCTGAAAGCCTTTTCGAAAAAGCTCTTCAAAAAAAAAAAAAAAAAAACCCACTCCGCTTCTTCTATAAGGTGAAGGAGAGAAGCTGGCGTCACAATCAGGAGAAATCAGAACAGAAGAAAAGCATTCGCCTTCCCGAAAACCTGGGCGTGTGAATTTAAAACACCTTTTCTCCAGGCGATTCTCTTTCAAGGTGCATTAAAAAAAAAAGAAAAAAAAAAAAAGGAGGCCAACAAACTATACACATTAATTCTACTCTACTGGGCTCAGGGAATCCAAACCCACCATGTGGGATGGAGAAAATAAGAACAGGAGAGAGAGAGAAGGAAAAAAAAAAAAAAAAAAAAAAGCACACTCCACAGCCTGCCTGCCTGACTAAATGATGGTGTTAGGATTATTGGGGACCACCAGTTCAGTGAAGCAGAAAATGGGAATATGCTTGTGAGGGCTTCACCAGTTTACTTGAGCAGGAGCTGCAGGGCTCCCTGGGAGACAGACGGGGCAACCTCAGCGAAAACATTCAGCCGCGCTGAAATGGCGCCACAGCGCACCAAGGGGTCTAATTGTATCTAATTGGAATTCATCACCAGCATAAATGCACTGCAGCACCTCATTGAATACTGGATTCATGGCCGTTTGAAACAACTTTTAACAGGCTCAATCCGGCAAAGGGGAAAGTTAATCACAGGCATTAATGGCGGTGTAATGAATTTTTTTTTTTTGCCATCGCACTGCAGCCATTCTCGCACCGTGGTACTCCTTGTTCCAGCACAGATTGTATTTCTGTTTAATAAAGAACATACAGAATTTAATCAGCTACCTTGGAACGGATGGAAGTCATTCGTCCATTCAACCATTCATTTTATTACTCTCTGAAAAGCAGTGTTATTTTGGATCCTTCCCTTGATTGCAAAAACTGAAACTGTACTTCATTTCTAATTATTTAAAATTGACCTTTTAATGGGGAAAACTATCGTGTGTTTTAATATCAAACCAGGTCATAGTTTACTTTGGCAAGGTTGGGTATTGCTCTTATCAGTGTCCGTGATGGTTATATACATCTCAACTGATAAGAATTCAACAAAATTTAATCAGAGAATTGAGCTTTAATGATTGTCGACTCTTCTTTTAGACCTGCTTTATCCAACTCAGAGAGCAGCTGGAGCTGATCCCAGCTGAGAGGCCGCCTCTCTGCTTTTAACTCATCCTATTCGTTGCTAACCTTAGTGATAGGCGCTCGGAGCAGTGACCTTTGACCCCTACCGCCCAGAGTCAAGGGGACCCACAGTGATGTCAGCAGTAGGAGTCAACCCCAATACCAAATCTGCTAACCCTCTACCCCAGACCTGGGCATTGTACGGCCACATACAGTCCTTTGTGCTTTTATTTTGAAGTTTTTTTTTTTTTTTTAAATCATGTATGTAATGCCCGAATCCCTAAATCAGTACTTGCATATGATTGAATCTAAGCAGGTGAGAAGAAGACTTCATCCCTCAAAATGGCCAGTCATGCAACACACAAAAAAAAAAGGTAGATGCCGAATGAGTTTTCAACAAATCCTGGACTGCTGAGTATTTCTTTCGTGGAGTTCGAGGTAAAGCCATGTGTTTAGTTTGCGGAGAGCAGAGCTGGCAGCGACAACTAGAGCGATGTGTTCACGGAGGTAAATAAGTGCATGAACATGCTGGGACAGACTGGCAGGAGTCACACGAAGGACGGCGGTTCCGAATCTGACGGGGAAAAAAGTCGGACTTTTGAAGCGTGTACAAGATAGAGTGACTGAAATCAACGCAAGATCGGAAATTTTGAGGAAAAACACATATATAAGTCGCAATTATTTGGCAATTTATTTGATAAAATCCTCGACCAAGAGCAGACATTTAATCTCGAAAGGCAAGTTAATCAGTCTTTTGGTTTTCAGAGTGAAAATGACCATCGGTGGCCAGTTTGTTTCGGCTCCACAACCTGCCAGCACCACTGTGAAGTGTGATTTCTCCTGACCAGTTGCCACCACATTCACACTTTTATGCCCTTTCTCCCTGACTCTTCGGCCCGTAGCGATGTCAAAGGTGGGGTTGCTAAGCTAACCAGCTGATGGATAGCTTTGCCGGTGGCTATGCTAACGGCTGAGTGATGAAGTTGGTTTCATACTCGATCATCTGGGCGGAAAAGACATTAAAGCGCCGTGCGTCCCGGACAGAACAGGACAGGAGCTCACCATAATACCGGCTGTGTTATATATTTTGATATATGCGGCTGCGTTCACACCGCAGGTCTTGATGCTCGATTTAGATTTTTTTTTTTGCTTGATCATTTCAAACGCAACCTGCTGTGTGAATGTGATCGGACCGGATGTTTTCGGGCCCCAGAGCGCCGAAGACGACGTGAAGTCACGGTGAGCAGGCTATTTAAGCACGGCACGCCGGTCAACACCAGGGTTGCCAGATGTGACTGACTGTTTTCAGCCCAAACAAGGTAAAACCCAGACACCTCAATAAAATCCAGCCCAAATCTCAGCCTGTCTAGAAATTATTTTAAATCCACGAGACTATTATATGTGTATTAAAGAACACACCATAAACAAAGTTAAAAAGTAGTGGATTTTGGCTCTCCAATTGGGGGATACCTGCTATATCTGGCAACGCTGGTCAGCGTGTAGCTCTCTAAACAACATGACGAGGGAAAGAAGGAGAATCAGGAGAAAAGAGCACAGCTTTTAACAGCTTTTAACTTTTTGGCGGAGCCGCTTCCTCCAGTGCTTATCCCTGACGTCAGTCACATATCGATGACGAAGCAGTAGAAAAATATCTGAAGTGGTACCACATACGAACGATCCCCGGGTTCTCTTGTGGGGGGAAAAAAAGCGGAATTGGAGCTTTTACACGGCCACAAAACAGGTCGGAAATGGGTCACTTGTGAGCAAATAAATCGGAATTCGGTCGCTTTTCCCTGCAGTGTGAACGAGGCCCAAGTCGCAGGATCAGCCAAACTTATAATTAGGAAAATACGGTGTGTATTTTTGCATTGCACTTTACATCATCAGCGTTTTGCACATCAGTGCTGAGAATTAACCATGTTAATAATGTTGGTAATGAAGTGGTTAACTTCGCCAGGGCACGAGCAATGAATCATTGCTCTTTCAGAGGAGCATGAGACTGAACACAGTCACGTCGGCCACCACAGCTGTCAGATGGCTCAGCCTGGGCAAAGTGCTAAAAAGAGTTTGGGACTTGAAAGCAGAGATTCGAGAGTTTTGTGAGAAGAAAGGCGAAGACGTCCCAGAGCTCTCAGATGAGGACTGGGATGGCAGGTTTTGCATTTTGCACTCGAAGTGGCTCTCCTGATGAATGAGCCGAAGACCAAACTGCAAGGCAAGGGCCTTTTTGTTCATCAGCCTGGTGGAGGCTTTTATCCCAAAGGTGCCGTTTCTGTCAAGACAGAAGATCTCTGAACAATCGAGGATAGAAACGCATGTGATTGCCTCTCCTTTTTACCTGCAGTGTGGGTGATGAACCAAATGATGTTCAGCTGGAACTCATATGTGAACAAACCTTCTCAGTGAAGAAGTTCACAGAATCCAGCCCCAGATCCTCTCTCACTGATGATCGTCTGTCAGCCGAGCTTCGCATCTCCACCTCAGACGTTCAACCTGACCTTGATTCCCTCATTGAAGCCCAACAGACACTAGATTTCTCTCACTGAACAAGAAAAGGAACTGAAAAAATACCAAATGAGGTGGTTAGATTACAAATGCAGGCATGTCAAGTCACCAACACTTTCTTTGCAAATTCATAATCACAGCTCAATGACAAACATTATTAAAAGATGATGTATTGAGTACAAAGAGAATATTCTCTATCTATATATCGTGAATATTTATGTCTTTAGTAAGCAAAAAATGTCTTTCCAAAAGTTTTTGAAACTCTAAATGTGTTTTTGGGTGAATGTGACTGAAAATGTTCACAATTTGTTTACTATTGTTTTGGGAAATTTGATTGATTAAATTACATTTTCTGTGAGAAAACCTCACTTTTTCATTGCTTGATAATAACCTATACTCTTACCAGTACTACCAGCTTGTCAAAACAATGCTATTTATCTCTTTTAATAAAGAAATACAATGAATATTATGCTACAATATTGGCCCTGTGGGAAAATTAATTGCCCACCGCTGCTCTAACCTGCGCCCCAGGATAACTACACATTTAGACACAAATTAACTTTACTGTAGTGCCGTAAGTTGATACAATTTTTTTAATTACAATAATCACAGGGTTGCTGTGGATTAATTTCAATTAATCACAATTAAACATAATTAATTAGAATTGATGTTATCTTTCATTTTGCATGAGCAACAGGTTAAAGAAAGCTGGCAATATAAATGCACTTAATATTTATCAAATACCTTTAGCAGTTCATGGTGACAAAAAATTGTCTTTTTCAAAACATTTAGCCGAATTAAAGTTTTCTGTGCTGCAGATGGGTTATTTGCATTAACAATTTTAATCTCATCGAGATAGATAGATAGATAGATAGATAGATAGATAGATAGATAGATAGATAGATAGATAGATAGATAGATAGATAGATGGATAGATGGATGTAGGGTCAACGATATAAAACACAAAAAGTACCTGAGATAAAATACCTTAAAAATCCCTGAGATAAAATAAGGTGCCTAAAATGCAATGCCAGTATAAATAAACCCTTGCAGAAATGGCCCAGGCGCCGCCATCTTGTAAAAAGTCACATGCTTCATGCCACCAAAACATGGGTGATGCGTTCAAGTGCATCACGTAACACTGACCTCTTTTTTTTTTCCTTTTTAAATTCAGTAGGTGGAGCTTATATTCAGGTGCGCCCAATAATTAGGAAATTACAGTTTTTTGTAATGAAGGATTAATCTGAGTTGACGCATCATTTTTGACAGCATTACTTTATTGACATGTCTTTGGACGTAGAGAAAGTATTCACAGGGAGAATATAAAAATTGTACACAAACAGAAATGTCCAGCCTGGAACCAAAATGAGGAAACCCTGAGCAAATGTTAACCATTATACCACTGTCTGACCCCATTTTCAGATCAGATACAATCATATAAAAAATAGATGAACCTGTGAATCTCTCTAGGCTGCGAGCAAGAGCCGAGCAGGGGCACCGCTTGCCACGGCTGCTGGCACAATCCACAACCCGAAGCGATTTGTGTCACATTTTGCACCCACAGTTTGAGGCTTGAAAAGTGCCCCTCATCTCCAGTGGGCGACCGCAGCGACGGTAAGAGCTGCCGTCTGGGATACATATGTGTTAAGTCCTCGTCCTCCTCTCGACTGATTGCCTGCTGGCGATGCTGGCTCATCCGAACGGCGGAGCGGCACCGGAGCCAACCTTTTTTTTTTTTCTTCTTTCTTTTCTTCCCATCAGCTTGAGAATCGCGCCTGATAAGACCCCTCGGCGAGAGACGAGCACACTACCTCACGACCAGCGGGCGGCGATGTTCACATGACGCCACTCACCGGTGAGATGTGTCTACACATGCTCTCGCCTGTTTATAGACATAATCACTGAGAATATTGAACCGGCACATTCTCCCCGATCGTTAACCCTTTACAGTGCTCCCATGAAGGAACCTCAACACTCAAAATTTCAACACGAGGCGCTGTTAAATGGTGTTTCATTGAGATTTTTGTGCTCTGCTTGGAATCAGTGAAAACACAACTTTCGGAAGGTGGAACTAGAATGTCACTGAGAGATGCTGGAAAGTCCAAACACAAGAACACAGAACAGAGAAGAGACGGCCAATATATACTGCAGCCACCAGGTGAAGGCGATCACACACTCAGGCACAGGTGAAACACATCAGGACGGGGAGCGGATTGTGATGACAGCATGGAGGTCCAAAAAACGGACCAAAATCAGACATCTTCAACTTTATTCTGGAAACGGAAACATCCATCCAATATTATAAACCACATTAACCAACTTTAGTTTAGATTTGCAGCCTGTTCTCGAAACAGTGGCATTCTTCCCATTATATAACAACCATGACACAGCTGTGCATATGGGTTGGGCCCCTCTTTAATCGCTCTCTTAAAGGTTAGACACTTGGGATTTGAGGTTTGCAGGTTCAAATCCCACAGCAGAAAGATTAATGAGCGCGGCCCTTGACCCCTACCTGTAATTTCCCCCATTTGCCTCTCTAAAGTACTTACTACCTTTGGATCATTTGATATTTATGATATGAACTTTCAATATGTGGGATGTGACAACTCGTACCCGGGTTGTTTCATATCCACCACTTACTAGGGATGCACAATAGCACTTTTTAAAATAAATAAGCTCACTTATATAGCTCATCACATTCACCCATTATCACCATTGGAGCAAGGCACTGTCACTCCAATGGGGGCAGTTTGGGGTTCAGTGTCTTGCCCAAGGACACTTCGGCATGTCCTTTTTTAAAGGACGGGTACTAACCTTTAGTAATCAGGAAGAAAATATCATATATGTTGACAGAGTGATAATTGGTTCAATAGGGAGGATCTTTCTATCCAGTTATTGGTGGGAGAGAATGAGCTGCAATCTGTATTGTAGCTGCTCGAGGCCAGAATATAATTTGAACACAACACAGCCTTGCAGAGTTTGTTTAAGCGATTAAAACGAGCATATGGTAAAAGGCCACAAAAAGGAACAAGAAAAGCAGAAGATCTGTTTGGAAAACATGATTTCTTCTTCTTATTATTATTTTTTAACTCCAACAACTGACTCCGCACGAGTTTATCGCCAAAGATAGAGCCGTCAAAAGCAGTTTGAGTTCAGATATCCGACACCGAGAGAACATTAAAAAAACATCCGATTAGTCGGTGAACAAACCCTTTGCAGTCAACGACTCTGTTCATCTGACTTCAGAGTGCGAAATACTTTGATTTTTCCAGGGTAGCTGAGGCATTTCAATATGGATCTCACTCACATTTCGCATGGATTTTCCACTCAAAGCCTTTTAGATGTTTCGCGTTTGTGTAATAGGTTGCACAGCTGACTTGCTGGCACTGCTATCAGTGGAGTCGGATCCGACGCAGATGTCACACCAGCCTTATTAGCATGTGTTGAGATGATCCAGCGGAAAGGTGAGCCAATAACACGATCGCACCGGGAAAACCTATTTGATTATATTGAAACCACAGCCGGACCTCCAGGCGCAGGGGGAGCACATTCAATTGCCGCCCGCCTCTGAAGCCCGACCCCGGATCGGCCTTAATAGGAGGCGGCGTGTGAGTTTTCAAGTGGCGGGGTTCAGGTGAGCCGATCCCGGACCGGCGCCGGCAGCGGTGGCTCTGTAATGAGCCGCGGTGGGAAGCGAGCGCCGAGGAGTTTCCATGGTGAAGTCCCTCGCTGAGGTTACAGAGGCGGCGAGCGGCTGGTAATCAAGAAGTGCAGCCCGCGGGCGGCGTCATGCTCGCCGGATGGCTCAATCTCTTCGCATTATCTTCTCATAACGCCGCTCCACCTCCTCGCTCACGACTTTGTAAGACGCGCGGGAGGAAACCGGGAGAAAACCTTTTGGGAGAAACTCTAGTCAGCGCTTGTTTTCTAATGTTGATGTTTTGTGCCTCTGACCGATTCCAAACAAGTCAAAACATCTATCTATCTATCTATCTATCTATCTATCTATCTATCTATCTATCTATCTATCTATCTATCTACATACACATAGAAATACACATGCATCAATTTGAACTTGAATTTACTCAATGATATGGGTTTCCAGAAGCCTATCTTGATTGGGATTGGCTTAACCCCCGATGACACTACATAGGGTTTGATTTCTGAATTTTGCATTATGACCCCTTTAAATAATTGCCTAGGCGAAGGCCCACGACCCTGAAAGTGGACCAATGAACCACTTTATGTGCCCGTCCCACCATCGACCAGCTGGCTTCATATTTAGCCACTGAGCAGCTCAACGTTGCTAAAATTCTGGCTGAGAGAAACAATAAAAGACCTAAAAGGTGAGAAATATTTGAACTTGTCTCATCACAGTACTCCCCACCATCGCTCCATCCCCTCTGGAAATGTAATTACGCTACATTTTGCAAATGCTAAATCATTCTTTGCCAAAGTTTTTGACTTGCCATTGTTAAAAGTTGTTTTACACGTAGGTTTAGTGAAGTGGAGAGGGGCTTTTCATGCCTGCTGCTCAGCATATGTGGTTGTGGCTGACAGTTTCGACGTACAATATGAGGACGGCGCCTCGAATGAGAAAACCTCCACGTAGAGAAAGTCATCTTTCCAGACGTGCCTTTGTACTGTCGTCTCACCAAGAACTCAAATGGTCTGTCCATTCTTTTAAACCGCAATCAGTTGCGACCGAAAAGCCTGGAAACGGCTCAATGCGAAATGTTTTTTTATTATTATTTTTTTTTTTGTATGTGTGTTATTTTTATTCCTCTTGATCTGGGCTTCAAACCGGCGCATTTCTCCTCGGGGGAGCTTACAATGACTCACATTCGGGCCAGGAAACCAGGAGCGATTGAGCAGTTTCAATCACACGCATGAAGACTTTAAAAAAAAAAAAAAAAAACAAGATCAATCAATATCCATCTTTTAAAGTTAACTCGCAAAATTTACTTTAATGGAAGCCGTCAGTCAACCGCAGACACTAAGTAACCGTCTCTGTTGTTCATCAGCGCCTGAATGCCAACGACCTGAAACGGCCCGGCTTCAAACGGGCTGGAAGATAAACCGTCGGGAAGCTAAAGACGCTCTTTGTGTGTCCTGAGTAACGGCTCGCGCTCCACATTCCTGTGACCTAATTTCTCTTTTTCACTCCGTCAATAACTAAATTGTGCCACTGCATCAAAACCAACACAATAGTTTAGGGGCGATGAGATGAAGAAAGAAAGAAAAAAAAAAGAAAAAAAAAATCGCTTTAGGTTTTGCCGCAGACGCTGAGGCAGATAAATGAATCCAGGCACAAGATGAAGAGGAGGGACAACACAGAAACTGGATGGTGGAAAATGTGTTCTATTTCATCAACGGGGACCCGGAATTTTTGCAAAACAGGCGAAAAGCTCATTTGGTGAAAATCCAATTGAAGCTGGTCCTCAAAATCAACAAGTACTGTATACACAACAAGAGGATTCCTGTTGGATCAGCGGAGTCAAAGACATTTTAGTTCAGGGGCCGATTTCATCTCGAGTGGTAAAACAGTTCGTAATAACTCTTGACCTTGAACTTTAAAGTTTTTCTTTGTTGTGGCGCGAAGTACACAAGACGCAAATGTGTATAGTTTCACAAAACCAAACAATGAAATGACCGCAATCATAAAAAAAAAAAAATGAATATGTCTGCTGTTAGTTTATGCATGTTTTAGGTTTGAGGTTAATTCTAGTTCGTCATCTTTCATGGCAGCATCACCGATATCTCAGCTGGGGTCTCAGTGTTGTGTGGTAGCTGCTGCTCTTAAGAAATGTGTTGTTTTTTTTGTTTTTTTTAAATCATTTGCTTGTTGGTTTGACCCAATTGAAGCCTCTTGTAGGTGTTTTTGGCCCCCATTTATTTTATTTTTTTTAAGAAAGGTCAAATCTGTTACGTTACTGGCCATTATTACATTATTGGTTATGTCTCCATTAACTAGCAATTGTCTTTCCACATTAAAAAATAAATAAATACAAGACAGTTAATGAAAAATTTTGCTACTGAACTCCACATTTGGAAAATATTTTCATCATAAATGCCATGAAAAAAAGCAGAAGCTCAAAAGAATTGCGTAGAAAGCGGCTTCTTATCAAGACATACAGTACTTCACATGGAGCAAAACTAAAGTCAACTTAAGTCTCGGCTGTTAACTGTACAGTCGTTCTCATGTTTCATTTGGCCGTTTGGAAAAGTTAGTTGCCCTCTCCTGGACTGAAACGGTAATTTATAAAAAAAAACAAGAAACTTAACATTTACAAATATTAACTTTCCACAAATGAGGCGTTTGGCTGCAGATACCAGATGAACACACTCACACTGAATATCACGACACCAAAATGACTAGTTAACGATGTAGAAAGTCAACAGACGGGCTGTCATGAGGAGCGATGAAGACCTGTGGTTTGATCAGAAGTCGATCTCATTTAGTCTAATGCCACTAGTACCATAGTTAAATATATGCAAACCTCTCATCGTGTGACATTGTCCGGGCTGCCTCACATCCTACTCGATTTAATGAAATACTCAAAGAGTCAGCGGCAGCAATGTTTAGGAAGTTTTGTCTATTAATATCCAACAAACAGTTATGTATGAATTCATAAATAATAAACACGACCTTCCGGACACGTTTCACAAGGTTTTACTGTCGTTATCAGACCTTCACTCCAACAAGGAAGAAAAAACTCTCTGGACAAATTGGTCTTTTTGAGGCTAAACTATCTAATTATCTCTAAATACGATTCCACTGATATGCAGTGACTGTTTTTTTTTTTTAATTAATTCCTTTGTTTGTTTTCTCTGAATTTTGTTCTTTCATCCTTTTTTTTCTATTTCCATTAAGGTTCAAGGACTCTCTATATGTCATTTTCATGCTTTCACATGAAAATTAAATTTGTTTCTTTGTCTAGCGGGGTGCAGGCATAACGGAATTAAAGAATAAAAACATAGGACTATAAGATGAAATAGTGCCGCAATATCAAAAATGTGCAAAATAATGTGGAAAATACATTGCAGAAAATAACAGTAACATATTGGGTGTGCAATGGACAGAAGACAATTATATATAAAACTATATATAAGTTCTTTCTTTATGATGGGGAGGGTTTCATGTACAATAAGTCCATTGGGCTTCTTTCCTTTCTTGCACTGTTTGGTTTCATCTTGTAATTCTGTATTATATTCTTAGTTTGAGCAAATCAGAGATTAGAAGGATCCTTCCTGAGACGTCTGCATCCTTTAGTTTCATGAACATAAAATCCCACAAATCCCTGCATCAAGTTTAACCTCGGCACCCTACAAGCATAAACCACAAATCCTGAGTGAAGTCGAGGGGGCGAGGCCATGTTTTCTAACAAATAAGTTCGTTTTTTTTTCTTTAAAGTATACACAGCCCGGCTCTGATTTTACCAAATAAAATTACACATCTTTATCACACGGTCGCAGGATTGTGTCTGCAGGAGATCAGCCTATATTTTTATTTTATTTTATCTTATATACTTAATTTGTATACAAATAAAACGTGTTATCAAGAGGAAAGTCAACTTTATTGCAACACATCCTAATTCTATTTTGAGACAATTTTAATGGTTTGAATTGCAAATACTATAATACTTTGAGTTCGTTTTTCACTTTACAGTGCATTTTGTGTCATTCGTGTTCTTATTGACTTTAAAAACATGGTAAACACATTAAAAAAAACTTTTTAAACCCATAAAATAAAATTAATACCAACTTAAAAAAATCAGATTTCTCCAGTATTTCCATGATAAACTGTAAATAAATCCCAGGCTTTAACAATTTAAGCCTTGACACAATAAATCCCATTATGGCAATATAAAGAATAATAAACTGTGACATTAATATATAAATCCACTAAATAAAGTCTGTCTGTTTCATCGCTTTAAAAGTTGAATATTATATTGCACAACAGATTCAAACTCCCAGCACGCAGCTACGAAACAAAACAAAAATGAATCAGGATCACTTTCATCTCTCGCTCTGAACATATAAAATCCATCATAAAGAGATGATAAATGGTTGTTCTCATAACATGAAGTCCGATAATTTCTGTTTATTGCATTTCCTCATGTTGAAATGAAGCCTGGGAATGCAGTTAAGACCACAAAGTTTGAATGTCCAGAGACACACACACACACACACACACACACACACACACACACACACACACACACACACACACACACACACACACACACACACACACACACACACACACACACACACAGTTTCCTGTCTGCCTGTCTTCGGGACTCATTGTTCCTCTAATCCAATAATAATCATACGTGTGCTTCGATATCCTGCCGGAGCTCCTTTCTCTTCAGGTGTCTGAAACTCCTGCACACACACACACACACACACACACACACACACACACACACACACACACACACACACACACACACACACACACACACACACACACACACACACACACACACACACACACACAAAGTGAGGATCCAAAACACACATCAACTCCACTTCTTCTCTTTTTTTTTCTCTATTTCTGCTGCTGACGGATCCTTCTTGGAAAACAGATCGGAGGCTGCGGCCAGAAACCGAACGGCTTCCCAGCAGCGAGGCCTATACATCATTGTAAATAATTCAGCGGAGTGAGGCTGGCTCCGCGAGGCCGGCACACGCCCAGGCCAACATGTGCTCCATCTTGCTCACGGTGAAATCCACCCCCCCGCCTCTCTCTCCCCCCCCCAGGGGAGGGCCGGCGTTGACCCGGGGCGGCCGTCGAGGGGACGCGTTCCAACAGGAGAGTATTACTCCTCGTCCTCCGAGTGGAGTTTTTTTATTTGGTGCCAAATGTGACAGAAAACTGTATGTATTTATTTTTTATACTCTTTGCTTTTTGACGGTGTAACTTTTTGCGAGTGTCCGGTTTGGATGACTTTAATCTTCGAGTTAAAATATTCTGCTGGGTTTGGATGGAGGCGGAAACTATGAAAAATACAGGAAGCCATCAAAATGAAAGAAAGACATCACATCAGATCAATAAAAAAGTTGATTCAATGAATCTTCTGTCGTCGTTCAGCTGGATCCCGGCAAATGTGGGAATAAACCAGGTTACATGAAGAAAAGCCACACACTCATTTCCATCATTTATTTGTCCCCAAGTGGCAATTCAAGACAAATGAAGCAACACTTAAGGCTCTTTTCCACTTCTACCTACTCAACTCACCTTTTACTATTTTCCACAACATAATAGTACCTGGTACCAGGTACATTCGTGGGACCCGCTCGGCCGAGGTTCCAAGCGAGTAGAAAATGTGACGTCGGCAGACGGCAGGCCGCTGATTGGCCGGCGCGTTACGACACGGATGAGTCAGGGGAGCGTCTCATTTACCCGCCATTTTTTTTAAACCCAATCACAACAAGAGCGCTCGCAAACAGAGAAAGACGCACAGAAATAAATCCCAGCGGAGCAGCAACGATGTGCGGGCGTTTCTTCGTCTGGTGGCGACCAGAGGATTCAGCAAGAGCTACGAGTATAGAGAGGTCGCGGAGCAACGGATACCGCCGGTGTTTCGGACTAACTGGTTTCCCTGTTAACTGGTGACAGGCTTCCTCAAGTGTCCCCTTTTCACAGCAGATGTGAAAAACACGACCAAAATCCGTATCGTACCGTTTGTTTGTCTCATGTTAACGTCAGTTGCTGCTACTGGCTGGTGGCAGAAGTCACCAGTTAACAGGGGCACCAGTGAAACTGAAACCTCGGACAGCGAAGCACATCTTGAAAATAAAGCGCAAATCGTAACAATCCACATTTTGTAATATTAATAAGTTGAGCTGATATCCAATTCAACTTTATTCATATAGCACCAAATGCAGTCATTTCTAAGTGCTTTTTACAGAGAGTAATCATTTTAACTGTTGCGTAATCTCGTATTTGGTTACATATGCAAAAAAAGTCTTGATCTTGTTTTATTCCTGGTTAAATAAAATGAAATAGTAAAGTCACATTAGAAAATGGACTGGGAGTCATGAACAGTGTTGTGATTGTCCATCTACCTGGTAACCTGTTAAAATGACATGTAGCTACTGAGAAGCCCTTATATAAGTGATTCTACAGGAGTTTTTTGTTTTTTTGGGGGGTGGGGGGATTAGGTTAAGATATTACAAAATGCTGCCTTTACTGCTTTGGTTCAAAGTGAGTTAAGTTTGAATATTTTCTATTTGTCAGGAATTGTTTGTTTGTGCATTCTTTAAACTACATTAATCTGAGCCATCATTAAACTTCTTCATATTTGCTCAGATCATAATGGTTTTTTTCAGGATTAACTGGTTTATTTGTGTATTTTTAATGTATCTTCATGTTTAATTCATTTTATTCAGTTTGTTTTTGGCCAAAAACGCCTAAATTCCATGTTTCTTTGATATTTCTTTTTATTTCCTGTTTTGGTGTTTATTTTTTGGGTGTTTTATGACACACACATGCATGCCACATGAAGAGAAAAAGAAAAAAAAAACCAACAGAAGATAAAATTTACCGTTCCAGGTCTGGATCTTGTTGAACCAGGACCTTTTTTTTATTTTTTTATTTTTTCCCTTCCCCCAATCGCATTACCACGAGTATCCAGGGTCCGCCGGGGCTTGTTTTGGGGACAGACTCTCCGCCAAAGAATCATTTTTAATTCAGCTGCCCCAACTTATTTTATCAGCTCGCAGAACTGCTGCTGAGTAAACACTTTTAAAATTGAAGGTGAGAAAGCCCCTCTGGTTTTGAACATAAAAAATGCATCAGCCGTGTGAACGTACAACACTTTATCATTCCTGAGAACACTGCAGCTTCCCTTCTCACCCCTCAACACCGCGCTGCACTAAAACCCGGGCCAATCTGTTTTCATAGTGCGGCAAATTTATGAATGGGGGGGTGGGGGGCTTCGCACGCAGGAAAGAAAGATAAAAACATATTTCCTGATAGTTTATGGTGTTAGTTACGTTGTAGTTGATAAGAAAAAAATAAAAAGGCCCTACGTGGATCCGTGTGCCGCAGATATGATCCTTTGCACGGATACAGACTGTTTGGATATTATTGATTTCTCAAACAGCTACCGGCGCCGCCTGAACGCCACGTCGACGCGCCAGAACCAACCCATCTGCCGCTGACAGCCTTGACTTCTTCTGTGTTTCTGGAGCGGGCAGACTGCGTTCGTCTCCGTTTCAGACATTTATCTCTGCTCTCGGCTGAAGCTGGGAAGAGTCGATGTGTTTGGACAGATCAAGCCATCACTGCTGCCACTACACTGTTCTTCAATCTGTCACCACGAGTCAGTGTCGCACAGTCCAGCCACCGGATGCTGGATGCAGTTACGATGTGGCCGAAGGCTTCCGTTGTCTCCGGAATCAGGATTTATAGTGCCTGGAAATACAAGCGTCAACCAGGTGGGATTTATGGCTGCTGTGACTCAATGAGTCCAACATGTACATATATACATGTTAATTTAAAGAGGCAGTGTGGAAAACACAAGTGATGCTACTTTTGGCCATCGGGTGGCAACAGTGAGCAAGTGCATCTGTGTCTATGGCAACTATTTAGACATTTATACTATCTATGTATGGTTTAATAATCAAATGATAAAAGCAATGCAAAAAATATCATGAGCCTCTAACACAAGTTAATACTATTTTGTTGTTGAAATTAAACATTGAAGTCTCAGATATAAAGTAACATAAACAAAAAAATGACTAAATGGCAAATTTTCTTCGATGCATGTCCCATTAGATCAGGGGTGTCAAACGTAAAGGTCCTTCGGCCAAAAGAAAGAAGACATTTAGTTTTTCTTAGCAAAGTTCTTCACAAAAGCAGACAAAACACAATTCTGAGAACTGAGCTGATATTGTCATGAAAGATCAAACGAGCTTCAAAGCCACGCCGTCAGGGTGGGTTTGTAAAATAATGCAGAATGCAACAACTATAGGATCTTTCTTTTTGGGGGGGACATTTCACTATATTTTGCACCAGAACATTTAATTGAAATTCACTTAATGTTGAGATTGTAATATTGTAAATTAAGTAATTGTTCAATTGTGGGAAAATATGGACATTTTCATCATGTAATTAAATAGTTCTCAGTTAGGCTGAAATAAATAAATTAATATAGTTCACAGGGGAAATACAGTTTGTCAGTGGTCAGTTAGTAAAATGTAAAATAATTATGTATGTTTTGTTGCACGGTAAACCGCTGTTAAGTAATCTTTCCAATTGTCTTATCATTTGAAAGTATATATAGTTATGCTATTTTTTAAATCCAGTTTTGTTTGGGATTGCTTAACTAAGAACATTTCCCAAAAAGAAGGAGAAGTCGGTTGTACCACCTTGTGGTCGAAAATGGAATTACAAGATTTTTAAAAAAATAAGTTGGTTATTCTCAATATTAAACAAATTGTTCCCAAAATTTTTGTGTGAAGCTTTTGTCAAATGTTGTGTAAACGGAGTTTAAAAGTAATACAAAATCAATCAAATATTCTCACTTGTCCAGGAAGATGGTTGATGATGGTAAGTGTCGTTGTTATTGCTTATTTTAGATATTTGACAGTTTAGAAAAAAAAAAGAAAAAAAATCAATATTATCTTTCTATCTGAAAATCTTTGGTCTCCACACACCGAGTTGTGCCGCTTCTTTTCTTATCCGGACTTTGAGCCGACTTTGGCTTTGACACGTCAGCGTGCCGGTGATCCATGGCCGTGATAACTTTTGGCTGTTGTGACACGGAGGGACTGAGATTGTTTTGTGTGCGCGGGTGTGAGGGCCAGTCGGTCATTGGAGCTGGGAGGATTTATCACTGCACGCCGGCTATTGATTTATTCCCCAGCGCTTGTCAGCCCCCCCCCACCACCCACACCCCACCACCCACCCACACCACCATCCTGTGGCCCCTGTGAGGTATCAGCTCCATAGGAGCTCCTAATCCCCACCGGCTGAAATACAGTAACCCCCGCTCCTTGTAAAACATCGATTGCTCTGTAATAAGTACAGAGCATGTACAGTCCCGTGGTGAGTTAGGAGCAGAGATTTTTTTTTTCCTGAGTTAAAAAATAAAGTCTGATTCTTCCCTCAGCTTTACAGCTTGAGAAAAAAAAAAAATACTTAAATAGATTTTTATTGTAAAGTATTTGTATGGCTCAATGTGACATGCAGGGTCTCGGAGTATCTCTTCACTGAGCGACGCGGTAGAGGATCAGAAGGCAAGAATAAAGAAACAACGGCCCCACGGCTCATAAAGAAAGAAAAAAAAATGCATTCTCTCCTCGAGGTCGCACAGAAAGTTTCCACCTTTACAAAGAAGTGCTCACACAGTGAAGTGTTTACATTTCCTACCTCTGATAGTGTAAATGTGCAGAAAACTCCAAGAGGCAGGTTTTTTTTTAAAGAGAGAGCTTTTTTTTTTGTTTTTTTTAAAGTCTGTGCAGTAAAAAGATGCACCTTTGAGTTACTTCTAAATATGTGGCGCCGATGTGAATTAAAGCCCTCGGGATGCTGTGACGGTCTCCTCCTCCTCCAGGGTGAGTGGGCAGCTGCTCCATTCACCAGCCAGGTCCATTAAAACCCTCCGAGATGTCTCGCTTTCCAAAGCATCATGAACACTGCCTCGTCATTTAAATACGGCTCCTATCTGTGGATTATGGATGGTACATGAATGGTTACGACATCAGTTATTGATCTGAGATCTGTTACTTATTCAAATGGAGAAACGAAACATTAAATCGTTATCTGGAATACAGAAAAAAAACAAAAAAACGCACACATATGGATTGAATGATTTAACACTAAATAATCCCAAACGGAGACTTGACACTGATATATTAAGCAGTATTTGACTTATCTATAGCTGTAGTTATGATCATAAATTATCCAATTGTATAATAAAACTGGAACATCCATAATAAATAAGATATATTATGACAATTAAAACATGAAATGTGCACATATATAAATATGATTTGAGATTATTATTCACCACAGTAATACAACAGGATCATTTAAAAAATACAGTTTTTAAAATGTGTAGAGATTATGAGGCCTACTGTTCTAAAAATAATATGGGAAAACAAGTAAAAGAAAATTCTGTAATAACACAGTCCGCCTATTTCGATCAATATTGTGATTTTTTTCCCACAAATCTAGCAGGTTTAGGTGGATAAAACTGATCAAACCAGACTAATTTGCTAACAAAGTGTAAAACTTTAGTCCACATTTAAGGAGAACCTGAACCGACGAAGCAGGAAAGAGGATAGATGGATGGATGGATGGATGGATGGATGGATGGATGGATGGATGGATGGATGGATGGATGGATGGATGGATCCCTTTAGTACCAAGAAGAAGAAAAACTCCCAGGTTGTCATCTACATCTGGTACACTTAAATCTCTTTAAGTTTCATTCCCTAATAATTTAATTATTAAGTAATCAATCTGTTATTCAATGAAATCACGACCAACTTTACAGTGAAATACTGTGACCTTTATCCCGTTACTGTTGTTGATTTTATGATTTATCATTATTATTGGTGTTGGTATTCATTATTACTGTCCACTTGCTGCTGCAACAAAGAAACTTTCCATGTAGAACAAGTTATGAATTATTGATCAGTTAATCAATCAATCAGTCAATATTTCAGGATGTTTTCTATTTCATTGATAAATTAATTTGGCAAAAACATTGTTCATTCACTTTTTTTTGTTTTGTTTTGAAAGGACACTTTTAGAATAAACAGACAACTAAATAAGAACCATGAACACATGAACAGACATGTGTATTGAAAGGTGCAACATGTAAGAGTTAATCAATGTCACTTCTGTCCACTGGGTGGCAGTAATGACTCACTACGCTTTGTGTAGAAATGGCAAAAACGGTGTAGTTGCCCTGTCGGGCCACGGGTGGGCGCTGTTGTATGTTTTTGTAATGCAACCACACACAGTCGGAGCACTTCTGTCGTCGACGCAGAGCTGGAGACCAAGCTCGTTCAGAAAGTTGCGTTTCCTCCCGTTTACACGACAGCAGAGCCGGAGGACTCTGGGACACCCTGGGAGCTGTTTTCACATTGTTTTCTAATTGTTGCATTTTCATTGGCTCGGAGCACCGTTGTCCTTTAAACAGACACACAAAACGCAACGGAATTTTCACATTTGCACTTGAAACTATCGTTCCTATTAAGAGAGAGAGAAAATAACCAGAAGAGGCTACATGAATTTAGTTTAAAAACAAAATATGAAAAAGTATTAAACAGTTTCAGAGGAGAACACATGAAAGGACAGATAGGATAATCTGCAGATTTATTCTGACATGGAATAAATCTGCTGAAGGGCCTTCTGTTTGTGTTCAATTATAGCCGATGAGCTGGTTTTCCATTTGAAGCTTGAATTATGTTTGTAGATGCCAGTTTAATGTGAGACGTTCCCATCCAGAAAAGTAGGAAATAACCTCCATTAAAAGAGGAGAAACACCACGGCTCTGATAACCGTGTCATCGTCATAGTTAGTCTTCGCTTCCAATCTGGCTCGTCGGCGCATCACGAGCGTCCTTCGGTCCCGACAGTTTCTGCAGACGTCTGTCAGACGGGGGCTGAAATACACAAAAACAACATCCAAGTCAAACAGAGTAGAGCCCGACTGAAAACGTGTCTGCTCTTCTTGGACAGACGTTTCGTTCCCGACTGTCCTGAACGCGTCGCCCGCCTCGCTGAGGAGACGGCGCACGCCGGGACGGTGATTACGAGTCACAGCGCTCATGCATTTTCTGTTGCCTCGCTGCAACAAAACCGCGCTCGCCGGCCGCGGCACTGTCATGTAATCACCAGCACCTGCAGTTTGATGGCTTCCACCTGTTGCTCGGCTCACGAGGCAGCGCCGCAGTGACAGCCTGGTTATTATGACATTGCGGACCACGCCAGCTCATCCCTGTCTGTTCTGTGGTAAGCATCAAGGGCACCACCTAGAGGGAGCCGCATGAACTGCAAATAAATGTTTTGTCATGCCTTTACATACGCTGTGCGTTGACCAAACTGATACAAAAATGAAGTGGCAGAAGCAATCCGGTGAGTTCCCATATTGAGAAACGTGAACAAAACAAAGCCTCAGTTGCGAGCGAGCAAGCGTGCGACATGACAGATTTAGCATCGCACTTTAGCGCAGAACGCCTTCGTCCAGACCCAGTCCCACTGGCTGGACACATGCACGGATATGAGCAAGATCATCGACCCCCATCCACCCTACTGTGGATTCCCACCGCCTCCTAGGAACACGGTTGGCGAATGCGGAAAAAGGATTAAAAAATAAACCGATGATTCGTTTAGTTTTGTCAGCCTAATGCAATTATTCTTTATTTTAAGTGTCGCGTAAACGTAATGAACTACCCTCACCGATAGGGGCGCACTGGGCGCCATCACTGCTAGAAATGCAAGAAAGCCATGAACTAGAGACATTAATGTATAAACATGTTTTTAATGTCTTTTAATAAATAAATGTGCAGTACTAAAGACTTCGGGGAGGGGGGGGGGGGGGGGTGCGCCATCAGTTAAGCTCGCCTCGATTGGCAGTTCGTCCGAGTCACTTAGCCAACCCGTCTCTTCTGCTAACTCTGACCCCGGCAGTTAAAGCCATTGATATTTCCATTTTTCAGGTAGAATAAATGTGTCAAACATCTAGAGGCCGTGCGGCTAGCTGAGCATTACATTTGTCCTGCCTTGTCTCCAAAGACTGATGATACGCTGTGACTTTACTCCAAAGTAGGACACGGTGTCTTTGGGAAACAAGAAAAGGAAGAAGGTAAATATACCCCAAGGGTTTTTTATTTTTTTTTATTTTCACCGAGTATCCTTGGGATCTAACTTTTTAAATAGTCCTCAAAAGATAAAGAAAGAAAAAAACAAGGTTTTCCAAGACAATATCTTTTTGCGCTGATAGCGTCGGGCTATCAAGGACCTGGCTGCAAATCTAAATATTGACAGGACAGGCAGCACCCAGCTGAAAGCGAGGCTGACAGGCCCAACATATATCCCCCCAGCCTCTTGGTCTGCTGCCTGCCACGGACCAAAGCTTTGTTAAGTCACCTGTCAGATGAAATTACCCCGGTGCCAGTTGCCCGGTGAGGTTGACGGCGGGGATCCTGGGCCGAGCAGGCGCCGAGGGCTCCGCGTGCACCCGCGACATGTTCGCGGGGGAAACATCGGGAGGGGAAGAGGGGGTCCGCGAGCGCACGCTGTTAAGGTCTCTCCGAGACACTTATACAGATCCACCCTCACCCTTCATATTATGGCCGTAATCCAGAATGACACTTTAAAAAGAACACACTGGCTTCATTAGCGTGCTGACAATGCAACCCTATGGCCTGTTAATGGTGAGCCCTCATAGGCTTGGCAGTGGGGAAAAGAACTTTAATCAGTGTCTCACAGGTACTGCAGTTGCCAGGGATACTACACGAAAGAAAGCATACAAAAGGACTAATGGTGTCCTGTTGCGCTAGTTGGCTTCGGGAGTCCACTTTGCTTCCAACATTCAGATTTATGGAGGCGGGAGCTTGCAAAGGAAATTAGAGGCATGGCAATCTGCATTGGAAATGACACACAGTGATCCATTAGCGTAAATTTACAGTGAAATAGAATTATATTACATGTATTATTATAATTAGTTATCGGGTAAGCAAAACTGGCCAACCATTTGGCATTTCATTTTTTTCCCCTGTATATTCCCGTATCTCACCACTATGCTAACAATCTTTCTTATCGTAACCAAACTGATATATCAAAAAATAATTCTTACATCGTGAATTTTAAGAAAGGCTGACATAGATTTAATGTGATTTCTTTTCATTTCAATTATTTGTTTGTTTTGACGGGACAGTGCATATTAATGAACAAGCCATCTCTTCATGAGTTTACTGTAAATGGGCCTGATTTAGCACAATGCTAATTTCCATCCGTTGTCCAACATAGAAACCAGACAAGGTTACAAACATAATCAAAATTGGAGAGGCAGAAATTATTAATTTAATCAATAAGAACACCCGTGCTTCGCAGTAATCCGACGTTAAACTGTGTCGAATTGACAGGTATTTTAGTAAAAATGTCAACGCTAACATACAACAGTAAAATCCCGATTTGAAGAAGTCAAGAAAACACAAACTGTTAATTTCGCTCATATTTTTGCATTTTGCGTACATACCAATCAATGCAAACTCAACACAACTCAACAAAACAAAGGAATCCCATTCGTCTACGTTGTCATTCAACACAGGAATCGGGTGAGATCGAGAATCAATTCACCAAACACATGTAGCTGAAACTCAAAAATATTGAAGTCTTGCTCATATTATGGTCAGAGTAACGAGTCAAATTTTAGAAACTATCCCTAATGTCAACACATTTCTACATCTGTGTTATAAGCCTGATGACCACATAATAGAGATTAAAGTGCACCCCCGGTGGTCAAATAAATGTATTGCAGTTAATGTCATAATTTGTGACAGCAAGTAAATTTCATTTTGCGATCTGGAATGGACTCTGTCAAGCCGTACGTGTTTGCAGTTATATTGTCTGGTTGTGGAGCTCCAATGTTCAGTCAGGATTATTACAGCCAATATAGCATTGCTTAATAAACCAAACTCAAGACTGAAAAATCATTTTTAATGTGCAGCATGCTAAATGTCACCGTTTTAGGGACTCATTTTGGGCAATTGTTCTTGAAGATTATTCTTTGATTTGACTAGCAATTGGTATAAATTACAGCTGTTCTTCACCTAAACATGCTAAATTCCCCTCCAATGTATTGAAATATCAGATTTATTTGCAAGTAAACTTTTCTAAAAAGGTTCAAATAGTGCAGTGTCGTCACTGGACCAAAGAAAATATTAACAAAGATTTAACAGGATTCCTCCATGTTGCAAACAAGCCCCAGCCACATTACCACACATGTTTTGGTCATTTCCTAAATTGGACACTTTTTGGCGATCTATTTTCAAGACATTCTCGACAATATGTGGATCACCAAAATGATTTCACTGGCCATTCTTCTCCCTGGGCTCCGTAGAAATACAATGGCCTTTTGCTCCCTGTTGACCGGGAGGCTTATTCTATTCATATGGAAGGATGCCCTGCCTCCACCGTACTGTATGGCCAATCGATTGGTGGAGAGGTTATGCATCATGGATTTCACCGGAGAGACCACTTCTGAATGTGTGGATGGACATTTGCAGGCTGGAGAGAATAACCTATTTATTTTTCATTGGGAGAAATGGATGGATGATATAACACCACACACACCGGACTTTGACTCTGCTAACCTCAGTAAATAAACAGTGTGTGTAGCAATAACCTCATATCACTGTGTTCATGTTCTTATGTTTCTCATTATTGGCATGCACTTTGTTGTAGAAAAACAAAACATTCAGGCTGACATGCTGCGACTATTTATTGAAGTTGACGTACACACTACCCACAAGTTATTATTTCCTTGCCACAAAATTATTTGTGGCGATGAAATGTATATTTCAGATGTCGTGTCTGGGGCTCAGTAGAAATCTTACCCCACAGTGTTTTTCTTATTGGCATGCCACCAGAACAACGGGAAGAATGTATGTAACCTTCAGGTAATTCATTTGTCAATGAATATCAGTGAAAAAGAAAAGGAAAAAAAATACATATACCATAAGGGGGTCCATCTGAAAATGTTATGTTACCTGGCGGCCATTTATCTTTTTCGTAGAAAACATGTCTCCCGCCAACATCAATATGTATCTGAAGTGAATACGTATTTATTACGTTTATTTCATAGTCAGTATTTGTACATCACCTTTTTATGTAAAGGTTTCATGTTGAAAGTGGCGTCTTGTTAATAATATGTATATGTACAATTCTCAAAACAAAACATAAAATATCGTAAAAGGTCAACTCTATAACCTTCTGTTTTTGTTTAGTGTACTTTTGCTTTTTTCATTGTTTTGGCGTCTATACGGTAAAAAAAAAAAGAAAAAATGGGGGTAATTTTTTATTTTCTGCAGAGCCTAACGCTCAGGGGTTTAGGCTTTTTAATGATGGTGTTAAACAATATAATACATGCAACATGATTGGTGTTTTTTTTGTAAACAAAACTACCCCTATATGATCAGACCATGAAGTAGGTTAATAAAGGAGAAAAAAACAAGTTTTTTAAAATGCTGAGTCAACCATTTTGGAACTTCAAGTGTACATATAGGTTGCAAATCTGAATATATAAAGGTAATATATAAAAAAGAACCCTATCTTCTATAAAAAATATGTCCATTAAAAATGATTGCTCGTCCCTAGCTACTTGCTGATACTCAGTACCAATGTGAGTACTTATTAAAAACCGTAAAACTTAATTTATAATTAAAATGCAAAATGACATGGGAAGGCTAAGCATTGAAACGAAACACCTCAGCGCAGCCTCTGTGTCGACGCTACGCACACCTCCAGCCTGGAACGCTCCGGTATACTACTGCGTCACTGGTGATTAAGTTTTCTGGTATTGTACGAAATACAACTTTCACCTCCTCTTGTCATTTTGGCCGAGGACAATTTACAGTCTTTCACTTCTGTCAACTCTCCTTTCTTGCACGCTTGCGTGCAACATTGCTGAAGTATGACATCACCGGGTTGTGTCGTGGAGATGTCACGAGTACTGTGTGCACTATCGGACCCAATACTCGACACTGGTATCAGTATTGACGCATCCTTACAAAAGTCCGTATTCATAAGCTACACAGAGAGAGCTATACACCAACGTCAAGTGAATAATGAGCTACAATCTGTCAGGGATGAAAACACGACATCTCAAGTGAAGTAAAAGCACCTGATTCATTTTAGTAGCAGAGTTTGGCCACGTTTTACTGCCGTCTTCCTACGAAGGACAAAACATTGAACCACTTAATTTTTGCACTGACAGCGTCTTTTCAACCGACTTCATGCAGAGCACTAAATAAATTAGATGTTTGCCGGCATTTATGCTCATTTCAGCCCTCAGCCCGGGCGAAGCTTCTGGGAGCGCAGTCAGAAATCACTTCAGTGCCACAACAGGCAAAGCTTTAAATCTCATAATGTCAAATTTTTTTTACAGCACGTTTATCTTGAAATAATAATCATTCACTTTCACATACACAGACAGGATAAGAAGTCCAGTCATGCTAATGAGCCGTGCCTCCCGGTGGCGCTCCATCCTGCACCATGCCAGCATCCCAGTTTGATCCGTCCCCGGAAGTCTCCGGGATGGACGTCCGACCTTGTGGCGATGCTGAGCCACGTTTCCATTCCAAGACGTGCAAAAAAGCTCGCGGTTTTTCTCTTCCAGTCGTGGGGGGAAAGGACAGTTCATGAAATCTGAAAGATGCGCTCATTGATTTTGTGTCAGCGCGCTGGAAAGTGATCCGAAGACTTAGTCCACATTGACTCTGGTTGTCCTGCGTGAGCAGTTTCACAGGAGTGAAGCTTGTATTAAAAAAAAATAAAAAGCATCTTGTACCATAAAAATACATCCTTTAATGTGTAATGATGAATGTCTCTCATCACTCTTTGTACCGTTTCAATATAAAAAGTTGTTTTCTCGGTCTGAAAGTATCCATAAACTGTATTAAGCGTGACCAAGAAATGCTTCATTACACTTTAAATCCATTTAAAATTTAAACTACATTTGCACATTATAAACGTCTAAATGTACTATTAAATAATAATATAATTTAAATAAGATTTCAACTTACTCTATTTTTATTCTAATGTTGTGGATGCACCGACGCACGAGGTTTTAAGTGCGACGTGTTCCTCTGGATAATGTGATAGTATTACTCGTTCACATGATCATCAACAATCAGTCTGTGGTGGTAAACACATTACAGATCATTCAGTTCCCTCATTCTGTTGAATAAACACGACCCAGAACACAAAGTTAAAACTAATTTGTTTTACTTAAGTTGGCAACACAATTAACAAGTCTGTGCCCATTTAAACCTCGTAGTATTAGGTCATGAAATTCTAGCAATCAAGCCTTTTATCATAGTTTTATTATTATAATTCATAAAATATTCAAAGTAATTATTACATTTGTTGATTATTTTTAAAACTGGTTATAATATATCTGCTATTATGTAATTCTAATTTCAATAATTAATTCTTCGTATTCTATTCACCTACTTTTAACAAGATATGCATAATATATAGACTTTTTTTTTAAAGAGTAAAAATCTAATTTATACATTTTTAATAATGATATACATTCCAGAAATATCAAAACTGTGACATTAAACAAAATCCAACCACATACGAAACATAATTTTTTTTGTAAAATCTATCAGAATTTTCAAAAAGTTTTTGTGTAAAAGCAAAACCTTTCTGGAGCAAAAATGCAAATACACTGTGTTTTCACTAGACGTGTAAACGGGGCCCAGCATGTGTTTTTTTTTTTAAGGCTGAATATTAAAAGTCACAAATTGTGAGCAAAACATGTCAAAATAAATTCCTCTATAGCATGTGAGTGAAATTGTTCATCCATGTTTCAACAAATTCCAAATGAGAAAAAGCAGATAGAAGCGTTTAACAGACTTAATAGGACATAAAGTCAAGGTAATCACTCATTTCATCTTTGTGTTATTTTCTCTTACATAAATACATGTGCGTGTTCTTTTAATACACATTGCCTTCCTCCGCCGAGGACTGCTGAAGTTTTACGGTTGATTAAAGTTCGACTTTCTATTCCTCCGCTTGAATTTTATGTGAAAAATTTCATCATTTGCGCCTGGGGGGGGGGGGGGGGGGGGGGGATCAATCAGTTTCCAAGCATTCCCACGCACAGGTAGCCTGAGCAGTCATCAGAAATGTCTTTTTATTTCCCTCCAATCATGTGAAAAAAAATTAGCTTTTTCGTATAACCTGGGATCCACTCCGGCTGTAAAACAAGCAACAGGACTGAGGTAATGGGATTACTTCAAAGAACGTGGCGTCTTCTTTCTTCTGTTGTGTGAACATGTTTTTTAATCCCTCTGATATTTAGATAATCAGCGTAGGATTTGAAATACACGGGACCGAAAATGTTCATTTAAGTTAAAGAAACACTGTAATTAAAGGAAAGGAGAATTCGTGGCTGTTGGACTTTCCATTTAATCGTCTTTCTTTGTAAAAGGAACGAGCTGAACCTCGGCCTCACATCTTGACCTTTTCTCAGAGAGAAAGAATCTTTTATTGGATGTTGATGATGTTCGCTGTCTCAGGGCCAGAAAGAAAAAAGAGAGAGAGAGAGGAATCCAGGCCAGAGGAAGTAAAATCAGAGAAAATGAGAAAAATGAAAATGAGAAAGGGCAGAAATGGAGAGAATTAAAAAGAGAACTAGAGCTGCTTTGTCCTCACCTGGACTTCTGTCTCTCAAAATGATCATCTAGGAACGTCTGGCATGACTCAGCACTTTATTTCAAGCAGCCTTAGGTATAAATAATTAAAAAAAACAAAACAACAATTTAAACGTTTCCCTTCAGACGGGCCTGGACTCGACTCCCATTGAGTAATTGGAGGCTCCGCTTGCTGGCAAACCGCGGGATTTGGTGGTGGATGATGGGTAATCTCCTCATTGGCTTTTACTTCCTGATGAATCCTCTCACTCATCAGTCCGTTTGGGTGGAGCTCGTTTTTTACGGCGGACAAAAGCACTTCACCGTAATTACCTTTCATAAAGCCTTTTAATCAATTTGATGATCGTCTCACGAGCGGTTACTCCGGGTACTTTGTGAATGAGCCGTGCGCCTTTAAAAAAAAAAAGAAAAAAAAAAAAGCTTTTTTAATTCACGCAAATCTAAGAAAATCCAGATTTTTGTAACAGATGCTTTCGGAACCATCTGCTTCTGTATTCTCCAAATAATAAGAAAGAAATGTGTGCTATGAAATCTTAATGACTTATTATTGACACTGTGTTATAGGCAATATGTTAAACCATCTGCTCGGTTAATTATGTAAACATTAATACATAACTAGTGGAAATAATGGATTTTTTTGGAGGAAAGGACATTTTTAGGTAATTCATCATGTTGTCAGGTTAAACATTTTTATATAGTATATAGTATATATATATTTTTTAAAATATACTTCCCCATAAAAGGAATCACTTCTGCACAGGGAATAAACGAAAACACCAAAACAAGACCATCACCGCTCATTTACGCTCATTTCCAACCCGCAGTCGCCTAAAACGATCACGAGCAAGTCGATATGTTTACAAAAATAACTAAACGGAGTTTGTTGCCATCAACTGATCACATCTCGGGAAACCTTTCATCAAAGATGGCGTCACGGCAGCGCCGCAAAAATAGCGTTTGAAAGAAAGTGCTTCTTATTTATAAATTTTTCTGTGTGGATTCTGGTGGAGGAACTTTAATAATCAACTCATACGTGTAATATTGTGTCGTAATAGGTAATAAAGGACATTTTTGTGCAAACGAATCGTTTTTGCATTTCAATTTCAGAAACGTTTCGCACTGACATGGCAACGTGTTGAAAATGATGTCTGTTTACATGGAAAAGGTAGAAACGCTGAAAACGATGTAGTAATGGTGCGAGGCTTGTTTTTCTAATGAAACCACTCATCAGGCAGTATCAGCTGCTCAGAAGAGAGGCGTTTTACCCCATTAACACAAAGACAGTCCGTTTTCAAAAAGTTGTTTCAGATTCGTCGATCCCCAAAACAGAGCAAAACTATTTAATTTGAAAGGCTGTAAACAATGTGAATCTTTTTTTTTATTTTTGTAACCATCTTCCATATAAATTCTACATTCAGACATTCTCTGAATTTATAAAGAGTTAATTTGAGTTGAACTTGATAAAATGGTTAGAAATCAAACTAGAAAAAGTTTTCCTTTAAGTCAATTTAATAAAAACTGATGTTTAAATTCAATTAAATTCGAATCAACTTTATTTATAAAAGCACCCAATAAAAAAACAGTCATTTATCTGCACTTTCTACAGAGAAAAGCACAAAAAGTCCAGACAAGCAAGCAGATGAAGGCAGATCACAAACTATATTTAATTTAATTATGGTATTTCTGGAATAGATATGTATGACGGTGATACTCCACACATATATTTGGAGGAAAAAATTCAAAAGTATTTTCAGTGAGACCATGAAAGACTTGAATTATCAAGAAAATAAACAGTATTGCAGAGTACTAATGTGAATTGTTGTTTTAAATTTTCCCTCAGAGTGAAGTAGAACTGAACTGTACAGATTTTTAATGTTTTGATGTGAAATATTTGCTGGGAAGCGTCCCGTCTCGTCAGTGTGTGAAAGCTCTAAAAAATAAACCACAAGCAGCCAAAAATTGCATAACATCGTGAGGCCTTGGTTTTGTTCCACCGTTTAATTAACAATAAACAAGCAGATTGCGACATGAGGCAGAAATGAGGACGGTGTGTTACAGCATCACTGCTGACCATCGAAGCAGGAAGTTAAAAGCACATAGGAAGTTGGTCCATCTGACTACAGCAAAGCTGGTGGGGGTCAGGGGCATGCCTTTTCCCAACCGGATTCATCCCCGGTAATTTCTGAGACGAAACATTGGCTGATAAATGTATTATTAATTACCGTAATTTCTGGACTATAAGCCGCAATTTGAATGACAGATTTCTGTGAATTGATGAAAATATGAGCAATCCCCATATTCCCGCAGTAAAATTCCTGCCCTCAAGTACTCAAGTGCTGCCTGTATATTTACTTTTTTTTTAATTTTTTTTATTTTGCGGGTGCAGCTTATAATCAGGTGCAATAGTCCAGAAATTACGATAACTACTTGTCTAACAACAGTGACAAGACTATCTAAAAAGACCTACTTCTCACTGGTCTCAGCCTAACAGCACAACTTGTAATGTCTTATAACTATCTAACGATCATTTAGACCCCGTTTACACGTTTCAATTAAAAGTGCATCATTTTGGGGTTTTAGTTTCAGTAAGGTTTCACGTTTACACGGCAAACATGAACCACAGCAAGTAGTCGGGCATTCTAGTGGACAGACGACCAAGTTGGATTGTTATGGTCGTGATTATATATATATATATATATATAATATATTATATTATATAATAATAAATATATAATATTAAACTTATCATGCCCCAGGAGAATATGGACTGGGAGTTGCGACACAGTCCATTTTCAAAAAGTTGCGTTTTCCTCCAACAGTTGAGACAGAGTTTTAGCGTTTAGTTTGATTTACTCCCGCCTCCGAATGGTTGTGTTCTATCTGCTCCAGCTGTGGTGCACATGTACAGTAGCAGAATTTTCGATGGTTCCATTAAATTTTAAGAGCAGTTGGATGAAAAGTCATGGTCTGGGTCACGAAAAGGTCAGAAACTTATCTTTGTTATTGTGCAGTCAGTTTTAATCTGACTGATGTCAAACCAACGGCAAAATGCTCCTTCTTCAATTCCCTATCCTCTGATATGCCACATGGTGCAAAAGCTGAGAAACTAAAATTGAGCATAATGCTCCCCTGGCTTGGATTATTTACATGCTGCTTTTACAGCCAATAAAACCGGTTTCACTCTATGAATTCATCGGGCGTATTCACCAGGAAGCTCATCAAGGTCTGTAAATTTTAAAGAGTGCTGAGCAGAGTGTGTGCAAGTAAAAGTGATTAAGAAAGTTGTCATTTCTGTAAGAGAGCTGAAATAAAGAGCTGAAATTGTAAAATGTGTGTACATCTCTGTCAAACAGTGACAACATGAAGTAGTTCCAACAACCATGACAAATGATGGAAGGAGTGGTGTTGTCAATCAAATATCCTTTTAATCCATTGGTTTCCATGGTAGCAGATGTGGCGTTGGCGAAGGTATGCGTTCTACCGAATGCCCGTTCTAGTCAGCTTGTGCTCATACGTATCAGCTCTCCGAACTATGCTCACTCTGGTTTTCCTCTCTGTAGAGACACGTTCATGGCAGGACAGGAATATATTCAAAAGTCCTTGGTGGGAGTTCCAGTGAATGATCCAACTGCCTGTGAGCAAGTTCGGCTCATGCAAGTTGTCTTTGTTTATTCTCATTAGTCCATGTAAGAGCAACTGAATCAGGTCAGCTGGACTTCTTCATGCGTCTTGGAAGACATTTACTCTTTTTCTTGCCAGCCGAGTCAAGTGGAGAGCATCAACACATGAACGGGGGGTAACGTCTTCTAAGACATGGGACTAAGTCAGTTTAACCTGATTCAATTGTTTTGAGCAAACTGTGTTATTTTTGTGAAAAAATTAACAAAATGTGTTGGTATGACACGTCCATCTTTTATCTCTAGTCCAAAAAAGACAAACCATCAGCTTATTGCTGGAGTGAACCTGCAGACAGTAACGTCAAGCCTAGCTTACGAGACTCACGTCATCCCAACAACGCTTAGTGTGAATCTTTGAACTGTCAAAGGGGTCTTATTATGTAAAATTCATTTTCTGAAGGTTTTCCAGCAGTAATAATCGTCTCCATACCTGGACTGACGCCCCAGAAGTGGCTTGTTTCAGGTTTTAAAAAGTGTGTTGCTCCAACCAGCCAATCAGAAATCAAACCCTATATAGTGTCATCCGGGGTTTAGCCAATCACAATGAAGGTAGGCTCCTCCCTTTGACTCCTCCCACAATCAGGCAGCTCTGCTCTGGCACATGGCACCACGAGAGGAAGTTCTTCCTTCTCATCCCAAGATGGGCATGTGTGGGCGGGGCCAGTCCAGCTCACACAGACACAGCAGATTCTGAATGCAGCTCCTATGATCCAATATTCAAATAAAGGAAAATCAAGGAGGAGCTGGATTTGGGGGGCGATAAACTTTGAATACAAGGTTTTTAGGACCAACGAGACCACGTGAAAAGTGTTGAAAAGTTGGATAATATGAATACTTTAACGAACAAGTTTCCTCCCAGTTGATGCTTGCGACAGTTAGCATTAGGATCAAGGTTTAGCTACCATTCAGCTTCATTAGCTTCATGAGCTATTTGTACACAAAACAGTCAAAGCTGAGCAGGAGTGTAACAGGTTTAATAAGACGTGCACGGAGCTGCCGAGGGCTGTCAGGACCAGGCAACAGAACGCGATGTTTCAGAGGTGTGTAATCGCATCAGCTCAAAATTAGCGTTCGCACCACCAAGCACTGAAGCATCACGGTCTCAACGCTCCACCAGGGAGAGCTGAAATTTTTATTATAGGCATCAAAATATCCCCCTAGCCCTTTCCCAGTAAATCACACACCCTCCTCTGACGGCTAATTAAAGAACAACACACCCGTAATTTTGTGCATTACACATTCGGTAATCAGTCGGAAGACGCCATCAAAACCTGGCTCTTTTAATCACACCTGAGAGGATCAATGTGGGACGGGAACACTATTTTTCTGAGCATTAATAAGATGGCTGTTTTCTTTCTTTCTTTTGTCAGGGAGAGCTGCCAGAATGATTCTCTGCAGAAAACCAAACCACATCAAAAAAAAAAAAAAGAAAAATATCAGTTTATACCCACAAGGTCACGCGGCGAGGAACCTCGCTGCTTTTTATTGATGAGATCGCCTCCGTTCGTCAGCTCGGTGTCCCTCGCGTCTCTGCTCTCCCTTCTCTCACCTATTTTTTTTTTATTTTTAAATTTTTTTTCCCGGTTTCTCTCAGACGGCGTGAAAGCCTCGGCTTTTAGAAAATCTGGCGGGGGCAGCCAACGTCTCACCAAGGGTGGCTTGTTTTTTTTTTTTTTGCCTCCCAACCACCAAGGGAGACAAGGCGACGAGCCCACACAGCTACATTGTGAACCAGAGGACTGTGTAATTTCTATCACTCACTGCTCTTTTTTTTTTTTTTTACCCCGTTTGCCCTGTGCCCCTCCCACACACTGGTTGGAAATGTAGCCTCAAAGCGTCACCACCCACAGAAGATTCTCAGAGATCACAGAAGTGCTCCTCCACGCAAGCAAATCCTTCGCTTCCACGCCGTTTGTGGCCGGGTGAATGTGTGCATCACGCACAGCGGGGCGTCTCCACGTCACCCCCTGTGGTATGGGAATATTTCATTAAGCACATTTGCATCCTCAGAAACCTACATACGCTCACACATGTACACTTTACACATACGAGACGTCGCAATTTTTTTATTTTTTTTTCCTCGTCGGCCCCGCTGCGGATCTCTTTCAAGTCGTCCAACGGGGCTCTGGAAACAAAGAGTCATCAGTGGAAACAAAGTCTCTTAGCTGAAAGAAAGCACCATGTCGCTTTTAAGAATTCGGGATTACAGTCACGTGTGATCTATGATTCATGAGGGGTGTTGATAAATTCATGTTTTCTTTTCAGCGTCAGCAGATGTGAACATGAAGCGATCGTCCCTGAAGAGTTTTCTCCTTGTGGATTAATCCCGGCTCTCTCCACTTTGTTATGTAGCTTTAATAAGCCGGCAGTATGCTCACAAAAGATTTCTCTCTCTCTCTCTCTCTCTCTCTGTCTTTTTCCCTCCCTTTTTTGTTGTTGTTTTCCTGAGCGCACTTAAATTACAGTCAACACTTCCAGCCGGCTTTCAAATTACCAGCCTACCAGGAGATCTATAGATTTTACCATCGGAGCTCAACGGCAATAATAAAAATAACAACAGGAGATAATTAACAACACAGAGCAGTGTTTCTGTCACAGAGAGTATAAAGTACCATTCTGATAAAAATAGAACTGCAAACATAAACATATGGTTGTATAAGTAAAATAATAATGACTATGTGGCAATAACTAATTAAGTCCAACCTCTATGTGTCACATGAGTGTTTCATTCAGCTGTGGAAGGATTACCAAACCGGCATGCGACGGGCTACAATCTGGCCAAACCAACAAACAAATTCCCAAAGAGAAGAGGACACAACACAACACTGAGAGATCTGTGAACAAATTGGCATTAGCCTCAAGGTTTTTGTTTTGTAGATTTCATCATATTTTGCACCAGAAGGTTAGATCGTTTCATTAAAACTGTCTCTTTGTTGAGATTGTTGTAATTTTCTGTAAAAATTGTTTCGAATTTTGTCGAAATCTCAACATTTTTATCGTGTATATCCTCTGTGGAAAACTTTAAACTTGAAATTCAAAGGTTATTATGGTTCTACTTTACTGGTCCGGCCCTCTGGAGATGAAATTGCTAGCACGCGGCTAACGTTAGCGCCCCGCGGAGCAAAGTGCAAGTGGTGTGAAATGAAAGTTGGAAACAATTTATTATCCCACATAATACTTCCAGGCTGTAGATGGACCCTTTGAAAATCAATAGCTGATGTGTTTTGTTTTTTTTTGTTTTGTTTTTGCTGGTGGGAGTCTGGACGGCCTTGAACCTTGCAGAAAATGAGCTACAGCACATGCCGCGCAATAACCAACTCCATCCATCTCCTAAATGTGATTCTCTTATCTTACCCTACATATAACATGCCCCCCACCCCCACATGACGATCAATAGGGAAAGCTCATAAAATGGATCGATCCCTCACCCGGAGTGTATAGCGTGAAAAGGGAGCCGTCTCTTTTATACAAGCGGGACTCGTGTTCCACATGTAAACGTCGGCATTAGCCCGGCAGATGTTAGCAACACGCACACTAACTGTTACCAGAGTATTCATTTATGTAAAAGATCCCGCTGCAATCTGTCTTTTGGCTGATTACGGTGGTGGTGGTGGGGGTATGGGGGGGGGGGACATGAGACAGAACACTGAGCTTGATTGTTTCCCAACAGCTCTGTTTATTTTATTTCCGAAGAGAAAATCCACATCGCGCACGAGTCCCAGAAGTGTTATCTGATACGCTTTCCATTTGAACAGGCAAAATGGGGGGATATTTGTCAGAGGCCGCTTGCTAACCACGCTGACACGTGTGTGTGTGTGTGTGTGTGTGTGTGTGTGTGTGTGTGTGTGTGTGTGTGTGTGTGTGTGTGTGTGTGTGTGTGTGTGTGTGAGAGAGAGAGAGATGGTGCCTGGGGAGAAAGCTGGAGTGCCGTGGTCGTCCATGGGAATAAGGATGAAGTAGGTGGATTAACATGTTTGGACAGGGAGGCTGATTGTTTGAAGAGCGCGGCCGAGCGAACGAATGACTGACAGAAGAACAACACCGACTCTCGCGCAGAGCGAGAGAGATTAGCCCCGACCTGTCGTCCCAGCTCTCTCTCTCTCTCTCTCTCCCTCTCCAGTTATTCAAACTTTCATGAGTATAAAGTCCTGAACTTCTGGAGTGGACGGTGTCGGGCCTTCGGCGGCGACGCGTAAATGAAACACGACACCGCAGAGGGATCGTTTAACCGGTGGGAATATTTCAAAGCTGCAGTTTTTGCAAGATGTACTTGTTTGTTTCTTTTTTTGGGGTGCCGGCAGCGTGCATAATGCAGATGGATGTTCCTTATGGAATCGGTGTTATTACGGCGCCGCGCGTAAACACCGTCGGAGCGTGTCGCCGTTAGCCGACGGCGGAGGGCGAAGACGACGAGGTGAACCCTGGCTGGTTCCCGTCAAGACGACGTTCAATCAATGACAGACACGGGCAAAAAGTCACGGTAACAGCAAAGCATCACACAATTACTGCGTGGGAGGATGTTGGAGAGACCCAGCCTGGCTTATGTTGCACTTTTGCACACGAAGAGAAACTATTCCTGCATTTATCAAAACTCCAGCTTTTATCCCTCCAGTCAACACATTCTCAAATTGTTTTCGTTTTTTTTCTAACGAGGACTTTCACACGCCTGCTGTGCATCACAAAAAGCAACTTTTAAAAAAAAATATTTATTATAATTGTTCTACAGCAGGAGTATTTGCTCCGAGTGCACGAGGTTGCAGTTTGTAGACAGTCGACGGTGAAGGAAGCAGAGTCGTATGAAAGAGTGGAAACCAAACTGACTCATGAGAGGAATAATAAAAACCCAAACGGTTCTCATTTTTATTGATATTAGAGCGAAGAGGAAGGATCTTGATTTATTGTTATAGGGCCGTAATCACGTTTTGTGATAAATGGAAGTATTTCACAGCGGTCTTGGTCTCGTGACCACATTTTCAACGCGTCGGGTCTTTTTCAGGTTTATCGGGAGTTTGCATCCATGAAGTCGCATCACTGCCATCTGCTGGTTCAATCTGTCTACATTGTTTCCCACCGCTCTCGTCGTCCCTGATGACCGTTTCCCTCTCTCTCTTATTAGCAGCTTTTTCATCGTCCCTGATGACCGTTTCCCTATCTCTCTTATTAGCAGATTTTTCATCCCTGATGATTGTTTCCCTTATTTTTCTTCACTTAGCATCCGTGAAGTTACACTACCGCCATCTGGTGGTTCCAGCTAGTCCATACCATTCCTGCCGCCCAATAAAAAAAAAAAAGAAAGAAAGAAAAGAAAGAAGGCTGCAAGGCTTTGGTCTTAGGATGATCTGGTCTTGGTCTTGACTACAACACTAATAAATGCCAACACTTAGGAATTATGTGATATTAATGTCTTTGTACTTTGAGGTTTGTACTTCCAGACAACAGTGGTCCAACACTGTGGCGTGTTCTGTTATTCATTTCCTGATTACTCTCTTCACATGTACGTCTGCTCTTCCAACCAGAGGCATTTCAGATGCAAACCAGAAAACCACTTTGGTGTCTTTGGTATTTGTCTTAGATTGTTGATCTCCTGCGCCGAAGCCACAATGTATGAAGTAGTTTACATGTTTCATATAAAAATCATATTGAATTTATACAGCATAAATGCACAGTGCATGGAGATTATTTATTGCAGTTCAGGCCACGTTTACCCGGGTATTTAAAAAGCACATCCACATAAACGCAGCTACGAGTCACCACAAACAATGATTCGAGGAAAACTCCAGCCACAGTGGAGGTTTAGAAAAACTCGTGTGTCTTCGTTTGCATCTAAAGGATGGTAGGCGGAGATTTACGTCACAAATCGTGACATGTTTTTTTTTTCCAGGATTCAGATTGGCCGTCATGGCTTCATGCTTCGCTCTACACTGCCCCCTACAGGTTTGGCTGCTTATAGTAGCTCTGAACCAGCTGTATATGCAGGTCGGTGTCAATTAAGAGTTTTGTGCAAACGTAGAAGGGGAAATAACCGTTTTGTAAAAACCTGGGTACGTGTAAAGGAGTCAGCCTTTTGGATATGTTAATTTGACGGGAACAATAAATTGTGTAGAACAATTAAAATATTAAACAACCTCTGTTATGACTTCACTGTGAGTGTTTTGAACAAGAAAGAAAAAACATTTTAAAAGTACCTACAAAAATATTATTTTTTTTTATTAATAATGCTGTTACGTCCACTTCGGTGGAAAAATGGAGACGTAACATGACAATAAAAACAAAAGTGAAAGGAGTCAAAGTGGAGTGACAAAAGAAAAAAAACTGTGATTCCAAATTAGACCATATAGTTGTGGAGGAGGTTGGGACTGGGGTTGTGCCAAACAAAAAATGTAAATACAATCAAACCAGGCCTTGCTATCCCTTACCTAAATCAAACAAAACCTAAACAAAAACCTGGCTGACTTCTCTAAAAACAGTGGATAAAGCAAAGTAAATACAATGGTGGTACCAACCCAATAACCTCGTGTTTTTAACAACAGAATACCGAGAGTGAAAAGTGTATAGGGCACCCCCAAACTTACCTAAGTCCTCACCTCACCCCACAAACCCACAAACCACTCGGGCAAATTGACAGAGCGAAGCGCTCCACACACACACACATGTGACAATGATCAGCTAAAGACCAGCCTTCACCTGCAGGAGTGGTGCTTTGATAAGGAGCGTTGCTGGCCGTGGTTCGGCCAGTTCAGACGCCACGAGCCACAGGTGCAGGCGATTAAGTTGATCACGCCTGAGAGCAGACAGGAGGAGGGAGGGAAAATAAACTCACCCACAAACCAAGCTTAACTATTACATGTAACAATTCTTTAAGACACTTTTCTTTAATTTCTTTTGCAAATAAAAAATAAATAAAAAATGTCCCGGGTTCCCGTCTTGACTAGCAACGATTTTATATGCGTTAGAAACACGATGGAAGAATTCCACAGATGATAAACGGACTCATGCAGACTGGACTGTTAATTTTTTTTTCCTCCAGGATTTACATAATTCACACTGTCAGAAATGATTATTAGATTTTAATTTACTTGAGCTTTCCGTCAGTCTAAACCCTGTACATGTAGCGACAATACTTAGAGCAGAACAATCTGAGTCGTTGATTATTGTCATTTTCGTCCCGCGTGATGAAATTATCGGGCTTCAGTGTGCGCTTTCAAGGTTGGTCACTCAGGTTGACTCATCTTCAACAAATTTATCATTTTTCTATTGAAATGTGTGAAGAATTAAAAAGAAAACCAATAAAACTCGAATTGCAGTCAATACAGAAATCGTCTAATGAGGAGGAATTAAGTGTTTTTTGTTTCGGGTAAATAGAGAATCAACTTAAATTTTTTTAAGAACTAATGGCGAGAAAAATAAATATGTGAAGGATACCAATATTATATATATATATATATAAAATTTAATTGAAAATGATCTACTCTGAAAGTGTAATAGATTTGGCGATGCCACGTGTTTTATAACGGATAATTAATTCACACGAGTGTACACTAAAATGACTGTATTACTGGATGTACTTTAAGGTAACACATATCTAAAGCATGCACGTTGATTAAAATGACTCCTTTAATCACATCAGCTGCCATAATTCTCATAAATTCTTGTGGTTAATGCACAATAAAGTCTGGAATTCCACTTTTTTTTTTTTGTCCATTTCACGGATGCTCATCAATTCATTATCAACTCAAATAACTCCGAGCGACCAAGTCCAGTAATGAAACCAAGTCTGTTTCACCATTATATACTTCTACGCTTTAGTTTTCTGCTGCGTTCACTGTCACACGGACTCATTAGATCCAGCTGACCTGAGTTCAAGGTCACTGTGGCTTCTCATTATTTTAATGCAGTGCTTCTGGGCCACTTAAAATCTTTCATTACACCTAATTACACTTATTACCTTTCATTACATTCCTGAGCCGTCTTCACCGCATGCATGAGGCATGAGACATGACACTCTCTGTCATGAAACGGGCTGAAAGTAGTCATTATAGGCTGTTGTTTTTACTCCCTTTAAAGCTACTGTATGTGTTGTTTCCCATTTCAAGGGCTGCATTTGTTATTATTATGTGTTTTTAGTCTACCTAAAAATGTTTTTTTTTTTTTTTTGTCACCTATGAGGAAGAGCGAGTTTCCTCTAGGATCAATAAAGCATTTTTTTTTTTAGGTCTTATTGCAAAGAAATACCCCTCATATTTAATGTTTTCGGCTTATTTTTATAAGGTTTAGAGCAAGAACTAAATGAAAACTGTGACGACAACATATTTGTAGGAAATGTCGTGCGCATGTATGTGGGCAGGGGGAAGACTTTCACATTCACACTGTAAGTCTTGACGCACAGATCCGATTTGCTGCCGAAATCCGATTTATTTTACCATGCGGTTACGCGAATTTTATCAAGTAACCCATATCTGATTCTCGTGATTACATCACATGCGTACATGTAGTGTTCCTAAACTTCAAGCTTCTGATATGTTTGATGCGAATATCGCCAGGATTTTTCGCCAGAGGAAGAGAAAAAAGGGCCATAATTGTTTCTGCATATGCTGCAATTATGTCCCCAACGACTGAGAAGGCATATGCTCCTCCATGCTTCCAAATAAGTTCGATTTGATGACTTTAGAGACGCAATGTTAAGAAAATCCGATCAGTCCGTTTCCACAGCGATCACATTGACTCATATCCGATCAATATGTGATTTAATTCCACATATAAAAGAGGTCTGTATTCCGTCTCAAAATATCTATATGCATGCCTTTTGTTCCTGCTCACATTGTCCAAAAGCAGATCTGACCTGTGCTACATAAGAGCAAAAAATTTTTTAATTGGGTCGCTTTACACTGACAGTCTGAATGTGAACTCAGAGAGCAGCTACTTGAGTTATAAGTGATGAAAGTGGTTCCAACTCTACGAGAAGCCTCCCGTCCATTTCATCCTTTCAGCACATGAACAGAACATATTACAAAAAAAACAACCGCCATGGATGGCGCCATTAAATCTGCATTCATCATCTACAGGCGCAGAGTGGCGAGATCGTTGTCCATTTTCCTTCCTCGTGCTTCGACTTTGTGATTGTACAACTCGTGTTCTCACACACACACACACACACACACACACACACACACACACACACACACACACACACGCACTCAACCCCCCCGGCGAAACAAATAATGATAAATTACAGCATCAGCTATGGGACCGGAGTTATTTGGCCAACGTGGACCACGTTGAAAAACTATAATGTCCCGGCTGTATCTCAAGCCGCGCCAAGTCCGCTCCTTTGACCTCATTTGAGGAGGCGGTCCGTGTTTGGCCGGGCTCGGACGGCGGACAGCAGGAGGTTCACTCCTGGCACGGGAGGCCACGCGACCAGATGGAGAAGTGGATAATTATAGTTCTGTTCAATGGGACCGCTGACCACTTCAAGTCAGCTTTGGCGTCATTGTACTTGTTTCCGAATTGTTTTTTTTTTTAACGCTCTCACGGCCATTTTAAAACCCGACACGCCGGAAAGACTCAGCAACGACGACTCGATGTTTAAAGACACTTTCTTTTTTTCATCAGCGTTTCTTTCTGAAAATCCTTTAAAGTCGAGTCTGGCGGTTTTCAAGCCGACCGTAGCGTTTAGCGGGCTCGCTGGGCCCTCGGCGTGTCGGGCTTCGGCTCTCGGAGGAGCGATGGAATATTCCTGGAACATCGGTGTGTGACGGATTCCCGCCCCGCATGTTTCAGATGTTGGAACCGGTCTGAGTCCTAATTGTGGGATGAGGCGCTCCGTCATTTTTTAAAAATCAAAACTTATTGCTGCTTCCTGTGGATCGTATATCTGGGCAATTTCAGTGTGTGTGTGTGTGTGTGTGTGTGTGTGTGTGTGTGTGTGTGTGTGTGTGTGTGTGTGTGTGTGTGTGTGTGTGTGTGTGTGTGTGTGTGTGTGTGTGTGTGTGTGTGTGTGTGTGTCAGGCCTTGCTCATGACTTAATTTGGATCTATTATGACCACTTTTCCGAAGCCCGTGACCAAAATGGCAAAAGGACAAATGTCTTCGAAGCCCATTAAGCACAATGTAATAAGTGTTGATGCATTTTTAAGAGACACTCTTGGCCGGAAACACTGCGCTGCCTTCCTCATAAGTCCAATTTAATCTCTTCCCTCATTATAAATTGTGGCCTGGTGCTCGGAGGTGTGTGTGTGTGTGTGTGTGTGTGTGTGTGTGTGTGTGTGTGTGTGTGTGTGTGTGTGTGTGTGTGTGTGTGTGTGTGTGTGTGTGTGTGTGTGTGTCTCCTTCCATTAGTGTGTGAGTAAATGAGACGACGGCCAAAAAGCAGATGCCGTCATCCTCGGACGTCTCAAGACTGACAAACTGTATTTTTATACTCAAGGCTTTTAAGATAAAACACAGTAAATTAATTACTCTTAATTCTCGTTACAGCACTAATTTCACCAGTTTTTTGTTCTTTTGGTGTGTTTTTGCGTAGCGTATGATTGACTTTGCCAACGCCGTGAATCTTGCGTTTCAGCACAGATTTTCTTCGGGCCACAATTTTGAGAATCAGGACTATATTTGAGTGAAATTGAGGCCCTGGGGCTCTTTATTTGTCGGGTCACAGTAGCTGATGATCGAGCTGATAAGCAGGTGGGATCCACAGGCCAAACTGCAATAATTAAGTTTGGACTGTTTTGGGTTTTTTTAGAAGGCGTGCATCTGTCCCTCCGGCCTCAGGCGGCTCTGGTCGGTGCCTGGTCGAGCACTTCTGATCCACGACGCTTCATTTATTCTTCCAAAGACAATATACGGGTCAAAGAAAGAAAAATATTTATGAATAAAAGTGCCGTAGTTGTTGGAGGTGGTTTAAACTGTGAGGAAAGTCCCATTAATGTGACCATTTGGTCTTTTTAAAGGTGTTCAAAGTTTAGAGTCTAAACCAGGGGTGTCAAACATCAGGTCTGCAGGTCAAAACCTGCTCCAATCTGGCAGGAAAACCATCAAGCCGATTGTATAAATTTGTCCTGATTCCTCTCATATGGACATTATCGAAAGGCTGGAAATCGATGGGACAAATAAAAGAAAACCTCAACGTGGCAGTTTCACCAATTTTCACTCCATGGATTTTTTTTTTTAAGCTTTGAGTTCAAACCAGGCGTGTCAAACACATTTTAGTTCAGGGGTCACATCTCGTGTGGACCTGGCTGATGAATAGTGCCATAATGAGCGCTAATGAGTTTGTCTTTGTCGTGGCGGAGAGTATATGTGATGGAAATACCTATATTTTTTCACAAAGGCAAATAATTACTAACCAAAATGACTACAAGCTCAATTTTAATGAAACCTACTGGTGCAAAATACAATTAAATGTCCCCCCAAAAAAAACGTATTGGATGATGACAAATCATCCCTGAAGATTTCATGCGATTTTGGTTAATAGTTCTTGCAAAACGTTGGTAAAATACATACATACATACATACATACATACATACATACATACATACATACATACATACAAATCAATAAATGAAAACACGCAGATGAAAACATAACCTTCTGGGCCAACTTCAATGGTCACCCACCTTTCGTTGGCGAAGGTAAGAAAAACAAAATCAAAATTTCTGAAACTGAGGAATATATATATATATATACATATACCTTTAAACTGGCTGTCATAAGTAATGTGCCTCTCGAGCAAAGCAAACGTATATAGTTTTCAGTGGGTTTTTTTGTCTTATTTTCCAGGCATTAATGCGAACAAAGGCGCCACAAAGGTCTCGTTTAATTGACTGATGTGCCCTCAACACGCCGTCGCGCACAGAAATACATTTTGCCATTTCGCCACCGATAAATCATTACTGCATTAATGTCGAGACATTAGTATAATTACTGTAATCAGATGACACTACTGACGGGAGGACTTGCCGCCGGCTTCGCATGAATTTCCGTGGAAAAGCGCTTCCAACCTGCTTATCCTCTTAAAGCGGAGAGAAAAAAACAAACACGTGGAGCAGCGCCAGGTAGAGGATAGAGCGGGGGTGGGGGAGGAGGGGTGGGGGAGGCGTAGACAATTAGCACCAGGAAGCAACGGGGTTTATGAGAAACATACTTCTAATTGGATAAGCATTACCATTTGCTGAAAGACCGGTGTGAGAGATTGAGGTTGCCTGCTGCTTCCTTGGTTTTCAGCGAGTGAGAGAGCAAGAGAGAGAGAGAGAGAGAGAGAGAGCACTGTATTCCATACGGCGACACAAAGCTCTCCTCCTTCGCTCACCGGTGCACGACACTCAGAAAATGTCCACGCCTCCCCCCCTTGACTAATTTAAGTCCGAGTTTTCCGGTTGCAATGGAATTAACCCGAGGAAGTTGCTCACTGAGCCCCTGCTGGGCTCGCAACACTCGACGGGCGATGAGCCGAGACTGTCAAGGAGGAATGAAAAACAAAACACAAACCCTGGAGCTAATTCAAGCAAATCCAGAAGCAATCCTGAAGTAAATTATATGATGAGTGATTACCGGCTGACTCGTCTGACTCTTTTGCATGTATATGATTATGATTTTCTAGTGAGTGGGAACGAGGTCAGCCAAGGAGAGTCGACACGTACAGACGCAAGTTTATTTCGGAGCCGACTCCCACTGTTATGAGCTGATGCTCATTCCCAGCTCTCTCTAATCAATACTTCATCAAGGCATACAGCAAAAGGAGGAAAACAGTCCATTACAGGAAAAAATGAATAAATAAAGAATAGTTCTCGCGGCTGCAGGAGAAAACACAGCGAGTCTGGCCGGTGGGTAAATGGAGACTCTGAATCGGGTGACGGACAAAGGTGAGCTGGACTGGACGCCTTGTATGGCGCTCGTCATCGCTGGTGTGTGTGAACGGGTGAATGTGAGTTCTAAGCATTGAAATTCATTCATGTGTGAGTGTGTGTGCAAGTGTGTCTGTGAGTGAAAGTGTGTGTGTCTGTGAGTGAAAGTGTGTGTGTCTGTGAGTGAAAGTGTGTGTGTGTGTGTGTGTGTGTGTCTGTGAGTGAAAGTGTGTGTGTCTGTGAGTGAAAGTGTGTGTGTGTGTGTGTGTGTGTGTGTGTGCCCTCCAGGATATCTCCCAGACTTTCCTTCTGGATTTGCTGGTTACATGACATTTCTGTTCCTCTCCCCATCTGGATCCCCGTTTGAGCTTTTAAGAAATCGAGCAGAGGCCCAATTTAGAACGACATGGGTCATGATGACATCTCCAAGTAGGCTGCTCCTCCGCTAAGTAATTTTAAAAAACCTCACAGGTCGCATATTTACAGTCGTCCTGCGAGGGTGCACAGCGGGTCTCCAGAAACAGACTTGTCTTTTTACAGCGTTGGCATGGCAACGAGGGCAGTAGTTTTTTTTTTGTTTTGTTTGTTTGTTGTTTTACTGTTTTGAATAAATCTCCTGTGATAAGTTTGCAGGAGGATTCAAGCCAAATATTAATCCACTTCCAGACTGTGGTGAGGAGAGTACTTCATCTAAGTAATATTTTGTGGTACTTTCATATCATTCTCCCACTGTGGTACATCTTGAGTGTCACATTTATTCGACAGTGAACAGAGAGAAAACATGCTTTGAAAAATATTCAAGGGGTCGATATATCATTTTGCGTTAATGAAAGAGTCAAAAGGCAATCCATCGCGCTTAATTAAAAATCTATAATATGAGAATAATATAACAGGTTGAGATAACGTGCCGGTGAATGGCCACCTTTTACGGTTACAAAAGAGCGACTATCCTCAGTACGCTTCAGAGAGGCAGTTTCAGTCGTCTGACAGAGACGTTTAGAGACCAGCTGGATCTGATCCTTCTGTCTCTTTATGTAATCCCAGACAGACTCCACCATGTTGAAATCAGGTCTCTGAGCATCAGGCCGCCACATCCAGGATTTCTTCTTTAATCTGGGAGTCGTTTCTAAGAACATTGGCTGTGGGTTTTTGGTTTTTTTTTTTTTTAACATTTTGGTTTTTCTCTGCTGTAGAATGAAACTTAAATCAATCAGATGCCTGTCTGATAGCGAGTTTTGCTGTGTGTACACTGGGAAACAGAATTTAATCTATTTTTTTTTTTCACCCCCAGATTCCCATGCAGATCAAATATGTGCAATTTCCTTCTTTCTTTCAACACATAATGTGGAATTCAGGGTTCTTGGGGATAATTTTTCTTTTAAATTCCCGTTTACGTCTAAACCCATGCATGTTCTCATTTGTCCATGGAGGAGACAACACAAAGGAATCAAATCAGGTAAACTGAACTTAGGCCTCGTTTACGCGACACCGTATTCAAGTGAAAAACGGAAAACTTCCGTTGTCATTGGGATGTCGGTTTTCCACAATAATGGTGTTTGGAGCCACTGAACTAAACGGCTCCCAAGGTGTAAATTTTTTCAAAACGCTCCAAATCCCCCTTCCATTAGAACGAGGGAAAACGCACGTTTTCTGAAATGCGGCCACTGCACATGTGCTCCACGGCCGTAGTGAATAGTTGTTCTGTTTAGTCGACCATAAACAACAATGGCGGGCTCCAGAGTGTCATGACTCCCAGTCGATATCCTCCTGGGACACCGTAAATAACAATCCAACTTCATCATCTGTCAATACGAATGTCCGTGTACTCCCAATATTAATGTTTATAGCTTATTGCGCTGCGCCCACAAGTGTGCCGTTTCATTACAAAAACAAACAACAGCACCCACTAGTGGCCCAACGTGAACATCGTTTTTAGTGTTTCTGTCATTGTCATTTAAACGCTAAACTTCTCTGAAACGAAAACACAATAATGATGTGTTTTCACTTGACATTGTATAAATAAATATATATATATATATATATATATATATATATTTATTTATTTGTTTTATTTTTTATTTTTTTCTTCCCTCCAGATTTATCGGAGGGGATAAACAGTTTTCTGAGCTAAAATAATTCAATGATGTTCATGCAAATAGTATCCAAACGTCGCCTATTTTCATGCCGATCTTGGAATCTCCTCCTCCCCTCACATGCGTTAGGTTTGAAAAGCACGGGAAGTTGAAACGATTGAGCGTGCGCTCGTCAAATCGGACTATTTGCAGTGATTTCAAAGATGGAGACTTTCCATCTGTATTTCTCTCTCAAAACAAAAACTGAAGATGAAAGGCCAAACTTTTCATCTCAGGTCGTACTGAAGCATCAAAGAGGTATTTCGTAGCAGGATGCCTCTCTCTCTCCCTCTCTCCCTCCCTCTCTCTCTCTCTCCCTCTCTCTCCCCTCCTTCACTCAGCTGGCTGTCTGTCAGCATTTTTCCCTTTTAACTAGCCTTTTCCGCTCCCGTGTTGTCGTATGGGTTTTAGGATAGATGAAAGCAAAAAAGGGCTGCTGATAGAATACACGACACATAGAGTATAGATCTGACACGTTGACCCAGAGGAAATCAGCAGATTTGTTATTGACATGCTGGTTTGTTAAATCTTTCATCCTTGCGTGTGTAGCCACATTTTGAAGGTTATAGGGCAGGTTTGAAACCTAGCAACACTGCATCATTTAAAGCCTCATTATCGGCCCAAGGCTGCTGTGGCGGGGGTTTGTCACCCACTGTGACCTGCGTCGTCGCCACGTCGGGCCACCGAATCATTGATGCATTGAATCCAAATACAAAAGTAATGGTTGACAGATCTCTATCTATAACCAGAGAGATTCATGAATAGTCTGCAGAGCCGACAGATTAGACCATTTAGAAGTGTTACGTGATTCCCAAGTTCAAATGTAGGATGTTTGTTGCTTTGTGGAGCAGAGGTCACCTCAACAACATTATCTTTTTCTAATCAAAACTCAAGGTCTATTATTCTTTTGAAGCTGTGGTTCTCATAACCCTCAAGGTAACTTTTCATTTTTGTTTGCGAGAGTTTAGCTTCTTCCTTTGTGGGTAAGTTTTTTTCTTTTCAAGCAAGCTCATTTAAAAAAACTCTTTGATAAGTGAGTCGAAGAAATACCACAAAACTAAATCATTCAATATCGTTTACTATAAAATGTGTTTTATTTGTAGTTGGGTTGTTGAGGGTGTGGGTGGAGTTATTGAAGCTGTGGGTGGGGTTATTGAGTCTTTGGGCTGGGTTATTCAGATTTTAAGTGTTACTGATGGTGTTGATGTGGTTATTGAGACTGTGGGTGAAGTAATTCTGGCTGTTGGCGGGGTTATTGAGGATGTGGGTGGAGCTATTGAGACCTTGGCTGAGTTTTGAGGTTGTGGGTGGAGTTATTGAGACTGAGGCTGGGGTTATTGAGGCTGTGCGTGGCGTTATTGAAGCTATGGGTGGGAGTATTAAGGCTGTAGATGGGGTTGTTGTGACTGAGGGTGGGGTTGTTGGAGCTGTGGATGGGGATATTCAGGTTGTTTGTGCGGTTATTCAGGCTTTAGGTGGGGCTATTGGGGCTGCTTGCGGAGTTATTGAGGCTGTAAGTGGGGTTGTTGGGAGCGAAGGTGGGGTTATCAGCCTTGTCGTTCAATATTAAAATAAACAGCAAAACAACTCCCAACAATCATCTTGTGACCTCTCTGGGTCGAGGCCATGTTCTTGAGAAGTGTAAATTCCATCAACACACACATTCCTGCAGCCTTTCCAGTGTTACTTATTGAAGAAAAATGTCGCCGCCTCTCTCATGAAGTATGCCTTTCCCCAGTTTGATGGACATTTCTTCACCTACCACACAATCAAGCTGCTCCCTGAAGCAGCTCAATAAGGTTGTGAACCACTGAATGCACCAGCAACTCCATTACAAACAGAATGCGAGCTTCTTCTCTGAAGACGTCTTATGGAGGTGTGGGTCATTGTCACTGCTTTACCAAGAAAATTGGCCTCAATCGATGGGATGGCACAGCGAAACGGAGTGATGGCAGCCTTCGTTCTTTCTTCCGTCCCACTTTAGCACCAACAAAGCCCTCCCAAACCGTTCGGGGATTTCCAGCCACGCTTGACGGTCGGCAGAGAACGTTCTTCCAGGCAAATGTAGTTTTATTGCCTCAGACATCAAAATCACCTTTCCGTCTTTTGCAATCCTCCTCTGGCCGTGCAATTAAGGCCTCATGTATCCTTTTACGTGAGGATATTTTCCAAGCGAAAACTTGAATCTTTGATTGGGTTTTGGGTGTGCGTCCACACCGCCATGGTGGTTGGAGGCGAAACGAGACGAAAACACAAAAATGACGCGTTTGCACTCGAAACATCCTGCAAATGGGGGCTTTTAATCTGCTTAATTATTTAATCTTTTCACTTCCTGTTCGGAGCTAACTGGTGTCTTACATGTCTCATCAGGCTAAAGATCTAAGAGGTGATCGTTTCTCCAGAGACTTCGATCTCGTCTGATTTGAACTTTCAACAAGATTGTGTCTAAAAACTGGTCAAATAAAAAATAAATAAATAAACAAACTGGAAGAAAATGGGCCACGTTAAAGATATTTGATACTTAAAAAAACCTGTCAATCACTTTTATTTATTCTCTGGTGGATTTAATGCGTATTGTAATTATTTTTGGAAGGTTTTACTCTATAAAACAAGAAATACATTGGGTACATATTGAGAATTCCCCCCCCACACACCCCCCCCCCCCCCCCCCCACACACACACACACATCACATTTATAAAGTGAGAGAGTGAGCGAGAGAGAGTAATTGAATACAGTAAAAAAAAAAAAAAACAATAGACCACACACAAGGATGTGTTATATAAACAGTCATTTGAAACAACAGGATAGAACCTATTTGAAATATTTGGCAGGAGTTGGGGGTCTTCACCTGATCATGTGAGTAACTACAGTTACTTGTCCTCTCAGTAGGTGAAAGGTATTCATGTTCCGGGGTGATTCTATTAGAAGTCCAGCCAAAATACTGGATACTAATTTCTGTGATCATTACAACATCAAATCTCATCCTGTAATTTGTCTCCAACCTTTGACTGAGACGAGCTATTTGCATCAGGGCTGAGTCCCAATCCAAACAAAAAGCCAGGTGCATGTGTTCAGGTTAATGAATCATCGCAGCCCTTGTGAATATTCCCGCCAAAAGGCTCAACGGCACGAGTGGAGTCAGCCGTGAAAAAGAAGAAAGAGCCTCCAAATTAGAAACAACACGCCTCGGTCAGCAGGTTGACTTCGTTTTCCAAAGTACGTGAAAAACAGCTCCGAATAGAAAGCTGGGCCAAGACGACGTGTCTGCAGCTGCAGGAGAACACGAGCAGCTTGTATTTCTCATCCATCTTTTCATTTTCAGCTTGGACACGTCGCCAGTCAATCACAAGAGAGGCACCCATGCACACTCTCGTTCGCCTAATCCGCATGGAAACCCGCTGAAAACCCACGCATGTTCACTTCATTTTTATTTCATTCATTGACAAATACTAAATAAACAAAGCAATTTCTCAATAGAATACAATGCAAAGTATCCGAGTTATTAATGAAAGGGAGCAGAAGAAGTATGAACGTATGTAAATCTGCCCCTTTGTAACTCACAATCAATTTGAAATAAGTAAATATAATAACAAAATTACGATGAAGTCTGTGAAACCTGCACAGCCATTCTCATTTATGTTATATATTATATTATATTATATTATATTATTTCATTTTTTTCCCTCTTGCATGCAAATTTGATTCTTTTGATTCCTTGTCTTGATTATTCCACAATTTAACCCCTTTTGCAGAAATGCAACACTCCATTAATTTGGTCCTAACACTTGGTTTTATGAAGATCTCTGTTCTTTTGAAGTTATGATTAACTTTCTCTTTTTGTGGACATTGACCAGTAAATTGTCTTTATGAGCAAATCAACAAACCAAACAATTGACACCAAACATGCATGACCATCAGAATTATAAAAAAAAAAAAAGGTCCAGCCTACCAGAGATCCAGTCCTCAGCACCGTCACATACAGCGCAGTGCTGAATATTACTAATTACTGTATGATTTAAAGTGACGTTTAAGACTAGCGCCCCCACACTTCAATGGTGAGGACAAGAACTGCATGCAGGTCGGCAACTTTATCAAAGTGAGAGAGTGATGAGTCACCCTCATGCACAAATAAAAATAAATAAAAGCCTGATTTTACACATGATCATGACAAAACGGAAAACAAACAAAACAAAAAGGAAAAAAATAGCATTTATCCAATATTTTAGAGACCCCCCAAAATTTCACAAATCATGTTTTAATGGGGGGCTCCTGTCTCATTAAGGGGGGGCTGAGCCGCCCCCTTGGCCCCCCTGTAGTTCGCACCCTGGTTCTAATTTTCACCACCATTGCCTCATGTACAGAGCAGGCTGACGGTGACACTGAACAGTTCCTCAGAAGCAGCTGTGTCCAATTTTACAACTCTGTTCCACACAGACACAAAAACAAACCCCCCTCCTATAAATTCCAACCCTATCAAAACTGTAACGCCGCCAAACACCTTTCACCCCCATTTTGTTCTTAAGCTATAGCTTCATCTTGGGTCAATTTATTTTTTTATTTTTATTTTTTTACAAAACGAAGCACCCCCATATGGTACCCAACCCCAATTCCTGACACAATTACCCCCTTGGACCTTTTGCACATCTCCGGTTCTCTCTTCACAATTGTGCGAAACCCTTCGGGCCAGACGGCATCAATAAGTGGCTGACAGGCCTTTGGAGGAGCAGCGTTCCCAGACAGCAGTGGCGAGATAAAAGACAAATGAAGAATAATTGACTCGCAGCTCTCGGCCAAAGGGATTAGTACGGCTGAACTCTCGGGATCTCTTCCACTTTCTCTCCCTCAATCTCCGTCCGTCCTGCTCTCTTCCCATCTGTCCGCTGATCGGTTACTCGCGGTACCGCCAGCACCGCCCTGAATCACATCGTCCATTAATACCCGGCAGGAAAGAAAGAAGGAAAAACTTATTAAAGACATCAATAACTGCCATTAGGACCAAAGGGGAGTGGGTGACCTCATTTGATAAGGCAGCTCAAGAGTTTGTTCTGTACTAATACTGAAAATATACATGCAATGTTGTTTGTCTGACTTTATTTTTTTCTTTTTTCTTTTCGTGAGCTCAACACAAACTTGTCAGCACAGTGGAGGGAAAAAAAAACAGAAGACACATTTGACACAAACAAATACAATTGAAGGTAGTCAAGCTTTTCTTGTGTACACATTGTTATGCAGAACACAGTCGTTCCTTTGTGTGTGTTTGAAGCAGCTCATTATTTCCTATTGTTTATGGAATCGACGAGCCTCGCCAGTCAGTCAGATCAGTGATGTGCCAGTTATTTGCAGAGTTCTTCTCTGTCGTATTGCGATGTGTTTTTTGTTCTCGTTACTGGAACTATCCGTGACTTGTCAGTATTCCTCCTCGCAGGGTTGTAGTAAGTACGCAGGCTTACTGGGGAAGGAAGAGCTCTGGGAAAGATGGATGGATTTCACTGACAGATGAGAAATTGAGTCAGTTCTCTGATAAGCACCTCGCCACACCTCGCCACCATTATCCCATTAGACGAAGGAGAGTACACAGACTTTCGTATGGACAGATGACCAAGTCAGATTGTTATTATGGGTGACTCGACTCTAAAACTACAAAGTCCCACGAGAATCTGGACTGGGAGTCACGACACGCGGGAGGCAAACGTTGGAGCAGCTGTTGTCGTGTAAACGGAAATCCGAAATGCAATGAAAGTTTTTGTTTTCACTTAGTTACTGGGAATTCAAAAGGTTACTGAAGGTCCAACAGCAACGTTTAACAATGACTATTTTCAAAAGTAAACAAATAGAGGGCTTTCCATGGGGACTCCCATATGGTCAAGGTGTTGAATCACTGTATTGAGTCGGTCTCTGGGCTTGATTTAAAAGTTTTGACTAATTTCTATTGGTTAGTAGTCATAGTTGTCCAGTCTTGAAAAATAACTAGTAGTAAGTGATTCCAGGCACTGATTGGTGGGTAATTGGCCGACAGTATATTTGCTTATCATCATAGAATAAAGTCCCATTTCAAGCCAAGAAGCTCATCTATAATAGGGGTTACTATTCCTACAGCTGCCTTTCTGAGTGACTCAACGCACCACCTTGTGGTGAAAACCTGAAATGCAGAAATACACAGTTAAGGGCATGTTTACCATTCAGCATATCTTGCTGAATCTGGTTGATATCCCAGCAGCAAATCAGAAATATGTCTTGACACGATGACTTGTTTTTGTGTCATGCTGCTGTTTGGTTATATTCATTTACATCAAAAACAAAACTTGAGATTGTACTTTGAAAAAAACCCCAAAAAAAACAATGAACCCTCATGTGAACATTCTCAACACTTTTATTTAATCAAAACTTGCTGTGTTTAATTAGACGCAACAAGAACGGTCTTGGAACAAAAGGTTTCCACTAAATCAACAGTATGGTGAACTGCCGTTAAGCACAAGTGTCAGGCAGACAAGATAAGGGCTGTATTATTATTCATTAAGGTGCCACGGATAAAACAGTGAGGCTCCACATGAAGCTAGAGGCCGTACGTTTCTCCAGAGGACGAGGCCTTTTCATGCAACACTGATAGACCTGCCTGCTTTCATGATGTTGCAGCAACTTTCCAATTAATCAAATTGCCAAATAGCAATTAACACGGAGTGAACCAGCGGCCTGATGGGTAATCCTCCCTCTAGGTTCCAATCATGATATATTAAAGTCCAAGGCTTGGTGAAAACAGGTTGAGACACAGTTATTCCTCTCATTACTCTCTCTCTCTCTCTCTCTCTCTCTCTCTCTCTCTCTCGCTTGTAACTGGATTGTTGGTAGTGAATCGTTGTGTTGTTCAGATATCCACCAGTGGCAGTGAGCTGCCCTGCCCCACCCTCCTCATCATGACTCGCCCTCCGTCCATCCATCTCTGCCGCACGAATCCATCCGCGCACATCTCCCAACCCGCCCATCCGTCCAACTACAAGCCATTATGGAGCATTATCATCTTGTCCATCTTGCTCAGTGTTGCCAGTGGCCTCTCGCAGCCCAGCTACCCCCCCCCCCCCCCCCCACTAACTTGGACCACCACGTCCTCTCTCGTGGGCCCGCGTAGCACCATCTGTGCTGCAGACAGGATGTGAAAACGCTGCCGTGCCGCCGCCTGCATGCAGGATGTCCAGGGCGACGCAGATCAATGTGAGGGGTGTGGATGAGTGAGTAAAATGAGCATTGATTGCCAGGAGGTGGCACACTGCCACGGACGGAGGGCGGGTGGTGACGGCAGGAGGCAAAGCGGCATAACACCCCTCCAAGGACCTTAGGAGGCAGTGATGATTGCCAGAGCTGCGAGGAAACGTGTCTATATGTGTGAGAAATGCATGATTTCTATATGGGCGCTCACCAGCTGACAAATGAAAAAAAAAAAAAAAAGGTTTTAGGACCGCTGCGCATTCAAGCATTCTCACACTTTAAAGGCTTACAATGTTTTTTTTGTTTTTTTTATTAAGTGCATGCATTTTGCATTTCACACACACACAGTAAGAACACCGTAATGAGATCTTCTATAGCCCCGTGCGATCCTTCACATTGGCGCGTCTCATTATTTCTCCCCCCCGATGATTCTCGACGCATCATGAAATGCTGTAAAATAACTGAAACCCAAGCAGAGTGGATAACCTCCAGATTATACAGAAGATCTGACCCTCAGCGGATGTTTGAATAGTGGCTTGATTGATTCATTTTTAATGCTATTCACTGTTAAAAGCACGAGAAAAAAGAAGAGGAAACAGTAGAGACACATCACGTCTTCACCTCTCTAGTCAAAGTGCATATTACTTTGTATTAGTTTTCTCTTTATGTCGCAATGGAAGGAATCTAAAGATCCCCTCGTATCTTATGTGCTCGCTGAGCCATAACTTTGCGTAAGGAGGCGAAAAAGAAAAAAAAAGAAGATGAAAGCGGGAAATCATCCGTCATTTCTAACGTGCTGTTTGAAGGATAAACTGTAGTTCTGTGGCACACTCCGTTTGTACCGGGGAGACGGTCAATTTAACATCTGATGTAGTGATATGTGCCAAAACTGTACCGTTGATGGAATAGGGAAGGGGGGGTGTTGATAACTAGGCTCCAGCACTCTGCAGACACATTCATTTTTGCCTCCATTGCCTACCATTTAACATAAAATGTCATCTTTGTTGCAGTGCCTGCGGCTCAGGCTTAAGTGCGTGTAGCTTTGGGGAAAACGAAGACGTATCAAACCGCAATGGAAGATAAATAATGAGGAGGTTTGAGCCTCTGTGAGGATATTTATATAACGTTTGACCTTTCATGACAAAAGCCCCGTTTATACAACCAATCCAAGTGAAAGCGGAAAACTTGAGATGCCTTTAGGGTATCCGTTTACAACACAGCGGTGTACTTTTTGAAAATGGCTACCAAGGTGGAACCTTTTGAAAATGCGCCGACTCCGTGTCTTTAAGAATGCGGACAACACAACTTTTCTTAAAAAACAAACAACAGCACCCCCTAGTGGCCTGGCATGCTAACTCCATAATTTTCACAATTTTTGCCATTTCAGTGGAAATGTACATTTGTAAATACAGAACTTGAAGGATTGTCACGTGAATGGTCCCTGATAAAGACACTCTTTGAATCTCTTACTAGAACTGGCTGATTTACAGATTTAAGAAAACTGGTGGCCAGCCTATTCTTGTAATTTCCAAATTCTGCCAAAGCAGGGGTGTCCAGCTCCGGTCCTGGAGGGCCGGTGTCCTGCATGTTTTAGTTCTCCTCCTGCTTCAGCATACCTGAATCTAATGATGATGTCATCACCAAGGTTGTGAAAAAGCCCAATAACGAGCCCCTCATTGCAATCAGGTGTGTTGCACCTGGGCGAGAGTTAAACCCTGCAGGACAGGGGCTCTCGAGGACCGAGGTTGGACACCCCTGTGCTCCACATTTCTCTTCTACACGCTGCCTTCTTTTCCTCCTGAGATGTCAGAATGCTGAGCTTTTTTCTGTTTTGCTGAAAACTTTATGTTGGGCTTCCTGTAGGTGACTTTGTTATGACAGTCTGTTTATTACTGTTTGCTTATGTCACCCTCTAACCAAACCAGCGTTTGTGTCTCTACCCACAATCCACTTCTCCCGGAGGCACAATCAAATCTGATTGCTGCTCTCTCCTTTTCTCTCTTCCTATTAACCAGAACAGCAGAAAGTTTCGGCCTCTAAATTACCTATAAATTGAACATTTCAAGTCCTGTCAGTTTTCTTATAATCTGTCAGATAATCACCATTTATATTTTGGTTTACATTCTTAGGTTGGTTAATGAGAAAACCAGTGTCCCGTTATATTTAAACCAACTAATCCAAAAATTTAATTATTTCTTAATTTCTGCTTACATATAATTTAATGGTAAAAATGATATCCAGTCTGTTTAGAGGACTTTTTCTGAAGTAAATCGGTTCTTGTTGTCAATATCTATGTCGGTTCACTTCTTGTCAAAGCCCCTGAATTTAAAAACATGTTTCTATTGGTTTCAATCTTTCTAGTTGTGACACTTCCACACTGGATCTGAACAGTGAGTTAAATGAAAGATCTGCTGCCAGGAGCTGAGAAATATCAATCGACATCTCTTTGCTCAGAAAACACCGAGAATCTCGCGGCTGAAGCCGGAAGGGTTGAAAAAGGGCAGAGAGAACATTTTTTAAAAAGTTACACCCAGAATAGTAATTCAGGCTGCACCACCCTCTCCGATGTCTTCAAACTCATTCAGACCAAATGTTGAACAAGTGAATATCCAACCAAGTGCTTTATGCAATATGAAAGAACATTAAAAATGTAACAAGGCTCTCAAGCTTAACATCTCGTTATTCTGGACTATTTTTCATGTTGGAAAGGGCTTAAATGTTCCCAAGTGACAAAGTGCAATTTAAGAAAAAGAAGAAAAAAAAACTTTGTCTAGAAGTTATTAAAAGTTCCACAGCGCCGCAAACACATGGAAACTAAAGTAGATTATTCTATGATTTTTATGTGCAGACTCAATTTAATCAAGTGGAAATCATTTCTTGTGTCGCCACACCAACAGTTCTTATGTGAAACGAAGCAGTGAAATGCAGGTTAATTATTCAATGAGTTAAAACCTATAAGGGAGGAGGGTCAGGGACATGCATTTGTGGTATGAGCAGAGAATCTACAATGTTTTTCACATGTATTGTGTTTATCAGAAGTGATGGGGGAAAATTGAAGACATTTTTTAACTGAATAACTACATCCTGATGTTACAAAATGTGCTTTGAACGCTTAAATAATACACTGAGCTCCAAAACTTGTAATAGTGATAAAAGAAACATTTAATTAATTAGGAAAAAAAATACAGTTTAGTTCAGGGGCCACATGCAGACTAATTTCATCTTGAGTGGGCCGGACCAGTAAAATAGTTCCATTGGAATAGAATAGAATAGAATAGAACAGAATAGAATAGAATAGAATAGAATTGCTTTATTAATTCTTGCAACAAAGCTCCACAAAGAAACAACACAGAATAAATAGCATAGAAGTTAAAAAAGCCAATATGACAGGATAAAGTAAGTAATAAGATAGATAGATAGATAGATAGATAGATAGATATGGTTAGAATCATGGCATTCAGTAGTCAACAGTCAGCTGAACTCCTTCCATTCAGTGAATAACTTCCTTTTATTGAATTTAAATGTTAATTTGGGATATTTTGCACAGCCAAGTCATGGAGATTTATCTCACAAACTTCGAGTAATTTCGAGTCGGATAAATGACATTTTCCTCATTTCCCGGCTTTCCCAGGTGTGGTTTCCCTCAAATCTATTATATCACATTCCAACACGCAGAAGAACAAACAGCCATATTGAGAATCCTCCGTCTTTTTACTGCCCCCGATCAGTCACCCCATGTATCAGCGCTGCTGTCGTGAAGCCTTCCGAGCACGTCGAGCATGAATACTTTATAATGGCAATAAAGGGAGGCATTTACGGCGGGTGCAATTATGGCAACCCCACAGTTAAAACTTCATATAATTACCACCATGTCGACAAATTCGTGCTTCATAATAGATGAAGGGGGATCATCAGCGCTGGTGTTTTTATTGAATTTTTAAAACTTTGTTAACCGCCGTGTCGTGGGGAAGGGGGAGGAGATGTTTATGTTCCGCACATGGATCGTCGGTGACACGCACACGAAGATTTGCAGACGTATTGACGCGGCCATGCGGGGGCCACACCGATGACCGGGAAAGTCAATGTTTTCCGGCCAGAAATCCATCATGCCTACCAAGCTTAGAATCGTGAGCGACAAAACTTTATACAAATACGAAAACTAACTGAAACTGTTAGTTCACTAAATGAACTAACAGTTAGCCGCTTTTTCATATCTGTTTTTTTAAATGTTATCCCATTACAAACAAATTGTGTCTAATTAAAACTAAACTAAAATCAAGCAATACGTAAATCCTAAAAACTAAACAAAACTAGAAAACACGCCTCAAAAAACTAATTAAAACGACACTGAAAAATCATCCCTGAACCATTCGTGCAATTCGGGTTTTCGGGTTTTTTCGCAGTAGTTTTTGCAAAAAGTTGGTCAAATGTATACAGACTTACATAAATTAAAACCTACAAACAAACAAACAAATACATAAATAAATATATAAAAACTAGCATTTCGGTTGTCCGTTTATATCATGACGGTGTTTGGAGGAGATAACAATAAATCAAAAAAATAAATAAACTTTTTGAAAACGGCTCCCAAGGTGCAACTTTTAGAAAATGCTGCGTCTACATAGAAACGAGGGAAAACCCAACTTTTCTGAAACATCGCCACTGTGCATGCGACCATACACCACGACAATAGTAAATAGTTCTCTAGTGCAAAAAAAGTTGCGTTCTCACTTGAATTTTGTCGTGCGAACGGGGCCTAAAAATGGAAAAGCTGGATGTGTGAACATCGACAGCAAACTGGAAGTAAACCTAATTCAGACTTCTGCAAAATTCACCAGAAATGCAAATAGATTCATTTGATTTGCAGCACATCTTAAATATATCGTCCTTATGCCCACTGTATCTTTACCCAGTGAGTTATTGCTGCAGTGGGAGTGAATATATGCACCAGGCTGTCTTCTAATCAGTACATGTCAAAAATAATGAGCCAACAGATGAACTACGGACATCATTTTCACTTTTTAAAAGGAGTTTATGCCGCATACAACAAACTGAGCTATTAGTACAATGACCAATAAATAGCCTCCGTAGGCTTCCATGCACTACATAACCTCCAACATTATATAAACTGTGCAAATCTTAGTTAAATATAGTTAATTCTGCATTTACAGTCCTGGTCATAAATGCAGTGGGAATAAATGCACTACCCTGGACTCTCAAAATGTGTTGAGATAATTAGAGAGAAACCGATTAAAATCAAACCGTATAGCGTATACACCATAAATATTGCAATTACACTTCTACGCAATTAAAAACTCCTCATGCATTCAAATAAATTGCATGCATCATCCCAACAGTATAAAATCAGGCATTTTAAAAACCAAATCAAGGTTGCATTTTATACAGAAACTGATTTACGATATAATAAAGCGGAAGTAAATGGACATTTAGAGCATTTTACAGAATTTATAGTCTATAATAAGTAATGGTCCAGGACATTCAGTGTGTAAAATGAACCCTGGTCTGAGCTGAATGCGGTTTCTACTGTGTTCATACGCTGAATACTCATTACGAGTCCACATTGATTTCCATTTTGTTGATACTCATTTACATACTGGACTATAAACATATAGCGTACAATTCTGAGCGCTGAGGGTTCGAGATGGAGTGACTCAGACCTCACCGTACGCTAAATTGCACCGTAGTGCTGTCTCAGTGTTTTCAGGGATCGTTTCCAAAACCGTTTCTGCTCTAATAAGAAGTCTCACCCGTCAATTTAGACGGAGGGTTTTTATCTCCTGTAAACAGTATTATTCGTACCGAGAGTTCAGCTCCAACACGTCTGTGGAGACGCCGGCATTTTTTCTCGTTTTGAGTGTGTGTGTGTGTGTGTGTGTGTGTGTGTGTGTGTGTGCAGGTAAAAATGTATTGTTTGTTTTTTGGGTCTTGAATGAAGTTAAGTTATATATATATATATATATATATATAACTAACTGACACATTGATATAGTGCATGCATTGGGGTAAATGGGATGATTCCTTAAAGTTTCACTTGACTTAGAAATAAATCATATAATTAAACGTATTAATGCAATGACAAGATTCAAAGTCTGAATAGATAAACACGTTCTTGTATTGTTTTTTTGTTGGAAAAGAAAGTTTGTTGAACAGTTTCAAACTGACCAAAAATATACAATTTACACCTTAATAGGGGAGTTCAACAGGGTTCGAACTCGCAGCCTAAATACGTGTTTTCTACTCCCTGAATTGAAAAAAAGAACATTTATTTTGCAGTTCATATAATGAAGCAATTCTACAAATAAAAAGCCAAATATGTCAAAAAAAAGAAACAGTAGTCGACAAACAGGAAAGAAATATTTTTTCCATAAACTAACGTTATTACTTGTTTGGTTTGATACAATGAAAATATAAGAGTAATTGCTGTCACATGTTTGGCCAGTTGATAGTTTTCTTTATTTATCTAATCTATTCATTTATTAGTTTATTGAAAGGCTTCAATTAGGCACTTATAAATAATAAGGAAAAAGATCTGCACCTACTGTTTACAGCAATCAGGGGCCACATACAACTTAATTTCACCTTTAGTGGGCCAGGCCAGTAAAATGGTGCCATAATAACCTTTAAATTTAAACTTTAAAGTTTTTCTTTGTTGGTGTGCAGAGTATATGTGATGAAAATGTCTATATTTTTCACAAAACTAAACAATCCACGATGTTCTGGTCAATAACAGGAGACACAGAAGATCCTTCCCCCCTAGACTCTAGTATTCCTCCTTGTAAATAAATGATTGTTTTGTTTTTCTGTAAATTTAATTCTCTATTCTGATACAAATCACTGTTTTATTCCCGTATAAATCAATATTTAATATTACTTATTTCATTTTTATTCTGTTTTATTGATATTTCAACTTTTAGTGTATCTACAGTCTTTGTTTTGTCACCCAATATTTGCAATAAATGAATGCATTTTCAGAGAAAACTGTTTACTTTGTGTGGTGTTTGAGCCCCGAAGTGGCCCCGCCAGCCTTTAGGACAAATAGTCCTATTTGCACAAAAAGTGCCTGATATAACACGAGGCGCATATTTGAAAATGGACAGAGAAAAGTGAAAATACTGCAAATTAATCAAGCATTTTATGACTCTATAAAGAGTCATAGATAAATTTCTATAATGTTGCAGACAAATTTGTACTGAAAAGTCTCCTTTATGCCTCCGTCTTTCAATAAATACGTCAATCAAACAGCTTTAAATGTAAAACGGGTCACTCTGGTGTCACTTGGTAAACAGACGACTTGCATCGACGCCTAAACAGTTACAGTTACACGCACAAAGAGGCGGTTTAATCCAGCCTATACTCACAACGGAGAGAGAGAGCGAGAGAGAGAGGCGTCTGGATCCATTTGATGTCATGTGTTCAAGGATACCTTTCAACTAATGCAAACTAAAACTTGGTTTCGTTGAGAGGATGCTGGAGGTGTGAGGTGGGAACAGACTGCCCTCATCCTCGAAGGCACTATTGTCAGCCCCGTTTTGCTTTATATAGACGCCACGCCGGAGAAAAACAGCAGTTTCTTGGGAGTTCATTAAGCTCCCGTTGCTTGCCACAGGGGCTCTCTCAGGTTAAGAGCAGAAGGAACGCTATTTCGCTCTTTCGCTCTTCTTTTTTTTTTTTTTTTTTTTTTTTGGAGCCAAATTACACCACCAAATTTGAGGGGTTGATTGAGGTGAAGCAAACGATTCCCCCGTGCTCTGCGTGCAGGCTGAGACGACACATCATGAGACAGTAAGTACATACTAATGGGGGTGAAAATGAAAGGGCCTCGGTGGCTGAAAGATGAAGCTCCGCTTCACGAATGAATGCGGAAAGTGAGAGGTTGTTCTCCCCGGTGACCTTGTTCTTGGAGACAAAGTTTTAAGCGTCTCCGTGAAGAAAACAACAATTATTGTCATGGGTGGGCGAGGAGAGGCTCAGCACCTGCAGGAAACTGCAAAGGGGCGACAAAAACATTCATTATTATGCCAGGTTTTCTGCACAACAAGCTGTTTTGGGAATGCCAAAGCTTAAGCCGGCCCCGGTTCACTGCGAAACGCCGCCGCTCGCGCTCCAATGAGGACGCGTCCTGGCTTCCAGCGTTTGGACACGTTCAGACTTCTGCTTCCATTTATCTGGGGAGGGCGCTCCGGTCTGTAACCAACTCCAGAAAACATGTGGGGGGAAGAAAAAAAAAGCGCGCGTGAAAACAGATCGGAGACAAACTTTCATGTTCAATTAGAAGGAGTAAAAGTGAAAAATGAATAACAGCAAAATTGTGCTTTTTTTTTTTTCTCAGAATCAATGCCGATTTTGAACTTGATGCCAGTAACACATCATAAAAACATGAGGCAGCCGTTTACCAACACGAGTTTCTGAACTGTTGGTGAACCATTGTTGCCCGTCTCTGAACTTTTATAGCTTTGACACCACTTCCAGGGAGTTAAGAGGCCTGAACTGCCAAATGGAAAGATCAAACTCGTTGATTATGAAGCCTTGCTGTTGAAAAGGGAGAATGGTCATTGTCTTGCTGGAAAAGTTGAGCCCTTTTTCTTTTGAAGAAATTCATGAGGATGATACCGTAGTTGTTTTAAAGCTCTGAAGAGTCTCGTCACTAATACGCCCTCGTACTCTTCAGCCAGGAAGACGAAAAATCTCCATTCTGATTCTGTCTCCTCCGACGGGATTTTGCATGCGTACCTCTCATGATCATAACAACTTAAGACTTTCATCCATTTTAAAAAATAGTCACAGATATATTTCATAAAATGTTTCTGTTGACATGTCGATTCGGTGCGCCGGTCCGTTTCCTGCTGTGGTTCCGAGCTGTTTTCTTGAGGAAACAAAACTGAAGGAAGTTTACTCTCGTCTTTGTACTTCATGGATATTTTATCTCAGGTTATGACTAAAGTGAGGTCACGTTTACACGTACCCTGGGTTTTTCCCATTCTATGTTTCCCAAAAAATCTTCATTGTCACGGACCTTCATATATACACCTGCTTCAGCGCGACTATGAGCAGCCAAACCTGTAGGGGGCAGTGTGGAATTCTTTCAGAAATCCTGGTTTGTGGTGACTTGTAGCTGCGTTTGTGTGTAAACGCAAGAAACGCAGATAAATATCACAGTATTTTTAAATACCTAGGTACGTGTGAAGTAAGACACATTGAAAATATTGAAAAGAGGTGAAAGCTCATCTTAATACCCGCGGACAACTGGACCAGCTGGGTTTTCCCGATACCATCACTCAATTATGACTTTAAAAAAAAAAGAATATTTTACTATTGTGTTATATTACTGACAAGTTACCTGGTTGCTACATCTGCCTGTCGTGGTTTCACTTATCGTGTCACACATGTGACAGCTCTCCTGATACCTCCATTGCACAAATCAAACCGTCATGGACACGGCAGAGACACGAGATGACCGTGGAAAGTCATGACCGAGAGAGAGAGAGAGAGCGAGAGAGAGAGAGAGAGAGAGAGATGAGAGAGAGAGAGAGGAGAGAGAGGAGAGAGAGAGAGAGAGAGAGAGAGAGAGAGAGAGAGAGAGAGAGAGAGAGAGAGAGAGAGAGAGAGAGAGAGAGAGAGAGAGAGAGAGAGAGAGAGAGAGAGAGAGAAGCAGCGCCGAGGGCTCGTTTGAGCCGCAGCCATGCTGATTATTTAAAAGTACCGAGCAGTAAAAAGCTTTAATTAATGACCCGGGTGAGTGTGAGGATTGGTCACACGCACAAAACAGTCATTACATTTAATACACGATGTGTTCACACTTTAATTTATTGCCATAAAAAAAAAAAAAAAAAAAGAATATATCATCATTCATCCTGCAGTGTTTTTGTGCAGGTTGTGGAAGGTGACACGTTCTGTTCTGACATGGGAAAATGGATGCGTTTTTTTTTTTTTTTTAACTCATTTTGATATGGGGGCTCTGAAATTTGCCGTAAAGATTAGAGGAAATTTGGGTTGAGCAGATGGCCCGGTACCTCAGAGAGTCCTGATCGGCAGCACGGAGACATTAAGACACAGCCTGAACAAACAAAACCACCGTAGCAGGATCTTCAAGACCCCGACGGTCTGATCTACTCCAGGATGGTGCATCAGGAAAAAAAAAAAAGAAAATGTAGGCAAAAGCTGATCCACGAAAGAGATGCAGTGAATTAAACACTCCAATTCCTTTACGAATTTGAAATGTCAAAGGAGTATATGCCCATGGATTAATGTAGAACGTGGTTTTTCACAATGTATGGAAACGTTTGCGATGTTTCTGATTGTGTGTTTGGTAACATATTGTAGTGAGAGGTTTGTCCTCAACTGGCTTCCCACGACATTATTACCTTCGCCAGACTGAGAAGGTTCTGTTTTCCTCTGCGTGTATTTATTTATCAATTCATTGATTTATTTATGTGTATGAATTTGACCAACTTTTCACCAAAAAAACTGCTCACCCAAATTGCATGACATTTTCTGAAATTTGTCATCGTCTAAGGAGTAATCGATTAGATTAACGAATAAATCGGGGAAAAAAACTGCGGAAAATTTGTTTTAAACTGCCCAACTAACCCGAAAGGATTTTTCTCGAAAGCTCCAAACACAAACAACTTCAGATCAGAACTTCTGATTTCGCCATTTGTTTTATTTTTGTACTGTTTACTCGCCACGTCTCATAACTGATCAGTCACCCGGTCCTGTTCACGCAACAAATTTTGGTTGCGTTCCGTATGTCAATGACAACTCAACTACTAAAACTGGAACTTTTAGAAAATGCTTCCACTGTCTCCATGGAAACGGGGGGAAATGCAACTTTTTGAAAACACCACTGTATTTTGAATGCACACAAGTGTAGCAAATAGTTCTTCTGCACATGCTCAGTAGACGGTCAATAACAACAATGGCGGCCTCCAGAGCGTCATGATTCCCAGTCCATATTGTCCCGGACTCGGTAGTTTTGTAGTTGAATCACCAGAAATAACAACTCAGTTTGGTTGATCTGTCAATACAAATGTCTGTGTACTCCCATTGTTAACGTCTATGGAGTATTATTCTCTGTTCTGTGTGTGTCGTTTCACTGCAACAACCCAGAGCACCAAGTCGTGGCCTATGACATGAAAACTACATACTATTCTTGTTTTCAGCATTTCTGCCGTTTCAGTGTAAACGGACACCGTTTTCAAAATATTCCCGCGCAAACACGAAGACTCATACCTCCAGCGTAGTTTCCTCACTCTGTTTAAACGCCCACTCACTCATTTATACTTTCCCAGATTGTCTTTGTCTTTGTTTTGAAGTCTTTCCAGCTTTTCTCTTCTGGATTCTTGGGGATTTCTCTCTTTGGGTTTGGACTCAATCTTGTGGATTTTAGCACCCTTGCCTCATGGATGCATTCCAATGTATGACCTTTAATTAGAATAAATAAAGTTAGAGTTTTGGGGGAGGATTTAGAACTGTCTGTTCTCCGCAAGTGAGCCTCTGTTCTCCGTTACGCCTTCGCAGTACTTGGTATTCCTGTCCATACCGTGCATATACCAAGAACTGGTTCTGCTTTAAGAGGCTTGTCAAAAAACTCAGTGACTTATTGACTTCATCTAGCTTTTTGTTATGACATTTTTATTTGTCTGCAGATAATTTAGCATTTTTTGAACATCTCCCGACTGTTTTTTTTTTTTTATAAAGGAAGCTGAAGATATTTAGAAGACAAGTAGAAAATTAAGGGAAATGAAATGTATTCCGTATTGTTTAGGGGCATGCACACACCAACGTGAAACGTTTTGCCGCCACTTGTGCTAAAATAAAGCTGAAAACCAGCGAGAAAAGCCCTTTAATTGTGAAAATAAATAGCATCCATTTGCAAAAACAAACAAAAAAGGAGCTAAATTACAGGGAAGGACTCGACTCTGGGTCCCCAAGGCCAGAATAATAAACACCGAAGAACACAAATGTGCATTTTTAGGAGTAAGAATTGTCAATTGTCAGAATCAGGCTAAAAGGTAACACCAAGTTCCTAATTAATCACATAATGGATGAAAAGTGGATAAAAAAAAAAAATTCCTTAAGACACAGTGTCCTTGAAGTTTCACAAAAGATCAGAAGAAAACATTACAAGATAGATTAATTTAAATGCATCAAACTAAAAACAAAACAAAATGCAAAACCCCAAGAACATAAAAACTAAATAATGGCTCAAAATAATCAAGTAAATCAAATCATCTTCATTCCTCCAAATTCTAACCGCAGTTCAATTCAATACAAATAATAAGGGATTTCCCCAATCGATGGCATGTGTATCTGTGTTTGCTGTATTATTCCAAGTAATCGATACACCCCGTTTAAAAGATTGTGATAAAATACAAGTATTTCCAAATGTGAAGAAAGTGCTGTGGCTTGAGAAAAAAAAAAGACCAAAGTAGTAATGGATCTTCATCCAGTGTAAGTCAGCGATCAAAGGAAATGAAATGAAAATTCTGAACCAGTTTTTTCTTCTCTTTGCGTCGGATGTGGTTGTTCCTCCGCACATGTACCAGTAGATGAGCGATAAAAACAATGTCTGTCCACACGAATGTCCGTGTGCTCACTATTGTTATTGTCTATCGCATATTGTTCTCAGTGGTTTCATTAAAAATAGAAACAAAAGTGCTCCAACATAAAATCTACATTGTTTTAAGTGTTTCTGCCATTTCCGTGTAATACAAACTTGATTTTTCAGAAGGTTGCTGTGTAAACACACAACTTTTCTGAACTGAAAATGCAAAAAGGACAAGCTTTCACGAGAGACGTCGTCGTGGAAACAGAGTTCAAGTCGTCTGCGGTTGTGTTGAATAACCAGTGAACCGCAAAAAAACCCCAAAACATTTCAAACAGTGAGAGGTCGTGTTGTTTTACTGTAACTCTACTGAATCAGGTGATCTGTGCTCTTTTGCTCTGTGTCCGTCACATGTGAAGACGTATTATTTTTCTGTTGTGGTTAAAAAAATTAAAAAAACACACGGTGTAAAGAGATTGTCAGACAAGGTGTCAGAAATCCCCTTTCTGAAGTTCCCCAGCCGGACTGGTGAGGCCGCTGAGGTGAGTGTGACAAGAGAAACAAAACATTTACCTCAGTACTCTGGAGCACACACACACACACACACACACACACACACACACACACACACACACACACACACACACACACACACACACACACACACACACACACACACACACACACACACACACACACACACAGGTAGCAGTGAGGGAGGATTATGAGAGGAGGGTACAGCCCATTGCTTTCTAATAACATCCTCTAATCTCTTGCCAGCTGCCCTTGAGGCTGTCCACTCAGAAAACATAGCAACTTTTCACCTTCAATAAAGCACCTTCTTCTTGCCCCTGCTCCACCATGGAGGGGGGGTGGTGGGGGGCTCCACCCCTCTCCATCACAGAGATTGGACAGGCTTGGCCCTCCGTGTTGGCTGCGGAGGAGAAAACCCATTTTTATCCGCCACCCCCGTCAGCTCGGATTAACTGTACAACCCCAACCTTTCAGCCGAGCCTCCGCCCATTACACTGTCAGCGCGGCGTTCCATTTCCCCCCCGGAAGATCCTCTGCACCCCCGCTCCCCCCCCCCCCCCCCCCCCTCCCCCCCCTCCAGTACATTATGTCCACTCCTTTTCGCACACAATAGCCTTTGAAGGACGCGATCATGAAAATGCTGAAATCCGCCGTCGCCTTTGTGTCAGGCGTTGTGGCGGCGGCGGCGGCGGAGCAAGGTACATCCATCGCGCCCCGGCGGACCACTCTTTCATCCCACCTAATGGCTCGACTTAAACTCTCCCCGCCAGGCGCCGTGATGTCCCCGGGTCCCCGCGTTTTCACACCGAGCTTCTTTCCCATTCGGAATACTTTCATCTCCCATTACGCCGATCCTTCCATCACAAGTTTGGCTTCTTAAGTCTGTCGCCATTTGTATTCATCACATTCTCCACTTCTCTCTCTCGCTCTCTCTCTCTCTCTCCATGATGTCGCATAATAGGTTTTGTGCTCGTAAGGTGTCGTAGGGTTTCTTTTTCCAATTAGCATGGAATCATTTCTGCAGCACTAATCTGAAGCGCCGCATACAGCCGGCTCCCCCCATCTTTGATTTAACGCTCGGTGTGAATCCAGGGGGAGTCGGAGGTGCGGCCATGTTGGAAGAATCCCGGCGGCCCACAATGTGTTCACCCCCTGATTGCTCGCCCTCCCAGGTTTAGTGCCGGTTTATGGAGCGTGATATGAAATAAACCCTTTTTTTTTTTTGGTTTCCTCCAACAAAGATTGGTTGGCGTAACTCGCACTCCACTCCGGGAGCGCCGCGCTCAAGCGTGAGGACTTCTGGAGATGCGTTAGAGGCGAGGTGGGAGAAGTGGAGAGGAGAGCAATATTCATTTAAGGACAGTTCTCTGAGGAGGAAGACAAAACAACAACAACAACAACAACAACAAAAAGAAGCAGGTCGCTGTTTTTTTTAAACCGCTGCACCCATGCCGGGCTTTGCCGGGACCTGGAGAGAAGCAGGGCCAGCATTTCCTAAAACCAAAACCCACAAACATAAAGCTTTGAATTCTATTAGATTAGAGCCACAAAAGCCATTTATGATCCTCTTACTGGTCGGGAGAAAAACAAGCCCAAACTGTGCAGGAGAAGCTATTAGTATGTTGGCTGTACTGCGTTTATCATCATGGATATCTGAAAAGTAATGAAAGCATCAATTGTGTCTGGTCATGGCAAATACAGGTTTCTTTCAATCCTCAGCTTTAAACACAATCTCTCCATTTACGGTTAATAATAAAACCCGTCGAAGAGGAAAACATTCAAAATGCAAATTGTTAACCTAGCGTCTCTGGGACACACACACACACACACACACACAAAAAAACTCTATTTATCAGAAACACATACCAAGCATGATTAGATGTGGGACCAGTGTTGGAAAATCAATTTTGGTTGATTCAGATCACTCAAGCAAAAAGCCAAAATGCTTATCAATCCATTATTCATTATCCTCCCGTCACAACAGGTAACGTCAGATCAGCCGCAGCTCTGAAAAGTGTGACAATGTACTTAAAATCACTATTTAAGGTGATTAACAATACATATAATACATGTTTAACTTCTTAGCTTCCACTATAGGAAACAAATGTTGGATGCATTTATTGCCTTTTCACATTTTTAAAATTTCTCATGGACAGAATGCAAAAATTCTCTATCAAAATATTGGTTGTTTTATTTTCACACATAGTGCGAGATTTGTCACATTAACATATCATGTGCCGCCATGCAACTTTACATTGTTGTATTTTATTTACCGTATTTTCTGGACAGGATTGAGTGCAAATTGAAAACAAAATAAAAAGAAAGGGCAGAGTTACGTGATGCCCCTGAATGCGTCACCAATGTATCTGTGGCATGAAGCTGGTTAACCCGTAAAAATACATAATTAAGCTGCTTTTTTTCCGACCAAACAGTTGATCATGAGATTAAAGGAAGCTGATGAATCTTTGGTAAAATATGAAGTGCTGTTGTGTAACTGAGAATACGCTTGTTTCTTTCCAGTAGAATAGAATAGATATACTTTGCAAAGCAGCCACATCCGTTTGTTAAAAAATTCCTTCTGGGACTGATAATGTAATTCTAATCTATTCTATTCTATTCTATTCTACTTCCACACTTATAGGCACCGTGTGCATATTTTTCTATTATATTGTATTTTTATCTGCTTTTTTTAGTTCCTGCTATGTGTGCTTCTTTCTCTGTACTATCCTGCTGTACCACTGCAAATTTCTCCACATGCGAGATAAATAAAGGGATATCTTATCTTATCTTATATCTTATTCTATTCTATTCTATTCTATTCTGTTCTGTTCTGTTCTAAAGGAACCAATATACAATATGCATACAAGACAAGTGACCTAAATTAAAGCAAAGTGGTCTGACTGCGTAACGTTAAAACTCTCCAATAATCTTCGGTTCATGGCTCATGTAAGCACATTTACACAGATCCTGGTTTTAAACTTTGTGTTTTAATATAGTTAAATGATTGAAATGCATCTGTGTCGTAGTTAATTATCAGAAAACTACAAAAAAAAGTCTCATGAGTGTAATTATTGGCACGGAGAAAACCATAAAATCCCTTTATGCGGAATTTTCAATGTCCCAATGATGAAAACCGACCAATAAATAATGGTCGCACTGTATAAAATGACTTAGTCTGTCACAATGGTGGAAGCAAACTGAGTTGTCTGACAGCATCAAGAGAAAAAAATAAAATCCAATTTTAAAGTCAGCAAGGTTATCAGGAAAAGACCTTAAATTTCCTGTTAACAGTTGATGATGTTATCCCGGAGTTCCACGGCCACACAACTGTTTGGATGCTTCCTGGATGTGGAACTCAATGTGCCTGGACTGAAGGTTACAGGATATATGAAGAGCTGTCTTCAGTTTGTACCGACCACGACACAGTAAAACAAATAAAACTGAAGCTAATCAAAACGGTGACGGTTCACGTTTAGTTATTTTTGAGAGGCTAAGGCCCTGTTTACATGACATTTTCAAGTAAAAAGGCGAAACTTTAGTTTTTCAGAAATACTTAAAATGCAGCTTTTTGAAAATGCTCCGACTGTGTCTCTGTGAAAATGGGAAATGAATAGATGGGAATGTGTGACATGATGAAATCACATTAAATCAACAAATTAGTTTTTGTCATGTGGAAACCTTAATTTCCCCTCCTCGTGTCTGATTATCTGTTCCCTGCCCGCATGTGTTTCTGACTGTGCCTTAGTGTGTGACTGTTCTGGCGGCTGTGGTATTTATTGTGCGTCTTCTAGTTGTTGGTCCGTCTGTGTTTGGACTCTCCGGTGTCTCGTCGTGTCCCGTGATCTTGACAACTTTGTGATTTTGATTGTTTGGAATTGTTGGGTTTTAGTCTACTTCACTAAAGGAGCTTCAGTGACGGCGGCGCCTGAGTGTTCCTTCGAGGATTAATAAAATAAAATTAATAAAAGAGAACCACAACATGTAAACTAAAGGGAGGATTTGTCATGAGTAGTTTATTGGCAGAGCATAGCCAAATAGAGAATTAAGACCAAAATTAAAAGCACAGGCTCCCCATTGTGAAACACAGTGGAGGCACCATCATGCTGCAGGGCTGCTTCGTTGTCTTTGTCACTGGGGGGGGGGGGGGGGGGGTTGAGTATTTCTAGAGTCATGCAATCTCAATAGTAAGAAGAAATATGACAGGTTACAAGGGGAAGTCGTCACATTTTTTTTTAGAAGAATACACCGAGAAGCACAAAAGAAATGTTGAAAATGAAGATGTGGAAGTTTCAACTGACCAAGCATGGGCCATGAAAAAAAATAATAAAAATGGAGAGAACGGAAATCTGCCAGTGTGAAAAGGATTCCTGAAAGCTTCAATAAATAGTGGAGGGAGAAACCAGAATGTGTGAAAAGTTTTGCCATGGCGGCAGGAATCATTTCAAGGATGAACTGTTGTTGAAGTATCTGCCTTTAAACTAATAGAAGAGGCTGCTGACGGTCGTGAGGAGAGTCCACTTCTCTCTGCACTCCTTAAGTTCTTCAGAAAATCCTTCTGGCTCGACAACATTCACTTGATTTGCAGCCGTGGCCTGAATTCTGCACTTAAAATTCACCAGAAAGGAGATTGCAGATTACGATTTAATGTCCTTTTTCAGGTTTTTAAAAAAAAAAAAAGAAAAGAAAGAAAACTGTGCAGAGGAATTTGTAATGTTTAACAGCCCCCGAGTAGCCCCGAGGACTGTCTGCAGGTACTCCTCACCAATCCTTTTACCAGTCAGAAGGAGGAGCGGAGTAGAGGTGAAACCCGGGGCAAAGAAATATGTAAATCACCCAAAGGTTCTTGTAAAGTATAATTACTGAAAAGGGAGGCTGTACTTTGAAGTGGCCTGAATGGAAATATTTGCAGTTTTTCTTCTATCTTGCCATCTGGATTGTGGCGGCTGCCACCAATATCCTGGGTTCTTTTTTTTTTTTTTTGTTTAGTCGGTCTCACGTTGCCCCGTGATGGGAATAACCTGTCTGTTCCACTCAGACGAGACAAGAATCGCAAGTATTAAAAGTTATTTAAAGCGCCTCATCGTCTCAAAACCACCGAGCACGGCAGCGTTCCTCCACTCTTACTCAGACATGATTGCACGCACACACACGGCTGGAACCGGGCCTCCACCATCACTTTTTGCAGGAATTATGGGATGTTAAAGTTTAATACTGTTCTTTTGTGCAGTATACATATATTATTAATATCTTTATCACTGGTATAGTACCTGTTAATACCAACATTACTCTTGAAATACTGTAAAGCATGTCACATTCACTATTACTGCCACTCTTGTAGTTTTGCATACTTAATATTTATAAGTATAGTTGGGGGGGGGGGGGGGGGGGGGGGGTTGTGGCTTGGCTGGGAGGTTCGTAGGAAAGTTATAGGTTCAACTCCCCTGTCCGCATGCCAACGTGTCCTTGAGCAACACACTAAGGCCGCATTTACGAGTCCCTGGGTTTTTACAAAAACGGTAACCGTGCAAATGTCTCCCTTGTGTGACAAATATTATCTTATCTCATATAAATACACAAACCGATCAATAGTTCTGTCTGTTGCACATTTAAGAAATACAGACGTAAACATGTTTATCATAACAAAAGATCTCCAAAATAAAAGACCTACTTCAACATGTAAAGCATAGAATTATTTGCTGACGGGTGGAAAAGTGGCAGGATTTATTAGGTTTGTACTTCCTCCCACTTTTCTTCAAATATGTTTCTATGTATTTTGTATATTGGATCTTCAATATGAGGCGAAATAAAAACCCCACTCAGCCTTAACCAATACCTTCAAACCAATACGTCTATGACGTGTGAATCACATAATCAGCTGAGTGTTATGTTTACACTCACAGATTAATTGGGAGTAAAATATTGTTTATATATATATATATATTTTTGCTACAGTTTAAAATATCTAATTTTGTTCTGATAAAAACACAGACACTTATATTAAAATGCCAATTGTCTCTGATTCATCCGTCCAAATATTGGTAATTGTGGAGAGTTTTTGAAGCTGCGCTTGAGAATGTTTTAAGAGGAGATTCAGAAAAAGACTGAAGATATCAATACACATTGTTTTGCTGTTGGTATTAACTTCAGCCCAAAAACACAAAGTAGAAATAATTTTCTTCATAACACAGAAATATAACATCGATGATCTGAAAGTGTTCTGAATCACAATACAGAAAAAGAAGAAAAAAGAACAGCTTTGGCCCATCCAGAAGACGTCGTCAAAGGCGCCACAACTTCTATAAAAGTCTTTCCTTTGCTAAATCTGATTGTCAATAGACATCCACATTATGGCCCGGCTAAATGTTTTTCATCAAGGTCACTTACCAAATGCCATTCGTCATCACTGGACATCTGGATCACAGTCTGGCTTATTACAGTGGATACGACCTTGCTTTGGACATCCAACTGGGCTGACTTTTTGTAAACAGCATTCAAATGGTGGTCAAGGCGCACAGCTCGCTGTCAGAAAGAGCTGCCGAACGTCAAACATGAGAATGGAAAAGAAAAGCGGTGCGGTTGTTGGAGGCAAACGTGTGTGAGTATTTCACAAACTACTGCTCTACTGGGATTTTCACACACGAGCCTGGTGTGAAAAAGAAAATAATCCAGTTCTCTGGGAAAGAAAATGACTTGTCAGTGGTCACAAATGACGTTTCTATTGAAATGCAGCAATAACCGAATTAACCTCTTGTTAGAAGCAAGGAAGGCAAATCAGAGTGAACAACAACAAGAAACTGAGGCCCCGTTTATACAACAACAGTGCTCGGAGTGACTGAAAATGCAACATTTAGAAAAAAGGGTCTGAAAGTGGAACTTTTTGAAAACGCCCTCACTCCGTCTCCGTGTAAACAGGAGAAAATGCAACCTTTCTGAAATTCTACGACTGTTACTATTGTCATTCCAGGCGATTCTCAACTGTAAAACTAGCAGGAGAATATGGACTGGGAGTCATGACACGTCGGCGGCGGCCATTGTTGTTATTGTCCATCTACTTGCACATGTGGAGAGGAACTATTTAGTACGAAAAGCGTGTGTACATGCACATTAGCAGCATGTCAGAAAAGCTGCAGGGTTTTTCTTCATATTTTTTACACGGAGACTGGAGTTGGGTCATTTCCAAAAAGTTTCACCTTGGAGCCGTTTCCAAAATGTTGCATTTTCAGTGGTTTCGGAGCACCGTTGTTGAGTAAACTTACACCCAAAATGCAAGAAAAGTTTTGCGTTTTCACTTGAAATTGTTGTTTAAACAGGACCTTAATCACATGTAACTTGCATCAATGGAAATGGTTTTGTTGTCTGTATTTTCAACAAGTTGAGGATGGAAAGTGGCAATCTTTGTATTGTTTACCTTGCAATGCGAGTTGACCACCGCCATTTTCCTAATTGAGGATGGCGACTCACAGGTACTAATAATACTTAATACTTCAATACTCCTCTCTGGGAAATTCCTGTTTTCCGCATTTACCAATTGTATTTCTAAGTGGTACTTGTCCACTGTGGGATTCAAACTTGCAAACTTCCGATCCCGAGGTCTGCTTCTCTGGCCTCTGGGCCTCCACTCGCCCCGTATGACTCTGAATTGGAGACATGCAAGACGACACGGTTAAATTTGACACTACTGAAGTCAAGAATTTATTGGTTTTATTTTAAAATGCAGCCAATTGAGCATTAAGTCGGATTATTTCACTCCGTTCACCTGGATTTTGCGTACATTTTGTTATGTTTAAACTTTATGTCGATCACATTTTTTTAATTCAACAAATTTGAAATGTTTCCTGTGACGTGTTTCATGTCTTTCAAAGTAAAATGAGAAATTCTGCTTTATATAACTTTCAGAGATACTGAAAGTGACAAATTTCCCAAATACAAACAGGATATTGAAGATGTCCTTGGAAGCGGAATATGCTGCCGTTGGGTTTCTGCTTGATTCATCTTTTCCCGGAAAAAGAAACAAGAATCGTGCAGCTGAATGAAGCAACTCATTCCTTGTGCTCGTGCCACCGATTTCTTTTTTTAATTTTTATCTCCAACCTGCAGAATTTCCCTGGGAGTGGTCGGAGGAACGTACCAAAGACTTTCAGGCGTTGACTCGACCTTAAAATTCCCACACGGATCCTCTGAAGGATGTACCGTTAAAGACAAGGCCGATCCATAAAGCCCCGACTTCCAGGGAATGATACGATCTGCTGTTAATAAAAAGTGTGATACCAAAACACACCAACGGTTTCATCATCATCTCCTCCGCCACAAAACCTTCAGCTTCAGTATTTCTCCGCGCTCCAAGAACGCCGAAGCCCCTCGCCTGCCGGGGACAGTTCATCACTTCAGGCATGTGCTTCCTTATAAAATATTTCTCGGGTTCCATCGCGGCGGAAAAACAGTTTGAAACGTAAAGCTGCAACATCAGAGGGGGAATTAACGGCTTAACAGTGGCGTCAAATCAATGTCCGCCTTCGTTCTGCGCAGCGGGATGGCGAGCTGTCACTTAGCGGCTCCTCGTGACCTTGGCCGCCGCGTTCTGCAGGCGCGAGGAATCCCCGTCCCCGACGCTTTGGATGCGCCGCCGTTTCTCCTCCCCCGCGCACGCATGGGCGACTTAAAGATTTCCTGCCCGGGTCAATCATATCCAAGTGCGAAACTGATCGACCGTGACTCAACGGGTTCACCGGACGCCGCGAGAACGTTTCACCTCAGCCGGTGTGCACGACTGTTTCTGTCTGAGTGATTCCGTCTCTTCCAGCTCATCCAAGACACGTTGGCTGAGGAGTTTGAACAGAGTCGCTCAGCATTCACGCCTCCAACTGCAGACCTGGAGAATCTCAGGCCCCCGTCCACGCGAGAACGCCGTTTCATGTAACCTCGTCCGACCTCTTGACCCCATGACCCTCTCCGCATGACTCTCAACTATGAAACCCCCAAGTCCCGGGAGAATATGGACTGGGAGTCATGGCACTCTGGAGGCCGCCATCTTTGTTATGGTCGTTTTCCCTGCTTCCATGAAGATGGAGGAGTTCAGTGGCTCCGGCCAACAAAAGAAGAATAACGCCGTGAACCATCCCGTCTACTATCATCATTAAGAGACCACCTGTTCAGTCTCCATATCTCACACGCACGCACGCACGCACGCACGCACGCACGCACGCACGCACGCACGCACGCACGCACGCACGCACGCACGCACACACACACACACACACACATGCCTCTGGTTAAGGTGATGATACACAACACATGGTACTGGAGAGCTTCCTAAGCCCCCTTCTGCAGAGAATCCATAGGATTAGTCCCTGAGTGGTTCATACTGCAAGAATTTGCAGATTTGGGCTTTTGGCGAAGGCTGAGAGGCTAATGCCCTGCTTCAGGAGTTTAATTAGTTTTTAACAGACCAACTGGTTCTACGGAGAACGATGACTTTATGAGACAGTCGTGTATTAGCTCGCTGCTGGAGTGTTATTAAAACAACAGCGGTTGTTCCCTCCCGCGGAGCATGTCAGCAGTTAAAAGACAGATGCACGACAGATCAGAAAATACAGGGGGGGGGGGGGGTTCTGAGGAAATTAAAAAATCAGCTTGTAAAAACCAGGACTTATCAAACTCGCACGATTTGTCTTCATTTCCAAATGTGCTCAGAAACATTTGGATCGCGTCGTGGTGTTTGTCCCACACTCGTCAGCTAAAAAGTGGCAAGCATGTTCAATCTTTAAATGTAATAATTATGGACTTTTAAAGAAACAGAAGAGAAACATCCGTCTGTTAGTTTTAAAGGATAAAGAATAAGAGGGGTGTCAAACTGATTTTAGTTCAGGAGCCACATAGAGTCTAATTTCTATTTGAGTGGACCAGACTGATCAAAAAGTCCCATAATAATGTTTAAAATGTACGTTTTTTTTTTTTTATTGTTGTTGGTTTTTTTTTTTCACAAAATCAAACAATCACTAGAAAAAACGATTATAATCTCAACATGAATTTGAATGAAACCTGGTGAAAAATACATTATATTAACAAGTAAAAACAACAACTTCTATAGCTGTTGCTTTATGCAAGTTTTCACAAACTGACACTGGCAGCATCACTTTGAGGCGAGTTTGATAGCAATGAGGCAGCTGTCTTTACTCACAGATATCTCAGCATTGTGTTGTGTACACCTCTCTTCTTTAATATTCTTACAATACGCCTGATGGTTCAGTTGGAGTTGAGCCTGTTCCGGGATCGGTTCTGGCCCACGGGCCTTATGTTTGACACCCCTCGTTGGCAGTGTGTGTAATAAATCAAGTTAGATAAAGTCAACAACAAAGTTTTACTGTAAACGTGAGCAGTCCCATTGTATTTGAATAATGAATGAATGAAAAACATTATTTTCGTGGGAATAGCAAAAACAAAAGAGAAAAAAACTAAATAGAACTTTTTTTAAAAACACACAACAACACAGACAACATGTCAGAGCAAAGCAAAGCGGAAAAAAACAAGTAAATAAATAAATAACGACCCATCATATCCAAAAAGAATCATGTTCAAGTACATTTTAGGAAAACTAATGACATGTAGTTTGTAGCAGTGCTTCATGATTAAACATAAGAGAATGCCAGTCAATCATTCGAAACAGTTATAACATTAATCTTTAGATTTTATGCATGCATTTATGTTTACAAGGTTCAATCACAAAATAATCACGAATCTACATAGCATATAGCTATATTACAACTAATGTTCAATAGTTCCTCTATGTAGATCAGAACATTAAGGTTTATAGAGCAGATGTGACGATTAGTCCGCTCAGCTGAAAGCTCATAAGATTTAGAATTGACAGTAATCGAATTATTGCCTCCTCTCTTCACTTCAGTGGGGAAAATATTGCATTAATGTCCAAAGAAAATTATATTTAACTATAATTAAACTTTAAAAGCTTCAGTCATGATTTCATCTCACTTAACTGATGACAAAACATTCAAGTCCCAATTTTTCGCAGTTTCGTTATGATTTGAAATGTTATTTAAGCTCACTTTTATTATAAGTAGTGTATATGTACTCGGTAGTTTCACTTCAAATAAGTCTAAAATGAGTGATTTGTGTTACCATTCAAACTGGGGCCCTGTATCCAGGGGTCAGTTTCCATGACAACAGTGCTTACCTTACAATAAATTGAAATTGAAATTGAAATTGAAAAAGAAATACAGTGCTCTTAGCCACTGAAAATGCACATTTTTGAAAAGGGCTTACGAGGTGAAACTTTCGGAAAAATGCTCCGACTCGTCTCCGTGTGAACAGCGGAAGCGCTGCTCATGCGCCTGGTGAACAGTTCTTCTGCTCTATTAGATTGACGACAATAAATAATAGAATAGAAAGGAATGAATACGTTTCCAATCACAACAGCACCCACTAGTGGCGCAACATGAAAGCTGCTTTGCTTTTCTGGCCGTTTCCATGTAAGCAGACGCTTTTTTTGTGCAAGGACATTTTCCTGAAAAGAAAATGCCCAAACGATCTTGCATGTGGGACTAAATACTGAGCAGTGAAAGCAGAAGTCTGCCTTCGTCTGAATTCATCCCGTTTCAGAAATGAGGGAAACGTCACGCTGCCGTTGTGCAAGTCGGACAAACGCTCTATTAGAAAAGCAGACTTGCATTAGTTTCGTCTTCGGAGAGGAATTTTGTCCCTTTTTGTTGTATCAGATATTCCAAAAACGCTGCGTTCTTCGAGGGGAGCAGAGGCAGTGGGAGAAATAAAAACTCCCAAGAATTATTTAAAACCCCCATCTGTCAGAGCGGCCTGTGTTTTTCTTTTTTTTTCTTTTATCTCGGTGGCCAAACGCGACCGAAAGCAGCAGGGTAAACAAACTTCATTATAAGCAACTTCATGCCGCGTGTTAGCGAGCGAGTGACCATCGGTGAAACATCACCTTCTCATTAAAATATGCAGATGATCTTCATATTTGAGACACTGACAGATGTTCCAGATGCAAATTCATGAGTCGGTGAACTTGTAAATGAGCGATATTATCACTATTGTCACGGAACAGAAGCCTGTTGGTTTGCTGCAGGCGGAAGTTTTGTTTAGTTTCTTTTTGTTGGGGTGGAGGAACCGACTGTGTCCGTCTGTCAGGCGCCGTCTCTCAGGTGACGATCCGACGCACCGGTAAACAGATTCAGAGGCGACCCGGAGCGGCGGTGGATCGCTCCGCCAGCGTTCAAACATCAGACAGATGTTCCTCGTGGGGGCGCTTATTAAAAGGTCAAAATTTTAAAACTTGAAAGGCCAGCAGTCGGGTTTTTTCGACGCTGCTCAGATGGATGACCCATCTATTGAATGAACCCAGGGGATCCTTCTATTATTCGTGGGCCGCGCCGCGGCTCGAATATTAAACGCTACCAGGCTGATTAAAAAGCGCCGTCACTCCCTGGGAAGACTATAGTCGTCGGGAGCCTGATTTTTAATTTTTTCCTGCGATCGCGCTGCCAGTTCAGTTCGTCCTTCCGCCTCTTCTTCTTCTTCTTCTTCTTCTTCTTCTTCTTCTTCTTCTTCTTCTTCTTCTTCTTCTTCTTCTTCTTCTTCTTCTTCTTCTTCTTCTTCTTCTTCTTCTTCTTCTTCTTCTTCTTCTTCTTCTTCTTCTTCTTCTTCGTCCTCCTTGGCAACGTCTTTGGCGGTGACGCCCGAGCAACGCCCGGGGTCGGGGTCACATCTGGCCCCGGCCTGGACGTGTGATCTGAGCAGTCGGAGGGAGCTGGCGAGACATCACAGAGCCGTGTCGGCGTTCAGAGCGAGGCGCTGTGGGTGAGGAGGTGTGCAGATGGGCGATAAAGGCTCGAAATTTCCTCGCGGAACGTCTTATCTCTTTAGTAATTGCTCGAAATTGAAAACAATTTTTTTTTGAAAGCACCCCACACCCCTCTCCTCACTCGCCCCCGTCTGTTCCGTACACACTTTGATTTTTTCGGATTCTCCAAAGCCAATTTCGAAGGTCTTTCCGCGACTCCCGAAACATCCGCTTAAAAAAAAAAGTAATTAATGCTCCACTTAAGGGGGAAAAGCAAGGTCATCATAATAAAGACAATCTGCAGTAAAATGTGATTCGGAGCATTTTTCAAACTACCTTAAGGCAAGTATTTTATTTTTTTTTAAGAAGCGTGACGAGTTTACATAAGGAAGCCACAATAACTGACAGGCGTTCGTTTGCTGCTCCCGACCCCGATTATTTTACCTTTATGAATGAATTTGCCTTCTTCCAAATCCCATCTGCCCCGCGGTGTTTTGATTGGCTGCCGTTGCCGATAAGGAGGGGGGTCTTATTCCACGACGTTCTCTTGTTTTTGTTTTATTGCTTATTCGTGTCACTTTGCAGACGACTGCAGGATCTGCAGCACCGAGGGACGGCGCGACAAAAACATCGATCTTGAATTCTTACCCTTCTATTCGCTCGAGTCTGTCACTTCGGATCCCCCTCCACCGCGACACGCGAGCGGGAAAATAAATGGCAAACGGGTGAAGCGGCGTTTGAGTTTCGTCATCATAAACATCACTTTCCCGTGTAATTACCTGACGTATGGCCGCGGTTAGTGCGTCTCACGTGAGAAGCTACAGATGCTTTATGACAGCCGTGTAATGCGGCGTCGACTTAAATGTCTGCGGGTAAATGTGATGCATGAAAAACCCATTAAAATGTCCGTTGTCATATTGCGTGTGCGGCTTGTGTTTGGGTCATTTATCTGCGGGAGTAGAGAAACACGAGTGGCAGACAAATGGAGCCCAAAGTGGGAAAGCAGGTAAATGTCCAACGGCAGACTGTGCATCAAGCAGGAAGAAACGCAAACGGTGTGTTCAGTCGCAAGGAATCAGCAATACGTGTGAGTGTTGGATGTGTGTGAATGAAATGCCACCAGACCTCCAGCCACAACAGTAAAAAAATAGGAATGCTACACATTACCACAAACTACTTGAGAACTCGGGCTGTATTTTCAAGTGCAGGAACCTCTATGACCAACAGGGCTGATTCCACGATTTTCCACCAAATAACATTTGTTTGGAGCCACAAAGCATGCTAATTATGTTATTTTATAAAAAAAAAAAATGTAATTGCTATACATGCAAAAAATAATAAAAAATCATTTCAATTGTACAATTCAGATATATTTTAGTAAATTTCTTGCATTTTTGGCCATTTTATTAAAAAATATTTTTCATGGATTTTCCCGATTTAACCCATTTTATACATCTTGGCTATTTTAGCCTCTTTAGCTATTCAGTAGTCAGTTTTAGCTATACTGGCAATTTTTAAAAAAAAAAATCATTTGGTCTCTAATTTCTTTTCTGTGTTTCCTTTTTTCTTTATTTTCCTTTCTCTCCTTTTTCTATTTTTCCCACAGCACCAACAAATTTCCGAAAGAAAAGGAAAAGCTATACAGCAGAATTTTTGTCCATCTTCTGCGTTCATCACGCGCGCAAAACATCAGAGTATTACCACGGATGGCCTGTGGGGGCAGTGTTGTGCAGTATAGTAGCACTCGCACACTGAAGATGTATTGAGTAACGAATAACACCAGATTATCACATTGAACTGCACCGCTGTGGTACGTTGTTGTGATCAGATCAGGGTCTTCCATGAATTGATTGTTTTGGCTGCAGCGCTACAAGTGTGCGCTGGTAGGAATCGCTGGTAGACAGTACATCAAGTTCTTTTAATAAACCTGCAATTTTCCACCCTGGCTTTGGCTCTTCTGTAACTAATTCCCTCATTATCTGACTCATACATCAAATATCTGCCTGCATGACTCACCGTTTGTCACAAAGGACTCATTGCTGCACTCGGACTTGCCACCACTCTTCCAGATGGTATTACATCCTGCAGGAGTATATCTGTGGTGCGAAACCAGAGCGGGGGAATGATTCCCAGGAGGTGGGGGGTGATGTGGTGGTGGTGGGGGGGGGTCTAAGGAAGAAGGGATGAAGTGGAGGGAGGGTGGGCTTGTAGCTTTCTTTCCCAAGCGTGCCTAGTTTTTGTAGGTTTTTATGAGAAATTAAGTTATAAATGAATGTGTGTTGTTAATTTACCCTCAAACTTTTTTTTTTTAATTTTAGCATTTTTCATTCCTTCATTCCGAAGGTTTGCTTTTGCACAGCAACGTTTTGAAATTGTTTACATGGAAACAGCAGAAACACTGAATCCAAGGTAATTGGGGCATTTTGTAATGTGTCGTGTTTTTGTAATGACACCGAACACACACACTCACACACACACACACACACACACACACACACACACACACACACACACACACACACACGCGCACACGCACGAAAAAGACGAGATCATAGGTCCATATAATTAGAACCTGTGTGGATTCTGCAGATATAATTCCTCAGCATCTTGTAAAGAAACTTCCTCCGCTCTGCTTCAGCATTTGAACGCACCAGGACGAGTCAGAGAATTACGAACCAATCAGAGGACACCTTTCAAAATGTATATATACCACATGGTATCAAATTGACCAAACACGTTTCTCGTTACTGGCCGTTAGTTGTGCGTTGTGTACACGAGCTGATAATACGCTGTATTACATCAAAAAAGAGGAATTTAGGCAAAATTAGACGGTGACAAATAGTGATGGCTTTGAGCAACACGTCCGCTATTTTTTTGGGCGTCTTTTCCGAAAATTGACCGTCCAAATGACGGCTGGACGGCTCGCTGCCTAAAACCAGGGATCTAGTGAGCATGTGCAGGAGAGTCATTTACTACAGCGTAGTAGCAGCGTCTCTGCCGTTCATAGAGACACGGCATTTTCAAAAAGTTCTACCAAGTATTAGGGCCACTAAAGAAAAAATTAATTCCGAGGTAAAAATATAAAATGTTTTAATCCTCATGCACGTCCAGAAAAAAGTCAAAAATCAAAGTCGAGATAAAAAAAAAAAAAAATTTAACCTACGAAATAAATTTTAAAATAAATCTCGACTTTGACCTTTTGGCTTTATTCTGAAGCGCATGAGTGTTGTTGTTTTGTTTTTTTAGCCTCTGAATTTTTTTTTCCAGTTGCCCTAATACTCTTCCCTAAAAACGAAAGTTTTCCGTTTTGACTAAAACACGTTGTGTAAATGTGGCTTGAATCACTGTGTGAGTAGGATTACTTTAATACCACCTGGCTCAGTATATCCACCACCTTCAGCATGTTGGTACGAAGGTACTTTCCCTCCGAAGGCTCCTCTGGGTTTTTTTTTCACACTTATCGCTGCATTGATCAAGCTGTTCAACCACAAAAGTGCTATTCAGCGCAAAGATTAATCCGAGCCATAGAGTCGGATGAAATAAACGAGTAAAGCATTTGATTTGTGTGTTTAAAGTTTGCGTATACTTTTATATTTAATCGAAGTAGGAGGATTTATTAGCGAGGTCAGAGCGCAACCTAATAAAATCACTACGCAGTATTGATTGCGCCCTATTTACTGGTACGGAACATTTCGCGAGCGCGCTGTGATGCAAATGAAATACTTTGAGCAATAAAATGAGGATTTAGTGTACGTTTCCTGCACAGAGGGTGAAGACAGCAGGAGCAGCCAGACTCCAGATTTCCTGGCATCGGCTGCTTGATACTGTAGTTCTGCAGTGACGGAGCAACAATGGAGTTTACACACACACACACACACACACACATGCCCACGGTGGAATTAGCTGGAAATGACGGGCTTATCCATGTGGGCAGTGACCGTGCTCCCTGCGTACCTCGGCCCCCGAATAACACCCAAAGTTTTAATACTCGGCTCAAAGTCATTATCAATTCCTTTCCCTGCCAAATCTATTTACAGCGCCCTCCACCAGTTTAAATTGGAAGATTACTCTTTAGTCCATACAATTTAGAGAAAGCGCAGCATTTCCATCACCGCCAGGCTTTGAAATCAATACGTCAATAAACCTACATCTTTTTCTATCCACCCCCACCCGCACTGCTGGGCGCATGCAACTTTAAACATCCTGCACGCGCTCACAGATATTTGCATTATTATACGTTCACAATTCCAATCTGCGCCGCGGCGCATTTTATTGTGAGTCACAGCAAATTTCTTTATTTTCTACGTTCCTCCACAGCCAGTCGCTCTCAAACGAATGAATCAAGAGAACATAGAAACACACTATATTTCAAGACCCGCATGCTGTGAATGCTTATCATTTAAATAGTGAGGCCCATTATCGTTCGAGATAAATTTCAACATGTTTTGCGAGGGGGTGGGGGGTGGGGGGTGGGGGGGGGGGGGGGACTGCAGCAAATTAACTGTCGCGTCATTTATCAGTGTGCTCCCCGCTCAGCAAAACTTCTGTATCTACAACTCGGCTATCACATTAGTAATCTCCCCCCCGGCAAATAGCCCTCGCCATGTTTTATTCATGCTGCCGCCTGAACTCTGGCCCGGCTCAAGCCGGCGCAGGGGTTGAAGATGGAGCACGTTAACTTATTTATCGCGCGTTACGACGAGACGCCAGGAGCCCACCACAGCGTGATGCCCCCCCCACTCCCCCCCGCCCGCCGCCTGTTGCACAAGAAAGAAAAAAAAACCCCTGCTGACTGGGGTGAAACTCAATGCTTCCCCTGTCTTTACCAGATAAGGATCCAGACCTCCGCCAGTCGCCACTGAGCTTCTTCCCTCCATCGGCCTCAGACCGGCGGCACGCACAGACTTTCCCGTCATCGAGCTGGCAAACGAAATGAGGAAGGACAATCTCTTCTCATCACTTCTGTGGCCTTTTGTCTGCTGTTTTACTGACAATGAGGGATCTCTCTCTCTCTCTCTCTCTCTCTCTCTCTCTCTCTCTCTCTCTCTCTCTCTCTCTCTCTCTCTCTCTCTCTCTCTCTCTCTCTCTCTCTCTCTCTCTCTCTCTCTCACATGTGACTGTACCCGAGACATGGAGATGATCAATTACCCTCCATGTCTTCGCCCCATCGAACACGTTGGCGTTGCCTTAATGAAAGGAGCGTGGGCGCGGCGGTGTGGGCTCAGAGACTCTGGGGAGGCAAAAAGGAACAAAGTGAGAATTTCAATTTTCCTGCAATTTTGTGTGTTAGGAAACCCTTGTGCGAAAGTATCTCTACAGAATAAAAGCATCTTGCAAAGCAGCAATCGATTTCATAGCGCAGGTGCCTGCCGGCTGCTTTTGGCCTTCCTTTAGTGTTTTCTTTTTTCTCCTTTTCTTTTATTATTGCCAGCGTGCAAAGAGCAGAGTCAGAACACGGGAATAAATCACCGCTTGTTATTTGAAGTGTTCCAGCTAACAGACTTTACCCGAGAACTAAGGTTGATTATTAATCCGTTGTGTCAGGATTCAGGTTTGTCTCCAGGGTTTTTGTGAGATTCTGTCTTTTGGTTTCCGGCTGCTTGAGTGTCCGCCACCCCCCCCCCCCCCCCAATCCTCCTCCTGCCTGATTGCTGCTCCCCGCCCTGATGTGTTTCACCGGAGGGTGTGATAGTTGTCACCTGGTGGCGTTAGAATACAGGATAATGGGCTATTCTGTCACGAATATTGGTATGTCCAGTTTGGATTGTTAAAAATAATACTACATTAATCCAATGGAGAAGTTCTTTGTTTTCATCCAATTAAAACTTCAAAAGGAAGAACACACTGTTGTTGAACATCCTATAGCCTTCATGTACTGATAGAAGAAAAAAACACCACAACACATAAGTATTGATTTTCAACACACTGTTGCCATCACTTTTATTATTCAGACAATTTCTGTTGTGCAGACACACGAGAAACTTCGTCTGGATAATCCAGGTAGGATTGTACGAGTCGCACCCACTACAGGAGGCTGTGAAATCAATGTGAAAACATATGGACCACAAATGACTTAAAAAAACGGGTCATGGCTTCTCCAGAACGTTCGAATTAACATTAATAATATAAAGTGTGCCAACGCAAACGGTGATGGGATTAATCCGCAGTGAGTAATTTGATGATATTTGATGTAATAATTGGCTCAAATGGAACACGCTGAGTCCAGAGTGACCTCCAGACCTTAGAGAGCGAGCTCTCCGGGCCGCGGCGGCTCAACTGAAACTGATTTTAATCAGCTCAATAAAAAAAACAGCCGAGGACTTGTGATGGTTTGTGAGACTTGACTCTGCTCCAGCTTTAATTTAAAGGTTTAGTGAAGAAGGTTTTTACTACACTAACTCTTCAAAAAAAAAAAAAGTGTAGATTCCTGCTCCTGAGATAGAATTGTGGATTTAGTGAAATCCCTTTACAGCAGTCATAGTGCGGCTGTAGCACTGCTGCATTATTACAGCTTACTCCTATAAGCCGCGTTTCCCCACAAAGGTTAACGACACGTTTTGAGCCGGGATGAGCAGCCCTGTGTTCTGTCCCCCCCTACCAGGCCTTACGAGGAAAACCCCAATCGTTTAATCCGACAACAAGCCTTTCATTTGTATTTAAACATTCGCTTCATTCCGAGCACGTGGAGACTTTTGGACGTCTCTCCACCTCTTTCTCGTTCATATGTTTTATAGATGATGTTGCACGATGCGGGGCTCGATTGCTGGAGGTCGAACTTCGGCTCATCTATAAGTGATAACTCGCAGAGCACAAGAAACTCCTCCGATGGGGGGTCACCCCCCTCCAAAAAAAGAAAAAAGAATCCTGTCTTAATCAAAAGGAATTCCAAAACACGGCTTTGTCTCATCTCTACAGGCTGCAAATGCCTTGCGAAGTTAATTATTAGTAATTAGCGGGATTTCGTTGAAGGCGTAAACAAAGAAAATTTATGAACTCAGCGAACCGCTTCCCAGCTCCCCCCTTAAATCATGCAAACGTTTCTGCTCCCCGCCGAGCGGCCATGTTGGATTCATCCGGGGGAGATTTATCGATTCCGCCCGGACTTCAATTGGTTTCAACTCCGCTTTCCTTTTTAATTTACAGCCGGGGCGCCGGATTAGTGAGGACGCCACAAATTAGCACTTCCCAAAATCATCTTGCAGGGTTGTTTTTTTTTTCTTTTTTTTTCTGGAGATCATACATCAAAAAACAGATTTTACAAACATATGGTGTTTAACCTCGGGAACAAAGGGCGGCGTTTTGCACGCCGGCTCATTACGAGCGAGCGCTGACGGCTTTATTAACATGTCACCGGCTCAGAATGAATCAAGAGCAGGAAAAGTCAACTTGTTGGCTTTGTGTTCGCAAATTGTCAGATGAGGTCGGACGTGTGGGGGGGAGAGGAGGGGGGGGGGGGGTGAGCTTCTTTTGTGGGACAATAACAGCAGATCCTGACATTTTAAAGACGTGACAAGCTTTCGAGATAATGAGGCCCGACTGGAACAGAAGGTGTCGTCAAACTTTCAAGCTTTAACTGACTGAAAACCCATCTTCCTTGAGTACGCTCGTGAAATCAAATCCATGTGATTGAATTATTGGGGATATGTAATGTCACAGAGTTTCTACTCACACACACACACAACTAAGTGACTGGACGTAATGACGGTGAACTTTGCTGGGGGGGGTTGGCAGCTGTTACTTCAGGAGGTAAAGAAATTCACCCACCCTGCATCGTGATAAAAAGCCACTACACAAATATTTGCAATCACTTCTAACAGGGTAAAACTATTAACTCTGAATTCACTTCCATACTTCGCATATTCTAACACTGGAGAGTAAGTTCAGGCAGGATTCTGGATGTTCTGGATTGGATGGATGATATTGGTGTCACCAGCTGATCCATTGGATCACTAATACATCAACACATCATCAGTCGAGTAAAACTAACTTGTCTCACGATAAACTGTATATATAAAACTTGTGCGTAGTATATAGTTAATATGTATTGTACAAATAGTATTAGTCCTTTAGAGAGCATAGAGAGTTTTTTTAATCTCGGTTGTCTTGGATCTTCTCCCACCTGTGTCCTCCCGTTCCCTGTGTATTTAAACCATCTCCCTCTGCCGTCTTGTCGCTCCTGTTTCCTGGACTAGTTTCTAAATAAACCTGATTTAATGGAACTCCGCGAGTCTGTCTCTAAGGCCACGTTTACACGCACCTGGGTATCTGAAAAAACTGTGATATTTCTCTGCCTTTGGGCCGCGCATTTACACATAAACGCAGCGACGACTCACCATTGACTATCATGGCTTCATGCTTCTCGCTACACTGCCCCCTACAGGTGTGGCTGCTCATAGCAGCTCTGAACCAGGTGTATATGTGGGTCAGTGTAAATGAAGATTTATTTTTATTTTTTTAAAGGTAGAGGGGGGAAATGTTTGTTTTTGTAAAAGCCCAGTTACGTGTAAACGTGGCCTTAAGGTAGGAGAAATAACTGTTTTGGGTTTTTTTTAAACTCAGGTACGCGTAAACGTGGCCTAAGTGTCTGTGTGAAGTCCCTGTGTGTCTCATCTCACGTTTCCAATTATCCAATTGTCTTCTTCCTTTTGTTTGCTCCAATCTGTTTCACCTGTGTTCTTCCTTTTCCAGTGTATTTAAACCCTCTCCCTCCGTCATGGCTCTTCTGCTTTAAAAAAAAAAAAAAAAAAAAAAACTATTTTTCTCGCATCAAGTCTTCAGTCTGCCTTTGGGTTCAGCTGTCACCTAAAAAAAAAATAAAAAAGCCACAACAACACTCACAAAAAACATTAAGGGAAAAGTGTTTTCAGAGCAAAGAATCTGATTCCGTCACGATGAAAAAAAACCTCCAGATGGTTTTGACGTCCATCATAATTTCTGTTTTGCCCTGCTGAGTCAGCGAAATTAATGCAGGTGAAAGAAAAAAAAGAGAAGAATCAATGAGATGATGGGAAGGCTGGTGGGACCCGGAGAACAGAAAAGAGGACAAAACTAACCGGGCTTCAGTTTTTCTGAAGGTCATTTTACAGTTTAATGGGCTTGGAAGCTCATTTAGTGAGGAAGTGGTTTTCGTCTCGATGTTCTCCTGAAGGACTCAGGAGATTCTGATTTTCCACACGGGGCAGATTTTCATATAAACACTTTGCGGTTTGAATCCATAACACGTCTAACATCAAGTGTTTGGTTTTATCCTTGTGGTTTTATTCATTTACTCGCTATTTATTGACCTTGAATCTTATTTCACATATTGGCAAATCTAGAAATACAAATCTATGAAGCCAAATCAAACATTTACGTGAAGGTTTAATCATTTCCATTTAACTTTGGTCAATAAAACCTCTTACTTTTATAATCTCTTATTGATATTTTTTCTTATAAATTTAAGAATATTTTACTGTTTGAAAAGAAACCACTGAAATTGACAGGAAACTATAGGATCGGAACAAAAGTGGCTGAAATGAGTCGCTGTTGGAAAAGTTAGTTTTTTTCTTTTACTGAGAAATCTCGATCAAGAAGTTAAACGAAGATGGGAACAGGACTTGAATTCTCTGCGTTTCTTGCATTTACACAGAAACGCTGCTACGAGTCACCACAAAGGATGATTCCTGAAAATTACGGCCACAGTGGAGATTTAGATAAACTCTGCATGGGTACGTCTGAATTCTCCCCCCCCGTCTCCTTTCCCTTGTGATTAATGTCACACTTCGTGGAGTTGTGGGGTTTTTTTGTTTGTTTTTTTCAGGATCGTGATTGCCTGTCATGGCTTCATGCTTCTCATTACACTGCCCCCTAGAGGTTTGGCATGGTAGCTCTGAACCATGCGGGTCAGTGTAAATGAAGATTTTTTTTGTAAACGTAGAGGGGGGATTTCGTATTTACCAAGTAAATACAGGGCCAGTAAACACTGACACTGATAGTTTTAAATATCCAAGGTGAATGCATCATCAAATTGCAAAATCTGGAAGAATTTTCATGACCTTTTAAGTGTTTTTATGATTTTCCCTTAAGTTAATCAATTAGTTTAACCTTGAACAGAATTTGAGAAGTTTATTGGTAAAAAGAAAATACTCTTATCGTAATAAAATATTTTAACTCAAACAACCGTAACCAAACCATTTTCTCCCATACGTTGTAATATCTGGATTGTTTTCTTAAATAAACAATCCAGTGATTGTGATGACAAGATTGCTTGTGACGAGCACTTATGCAGATGATGTTAATGTCTTTGTGTTTCGAGTGCAACTTTTATTTTGCTCCCAATTTCCCCCAGCTGTGAGTAGGACCTGTTTTATTTATTCATTTATTTTTATTCATTCACCCATCACATGTTTATCTGGAGCAGTGATTCAGGAGAGAAGCAGTTTGGTGACTTTGTTGTTTTCGGTCATTCGGCCAATAGATTTTGTGAATTAACCGCAGTGAATCAGTCTTTATTTATTTATTTTTTTCATCTTTGGGAAATTAATTTCCTTGGCTGCGGTGGTGGGCTGAACTCAGCTCTGCTAAAATGTAATAATCCCTAAACAAAAAGCAGATGGTTTCGATAAGCCACTGTTTCTGGTCCACATCTGCATCTGCGCTTGTTTTCTCTGTCAATTCCAATTATGATCCTTGAACACAGCGTTCTGGTCTCCAGAAGCTAAAAACACAGATTTACCTTAAAGTATTTGTTTGTCCATTATATTGGTAAGACTTGAACACGTCTTACAGCTTTGACATTGGCCTTTAATTTAGTGGTGAAGACGATTCACAGCTTCTCACTTGTCTGGACACGATCAGGGCTTGTTGTTTGCATTATTTCATTCTTGCCACATGTGTTCAAATTCATGGATCTCTAAATGTAAGAATGCAGTAATTATGCTCGAAGCAAGTACGTGATTCACTTCTGGGTGAGACAAAAAAAAAACGTTACCATGAAGGGGAATTGCTAAAACTTAAAAAAAAATTAAAAAAGTGTTAAATCACGAGCACATAAAAAGAAAAAGAAAAGAAAAGAAAATGAATACTTGAGGTAGTTGAAATAGGAAATTGTATGTAATTTTAATGTAAACTACTCGCACATGTGCAGTAGCAGCGCTATAGAAAACTTAGGTCCTCCGCCGTTTCAACTGAGACACAGTTGGAGCATTTTCAGAAAGTTGCTTTTTCCCCCATTTACAAAAGAGGAGTCCTAAGAAAGAGCACGTCATAACATATAAAACTTGGTATAACTAGAGCTACGCTCAGTAGAGCGCAGACCTTCGCCAACGCCACATTTGTTTGGCGGAACCGAGTTAGCATGGTAGCCGTTAGCTCACATCGACGCCAACTGGGTAGGTCAGGTAGCAACACCACTGTGAAACACTGAGCAGGGAGCGTCTCCATGACAACAGATGCTGATCTCCTTCGATCGCCTCCATGAGGTGCCTCTCTCATCCGCTTTGTATTGGAACATTTTGCACAGTTTTTTGGGGGATTTATTCGGAAATGGTTAGCCGTTAGCATCTCAAAAGCTAAGCGACTGGTCCTTGGATTGGATGATGACGAATCATTCCCGCAGTCAGTAGTTCTTGTTGGTAAAATACATACATACCAAGAGTTATTTAAATAAAGAAGACATCTCCAGTGTGTTTAATCCTAACGGGCCGAGCGGCGTACAGAGGGACGAACATGTCGGAGGGGTCCTCGACAAATCGTTCCATGCCGGCGAGGAACAGGCAGGGGAAGGTGGAGGATGGGTGGGGGGATGGGGTTGAGGGTGGGGGGGGGGGGGGGGGGTTAACGATTCACCACGCTCGCTCGTCACTGTAATCTTCAAAGGATGCTGTTACCGCAGCGCTTCCATGGCTCTCTCTATCCTCTGTGCTCCATCCGGCCCATCCAGGTTACAGAGTGGCAGGTAAAGTGTTAGATTACAGCCTGCGTCGAGCAAAAACAGCTGGGGGAAGAAAAAAAAATTCCCCTTTTGGGATTTATTTTGGTCATTTTACACTTTTTACCATATGTATTTTTTTTTTTAAGCCACATGTGGGAATGATACAGCAATTTCCTCCCCATATCTGTTTGACAGCGGGGCCTCAGGGGCAGGAAGATGGGGGGGGTTATGGTGGGTGGGGGTGTCAGGTAGATGTGAATGGAGTGCCTGATGAAGCAAAGGGGGTGAGGAGGGGAGTACTGTACTGTCACACCCCTCTTTTTTTTTTTTTTTCTGGAGCTTTTAAAGGATCAAAGTTAAACTCCAGCAGAGCGCAGTGGTTGTGACTACAATGCATCAAGGGCGGCGGACGAGAGGAGGAAGAGGAGGAGGAACGAAGGTGTAGCCTAGAGGAGAGAGAGAAGGGGTGGTGGGGGGGGGTTACAAGGGTGGAGAGGAGAGGGAGCTGGCGCTCGGAGTCGAACAGAGGGGAGGAAACACCCAGCCAAACTTCTGTTGCCAGCACATTTCATCCTATTGTCTGTTTTTTGTTCTCTTCTGTTTTCAATGAGCTTTTCCAGTCACAGTCCGCTGCCTAGATGAAGCTTTGGGCCACCAGTTTGGAAACGATCTAAGGCTACACACCAGCCCCCCCCCCCAACAAGTTTCTGACACCCACCTTTGCCAAGTAGTATTTGCCCCTTCCCCTTTCCTGCTGTTTGGGCAAACAAGGGCGGCGACTGCCACTTCGGAGCGTTCCACCACGTTAATATCTCCGAGGCCAAAACATGCTCCGAGGTCCCGACGCCGATGTTTTTGTTTCCCTGTTGTTTGCGGCAGTGAGGTCGTCCGTTACAACTTTATTTCGAGGCTCCGGATACTTTGACACGTGAAGCTTTGGCATGAAGCGGCTGATGAAACTGCACACGGGCCAGAAAGCCGTCGAGAGATTTCAATCGTGACCAAACCCCTGCTTGTCCTTTATTTTTAATTTTTTTTTTCCCCTCCGTGTTCTTGGCAGGTGTGTGTGAATGATTGTGTGTGTGCGTGTGTGTGTGTGTGTGTGTGTGTGTGTGTGTGTGTGTGTGTGTGTGTGTGTGTGTGTGTGTGTGTGTTTTAAACTGAAATGGCACGTCAGCTCAGTGGGCTCTTGTGCAGCAGTGATGAATGTAATTAGTTTCACATCGCTAATGCATAAATAATGACTCCCCCTGGAACGAGGGGATCGTCCTCTGTCAAAATGCTGTCGTGCGCTGCAGCTGAACCCCCCCCCACACACACACACACACACACATACACACCCCAGAAGAGGTTGACATGATAATGCGGGCATCACACCAGCCGGTCCCGCAGCCATGAGAGGGTTTGTGACTCAGCACCACTTGTAGATGTTAAAGAAGGGGTTTGTTTTCTTAGCAGAGCTGAGAGAAAAGCCCAGATAAAAAGAAGCCACAGACGTTTTTTTTGTTTGTTGTTTTTTTCAATAAATACTGACGTTTGCCACCTTTGGACTAAAAAAAAACTAAACAAACAAACAAAAAACCTTTTGAGCCAGAATGTGTGACTGTGGGTTGTTTTTTTTTTCATCCTAAACTCACAATCTTGTTCATACAGAATGCAACACATAGCTGCAAGACATTCAATAATGATGATAATACCACAATAGCATTCATAAGTGCCTTTTCAGAATTTCATAACATTTAAAAAAAAATATTTAACCAATATTTCTTATTTATTTTTATTTTTTTGCATTTTTATTTATTTACTTATTTCTTGCTTAACTTTTTTTTATTATTTTTTTATATTTTAATACTACTGCTACTACTACTGCTAAAATTTAAAAAAAAAATTAAAATTTATAAATTAAATTAATTAAATAATTTTTATTTATTATGGACGGTATTAAAGAAATCTGCAGGTCAAACTGGACAAATTCCACCTCCAAGAAAGTTTTGAGGTCTTTTCCTCCTGCAGAGAATTGCTCGAATGCTGTGTACTGATCAGATCTTCTCAGGATTAAAACATCAACATGTGACTGCTCGCTTATAAAAAGAAATAAAAAAAAAAAACCTCCAGGGGACATCTGATGCGCGGTGGATTCAGTGTGACTGACAGCTGGACAAAGACACTGATGAAAAGTGTGAAGCTGACAAATCCTCCTGCTTCTCATGTAATGACAAGAAACAAGACAGTGGCCATGTAGAAATCTCAATTTCATAGAGTAGAGTGGGATTCAAGCAGGGAAAAAAGTGCTAAAAGAAAGAAAATGACTGGTAAAACTTCATCATTAGGATGTGTAAGTATATATATATGTCTTTGTTTTTCTGCTTTTCTGAAACCAGCGACTCAGCAATTTATCACAAAGTAGAGTGAAAGCAGTTTGTAAAGTCCACGTAACTATTTCAGCTTCTGTGTTTCTAAATTGGTTAGTGAAAGAAAACATTTCCATGAGCCAACAAAAATAGAGAGAAGAAATTCAAAAGCTGCTGTACTTGTCAGACATGTGGCACAACGGTAAACTGGATGAGCTCGGTGACGAATTACAAGCACTTAATGTCGTGTAATTTGTTTCTATGTTGTTGAAAGAGCATTTATGAGAGACTGTTTCAGGTCGAAGGGCCAGAAAGTCTCAAATTTGATAAAAAAAAAGAACCTTGGAATTGAAAAAGGTCACAACCAGATAAACTTTGAATTCATTGAGGAATCCTTCTAACCTCAGTTTTAAAGTTTGACTGAAAAATAAATCCTCACACAACGCTTAATATTCTTATTTGAATCTACTTCAGTACTTTCTCTGTATCTGTTCACTGTGGAATGATAGATTGCTTCACTACAGGAAGTTTAAGATTCACTCATTAACATAAAACGTCTTGAATTTGAAATAAAACAAATGAGCTTAGAGTGTGTGTGTGTGTGTGTGTGTGTGTGTGTGTGTGTGTGTGTGTGTGTGTGTGTGTGTGTGTGTGTGTGTGTGTGTGTGTGTGTGTGTGTGTGTGTGTGTGTGTGTGTGTGTGTGTGTGTGTGTGTGTGTGTGTGTGTGTGTGTGTGTGTGTGTGTGTGTGCGCGCGCTTAATCTACATAATGCTAATAGAAAAATGTTCATATTCTAAATCCAGTTAATATGAACTTTTAGAAAGAATAAGTGAATAAAGTAATCAGACGGAGTAGTTGGGTTTTTTTTTAACAGTTTTTTCTGGATGGATGGATGGATGGATGGATGGATGGATGGATGGATGGACGGAACATCAACAGACCAAAGCAGTTTTTTTAAAGTCTTTTGGAAGCCGTTGAAAAATAATCCCCCGTCTTCATGTCTGCCATTCATTTGTGTCCATATCCAGGAACCTTTTCAGCAGATCGTATCGGCGCACTATGGCGAGTCTTTGAGAATAAATACTGCACGGAGTGTGAAGGCCCGTGCATCTCAATCACTGATCAAAAGACCCCCCCCCCCCCCACCTCCCCCACCCCACCCCAGGCAAACAGGGAATATACACTGTAAACAAACACGCCGACAGATTCATAACAGATGTAGTGATACTGGTGTTTGTGCTCCAATCCTTTCTAGATTACCTTAGCCATAAAATGTAATTAGGAGGCAAAGATAAAGAGCAGTTAGTTAGTTTTTTTGGGGTTTTTTTTTCAAACAAGCACTCAGATGGTAACGATGCTTTTCGTTGGTGTTGGGTAATCTCCCTGTAGGTGTTTCTGATATTCCCCTCCACGTGTGAATTGAGGCCGTTTTCTAATCCGATGGGGCGTCGCTCCTCTCTCTCCTCTCTCTCCTCTCGCTCCTCTCTCTCCTCTCTCTCCTCTCTCTCCTCTCTCTCCTCTCTCTCCTCTCGCTCCTCTCGCTCCTCTCTCTCCTCTCGCTCCTCCACCCGTTTCGTTCAGCAATGCAAACAATGTCTGACGAAAAAAAAAAAAAAAAACACCCCGAAGCTTATCTGCCTGTCACGGCCCCAGACTCCCAACAAGGACTGGATCTGATTTTTTAAAATCTTTGATTCCGACTCAACAACGGTGGTCTCTGCCCCGGAGCCGGGAAGCGAAACAGGCTCATTAAATTTCACAGAATCAGCGCAGACACGGTAAAAACGCCGAGCGCTGGCAGCCAGGCCTTCTGCCGGCGGCGGGAACTGGATATGCACGTCGGACACGGGCGACCGACGCAAAACCTCGACGGAATAAAAACTTTTCTGGTCTCGCCCCCCCCCGCCGCCCGAGCTTCCCTCGGACCACCTGTTGGCTTTTCCACCGCACCGCGCGGGGGGGGGGGCGGGCTCAGCGCCACCTTTGGGGTGAAGCGTTTGAGGGGGGGTGGTGTCAGCTGTATTCAGACGTCATGAAGGGTTCCAAGACGTTTTTTTAACGACTGGCTAACCCCCCCCCCCCCCCCGTCACTAGCACCACTAATTCATTAATGATAAATGTACTCGATCTGACAGGATGATTAATGTTACACTATGAGTGGGCTTCATGCATGGGAGACTTTGGTGGAGTCATTTTTCCTTTTTTTTTTTTTTTCGACCAATATTACTAAATGACAGATCTCCAACCGTTGTTAGCCGGGTGGGGGGGGGGGGATGTGCAGTGTGCACTATTCACTTCTCACTGCAGCGATGGGACGGGAGGACTGTCCTCGGGATTTGTGCTCCTTTTCATGTTGCTCTGTAAGTTGGCTTGGCCGGAGGCGGTGCGTCGTTTGTCCTTGAGGGTTGCGATTTTCTCATGTCGCATTATTTTCGACTTCAGATAAAGAAGCAACAGTCTGAGGTCAATTTCGTCTCGCTGGCGGTGGTTGGAGCGCCGCCACTGACGGGGTTTGCACGGAGAGCGGGCAAATTCTACACCGAATTTTTTTGGGAGGATTAAATTAAGAATAATCTTTAACATTTGTTTACGCGATAATGTTTTCAAGTGAAAAAAACGCAACGCATTTCTGCTAATTTCCATATAAACAGACAACAAACACGGGTCAGACGTGCATATCGGCATCATACTGACCTATAATAACGCAACCGCAAATTTTCCTTCACTGCAAAGAAGTATTTTCAGGCTGTTAGTCAAGTTCAGCAAAAATATATTTAATTCTATGTTGATTTTTAATGAGTGCATGTATTTGTGGTAAAAAGGAAATTAAATTCTTTTTATAAAATTGCACTTTTGTGCATAATTCAGTAAATTCTTCCCCCACAATTTGACTTGGCCTCCAAATCCCATCAACAGCACCTGAGATCTTCTCTCCCACGGTGCTTTTCTTCAGACTAATGCTGATTAAAGCCCCGGTGCCTCTCAGCGTGCACGATTCCAACGTTCCGCGGCGTCTTTCCACAGATTCGCACTCACAGTTTGGCCTTCGTGCAAATGCAAATTTCTTCAGCGCTGTGTTCTGCTAATTACTGAAACACTGTGATGCGATAAACAAGTTAGAATCAGCCGCTGCTTTAATTGAAAAATATCAGATTGGCAGAATATCAGCCCACTATTGAGTCTCTAACTGTGCAGTTTAAGCCCGCAGGCTTCGTGTCTGACACATGATAAACCCATTTAATGATCAATAATAGTTCCAAGAAAGCTCGGTTAAATATATCTCCATGCGTCTGTTTGGTTATTTGAGGAAAGTGAATCTTTTTTCTTTTTCTTTCTTTCTGTATATGAATCTATTCAGACACTTATGTGGGATTAGAAACTGGCAACCAAAGTGTGTAAAAGAGCAGGAACAAGTAAAAAAAAAAAAGAAAGATATCTAGACACAAAATGAATGAGGTCGACGGGGAGGAGGAAAAGTAAGAATAAGTCAGAAAGGTTGTGGATAAACCGCTCCGTCAAGACATCAGAGTGGAAGGCTTCTCGGTGGAAAGTGTGTATTTGAAACTGAAAGCACGTCCAAAAACAATTTCCTCACTACAGCAGCAGGGTAGATTTTGGCCGGCCCGTCTTCTCAGTGGCCGACGCAAATGAAGACGTTGCCTCGTGAAGTGATTACCTGTTAATAATGCTCAGTGGGCTTTGTGAGGCAGCGAGCTTCAATCCAATTAGTCCTCATTCAGGAGCGACGGATTCCTGCAGTCAGTGGGAAACCTAAAAAAAAAAAAAGAAAATCTGTTTTACGTTTGGAAATGAGTTTGTTTTTTTGGTTTTTTTTTCAAACAGAAGCACGTGTGCATGAAAAGAGCGACTTTCATAACGGAGTGCATTATTGGATGATGGTTTTTTTTCTCCGTGAAAGTCCAGACGCATTGTGAATTCGACACCCTCAGACGTCCCGGAGGGCGAAAGCATATGACAAGGGGTGTCGGTTTGAAATGAAAAAGTTCCTCCGAATGAAGAATGCCACACACACACACACACACGCACACACACGCAGGGCGGAGAATATACACGGTGATAAAAGTGACCTTTTCTATCAGCTGCCGCCATCGAAGGCGAGTCCTTCAAGGCACGGAGGAGGAGAGAGAGAGAGAGAGAGGCTCTCTGGATGTCATGAAACGCTGCTGTAAATAAATCAGTACGAGGGAAATCAGACTCTGAATATTACACAAGGTGCCCGTACTGTGACATTTCTCCTGCAAACACACACACACACACACACACACACACACACACACACACACACACACCTGTGCAGACTCCACAGTGAAGACGCTATTATTATCCCTTTAATTAATCTGGACAGTGGATAAACAGTGTGTTTAACCGTGTTTCTCTCTGTGATACACTTTATGTGTCGTCGCTGATTTTGGGCCCAACTTCTGCCGACATAGAAATAAATAAACCACTTTGTAATAATAATAATAATTATTATTATTATTATCGCAAAGTTTTGGGGAAAACTGCACCAACAACTTGCTCGCGGTCGTCATTAAAAAGCACCGGGTAACTAGAAACTTCAGGAGGGATTGCCTTGAAAACAGTTAATCCGCCCACATGCACACAAGAGGTCAGAGAAACGCTGAATAACAATACGAGGTTGGGCTGAAATCATTACTAATGAGCCTTTTGTGTGGAAAGGTGTGTGTGCATATTTGGACTGTTTAAGCTTGATTGTCTATATAGAACGAGGTGCGGTGTCCGACGTATCGCCTGTGGTCCAAAACCAACACAGCCCGAAGGTCCAAATCTGGTCGGCAGGATAACTTGGTAATCTGTGTAAAAATCACAAAGACAATTTAGAAGAAAGAACGGCCTTGAGTCAAACTTCTGTGGTTTTTAGTACACCCTGGAAAGAAAGTGTGATATTTTAGAGTTTATTGTGTTGTCCTCAAAGTGCGGCATTTCCTGCTTATAGTAACACAATCTAAATTTGAAATAGCTCAAATGGCTAAAAGAGCTAAAATTGCTTAAGTTGGCAAAAGAAAAAAAAAAAAAAAAGAGGAAACGGCTAAAATGGTGAAAAACGTCCAGTGAAGTTGTTAACAAGGCTAAAGAAACAAAGACAACTTCAACTACTGGGAAATGTATAAATGGCAAAACAAGCAGAAAAGCTTTTTTTTTGTTTTGTTTTGTTTATTTTGTTTATTGTTTTTGTTTAAAATAAACAAAACTAAAAAAAAAAAAAAACTAAATGAAAAACATTTCCTAAAGAGATCTCTCCTGTAGTAAAACTATATAAACACAACTTCATGAGCAGCCTCCAATGTTTCCGCCGTTGTCGTGTAAAACGGACATCGTTTTCAAGACGTTGTCGTTTAAATATGCTGAGAGATTATTTTCTTCACACGTTGGTTCAAAATGAAACAACAGAGATGGAAATAAGACGCTTCATTCATTTTCACATAAATAACACAGGAATCCACGATAATCACTCAAACTGAATTTCCTCCGAAGGTTGGAGAGGGAATAATAAATACACGCTCTTCAAAGTTTCATGAGTTTTTCATGAATTTCCCGTCACATGAGTCAGGACGGCACAAATAGCAAGAAGCACAACAAACCCGACCAGAACTGAAGGGATTACTACAATCTGACGCCGCACTCCAACAGAAAAATAAGGAAATGCGATTGTGAATACTTCCTTCCACTTTAATCCTCTGCCAAGTCATAAATACCAGAAAACCCTCTTTATTAACCTGTGTAATCCATTACTAGATGTCTTTCAAAAGCGCATGATCACTGATGTGTTTTCTTAATTACGACACAGAAATATACTTGATGCTGATGATTCGTCTGAAACTGAATCCAAATATCTGCTTCAATGCTCATAACGTCTAAATCTTTTTTTTCCCCCCCAACAGATTTTTCTGGAAACGTCGCCAATGAGGAATTTATCTAGTATTTTTAAACAAGTTTTTGTTTGTTTTTTGTCACCGTCACACACGTGCTTGCTCTTTTTTAAAAAAAAATTTTTTGGAGTGCTGCAAAAACAGAAAAGGGCGATATGCGGTGAACAACGCGATACTCAAAGTGACGAAATGCGCCGCGCGTCCTCAGATCTGGGTGATGAAAGTGGATCGTCTTGTCAGGTCTGAATGTCCCGAGTGTCGAAGGAGACAAACAGTAAACGCAGTAAACGCCGACTCCCGCCGCGTCAAAGCTAATAACCGCAGACAAGACTGTGCTTCATCCATTTTTTTTTTTTTTTTTTTTTTTTTTTAATGTCTGTCTTTTCACCTTCAGGCTGTCAGCGTAACCATTTTTCTGACCCGTGGATTATTATTCTTGAGTCCCCGTGTGGCTGTGAAACTCTGGAAGAAGGAGAAACTGAGAGAGAAGTGAACCCCCCCCCCCCCCCCCCCCACCGCCACCACCCCCCCTACCCCCACCACCACCTCCCATTCCTCGGCAGACGGCCTTGATGTGCCTAAAGCGAGAAACAATCCCAGAATTACTCCACTTGAGCCGCTCAGAAAACTTTGGTTGTACTTGGCAGCTCTTTGTTGAGTCAATATGTACAGCAGGTTCAGATTTGAGTCGTCTTTTCACAAACCCGCACACCCCGCCTCCGCCGGCGAACGACGCCGACTCAAATGGAATCTCTAATGGACTCCGCGGGTCACTGGTGGCCGGGCCGGCTCGCGATAGCATCAGTCCTGCAGCGATGACACCACAGGGACGACCGGGTCGGCCCCGGGATTCAGACGGCGGCTAATCTGCCCGCAAGACTGACGCTATCGGCGGTCTCATCTCTGCCGAGAATGAGATCCCTCTCACGACCTTCACCAGATCCTTATCGGGCTCCGACATAAAACACCCAAGTGTGTGTTTGAGCGGGTGGATTGGCAGCCTCGCGTGTGTGTGTGTGTGTGTGTGTGTGTGTGTGTGTGTGTGTGTGTGTGTGTGTGTGTGTGTGTGTGTGTGTGTGTGTGTGTGTGTGTGTGTGTGTGTGTGTGTGTGTGTGTGTGTGTGTGTGTGTGTGTGTGTGTGTGTGTGTGTGTGTGTGTGTGTGTGTGTGTGTGTGTGTGTGTCAGTGGATTGTGAGGCGGCAGCGACTGCGTGAACTCGGGAGTCAGTTGAGAACCCTGTCAAAGGCTCAGTGTGTGTGTGTGTGTGTGTGTGTGTGTGTGTGTGTGTGTGTGTGTGTGTGTGTGTGTGTGAGAGAGTGTTACAGAAACTCTCTCATTCTTTCAATCTTCCCAAAATGTCTAGAAGCCCAGAGAATGGAGGAACTGTATTTTCCAGACTATAAGTTTGATCTGCTAAAAAAAAAGCCCATGATTCTGTTTTCTCAATCACTGCTTTACTCCAGTCAGACTCTCATTTCTTTATCATGCTGTTGTTTTTCATTTCCTGCTACACATCTGATCATTTCTACTGTATAGACATTTTTGGAGAAGTGAAACCTTCATCAAATACGGCACTCGCAGTGTTTTTTTTTTTTCTGCTGTACTGTAATAAATACTGGTGTGTTTTCATACATGAGTCACAAGACAAACTAAAACAAGTAGGACCCATTTATGCTCACCGCTAGATATTTATACTGACATGGAGAAATACTTTCTATACTCTAGAAGCTCATGGATATGGACCAACGGCGCAGTACCAGTAGTAACCACAGAGGAGAGGGGGGGGGCAGTGTTGAGTGAAGATGTGACACATCCAGACGTTTCACTCCCTGAAACGTCTCCCGCCTTCGATGGTGAATCTTCCTCAATATCAACATCAGTGCAACTCCTGCCTTCGTCCTTGTTGACTTTCTTCATCCCTCTGGAATAACAAGGCTCCTCTTCATCTTGGTATTTGGTGTGTTGATTTAGATCTGCGGCCTCTTTGGATGCATGAACGCATAAAGACGGTGACATTTACCAGGTTTGAAGCACACATATTTGCGTATTCGCACAGCATAAGTGACCCTTTACAGCATCACACCTACGATTTAAAAGTACTTTTCTTGACGTACAAATCCTCTGTGAGCACAGTGAGATTAACACCTTTCTAAAGACCTTATGGGAAAAAATGTAGAGCCAAATTGTTGTTTGTTTGGCATTACAAATCGAATATGGTGATAGCTGAATGCTGAATTCTATTGAAGTGAAAAAGGTTTATATCAAGAGGTTTTGTTTTTTTTCCTCACTTTAGTTTTTATTGATTCTTCAACACAGTTTATCCTGAACAAATGTAATTGAGGTTAACGTAGCGAGACAGAAATAGGAGATATAAGAAAAAGAAAGAATGAAGGATAAAGAAAAGTAAAAGCGACAGAAGAGAAAGAGGGGAATAAAAGGGTAATATCCTGTTGGGAGCTTCATTCTATTTCGTCCGCTCTTTTCATCTTCTGTGTTGATTCGTCTTTCAAATGTCTGTCGCCGTCCCGGTTCCTGAAAAAAAGTCCTATTTCTTCCACTTATCTCCGTCTTGTGCTTCTTGTCGTCTCAGTCAATGTGTCAGTTTTTCCATTGTGTAGATTTCTTGTATTATGTCGGTCCTTTGTTCCCATGTCGGTGGATCCACTTTACCCCAATTCCTTGTTATTGCCTTTTTTCTCTCCATCCATTAGTAATATTTTAACCAGATATCTATCCCCTGCATGTATGTCGTTTTCCATTACCCGAAGAAAGTACCATACGGCTCTTAGGAATGTCATATCTTAGTATATGCTGTCCAAAACATCTGTATCTTCGAGCAATTCCACAATATGTGTGTTTGGTCTGTATTTACTATAAAGTTCTCACACACATATGGAAGTACTATGGAATCCCAAAAAGTTTGTTGTTAGTGAATAATTGATTGTAACCCGAGACCCTTGTTCCCCTGGGTCCTCCGGGCACAGAAACATGGACACAGCTTCCCGTTTCACCAAGTTTATTCCAGGAAACACTCCACACACACACACACACACACACACACACACACACACACACACACACACACACACACACACACACACACACACACACACACACACACACACACACACACACACAGACATTCACACACCTGCTGCCTCTTCAGGCTCCGATCCAGCTCTTCTTCCCTCTGTCAGGTCCTCCAGCAGTCCCGTGTCTCCCTGGTGGCTTTGCTGGCCAGACCGTCCTCTTCCCCGGTCTGATCCAGTGTCTCTGTCCAGTGTCTCTGGCTCCTCTGCCTTTCGTCCCTCAGCTGGTAAGAGTGGGGAGGGGCCTAACTCGCCCCTGACGAGACTCAGGTGGGCTCATTTAACTCCTTCTCACGTCCGTTATTTGAATACGAACAGTCATATCGCTGTTAATTGATGGAGTTGAACAAAATCACACGTGTTTTTGATTTTGATTTTAAAATTCCTTCAGTGCTCGTGCGGTGGATTTGTATTTGAAAATGAGCAGATTCCACAGCATTCATTGGCTTCATCTGCACAGCAACAGATTTAATGATAAGATAACAAAAAACATTGTTTTCTGACCCTTCAACCTTGTAGATGTGAAACTTCTCATTAATTCAGGAAAACCCTGAACAAGTTACACCTATTTCAATGTCCAGCATAAATAAATAATTAAATCATATTTTTCATTTAACTGGATGAAAGTTGCCAGATATGGTTACTTGTATTATGAAGTGTGACAAAGGCAAAGTATTTACAACCGACTTGGAGATTTCAGCTCCGGCCTCATATGCATGAGTCAGCAGGAAAAAAACCTTAAAGACTGAGTGGAACTCCTGAGACGAGACAGGTTTAGTATGATGTTGGAGTTCCTCGGATCTCTGCCTCCAGAACTGGACACTACTTTGTCTTCAGGCTTAAAAGAAAAATCGGTCTTCAACAAAGATTGAAATCTGAGGAGACCCTTCAGATGATGGTTGATAGAAAAGAAACCCGAGAGCTAAATGCATATGGGTTGATGTCAACTGGTTTACAAGGTCATCCAGAAACTCCACTCGTCAAAGCCCACAGCTCATTGTCTGATCCACCATATTGACAAAAGAAAATGATCTTTGAGCTGCTTGTAACCTGCTGACCCTGGTGGAAGACTGGAAGCTGCTCAGGCAGCTGAAAGATGATCGGGCTGCAGGAGTTGACCTATACAGTGTCTGGGTATAGGAGACCCCTCTGGGTTACACACTATAATGTACACAAAACTGACGAGACGATGCTTTTGTTGTCTTGGTGAAGTTTCAAGTCAGGGGGGGGGGGGGGGGGAAGGTAGCACTTAACATTAACAGACATTGAGCATGAAACTAGTCCACTCTGGTTTACAATTTCTTGCAATTCAAACAGCACCGAGCTATGACCACCTGACGTCAGACAGAGATGAAACACAAATGGTATAGAAATTCTGACTTAACCTTACCTACCAGACGCCTTGCCATTTTAACTTCCTTTTTTTTTTTTTTAACTGACAGCAGGATGGAACGAACACATTTGTCCCCAACTCTGCGTAAAGATGCACCTCGAGCCAGCGTCAAGAAGCAAGGGGATAAATAGGCATGACTTGCATTGCGGGCTTCTACCTCAGTGATCTATAATTGGTTCACACATTCGGTGCCATTCATCCATTCACACGGAGCACTTCCACACCTCCTGCGATGGCCTTCCATCAGGCACAGGTCGGGGTTTAATGGGCTCACGGACACCGTGGGGATAAACCGACGCAACCACCATCCTGTGACGTCACCCACTGGAACATCTGCTGGATTTGTTAGATCAGTTCAATTGAAATGATCAAAATGTCAATGGAAATTACCGGACATGCGCAAACCCCACATCTTCTAGTTTTAATATGAGCCGAACAGCAGCTGGCCCTCCCTGCCCATCTGCAGCAGTGACCGTTAAGTGCAAGGAGTGTCCAGCGTTTCACACTCCGCTTTCTGATCGTTCTGAGGCCACCATCTGGTTACTCAGGCTGCATTTTTTTTTTTTTATACTTGGACAATGTGAAGGTACTTATGCACTCAGAATGTTAAGCGTCGGCAGTAAAAACGGCATTTGGGACGCAACTTTATGGGAATGTTGTAAACTGACTGTAAACTGACCCCACCTGGGTCAACAGTCATTCATTCAGGGGATTTATTCCACTTCAAGCATCAAGCATTGCCAGGATTTCATGCTTGTTCCCCGATTCAATTGTTTCTTATTCTGAGCAGTGCAGACACGCCAGCATTCAGACACAGAGATCAACCTAATTGATTTTTTTTTTTCCCCTCCCCAAAATTAAATAATAAGCATTTATCTTGATTAAATCAGAGCAAATCTTGCAACAAAAATGAGCGAGCAAACACAGTCAGACACCTAATTTAATCAAATATACCAAGCCAGCTAAGAATTATTGCACTTCCAATATCATTATGTATCTGCTAACACTCCATCCAACACCTCCTGCTGTGTTGTTGATTTTCTTTTTTTCTTCAGTTTTTCTTTTTTCAATAACGCCTACAAAAACAAACAAAATGAATTTCGGTAACCTGCATCAATCACGAACAGCAAACGCAGCCGAAGTGTTCTGTTTCCCCACAAATCAGGCGTGCGGGGCCCGCAGTGATAATGTCACGATTGGATTTCGCAGTGGGAGAAGCAGGTTCATTGAAATCCACGTCGGTGGGCACAGGTGGCTACCCCGTTTTTAGCCGGCGAGGCTGAAAAAAAGAATGGAAGCCATGTGGGAAGAGACAAAACGAGATATGCTGCATAGTGTGGTGATATACACTAGATATGAAGGTATAGATTTTAACATAATTTTATCTATAAGTATCATGGAAAAGGTTAGAATTAGACGAAGAGGGAAGAGAGAGATACATAGACAAAGAATATCATCTGAGGTCAGTATAGACATGCAGGAGAAAGTAGATTAAGGAGATTGGTTAAGATAGAGTGAGTCGATACAAGAGATATAGATCAGAAGACATGAAGTAAATAGAGCTCGGGACAGTTAAATTACACATAGATCAGCAGAAATGGAGAAAGTAGATAGAAGGGACGGGTCAGTTGAGATACAGATACATGAGATCAGTAGAGATAGAGTGCAATAAAAAAAGAAAATAGTTGGAAATAGTCAAGTGCTCACGTATGAATCTATATCTTTGAACTTTCTCTAATTCATGAACTGAATTTTGAAGAACCTGATTCATTTCGATGTTACCAAGTGAAGCAATTCAATTCAGTTGGTCTAACTAGTTCCAACTACTTTCTCTTTTTTTTTTCCAGATCAGTAGAAATTCAGAGAGTCGATGGGAGAGGTTAATTGAAATTCATAGAGAAAGAGGTAAAGACAGAGTAGATAGAGAGAGGGAGATAAGTAGAGACACAGTAGATTTAAGGAAATAACAGTAGAAATATACACAGTAGATAAATGGGAGAGATCCGTTGAGATACGGGGAAGCGATGAAGGTTTTAAGAGTCAGTAGATAAAGAGAGATCAGTATAGATAGCGTTGATAGAATAGAGGGATACGTAGAGGTAGAGTAGATAGAGATGAGGCTCAGTACAAATATAGGGGAGATAGATGGGAGAGGTCAGCTGAGACACAGAGAGGTAATAGAAGATATGAAGGTCAGTAGATATAGATAGAGATTGTAGAGCTAGAAAGTGTAGAGAGAGAGGGGGATGCATAGAATAGGATAGAGGAGGAAGTTATGGACCGACGTCTGTGTGCAGCTGTTGAAAGAGCAGGAATAATAATCAGCGGTCCAACTGTTTAATTGCGGAAAATGAATGAAAAATCCAATTTGTGTGTTTTGTTATTGTCTCACGAACTACATCCGTCTGTGTTTCCTGCACCTGCGCTGGTGGATTACATAGTAGAAGTTTAAAGCATAAACATAAACAGCATCCACGCTCTTTAAAGGAGGGGGACTGGGATTGGGGGCACATGAGTTATGGCCCTGACACAAAATTAAATTGTGTTTTATTTAGAAAAAAAAAGAAAAAAGCAGAGTTTTAAACAGTTTGCTGTAATTCCAGCTGACCTGAGCCAATCCATGTAATGCTTTTCTTTTGGGGAAAATAAAATAAAAAAGGCCTCTCTGACGCTCGCCTCTTTCATAGCATTCAAAGAAATGAATTAAAACAGTGGGGGAGCAACAGAAGGACGCGGAATGAAACCCAGGAGTGAAAAATTGGATTTTGTTTCAAGATCTTGTACGTTAACGCGCTCTTGTTGCTTTGGAATCGCAAATCAGAATTCATTTTCGGAGGGAGACAATGGCGGCGGCATGATCCGTCCTGCACATTCAACACCGGGAGCTGATGAGACCACATGACTCAGCCATGTCGTCTTTTCTTCGCTGCGGCAGAATCCATTATACCTACCCCCTTTGTCGACATCATCTCTGATAGAATGAGAAATCGAGGTGAAACGAGGCCGGCGGGACTCACGGGGAGGATTGATTCTGATGGAAAAAGCCTCTTGTGTTGTCCTGCTCCGCGGCCGGCTCCTTTCAGGCCAGTTTCCTGATTCGAGTACAGCTCCCACACAACTCCGGGCCCGGCTGACTGGATCCACCGGAGCTCCACCGTAAATGATTCATGGACACATGAGCAATATCTGGCCAGATGCAACAGCTCTGTCGCAAAGCGCATATCAAATCGCTCTCAAAGTGCCTATAGCTGGCATAGCTGCTCCGCTATCCGCGGGATCTAAGCCTGTTCGTCACGCTCCCTGGTAGCCCCGTTGCATGCGGGTATGGAAGATGTAGGAGAAACATATAAAATGGATTTAGGGAAAGAAAAATGAGCTCAGGCAGGAAGGAAAGTGATCGCTTGCAATGTTTCACCTTGAAGCGATGCCCCGAGTGTTGTTGGTCCACTGCTGGCTTTCAGACGGGCATTTTAAACAGAGTTTAAAGTTTGTGGGTGATTTTTCAACTGTTGGTGGCCAGATGATACAGATGTTGAGGTGGCTGTAGTTGTTTGCATGTTTTCACACAGACTATACATGCAAAAGATAAAACTCGCTATACTAGAAATACCTATTATAAATATGGTTTAAATGAAAAGGACAATTTGCAGTAATACTCCCATTCTGAAGTATATTGTTGTAAAAACATGAAAAATGTAAATTGTTCCCAAGCAAGTCAAGAAAAAGTCAAGAAGAAGGAGAGGCAGGCTCATCTATCTATCTATCTATCTATCTATCTATCTATCTATCTATCTATCTATCTATCTATCTATCTATCTATCTATCTATCTATCTATCTATCTATCTATCTATCTATCTATCTACCTACCTACCTACCTACCTACCTACCTACCTACCTACCTACCTACCTACCTACCTACCTACCTACCTACCTACCTATCTATCTATCTATCTATCTATCTATCTATCTATCTATCTATCTATCTATCTATCTATCTATCTATCTATCTATCTATCTATCTATCTATCTATCTATCTATCTATCTATCTATCTATCTATCTATCTATCTATCTATCTATCTATCTATCTATTCTTTACTTCCATTCACACAGAATTGGTCAACGTATATATGTAGTTGTCGGTAATCTCTCGCAAATTCCTGAGAAGACGAAGTGGTGTACAGTATTTCCCAAAACTTTCTGGAGTTGCCGTTGTGTTTCACCGAGTCTGCATGTTGAATTTTAACTAGTTGGTTTTGTGAATATTGTTCACGTAGCGGCGCCTTGGTTCTCCTGTATCTTCAACCGGGCAACTCTTGAAGATTTTCTACTGAGTCTACAAAGGGACACGTAAATCTAAAGCCGTTGTCAGACCACCTCACCAACAAGGGATGAAGCGTCTGATGTGTCGCTGTGATGAATGGAAGGATACCGCGGTTGCAGGATTGCAAAGCCAGAAGTACAGATATTCATAAGATGTACTGTAGATGGGGGCATGATATTTATTCTGAGCCGCCCGAAGCTGTTGGCGCCGCACTCCATCCTGCTCTCGCCGTGATTCCACAGCGACTTGTTCCGATTACAGATCAGCGTCGCTGGTTAGGATCACACCACAGGAATTGCGCATTTTAAACCATACGTTTTTATTGCCGGTGTTATGTTGTTTGTATTTTGTGCGGAGGACGTCCAAAATAAGTCATTTGGAATTCACCGCAAACTTTCATGTCCCTGCCTCTTCGCCGAGACGGAGCTTCACAGGCGCAGCGCCTTAAGAAGTGGGTTATTTTCTGGCAGTCACGTCTGCATATTGAGGTTGCGTCAAACTCTGCTATGCCGTGTGGTGGGTTGTTATGAGAGAGTGTTGCAACTGTTGCTGAGAAAATGCTCCCTAAATTTTCGGGGAAGAAAATCCAGCATTTCATTCAGAGCACGGACTATCTGGGGGACCCAGTTCTCACCGATTATGATAATCAGGCCGGCTCTGAGACACACTGGATATGAAAATAAAACTAAATCTTATCAGGCTGATAACATTTTACCCAAATGTAGAAATCAAGACACACACATGCATTACTACCATGCAGTCGGAGACAAACACAGCTATCGGCCCCTAAAGCAAGAGGTGTGTGTGTGCCGTTATCACCTTCAGGAGGATAAACAATGTTAGTGAGAAGACTAATCTTGGTGTACCAGCTCAGAGCGTCTCCGCCATTGCCCGGGTATAAATAGCATAATTAGCCACGGGAGGAAACACAAATGCCACTTATCTCACTAACCGCTGCATGGCGTTCCACATTCCTCATGCACATTTCCATCCTCGCCGTGCCTCTCCCGACACACTCGCTATCTGAGACCAAGGGGGGAAATGTGTGTGTGTGTGTGTGTGTGTGTGGGGGGGGGGGATGTAAGGCCGGTGGGGGTGGGTAGGGGTGGGTGTGGGGGGGGCTGTAGGGGAGAGAAATGACAATTTACACAGAGTTAATATTCTGTTTCATCTGCAGGTTTTGGAGGCCTGAAGGGACAGCCGAGGTGTGTGTGTGTGTGTGTGTGTGTGTGTGTGTGTGTGTGTGTGTGTGTGTGTGTGTGTGTGTGTGTGTGTGTGTGTGTGTGTGTGTGTGTGTGTGTGTGTTTGCAGCCAAGAAACTCGATATGTTCGAGACCAACGATGGCAAATCTTAAATAAATGAAAACTTACTTTCACAAATTTCTTTTTTTCTTCTTCTCTGCATTAATGAGCCATAAAATGTAAACCGATCGGCTTGTACGGAACGAATATAGACAACCACAATGTGTTTAACCTAAAACCACACAAACGAATCAAAAATGTCATGCTTTTATTAAACACACACACACACACACACACACACACACACACACACACACACACACACACACACACACACACACACACACACACACACCAAACATTGACAGCGCTCCAGGAAAAACGAAGTAAACCCTCAATAACTGTCCAAACATAATAACCCAAACTAAGCTCCTCCATGTTTTGGTACTTTACTTTCAGGCCGTTCTGTTGCAGATATTTTTGTGTTCATGTTCATTCTGGAGGTCACTCGGTTCTGATGCTGCCTCTACCGTGCTTGTTTCGTGCCGCATTAAGTCAATACCTTCAACATCATGAGATCATGCTGAGCACGTTGAGTCGGTTTTTGAATCAGATCTTGTCATATGATGGATTCAGAGCAGACTTGAAAATGAGTTGCTTTATGTAATATTTCTGTTTCGTTATTTTTTTAAGTGTCATACTTACTTTTATTCGTCCTCATTGTATTGGATTGCCATCATTGTTTTTACTGATGCACAGCATCCATGTGACACACAGATTTAAATGAGTCATATAGGTTTGTTTTTTTTGTTTTTTTTCAAATTTTATTTATTGAAATTTCACAGTTTTACTGGTCAGTTGTAATGGTTTATGGTAATGTAAAAACAATTTTTTTTAAAGATAAAAATAACCCAAAACAACAAAAAATAAACCAAAAACTGAACCAGAGAAGATTAGTTATAAAAAGTAGTGAAAAGAGAAAAAAAAGTTGAAGAATAAATAAGTGAAAAAAAATAGATAAATAATATCTATCCCACATACACTCATACATACGGGGGAGGGGAGTTAGAGGACTGCTCATAGTAATCATAGGACATGTTCACATTCCCCTCTTTGATCCGGACCAGAGTCCCTCCGGGAAAAAACCATGGCTACACCGTTAGCCACGAGCTAAGTAGCCTAGCCACCACGGGCTAAAGCGACGGGACTTCCGGTGTCGGTCCGGACCAATCAATGAGCCGAGTTTCTTCTTTACTTCCTCTCTGGTCAGGCTTTGTTTTGGGCGACAGCGCCCCCAAACCAGCAGCTGTTTTCCAGGCGGTTTGATCCGGTTTCAGAAGTGATGGTGAACGACAACCGGACCAATTGAATGGGTGAAAATTCTCGGCTCCTCAAGTGAACCGAGTCCTGGACTGTCCCAGTGTGAAAGGCCCCATATATTCATTTTGAAGTAAGTAGAACTCACGGCTCGGCGCTCCGCAGTAATCCTAGTTTTTCACGTGGCCAAAAATCAGTTACCCATCCCCTGATGGAGGCAGCGAAGCTAAAGTCTCGTGTCTCTGTGTTTTACCGTGATGCTACGGTTTGCACGAGGGACACACTCACACACACACACACACACCAGTGACTTTCTTACTCGCACACAGAGCGCCAGAACGTGGCGGCGAGAGCCCGGCGGGTCCTGTCCCCGAGGCCACCGAGCCAGATGTTGTCCACTGGAGCGGAGGGGAACACTGGGGACGTTCAGTACGGCGGGACAGTGGCGGTCACCCCGGGGGGGGGGGGGGGGGGGGGGCAGTACAAAGCGACAAAGACTGGTAGAAGCGGTGTCCACTTTTGATAACATTTACGACCTGATCTATTTTTAGAAACTGCACATTCAGAGGAAGTGGGAGCGACAGACGTTCATAAATTACCGACGCACGCTGTTGGGATACACAGGAATTGAAATGTAATTTTATCGCGGTGACACAAGCCTCGCGGTTTGATGTTTACTCTCTGATGTGCACAGGATCAGAGCTGCATTAAGTAGCTGTTGATACTAGCCCGACATTCCTGCTGCTGCTTTAATACCCGATTTGCCTGTTATCAGCCAGGAGAGCGCCGCAACAATACCTTATTTTTGCAGGCCAGTCCAATCAACCTGCTCCTGTTTTCTATTGCTTCTTTGCCTGTGGCAGAAAAAAAGGCTTTTCTAGCTTCATATGCTGCAATATTTTTGCTCAGACCAAACATTTATCAGGCAGGGAACCATTCTGTATTCCTTTCTGTGTCTTACAAACTCCCAATAGGTTATTAGCAGTCACAGAATACAAATGATTGGATTTTGTTAAGTCTTGAAAGAACTACTGCATTGTACTGCATGAGCATTTCGCAAACAATTTTTTTTTTTTTTTTTTGCAAAAAAGACGTAGCTCTCAGGATTTTTATTTTTTACCTGTGTCGTCTCTTTTAATGTGACTTTTGTTTTTTTAAACACGTGTCTCGTCTCTATTCAGGTCTCTTGTCCCCCTGTGCCTGTTTACCTTCCCTCAGTGTGTGATTACCTGAACGCCTCCCGAATGTGGTTCACCTGTCTCCGCGCACTTGTGTGTGGTTTCATTACAAGAGCAGACAACAGCACCCGCTAGTGGCCTAACAAAAAAAAACGACATCATTTTCAGTGTTTTTTGCCTTTTCCGCGTGAACGGACATCGTTTTCAGGACGCAAAACTTTTCTGAAACAAAAATACATGAATTATGCATTTTCACTTGAAGTGTCATCTAAGGCCCTATTCACGTGATGTTTCACGCGACAACATCTAATTTGTTAAAAGTAGTTAGTACGCCGGGCCATGGGGGGGGCGCTAATGCTTGTTTTTGTAAAGAAAATAAAGAGACGTGTGTACAGAGAACAATACGTTATAAACTATAAAACTACTGTTATGGACGATAAAACTAGAATATGGACCGTGAGTCATACCACTCCAGGTCGGCCATGTTTGTTTACTGGCGTATGAACACGGGGAGGGGGGGGTGTCGCGAGCAAAAGACGTTTTTGAGCCACTCTTCTTCGGATACCCTTGTTGGGTTTGTTTACAAAGTGCTGGTTGGAACTTTATTTGTGTGTCTGAGTCTCTGTTTGGGTTCAAGCCGATTATTGTGCCAATGTCCTCCGGTAATATTGGGAATTTGTCCGATTCAGAGAAACTTTCAACCTTCAATTTGGGAAATTAGTATATTTACACTGACTTTTAAAAAGTCACCAAGTCTTGAAATAAACTGCAAATACCTTGATTTTCCAGGTTCTTCCATTACTGGCCAATAGATTTTGAAGGGGCTGATGTGATATAGTGGATAGCTCTTATTTAACAAATCCAGAACATTCCTGGTGTGAATGGAGGTTTGAACATCATTTTCCCTCTGAAGTTTGCATGTTCTCTTTTTGCCCATGTGGTACTCGAGTTCCTCCGACAGTAATGTCAGCCGGGAATCCCCTCCAGGGATGTTTTGGACACTAAATTTGAGAAAGCGGTGTCGGACATGGATGAATGCACTTAAATTATGAAGATTCCACTGTGAATAGAAACAATCGTTGTTGAGTACATCGTGCATCATTTATATCTCAATAGGTTCCCGTGGCTGTCCGCGCCACAGCTCCAAAGCTGTCAAAGTTCCCCAGAAACTTTAAATACTTGTACTGCAGCGAGCCGCAGTGAGCTGTGAATACAATTTCAGCTAAGCGACACTTGTTCTGACACCACGACTCCTCGATTCAAAGTGGAGTACAGGACGTTTCTGCTCTGAACTCGTGATTCATCTCGGGACTCGTGACGAGGGCCCGGTCTTCTCACTTCAGCGATGAGTGGGAGCTGACTTACCGCTCGCTCACAGTCACTCAAGCTTATGAGTCAGAAAGGGAGAGTTTTCAACCGTCTCGTGGCGGAATGCGATCGGCTCCACGACGACAGTCCTTTTCGGGTGGGATCGGTTTGTGACAGCTGCAGCTTGCGAAAGAAAAACAAGCAAATATATGATTTAGAAATGAGCAGAAAGCACATTTTTATTAATATTGTTGTGTGTTTTTGCCAATAACTGGTCATCAAATGTTGCCTGATCTACTTCTGTGTTACATAAATACACAAACACAATGAACTTAACAGAAAACCACATAAACACCTGTAACATTCCATGATTTTTATCACTTAAAAACGGTTGGAAGAATTGGTGAGTGACCATTATGTGCAATTTATTTACAATTGATTCATAATGAGACAATGAGATAATGAGACTTGTCTCTAGTAACTAATGAAATCAGAGGGAAAAGCATGAAATTGGGTTCCACAACTTTATGATTTATTTCTGAATATTTTCTTACATATTTATCTTTGGATTTCTGGAAGCGATTGGAAAAAAAATAAATCTGGTTGAAAACAGTATTCAGTAAGACTGTCCCACAAGTTACTGTGTTATTGAGAAATATTACTAAACATGGCCACAATGTTTGTTTTGTGAGTACTGTGATCAGATGTGGTGTCCTCAAGCAGGAGACTACAAAATGGCAAAACAGTGTTTTTATAACTATGAAGATTTTAAAATATAAAAATGCTGTGCTTTGTCATTATTTATATAGCTTCTAAAAAAAACCCCAAAAAACACATGTCAGTGTCCTACATTGTTGTTTTTTCGTGTTTTCTGTAATCGTCAATTTTCGAGAAATAATTCCATGAACCCCGTCGCTCCCAGGGGAAGCAAAGGCCGTTAATTAACAACCATTTGGGGCTAATCTGACGCAGTTCCTGTCCCACTGCTCGTTTCCAGCTCAGTTCCCCACTGGAGAGTCAGACCGCGTTGATATTGCTGTTGAAGATATTCCGTTTCTGGATCTCTATATTGGCCTCAGCAAAAGAAAAACAGATCAAGCTTCAACAATTCTTGCACGTCTATTTCACGGACACTATCAGCAGAAATCGCGTGGGGGGCGAGATCGGCAAAGGAAGGCAAATCTTCAAGGAATCAAGTTAAGAAGTATTGAATAAATAGGCTCAACATGAAAAATAAATAAATAAATAAATAAAACATGTGGAGAAGGAACCGATGGAGGATACGCTCCTGTCTGGGATAATGCGACTAATTTTCCCCCCAAACACACACACACACACACACACACACACACACACACACACACACACACACACACACACACACACACACATACACACACACACACACACACACACACATACACACACACACACTCGTCGCTGTCTGGCCGACGGTGTCCTTCATGGATAGTTCCTGACAATCCATATTTCATTTCCTGCGGGGTTATGGGAATCATCTCCCCAGAGGTTTCCACTTGTCAAACTGTCACATCTCAAAGGCCTCACAAGGAGAATGAATTTGTTGATGTTTGCCAAACACCCCCCCCCCACACACACTTCTCCTATTCTTCAGTTTCTGTTTCACTGACCCCCCCCCCCCCCCCTCCGAGCTTTATGACCTCTATCTGAGGACTGGAGTTGTGAGGAAACAAAGACGTCGAGTCGCGGATGTGTTGCCTAACAGAGGGTGCACAGGCAACATCTGACACTTTGCACCCATTTTGCATCATTCCAAGCCTTTTTATGTTTTATGTAGTCTCCAGCAGCCGGGAACTCCATCAAATATCCTGTGAAATAAATGTTACGCCTCTCTAAACCCCAAGCCTTAATCCAAAAAGTGCACATTTAAACTTTATGGGTTGATTCGCTGCTGCAAACAGTTCTGCTTTGCTTCCTGATCGTGTCTCTTTCTAAATCTTTTCCGGTGTTATTAAGCGGTGGCGGGACTCCCATGGTGACTGACTTTTTAATTTTTCAGTTTGGCTTTTGGATCCTGGATCAAATACTGCAAATGGGTTGCATTAAACTAGATTTTTTTTATTTATTTTTTTTAACAAAAAGTCATTGCTACTCCTTTTTAACCCGAGGATATCAGCAGGAAATGACCTATAATTAAAGCTCACCTATCAAAAAAAAAAAAAAGACATGACGATGAAACCATGTAATGAGAAAAGCCTTAAGGAGTCATTTCAGCACAGACTAAGTAAAATAACCCCCCCCCCCCCCCCCACCCCCTCCACCCCAAAAAAAAGTTTTCTTTGAAAGTCTATATCGTCCTGTAAATGATGACTGCGAGCACTAAGCCTGTCCCTGGGCTATCATTTAAGTTATCTCACCATGAAATGTAAATTACAGTCTTCATAAGGTTGTAAATGGTGTGCTATTTTATTCATGAGGTTATGATTACACTGTTTCTCTCCCTTGAATATTCAGAATGTGTCAAGTGGAAATGATTGGGTCTAAAGTGATCACTGGGACCGGGACGCGCGCTCGTGATGCATTATGGATTAAAACACCGCGGCGTTTGGCTCGTCCCCAGGTTTCCCGGGGAGGATTCACGAGGTCCCATTAAAAGTTCAGATGTAACCTGACAACGAAAAAAAAAAAAATAATAAAGAAATTAAAAGAACACAACTCTCATAATGAATTACTTTTAAATGCTGCCACTTGCAGACCTCCCCGCATCATGTTTTATTGACGTGAGGCTCATTTACTGTCGGTCTGCTGCAGAGTCTACACATGCATGTGTGTGTGTGTGTGTGTGTGTGTGTGTGTGTGTGTGTGTGTGTGTGTGTGTGTGTGTGTGTGTGTGTGTGTGTGTGTGTGTGTGTGTGTGTGTGTGCATGACTGTGCATGGCCCGAATGTAAAAAAGGCGGATCACTATGGAGACGGACCGCGAGCCAGCGGGGAAACCGAGTAATTATGACATGCTGGGAAGCAAAGTGAGAGCTGTCTTATGAACTGGCCCTCTGGCCATCAGATACTCAAGCACACTTCATTGCATCACATGGCCAATTACATTGTGTGTCAGTGAGTGATTTATTGCACCGAGGCCGGATCTGGATTGACGGACAAGTCGGAAACGAGCGGGCGATCGTGTCGTACGTTCTCGGGATGAGGCCTTATCGTTTTCTGACTCAAACAGCGCAACTATTGGTGTTTTCTTCTTCTTCATTACAGTAACGGGATGTAACGTGTGTGTGTGTGGGGGGGGGGGGGGGGGGGGTGCGCAAACACAACAAGCTGCAACTTGATCGCCTGCAAGAAGACTGTTGCAAATACACACATATACCTAGAAAAGTTGATTTAGGCTCTTTTCACGCAGCATTTTCATTTGAAACTTGTGCACATGCACAAGTAGATGGACAATAACAACAATGTTTGCCTCCAGAGTGTCATGGCTCCCCGTCCATGTTCTCCTGGGAGTCACCATGATAATAGAGTGTTTTGGGGACATTTCACTGTATTTGGCACAAGAAGGTTTCGTTAAAATCGGCTTTATGTTGAGTTTGTAGTCATTTTCAGTAGTAATTGTTTCTTTTGTGGATGTACATAAAACAACTAAAACTGGGACCTGTGTTATTAATTTTTTCCCGTGTGGATTCTAGTAGAGTCACTTTAAATTTAAAGGTTATTCTGGCACTGTTATACCAGTCCAGCTCACTCCAGATGAAATTGGTTTGTATGTGGCCCCTGAACTAATTGTATTTGTCTTTCTTGATCTATACGTAGATTTTCATCCCTTTGATTACCATGTTTTACCATAATCATTAATATACCACTGCATTCGCGCACGTCCAACATCCGTGGTGTTCCAACACTGACTGAAGTTTTCTGTCCTCTGCTAAACGCTGGAAGCGTTTAAGAGAAACACATAAAAGAAAAAAAAGAAAAAGCTTTTTGCGACCGGAACGCCGCAGCAAAGCACCACTTTTACTGCCCCTCCACTGTTTACTTACACCAGCTAATTCTCAAGTATCTTTGTTATAGAGGCCATATGTGCTGAAATGGACTACCCGTATGTTCGGAAACTGTATCCTAATATATCTGATGCTTATTTCGAATTAAAAAGTGAAGGAAGAAAAGTGTCCCACAGTGGCGATCAACACGGCAGCTGAACTTTAATAAATCTCAGCTGCAGCTCGGTATAAGACGTATTTGTGCCAAAGCAAAAAAAAAAAAAAAACAATTAATGGGACCCACATTCTCAGTCGAGTAAAAAGTAATTACTGTCCTTTCAGAAATGTTACCCTTTGGTGGAGGGTGTGGGGGGGACGGGGGAAAAAAAATGAAGGCCACATTAAAGCACAGATGGGTGTTATTTGCATGCTGATAATTGCACACCATCAGATTTGTGCCCGCCGACTATCTCCCACTTGTTCCAGTAAATACCAGCCACTTCTTCTCTCATTTGTATCACAATGCCGCCGAGTATTCATCAAAAACTGTCCCCGATATCTTCTGCGGACAAAAAGCCTCATGAATTAGAGACGCGGGTTTATCACATGCGGGAATATAAAAAAAGGCCACGTGCTTTGTTTTCCCCTCTGGCATCATCCCTGTGTGACTTTTTACGGCCGGATCAGACCGATATGAGACGGACGGTGGGAGTTTGAGTTTATTGAGCCGCCTGCTGCTGTCACACGTCTTTCATTCGTCTCCTCTCACTCCATCACCTGAAACTCTCGGCTGGCATCAGACAATGTGTTGAAGGGAAAAGGCAGAATTTGAGCATTTTCTTCTCAGAAAAAATTTGCATTTACGTTTCGCGGTTCACACAAAAACGGTTGTTTCTTTCTGTGATGAAACTAGACACACATCCACGCAGAGAACAATACGCTATGAGCAATAACAATGGGAGTACACGTACCTTCGTATTGGACCGACGACCAAGTTGGACTGGGAGTCATGACACTGTTGGGACCGACATTGTTGTTATTGTCCATCTACTCATTCAGTAACTGGTGGTTCCAAGGTTTTCTAGAAGTAGAATGTGAGGCTCCTCTCATGTGGAACCAGATCCCAGTTTCATTTAGTCAGGCTGACATGGTCTTTACTTTAAAGTTTTCTATTTAAAAAAGCTCACAGTTGCAGCACCTTCAGGCCCCTTTCTACCATTTTGTAGTGAAGCTGCTGTAGGTTTAGACTGCTGGAAGACCCACACTGTCCTCTCTCCTGTTAGTCTGTGTTCTCTTGTTCTCTCCCTATAAAACGTGGGAACATTAACATCCTGGTTTAGTTAAGTCAAAGCCTCAGATTGATCCCTCTGAGCAAAGTCTTTCCTTGGACATTGTATGGACGTCCTGTCTGGACGTCATATGAACGTCCAAACAAGGCCTCTCGATGACGTGACCCAATGAAAAAGAAAAGAAAAATAATAATAACAATGTGACACCGCCTGGGATCAAACCCAAACCTCTTTCATTAGAGGTATGACTCCTATCCACTAAACCAACAGTGCACTTTGTAAGCAAGTCACTTATATATATATGACAAGCTTAAAAAACTATTATTTGGACCACTCTTTGCTCAGTGGGTGGGGATCAGAGAAGCAGAAATTTGATTCAGAAACTGATTCTGAGCAGGAATAGAACCTCATCAAACCATGTTCTGTACAACTCTCTAAAGAAAATCTGTTATTACTGAACACAATGGAGTTAATTTAATGACTCGGCCCAGTGAAGTGTTCTTACGTTGCTCCTGAAATATTCAAAATAAAGACTTGATACACAAGAAAAAGGAGAAATTTAATTCAATTGGAGAGCATATTTATTTGTGTCCTCCTCTCTCTTGTCAGAGCTACAGAACATTTAGTCTTTTTCCAGGATCTCTGATTTATCTCCGTTTCTTGGCCTTTTCATGCCTGTTTGAAGTCTGGTTGCAGTCACTGTGCAGGGGTCTTCTGAGGACGGCGGGCTGAAATACTGACTGAAACTTTAAGCAAAAACAAATCCTCACTTGAATAACGAAGACCTTCTGCATATTTGCTACATCATTCACCAATGGAAAATCATAAAATGAGTCTTTTCTCTTTTTGCCAGAAACCTAATTAGAAAAAAAAAAAAAAAAGTTTGATATTTGTCAGACTCTCTGAATATAGATGTAGGAAAGCTTTACATTGAGAAATGAATAAATGAGATGCCATCTCCTGTGAGTGTTACATTTCTGCAGTAACAACACGGTGGAAGTTAATTAAGACTCAAAACTGCAGGAATTAGATATGGAAAGTAATTTGGTCTGCAGCGTTTCTTGACTTATTCTGCCTGTCAGTCGATGTGGAGGGTTTTTTTTCCCCCTCCCTGTATTGTCTGGCCAACTCTACACCTCGCAGATAGTTTTGTGATGTGCTGCCTTTGGAACAAAAGCGGAATGAACATGAAGACATTCAGCGTTAATTTGCACAAAAGCAAACAGTGCTCTGTTTAAATTCACTTATCATCATGTACATGTTGGCAAATAGAAGAAATAACTTCTGAGGACTGTAAAAGGCTTTTAAACTAGCTCGCGTGGTTCCATAACTTATGTTAGCATTAGCCTATTTCGAACAAAGTACTATTTTTATTGTAAATACCACATTTTCTTAAAAAGGCCCACTGGTGCAAAATAGTGTGAAATGTCTAAGAACAAAGTCTGTGGCCTTTAGCGTGCATGTTTTCACACAATCTTGTAATGCTAATGCTACTCAGAGTTATATTAGATGTACTAATCTTTTTGAGAAGTCATAATACATTTTACATTTTGCAAAGTCATCACACGGGATGAATTCCACACTCTGATGTGTTAGCTTGGTTCGGTTTGCGTCGAAGCAGCACTTTTGGAACCGGATCAAACCACCGGGAAAATGTCACGTAAGTACAACAGCTGCTGGTTTGGGGGCGCTGTCGCCCCAAAACAAACACCCACCAGAGAGGACGTGAAGAAGAAACACTGCTCATTGATTGGTTAGCACCGAAAGAGGAAGTCATGCCGCTTTAGCCCGTGGTGGCTAGGCTAATTAACTTGTGGCTAATGGGTAGCCACAAACAACCGTGCTATACAGTCAGATATTAATGAGAGTCTTCCTCACTACTTCTTCCTCTCTACTTCTTTCTCACAACTCCACGTCCGCCCGCCAGACATTTTCCTATATTTGTTTTCCTTCCTTTCCTATATATTTTTCGTTACGTGTCACCAAGTTTTGATACACTCAAAGCAAAGGTAAAACTCAAGAAAACATCGTGGTAATGAAGGATTCAAGTTTGAATCAACTTTAACATGCAGAGAAAGAACAGCAGCTCTTCAGAAGACGTGTAACAAAGTGCTTTCAGCACAAACCAAGCAACACTTACCTCTTCATGAGCACATTTTCAAGGTCTTGGTCTCGGCCTCTTAAAGTTAGTCTTGACAACGATGGCAAATACTGACTTTAGCTGAATTGAATTAATCGGTTGTTTTATCTCTAATGCACAGTTAAAGAAATATATCTAGTTGTGACTTTAGTTGTGTTTTCGAATGAACATTTGTGTGAAATGTGTTTTTCAATAACGAGTCTCATCTACATCCACTTTATTCCATTTGTGTGTAGGTTTGTATTGCAGACACATTTTCTGCCCTATTTTTGCCTGTGATTTCCAAATTCCAGTTCAGTGAAAATACAGTGAATGAGAAAATCGCCCAGTTTAACTTGATGACAATGCACAAAAAAATCCTCCTTGCGTCGTTTATGGCTGCAAACTAGTTCAAAAACATTATTTATCAACTAACACGGTTTTGTACTTAGCGGAAACCTCTTTTAGTCGGGTTAAAGTGAAAACATTTTCCATGTGTAATTAAAAAGCTCACACTGGAATCGTTATGCAGAACATGTAATTTTGTGAAGTGACAAAAAGCCAAATGAAACCACTTTTCCTGACAGGTGATTTTCCGTGTCAGTTTCCAGAAAAGACTGTATTCTCCTCGTGAAGTGGGCAGGAGAGCTATCATGACCACTAGTTGGTACAGGTTGTATTTCTGCCTCCATCCTCCAAGTCTCATCTAAATCTTCACAGGTCCAACAGACAGAGGAAGCGGCAAACCGAACATCAACAGTCACCGCAGTATGGTCGTCTGTCCATATGAATGTTCATGTACTTCCATTGTTACGAAAACAACCACGAGCTCCCACTAGTGGCCCAACATTAAAAACTACATCGAAAATGCAAAAAACGGTGGTCGTTCAATTGAAACATACTGTCGTGTAAACAGAGTCTGTCTCTGTCTCCCAAAATGGTAATCAGGCTTCTGTTTGTTAGCAACATCTATTTAAATCAGGTTTGTTGGAACGGGGATACGAAAAGAGACAAAAACACACGAATCAGTCAAAACACACAAACCAGACATTTCCTGACTCTCAAGAACAGCACCGGCAATGTTTATAGAGTAAACATTTGAACCTTAAAATTATCTTAATTTTTGGTGTTTCTTAGCTTTAGTCAATTTAAGGTGGTCTGACTAATAAGATAATTCCTTATTCTTTCACACTCATATTTATTGATCAGATTTTTTTAAGGTGGAGTTAAATGGTGACCCTAAATTGCCCCCGAGGTGTGACTATGAGTGTGTGTGTGTGTGTGTGTGTGTGTGTGTGTGTGTGTGTGTGTGTGTGTGTGTGTGTGTGTGTGTGTGTGTGTGTGTGTGTGTGTGTGTGTGTGTGTGTGTGTGTGTGTGTGTGTGTGTGTGTGTGTGGGCTTGCTATGTGATGGACTGGCGACCTGTTCAGGGTGAATCCTGCCCTCGTCCATAGTTATCTGGAATTGGCTCCAGCCGCCTCACGACCCTGCTGAAGAAGATGGATAGATGTTATTTAAGGTGGGGCAACATGATGGTTGGCACTCTTCAAGTCAAAGTGTTCAAGTGTTTTCCCGGCCCAGATTTCTCCAGTTGTCCCTTTGGTCCAAAAACATGTATACGAAGCTCATCGATCATACTAAATTTGTGTAAGACTGTTTTTCTGTTTGCCTTGTGGTGGACTTCTGATGGTATTGGAACCCTTCAACTGCGATCTCACCCTAATCGTGAAGCTGGTCTAAAAAAAAATAGCTTGTTGGTGAGAGGGTGTCTCTTATGGCATTTGAACACAATAAAAAAAAAAGTGAGTCCATTTTATATCTTTATCCATAAACACCCACATCCCCAGAGGGATGGTTCCAGGTTCACCCCATGAGCAGGAGGAAGTGAGACCCTTCAATAAAATTACCCAAGAACATACCATTAAAAGCACAAACCTATACCATCCATCAATCCATCCATCCAGCCTCTGAAATAACACAGTCAATAAAAATAAGAGTGACATACTGAGGAAAGATCTTGTAAATTGTAACTGAAATTGTGTAAACCTAAAAAGAACTCACTGCAAATCAAAGTTATTGTGAAGCGTTCGTGCAACAGATTGCCAGCATATGGATTGCTGTCGGCATTAATCAACCCTTTAAACGTTTGTGGTGATGTTTTAGCTGTGATAATAAGACAGAGCTTGACAGTCTGGAAATGTGTGGTGTTTTTGTGTTTTGAGAAGTGCTTGGATGTTTCTCCTAAAAAAAAAAAAAAAAAGCTCCACAGACCCTGAAGTGTGCGGACTGATCTCTCCGGCTTTGCTTGCTTTGGCAGATCAAGGCGGCTTCAAAGGTGTAACTGCGCTGAGTCTACAAAGCCAAACTTCAGATGACTCCTCCACATGAGGCTCCTTTCACATGTCTAATACAACATGACAATTGACCACAGGGCACAAAGGGCCTTAAACTCCCTGGGAGAGCGCGAGTCGAGCTGCACTCGCCGCGAACGGGAGCAGGACGCTGTCATGTCTTCCTCTGTTGATTTAAACCCCGGTACCTTCCAAAAAATATGCGCAGCAAAAAGTGTCTGTTTTAAATAAATCACATTCTCTTGCTTTTGGCAACAACGGCGGCGTACTTGCCAAACAGGAACAGATATTTAGAATAACCTGCACGCATTGCCAGATCGTGATATGAAGACACATGATCGTTGCTCATTCCATGTTTCTGACTCTAGATTTATGATTTGGCAGCAAAAAGCAAAGAAAAAAAAAAATAAGAGACTTGAATGGCACAGGGATTTATTTTGATGGATTATTTTTTTTCTTTGATCGGTCTCTGTTCACTTGCCACTCTCTCTTTATTGTATCATGTCAGTCTGATCTCTGCAGCAATGCAATTATTTCAGTAAATGTCAAGGACACGAGGTTGTCACATCCCAGAAATCGACTGTTGTCCCAGCTTTGTTCTCCGGGGACTTCAGTCAAACAGCGGCGGATGTTCAGATGGTCCCTACTGCCTCGGGCCACCTTCAGATCATTCTCAAGGCTGCACTGCACTTTATATACAGACTGAACTTTCTGAATCCCGTCCAAACAGTTTGAGCAAATATATCACAAAATATGATCGCCACACTATTATTGAGTTTTGGTAGTAACCAACAGCAACACCTTGGTCTTCAACCATATGGTTCATCTGTTAAGATCTGATCTAAACTGGTGAAATTCAAGACCTTTTGTCTTTGGTAGTACTTGTAGATATGTACCAGCCACTCGGTCCACAGAGGATCATGTGACACAGATGTCCTTCCTGATAAAATCTGAGCCAGTTGGGAGCAGCAATTTTAACCATGTGGCTTCAACTTTGCTTCCCGAACCCGTAGGTCAGCACTCTCCTGTGGTCCTGACTGAAGAAAGTCACACTATGACAGATAAAGTGTGTAAAAACATGAAATGTTCTGTTCCTCTTCTTGACTGATCCACTTTTCACTTTTTAAGTCCATGTATTAATCATCTTCCTTGCTTCTAGATTCCTTCATGCTTATTGTTAGATATAGGCTTCGTAATAAGCCTTGGAGCTGTGTGACATGTCTCAAGATGTCTAAGACCCTCACAGACAGCAGTTCAGCCACACCTTTACATCCTCTTGGGTTTGGCTTGGATTGACTTCCAACACCAACCTCGAACATGTTTTAATGCAGGATATCAACACGATCTTCAAACCAGGAATACAAGGACCCGATAGCCAGCAGAAAAAGTGGCCGGGTACACCATATGTTGGGTTTGAGTGACTAATTATATTACTGCTCTGCAATGTGCCTTGCTTTGAAGCCCCACATGCAGATGCTGCCGCAGGCATTGAGTAAACTCTGTGGTAATCCTCCAGCAAACAATTGAAAGCTACACAACCCAACTTCCATAAAACATTTGGGCAAAACCGTGGAGTTTACAAGGCACAGTGTATGAGAAGACCATCTGTGTGAACATATGCCCCTAAAATAACAGGAAAACACTGCAACGTTGACTTAAGATCTGGTGTTCTGCTCTTTCAATTCACCCATGTCTTCTTGGGTGCCCAAAACTAAAAGACGGAAAATAGTTTTTCATTATCGGAGCAGTGCTAATGTTGGTATAAAAGGATGTGAACTTATAATGACTGGCTCACATCGTGAAATGAGCAAAGAAGTTGGACTTTTTGGAAGGGGAGGCTTTAAAGACACCGAAACTGCTTGGAGTTCGTGTAAAGTGTTATTGGAGCAGAAAAGAAGCACAGTAGTGCCATTTTTCATGTAACGACTGAGACATGCGAGGCTCACTGGAGGTCTTCCACTGAGTGACAGAGTCTGATCATAGTTTCTCATTGTGTGAACTCACTGTGAACTTTACGCTCATTGGCCAGAAACTGTCCTCTTCATTGATGAGATCCGGGGATTAGCACTTGAGCCGACCTTTGGGTCTGCACCCTCCGACTCCGGAGCCCCATGTGGACCTTCTGTGATGATTCTGTTTCGTTTTGTTGTCGGGGTTTTTCTTTTGCTGTTTTCTTCCTTTTTTCTCCCCCCCCCTCTCTGCTCTCCTCTCCTGCAGGTAGGAGTGGCTGGGGGCGTGGTTGGTTTCTCCAGCAGCAGACGAAGAACACCTGACTCCACTGAGCTCCTCATCCTCCCTATAAACGCCTGGTCTTCACTCCACTACTCTGCCAGGTAATTCTGCTGTGCAGTGGTCGTTGGGATGCCTCGCTGCCTCGCTGAGTTCATCTTGTGGATTCCGGGTTTTGGCTGACCTGCTCGCTGTTTGTGGGAACATTAAACTCTAATTTCTGCATTTTAATCTGCTTCAGTCTCGGCTTTGGGGTCTCCTTGAACAAACTCGTAACACCTTCAGCCCCTCGGTTGTCTCTTCCTGAAGCTTTTCCAAAATTATATGGAAATGAACATGTGTTTATGTAAGTCTATACAATTTAATACAATCTTTCAAAAGGCGCTAAAGTCAACTTAAAGTGCTAAAGTGGATAATAGTGTAAAATGGTGAAAACTGCCTAAATTCCTGAAATGGCTAAAATTAACAAAATAACTTGAACTACTAGAAAAGTAAAAAGGAAAGAAAAACACAAAGGCCAAAATGTCTAAAACCGCTAAGATTGCAATAAAATGTTGGATGGATGGATGGAAACGGACAGTAAGTGGTTATTTGGGTGATTTAAGTCGGAAATCCTTGATCTAGTAAAAAGGCTTCCATCTTAATCACTGCACATTATTGAATTTCACAGTTTTTTTGTGTTTTCTTGGACAAACAAAAAATAAATCTGAAGAAGACTTGATGACATTTCCAAAACGTACCTTTTTGCTTACATTCGTGGAATTCAGCTGGGTTCTGGTGACTAATTGGTCCAGGGAAGCTAAGTGTGCTCTAAAAGCAGATCGCCCTTCCAGTCATGGTGTAAGTTTCAGCAGAGTGGCAGAAACCTTCCTCGATGAGGGTGGGTATTGATTAAGGACGGCCATCACCCTCCTGGGCTCCATCTTAAGCCAAGCCCCTGCAGATTTATGCCCTTTTCTCGGAGGTTTATCTTTGCCCTAATGCCTCTTTGTTCAGCACTGTATTGGTGTTTCTGTCAGGTTGTTAAAATCTATGGCGCAATATCACTCGCTTGGAATGGGCTCATCGAAGTGTCAGCTCCCGCAGATCTATGGCACAATATGGCAGCGGGCGGGGAAAAAAAACCGGGAAGAAGAAGGAGCCGCAAACTCATGAATCCATAACTTCATTCTGATTGATGCTGCTCTGTCCCTTTTTACATAACAGGCAGAGGAAATTACACACAAACATCCGCCGATGTGTTAAATATATAATCCCGACAAGCCTTCATGAAATTGTTCCACATTTCTTTTTTTTTTTTATGTTTATGATGCGTGTTTCCATTTTACTTTGGCCTGAACAATTTCCTCTGACATCTCGGCTCGTGATTGCACATGAAAGCACTCCCAGCGGTGATTGATATGTGGATGAGCGTCTGCTCTGTCTTTATCTCCTTTATGTGGATCCTTCCAGACTCGCCAGCTGTTCTAACCTGCTCACCGCTCTGGTCAAGCTTCTGACTCGGCTCCTCCGGTTGATTGAAGCGCGACTCATTGTGATTATGGCAATCATGGATCCACTCGTTCCCATGCAGTCACGCTTCCTGCTGCTGGCCCATTTGGTCCCCGTACCCCGACCGCGGAACTGCATCAAAGCCTTGCCGTCGAAAAGACGGTTCTGCCATGAGAAGTCTTGGAGGTCCAAGCAAAAAAAAAAATCTCATTATTTCAAACTCACATACCAGTAAAATTGCATTCATGAAAATATATTAAAATATATATATATTTTACACAATATTCATTTTTTTTCAAGCTTATATGTAATTCATTGCTGGAGCTCGTGTGACATTCACTTGAACAACAAAATTCTTCAGCAAATGTCATTTGGGGTGACGAAGTGAGAAAACTGTAGTTTTTTCCTTCGGTTTTAGTGTTTCATTTGCTCGTGTTGTAATACTCAAAACCAGTCAGGAGACTCTGTCCTTTACAGTCTTGACTCGGTCTCGGATTAGGTGATCTTGATGACACTAATTTCTCCTCAACATTATTGACGGAGCAATGCATACATTTCTATTTTAACTAGTTTGCGAAGACTTGCAAGTCTGCTTGAACTTCTTATGTACTCCTGTTTTGCCTGTTTGTGTTTTTTTGTGGTATTGTTTGTATTTTCTTTTGTATTCTACATCTTTTGCCTATTTTGACATGTTTTTGTGGTCATAGAGTCTGGTGGACAGTCACTGCATTTCACTGCTGATCTAATCTAAGCTTCTTTATTTCTTCCCGTCTTCTTCTTTCTTTAGCGGTGGGAATATTATAGACGAGCTGGAACCAGCAGATGGCGGTAGTGCAACTTCACATATACCAACTGCCGTTAAACCCAAATGAAGAAGAAGAAAGGAAACAGTCATCAGGGACGAAAAAGCTGCAGATAAGAGAGGGAAACAGTCATCAGGGACGACGAGAGCGGTGGGAAACATTGCAGATCGAACCAGCAGATGGCGGTAATGCAACTTTATGGATGCAAACTGCCGTTAAACTCAAAAAAAGAGGAAGAATCTAATCTAAGACGAGCCTAATGCTGGTTCCATGGCAGCATCATCGATATCTCAGCTCAGGTCAGGCTCAGTGTCGTGTCGTCTACTCGTGAGAAATTCCTTGAGGAAATGAATGTTTTCTTTGATATTGTTACCATCTTCGATGCAGTATGGCCGGATGAAACCTTTCATGTAAGAGGCTACTAGAAATGTACTTTGTAAGAAATGTAATTATGATTTTTGTTTCCAGGTGAATAACAAAACAAACCTAGTGACATTTTCGTTCTCCTACATTTTTGTTAATATCCAAAATGTCTAAGCAGCTAAGGTCGTTTTCGTCTTCATCCACCACTCTAAACCTTGCATCACCAAATTCTTCCCTCCACCCTCCTGGCACCCACGTCAGCTCAAATTGCCCCGAGGAATGCTTATTTCCAGGCACCAGAGCGCAGGCCAGACAATGTCTGTCCTTTTGAAAGGGTATCAGGGATTGGCAGGGCCATGATCTCCTCTACTTGTGGGTCTTTTGTGATTCCCTGGAGGGGATGAGGCCAGGCGAGCTCCCCGGCGCCGTTCTGCTCTTTCACCCAGTCAGCCTTCATTAGCCTCCACCTTAACATTCCTCTTCACCGGAGATCCACAGTTCACCACAGACTCGACCCAAGACCACCGCGACTAACTTAACCGGAGGGGAGGGGGATAATAAGTGAAGTCAGTGCGGAGCTAACTGATGGATATCTATGGCTTCATAATTATTGTAACTGAAGCTCAGGGGGATAATCAGCACATAAGTAATGACTGGTTTCAATGAAATCGGAATTTCTGTTGATATTAAGCGGGAATGAGTGACGATAGCTATGAATGTGACCTGAAATTTAAACACACTGCCTGACTTTGAAAGAGAAATAAAGATGTATCACATGTGCCATTTAATTTAAGTAATTTCTGCACCATTATTGAAAGAAAAGTTATGAGTGCTGAGTGAAAGCAATGAAGTTATTCGTTTTTTCCCTCCTTATTACACTGATTGATGACGTCACACGTGATTTATGTCTGCAGCAGTGGCGACTTAAAGTCCAATCTGGTTTGTTCTCTCGTGTTTCTACGAGAGGTTGAGATGAAGACAACAGGCGGCGAGTCTCTGATGATCAACTCTGTCGCATCTCTTCTAATTTACCGGCGTGAAAGAAGAAATTTGGCTGAAAAGCTGAAGGTCAAGTTCAACCTTCTCCATCATAGTTATATTTAAATGCACACAAACGGAAATATGTTCAGGATTTAGCAAATTTGTCCTGACTTGTTCATGTTTATAAATGTTTAGACATGCTCACATTCATTATGGACTGAAAATCAAAGAGCCTAAAAAAGCAGTTTATTTTGCTTTTTTTTTTTTTTTTTTTAGGTTTCTTTCAAAGCATTCTAAAATGCTTTGACCTCTGACAACTTTGGGAAATCTGAGAAAAACATTCACAATGTGGCGCCAGAGGAATTCTATATCATGGAGAATGGCAGGTCTTTTTTTCCCCCCCTCTAGTAATGAGACGAACGGTTTGACTGATGACTTTTCCTTCTGGGTGTACCTGTATTAGCAAGTAAAAGATTTGCTCCACAGCCCCTGTGGAGTCAGCAGTGGTCTCATGGAGAGATGTTTGGATCAATACAAATCGATGCGACGCATCAATAGTTTGTGCTGGTTCAGCGCGGCAGCAGGTGATCCGTCATAGTGATAGGAGAGGACCTCTGAACCTCAAATTCATCCTCGCCCTCGCCGAGCCCCGGCTTTGGAAAGCGGGGCTTTGTGTAGCGTGCGATGCTATCAGGCGGACCTCAGCTGCAGAGTGCGCTCCCTTAACAACATTTCCAATGACCAGAAGTCCCCGCCGCCTGCAGGCCCGCCGCACTTTACACCCAGACAATCAGGTCGTGTCCTTTTGCATCTGGCATGATGCGGCTTTCAGTGTGTGTCAGGAATACGAGTTATTAAATCCCATGAATGGCCGCCTTTCAACGCTTTGTACTCTGAGGCTGTAATTAAAGGTTAACCCAACTATCTGCATGTCATCCTCGAGGCCGTGGAAGTGGTCCTGCATTGACGGACACGCCGCATGAAAGAAACGACGGCGGAGCTGGGAAGACGCGCCGGTGAACGTGGCATCGTTGGTCTTTAGCCTTCAGATGTGGGGGGAAAAAAAAGAAAGTGCTTCTCTCTGCATGACTTCGCTCCGCCACTTGCGTACCTTATTGTTTTCCAGAGCAGAATGGAAAGAGAGAGCAGAAAGAACGAGTCCTCCGCTTGTCCAACCCCTTGAAACTGGAGTGTGTCATTATCCGTCAATAGGGTTTGAAGAGGGAGGCAGGATGAAACGGAAGGGGAGATTTGCACTCAGCTGCTCTCCGTTTAATCAAATGTGCCGCACGGCATTAACAGTGTCTCCACACTAACCTGAACTGTCATCACCTCACTGACCCGCCCATTTAACATCACATTTTACTGCTCCCTGTACTTATACAACCTTTATTTTAATGATTTGTCTTGGAGGTCAAAGACTCTGCATCACTGGAAGTGGATCGAGCTTCAGGTGTTTGCAGGCTTTGGATTCTCCACATGTGGAAAGTGAACGCACGGAGCTGTGGCGAGGGAAATCAATAACCAGTTCAGGGTAGTATTCAACCGTTTCTGAGTGAAATTACAGCTTTGGGGTGAAACGCCTCCACCGAGGCTGCGGGGGGCGTTCTGTAAAAGGAAGAAATAAGACAGTCCTCCTGAATTGAAATGTAAAGAAAAATATTTTGGTGATCTTTTTTTTCTTCTTCTTCTTCTTTCCTATACCACTTCACAGCCTCGGGAAGCACTGACTACTGAAGGCTAATAAACACGAGACGCTTGGAAAGTGAAGAGGCTGGCGTCAAATTACAATCATCGAAAAATATTGTATTTATGACAGTTTGAAAGTTATTGAGGAAAATTTACTGACACGCACACACACACACACACACACACACACACACACACACACACACACACACACACACACACACACACACACACACACACACACACACACACACTTTAGAGGTTGAAAATGAAAAAAAGAAAATGTTCTAATTGTTGAAAGTGCAAACATGACTTACATTGAAATCACATATTTTAGTAAAAAAAAACTAAAAAGGCTTAAATTCTCTGACATTATTTGATATATATATATAGATTAGTATTTAGCACCGTATTCATCAACGTCTCATGAAAATGAACATTTTGAGGTTTTTGACGGTTCCTATTGTACTTCTTTATTTTCATCCATGACCTCCCCTTTGCCTATGACTGAATCTACATCCAGGATTCAAACGTTTGCTTGTATAGAAACCAGGTTAAGGCTGAGCCGTGCGTCAGGAGCAGCAGCTCAGCGCCCAGCTGTTTCCCCTCAGTCACACTAGGTCCATTTATTTCCCTCATTCGCCGGCCAGACTCGTCTTTGTGTGAGCATTAATTTTAATTCGAGCTCCGAATTATATTTAAAGCTGCGGGCGTGAAACAGGAAATGGCCACGCTAATGGTCCCGGGATATCTTTCCACTGCAGGAAACTTATCGATTGAGCTGATATAAAGAATGTGTTGGTGTGGGCACCGAGTATTGGCTTCACCTAAATTCACTTGTTGTGGAGGTATTTCTGGGCTGAGAGAGAGAGAGAGAGCGAGAGAGAGAGAGAGACTAGATGCCCTTATAATCAGACATGGGTTATCTCCAGCCAGGAGGGGTGGAAAGAAAAAAAGAAATAGCATCCAATACTAATCAAATGAATCAGTTTAAGTGTATTTCTGCCTTCCTATTTATCAGCCGGCTCTGTCCAAACAGCTGCTGATAATGCTGTGCGCTGCACATCCAGGGAACGCCCAGCATTGACACTCTGGAGGCGCCCCTTTCACGCCTGCCCGCTCCGGAGGCTAATGAGTGCAGTCTCACAAGTGGGCCCGCGCGCCAATCGAACATCATTAATTCCAGTGCGATTCATTCTGTAACCAAATCACTGATCAAACTCCATCTCGGCCCGCTCTAATAGCTGTTGTGGGGGGGGGGGGGGGGGGGGGGGGGGGGGGGGGGTAGATAAATAAAAAATAGATGATGGCAGGCCTCTGACTCTCCGTAAACAAATTACAGGGATTCTATATGTGTGTGCGTCCTTGATTAAATGGAATGATTATATTTAGGGTTCGATATTATCTTTCATCTCTGAGTGAAATTGTTCATCAGAGTTTCTGATTGGCTGGGATTTATTCTCCTTTACACTGCATGCGCCGGAATACCAAAGGTCTATATTTACCCGATTGCACATGATCGGAATTTGTGCACGGCGGTGTTAGTGGCCGACTCGGGTTCAAATCTGGATTGAGGCTTTTCTTTGTGGATTTGTTTATTTCAGATAAACAAAAAGACAATAAATAAATAAATAAATATATATATATATATATATATATATATATATATATATATTGCAGTTTGAAGATTCTTTAAAATGAATGAAAAAGACAAAAGTAAGGCAGACTAAATTATGTTCTGCCAAAATATCAACAGAAGGTGAAAGACAGTTCGTATAACTTAATCACCTTGAGACCGGAAGAGTTAAGGCCTCAGCATTTTACATTTTCACTTATTACTTTATTTGGACGGGACAGTGCATATTAATGAACGGGCCATCTCTTCATGAGGTTACTGTAAATATGCTGGATTTAGCACAATGCTAATTTCCATCCGTTGTCCCACATTAAACTGTACAAGGTTACAAACATATAAAAACATCTAAAAACAATATGGTAGAACAAAGACAAAGATGATAAAATAGTTCCTAAAAACCTGTCATAAAGTGCAAATATTAAAGTGCTTACTCAGCAGTCTTGGTAGTAAAAAATAATAATAAAGTGTAGTCTTTATACTTAAAGAAAGAACAACAAAGTTCACTTTGTGACGTCAGCCAGCAGCAGAAAAAAAATTTGTTTTCGTCAGGACGTTCCGTACTCCGAGAACTCGCGGGCCACGCCCCCTCGCCACAGGCACAATTCTCTCAATGTTTCGACGATACCGCGGGAGGGTGTGAAGCGGCATTTTAACTTTTCAAACGCACAGCTTACATCTCGCTTTCATTTATTTATTTTTTTTCAGAAATACTTTTGGGTTAAACTGTTTCCGTAATAAGAGAGACAGTTTGTGTCCGAGCCGCCGCCATGATGTAATTGTCAAGAAATTTATTCGTCCTACGAAACTGCTTTTTATAGGTATCGGTATCTGTATCGGTATCGATATTGGTATCGGTATCGGCGCTCTGTATCAGCCAGTAGCGATAGGTTAGTACTCGTACTTGTCCTAGAAAGTGCTATGTGTGCCTCCGGCAGCATAATAATAATATGTATAGTTTTCATTTCTCTGGTATTCTCTCACTCCAAAAATACTTGGTGAATGTTAAGTAGTGACTATGTTGCCCGTAGGTGGAAATTCGAGTCTGTGGGAATGTTTGTCTCGCAGGGCGCAGTTCGCTCAACAATGTTTTCAAGCGAAATCTCAAATCTTTCGATTGACTTTCTTGCAAACGAAAGACATTCAGTTATGATTCAGTATTCTTTTGTCGAGTAAAACCTGTGACCTTTCAAACTGAAACACACCATGTTAGTTATTCAGGTCACAACACAGAGGCAGATGTTTTCACTTCAAGGAGACACACTCTTCACTATGGTGTCTAATGGCGGGAACTTTCAAAACAAATGTGAACAACTTGCACACGAAACAAATCAGATCCCAGCAAAAAAATAAATAAATAAGAAATAGAAATGGATTGAGCTTTCAGCCCTGCAGAGTGAACAGAGCATAGATTATTAAATCTAAACTCAAATATTAAACCATTTTGGACCTGAGGTGCCTCGGACCTGTGGAACGGAAGGCCAGACCTTCAGGGAATTAAAACCTGAGGAATACATATGACCTGTTGACCTCAGGGAAACACAGCCAACATAATAAAGCTCTGACTTCCCCTCCTCAATTATACAATATGTATGAATTTAAAAAAAATAAAAAAATAAATTCCAAAACAGCTTGACGGAAAGTTTATTCATGGGAATCTGAACATTTGGTGAATGAAAATGTCAAAGCTACGTTTGAAACCCACTCACGGGGAAACCAGATCTTTGGAAAAGTTTACTTTGCACGTTTAAATTGAAATATGATTGTGAGCCAAAGGGGAGTGTATCAGTGCGCTCAGGTACTTTTGACATCTTGGAGCAGGCATCCCGTTCCTTGAATAGATGGAGTCCAGAGTGCTTGAGCAAACATTACGGCGGGGGAAAATGGGATCTGACATCATCAAAGTCTTGCTCCACGGCACCGCAAGTGGGGTCAAAAACTCCACCGTGCACCTTTAAATTTTACAATTTAACTGTAGCACCCAATCAAGCTAATCACTGCACTGTCGGAATGCCAGAACACGGGGCCCAGAATGGAGCAATTACCTCTTGAACCAAATGACTTCAAATAAATTATACGGCGCACATATTAGACCGCTTTTAAAAGCCGTAAAAACTCTGACAATACATCATTCCTCCGTCTTAGCACGTTAGCGGAGCAGACGTAGAAGCGGGAACAAACCACATCCATCATGTTAAAAAACAAAAAAACAACCGCAGCAGTGCAAACTCGCCGATATGGACGTGTACTTGAGGATCCTCTCAGAAGTGGAAGATTAATTCTGCGGCGTCGCCGGGCGAAAAAATGCGGCCGAGACATTCTTTGGGTCTCGTACAATGGCCGCGTGTGTTTGTCCTAGCCGCGGCTCCGGCGCATTCTGCGAGTGCATTGATGTGTATGTCCTGCTGCCTGTCTAAGATGACAGAGATGGCACGGTGCCCGAAGACCCTGCGCCGCATTCCGATGGCCATTAATTGAGTACCTGCCCGTCATCCGGACCCTGATTGATGACATAATTAGAGACGGTCTTGTTTGATGGAGATGCCTGGCAAAGTCTGCTGTCTGTCGGCCTTTTGTGTGGACATGTGAGGCCCGGGTCCCCGGAGTGTTCGGCCCCGTTCCTAACCTTGCTTTGGCACAAGGAGGAGCCTTGCCTTTTATGTGCTTGTGTGTGTGTACATGTGTGTGAAGTGTTCCCCTGTCCTGCTCCCTTTAACAATGAGCACAGCTTCAAGCTTGGAGGGGCAGAGGGGGGGGTGGGCGGCAAGGGGAGGAGGGGAGGGGGGGATGATTAAATTAAAGTGGCTCACAGGCAATCATGCCAAGGTCAAAGAGATGCTGCGCAAACTGCTCTTGGCACCAACTTTCCTCCGTGTGCGGAGACGCTTATCAGCAGATGTGTGTGGTTTGGGGTTCGGGAGCGGCTGGGTAAGTCATGGAACGTGGAAAATTGAATTGTCACTGTTGATTTTGTTGCTTGCACGTCAGGGAGAAAATGAACTTTCAACAACGGCGCAATAGGAAGGTCCCGGCCCTGTGCCTTGGATGACAAAGATCCCGAGCACAGTGAGAGAATGGGATCGCTGCCACCGAGATGCATGAAGGTATTCCTTTAAACGAAAAGGGATCCATTCGATTATCCTCTCAGTTATACTCTGCTGTGTAAAGACTCGTATCCATCATCGCAATGCCGTCAGGGAGGCACCTGATTGGTTCTAAATCTGTTTTTTGCTGTGTGTCATCAATCCCGACTGTGGCATTTATCTTGGAACACTATCGTATCTTTTACATTTCACGCTGAGAGCCTTCGCACAGCACAGCAAATAATGTCATTTATCCAATTTAATGAATGCAGATGCTTCCACCCGGGGTGCGCGGGGGTCAGCTGGATGGTTTAATGAGTGTTAAAAGATGTGAGTCATACGCCGCGGCCTTCACCGTCACCGTGTCTTCCAGAACCCAATTAAACACCTATGTGAGAAATACAGACCAACGTGCATCAGATATTATTATGTGATCAGAAAATGTTTGATTCCCAGATGCAGTCTGGCTACAACAAGGACTTTCTGGCTCCAGCAATAAGTTACGAAAACAAAAATGTATTAAAAAGTTTCATTGTGTCCTTGGAAGCAGTCAGAGATGCATGAGCTCCTCCAGAAGATCGGACCACACAAGCCAGCTTTCACACCAGTGAGCGCTGGCCTCCCGACGACCCTGCCGTCACTGCTTCTCCTCTCCCGAACCAATGTTGTTCGCAGATATTGACCACCGTAAACTAGGAACATCCCACAAGAGCAGCGGCTTTGGAGTAACTCTGACCCCGTCTTCCAGGGATCACATTTTAATTCAAGTCATGCCTGCTCGCGTCCTGATATTTGCATATTTTTCCTGTTTTCAAAGCTTCAACTTCAAGAATAACTGCTCTCAAACTGCCATGATTGATTAATTGAATAATTTTTTGGTTTGATTCATTGATTTTGGAGTTCCTTCCAGATACATATATATGTATCCAAGATTTTTTTTCGTATTGTTTTGTGGACTCATTATTACCAATAACAATATTTCATCCACTATGACGGGTATTCCAGGTTTCAGACCCGATAGACAAGAGAGGACAAGTGACGCCAGCAGTTTGCAGACTCTTTAATATTAATTAGAATAATAAAAGTAAACAGACTGCAAATTATGTTTTGCCAAAACATCAAGAGGAGGTGAAAGATGGTTCGTACGACACCAGCAACTTAATCTCTAGAGACATTTGGACCAGCAGATTTAGCTGCAGTTGATATTGAACAAACCAAACACCAAATATGCTATGGAAGAAACATACTTATGTAAAAACACATGACTGAAGAAATATATACACTTGTATATGATATATACAAAGATGTATACAAATAAAATTTTACTTCATGGGCTACAAACAGTCCAGTTTCATCTTGAGTGGTCCGGACCAGTAAAATATTGCTCACCCGCTTCACCTCTATTGCAAACTATACGCTATTTGTATTGGTACTCAGTATCGGCAAGTAGCTAAAGATTAGTACTCGTACTTTGCACTTTGTACTTCCATTGTTGGTGATTATACCGTATTGTTCTCTGCGTGCGTGTGTGTAGTTTCATTACATAAACAAACAACAGCACCCACTAGTGGCCATAAAGAGAAATGCAAACAGACATGATTTTAAAAATGCTGCCGTGTAAACGCAAAACTTTTCTGAAGCAAAAATGTAAATAATTTGGCATTTTCACTTGAAAACAGACATGTTTATTTTCTCTGTACCACATCACAGTTCTGGTCCAGTGGAGTTGATTCATGATTCCGATTGAAATTCCACCCGATCGCCTCTGTTACTGAAACGAGCTCAGGACCCGCCGCAGAGATTATGTCTCTCAGGTGAACGGTGAAGAGGTGAAGGATGAGCTGGGGGAAGTTACGAGTGATCGCTGTGTCTTTTTTTCCTCTTTGTATTTCTGGTGTGACGGCCAGATGGTGCTGAATGGAGAATTTATTATGATGACCATGTTTAGCTCTTGTCTTCATGAAGAGTTCCTCACTGTTAGCCTCCATTTTTAATGATCTCAAATTGAATTTAAATCTTTCCTTGATGTTCTATTTTGTATTTCCGTGTTTTTGTGGAGCACCTTGAAAACGCCTCCTGTCTGAGTGTTACTATGTAATTAAATTGGCCTTGCTTGTGTTAATACAACTAAATATGCATAATCCAATTCAGTTTTCACCAATTAGGACACAAACTTTATCACACGAAGCTCAATACAGCAAAGCAGAGGTGAGATTCACCTTGTGTATAAACGTATACAGCCCGAGGCAGCGCCACTTGACTCAAGTGAAGGCCTGATTTCTGAAAGTATTTGTAAAGATACATTACAAACATGACATCTCAAGCTAGTAAATGGAAGCTGAGATACTCAGAGAACTGCATTAGAAAGAAAATAGCTTGTACTATCTATTTTCTCACCCAGTCAATGTGGAATATCAGGTGTATGCACCATTATGTGTGAATTGCTGGTCAGAGTATATGCCGAAGTGGTTTTTTTCCACGTGCAATGTGATCTATAATGTCTAAAAGCAACTGTGTTTGTCATCATTGCACCTGTTTTTACCATTTATTTTTACATCCTTTAGTGGCTTTCCATCTCATATTTCCATGGTATGCAAGCTGTAACACATACAAAGGCCTGATTTTGGCCCCGAAATGCATGTAGGGCCACTAGTGGGTGCTGTTGTTTGTTTATGTTATGAATACACACACACTTTCACAATGAACAACAATTGCGAGTACATGGACATTCGTATGGAGAGACAACCATGTTGGATTGTTATTACGGTGACTGTCAACTATAAAACTACCAAGTCTCAGGAGAATATGGACTTTGGGAGTCATGACACTCTGGAGACGCCATTGCAGTTATTCTCCATCTGCTCGTACATTTGCAGAAGAACTATTTATTACGGCTCCGTAGCACCATTTCCTCCGTCTACACAAAGATGGAGTTTCTTTTCAAAACGTTGCTTTTTATTTTATTTTATTTTTTTACCCGATTTCCATGGAGATCAAGTCAGAACAGCTTCAAAAAGTGGCTCTGAGCACCGTTGTCATGTAAACAGACGCCCAAAGACATTTTTCCATTTTCACACCAAACTATAGTTGGACCAATTGAACTGAATAGCTTCAATTGGTAAAATCTAAATAAATCAAGTTTAATCTAATTCATTCACTTTAGTTCAGTTAATCAAGTTTGAACAACTGGATTCATTTACATGTTACCAACTGGAGCAACTCAGTTAAGTTGCTCCATCTATTTCCTTTTGTCAGTGTGTTTGCGAGTGGCGTCAATCACGCATCAAACAAAGGCGACATCTGTTTGCCTGAGTGTGCAATTCATCATTTTTTATTTGGAATCTTCGAGAATCAGACCCCAGGAGCACCACTCTTAGGACGAAATCTCAGATTTCAGATCTGTGTGAGCAGAGGAGGAGGACGGGGGCGGGGTTCACTCCTACATCTGCGACAAGTTAGAGATCTGATGATAGCGTGCTAAATGCTACGTAAGCAGAAACACAGTGGATTCTGGCCGGGGTCACCACGCCGAGGGGTTGCTTCTCCGCCACAGACCTCGGACAGATAAATTATGCGCTGCAACAGCGTGGAGGAGAATCTGAAAGGGGATAAATATAAAGAGCAGGCCACAGAGGAACGGTTTTAAAACATCTAAGTTCCTGTTCTGACACAGCCGAATCGCTGTCCAGACCTCAACCCGGTGCAGACGCAGTTCACTCGTCTACCTCATGCAGCTTCACAGAGCTCCAGCAGCTTGGCAATGCAAAACGGGGAAATCCTACAGTGTCCAGACATGAAAACCGAGACACAAGAGTACAAGAGTACAAGACTACGACTGCTGCCAAAAGGGAGACTCCACTAAATATTGACTTTGTGGGTGAATTGCGCAATCAATCGTCTCGTGTTTTATCCTTGCTCTTAATTTAGATCAATTTGTAGAGATTTCTATTCACTTTGACAGGTTTTTTTTGTGTTTTTTTTGTTCCCCGCCATCAAAAAAGACTTAATTAAACAAAGGCTGAGTCAATACTGTAAACAGGATCCACAACACAAGGGTGGCCAGTGGTGGCACGGCCCCAACGCTGCCCCCGTCCGCCTCGCAGAGCAACCGCAGAGAGATGATAGAGCGACTTCAAAGTGCCGCCAAACCACGTGAAGACATGCGAACGCCGACCGCACAAAACATAAATATGTTCAAATGATGACAAACAGCAGCAAAGACTTGGCAAATGACTCGACAAGAAAGCAAAGTAATAGAAGTAAGATGCTAAAAGGATGCAAAAGGGAACGGCCAAGAAATATGAAAGTGACCGCCAGTTTTAATGAGACACAAAACAACTGGAAAAAAAAACTCAAAAAAAAAAACATGTTGAGACACGAAAAGTCTAAACAAAAACACAACCAAATTGAGGCGACCTTTACACGACTGTTTCACGTGAAAACACATCGTATTGACGTTTTCGTTCCACAAAGGTTTTATGTTTACACAACAATGTTTTGAAAACGCTGAAGTTGTCACTTGGGCCACTAGTGGCTGCTGCTGTTTGTTTTTGTAATGAAACAAACACCCAGAACGATACGTTCTAAACATCAACAATGGGAGTATACCGACATTCGTATGGACAGATTACAAAGTTGGAAAACGCGATGAAAGCTTTGGGTTTTCACTGGAAAAATTTCATAAATGAGGTCTTAGAAATAATAAATAGAATATATAAATTTATACAATAGAAATAATCGCCACAATGATGACGGGAAATGTCTAAGAAACCAAAAGGTGATGTAACAGAAATATTACAAACCCTCAAAACAACTGTTAAAAGATGCATTACATTGAGTTGGTTAAAAAAAAAGAGAAACCAGCCAATAAGAGATGGACCAACAATGAAAGACAGAAAAAAAAAATCACAACATTTATTTTTATTTCCAGGCTTCACATGATAAAAGAGATGGAAGCGCTCATACATTTCTGTCACAAGCGGCCTCCTGGGATATTATCTATTCATTTCTTTCGGGCATTTCGAATCTCCAGAAGCCGTTTGTTGACAGTTTTTCATCTTCTACAGTTTTTAACTCAGCAGTCATTTGTCAATGAAGCCATGCAGTTACTAATAATACAAAATCATTAGAGGATTATCTGATAATTATTGGTGAAGGCTTTGAAAACATGCAGCCATTCCTCGGGGGGGCATGCTCCTCCGCTCCAGTGAGATCAGGCTCTGCAGAAAAACCTGCGAACAAATCCCTCATTTCAGTCAGATGTGCTGCTGGTGTAAGCGAGACATTTAAAACTCTGTTTCTCAGCCCCCCCCCCCCCCCCCCCCCCCTGCATGTTCTCCACGTCTCGCCGCTGCAGCGCACCTGATTCAAATGAGAGGGTCATTATCGGGCCTGTGCAGATGCCAGCGTCTTGCACATTGATTCAAATCAGATGTGCGGGAAGCGTCTGAAACATGCAGGGCGGCGGAGGGTCTGCGGGAGGGGAAGGACAAGCAGTTGTCCTCTCAGAAAGGAGGTGGTTATCGGCGTATAGTCACATGGGGGAAAAACCACCACGATGGCTGTTTCCAAAAGATTTTATAAGATTGAACCGGGAAAGCGGAAATGGAAGCCTTTGCGGTTGCCCAGTCGTGTGTGGTTTGTCCTTTTCTGAACGGGGGTGAAAAATGCACAACACTTTTGTTGTTACGCAACCTTTTGTTTTGTGTGTTTGTAAATGACTGTTCTGGACGGGGGAATGTGGAGGTTTGGTATCACGGCGGTTTCAAAGTTTGAGAAGATGAGCCCACCCACACAGAACCTCCTTCAGCCACTCCATTAAAAAAATTAATAAAAATGAAATGGATTCTATAAAATAGTATCTGATTTATCTGTATGTCTGAAACTGCTTTCTTGACCCCCCCCCCCCCCACCCCAGATTGTTGTAGAAGCCTCTGGCGCCCCCCCAGGGAAGACCCATGTCACACTTCCCAGTCAAGTCAATGAAAAACATGAACTGCTTTTAACGCCGTGCACAAATCTATTTATTTTATTATGTGTTCGGATGACAGTTTTTATGTTTCTCCATTTTATGCTCGTTGGTTTTACGATGATGGAAAGTGTCTTTGAGCGTCTTGAAAAGCGCCATACAAATAAAATGTATTATTATTATTCTCATTATTATTATCGTTACTATTATTATTATTATTATTATTATTATTATTATTATTATTATTATTATTATATTATTATTATTATTATTATCGTTTTCCTGAAAGAAAAAAAACGCAAAAAACTATGCGTTTGCACGTGAAACGTTGACATGTAACCTAAAGCAGGTGAAGAAGATAAAGATTTAGTCACAACTTCAGCAAGTAATAATAAAGGGCCTGATTTACTAAAAAATAAAAAATTCAGTTTGGAGCATTTGCTGCATGATTATGGAATATTGTGTCTGCCTTTCTTTTTCTTGCATTTTCTGAATCTCTCCTGTTGCTTTTCTATTTCCAGCCGCTTTGACTTGGTCACAGATCATCTTCCATATTGTGTTTTGCTTCATTCTTTTCAAATTTAGATTTAAAAAAATAAAAAATTTCCACGACTTCCTGATGTGGAACCTTAATTGGAACACTCCACTCCCTCCACTGTGAACGCAGGCATTTAGAACTCTTGTTTCCTCTGTGAAGTTATTCTTAGCTACTCACCCACAAAAATCTATTCGCTTGCAATTTATCACGATTTCTGAAGGATGTTAGTAAATCAAGACGTAAGACTTTCACTGTTTGGACTTTTAAAAGAGCATTAGGGCAACGTCTATGTCATACAATCAGAAATAATGTAAATATTTAAGAAGAACTGGGCTTTTGTTTGGGTACAAATGAGGCATGAAGATCTTTTACAGCTGATTTTCCACTCCTGCCTGTTGAGGGATTTGAAATTGCCAGTCTGGAACTTAGAAGGTTTCTAAACCCAACTTTGAACTGAAAAACAATAAAACATTAAAGAAATAGGGTGTTTACTCGTTAAAGAAAAAAAAAAAAGGTGTTGGGCTCATAAAACGCAAGGTAACTAATTCCTTCCACTTTTCCCAGCGTAGAGCCACTTCACAGAACCAACGGAATACGGTTCTGTTTGCTCGTGACCTCGACCAAACCGACGGCGAGACAACGCCGAGACAACGGCGAGCCCCTGCATGGGTCCGACATCCAATCGGCAGCTGCTTATTTTTTATTTATTTTTTTTGATCCTCCGTGGTTTCCGTTATGTCTGTGGCTAAAATGAGTCACCGTTGGAGTTCCTCCACGTCCCACCGAGAGACACATCCGCGGGCCAAGCCTGAGCGCTATCAGATGGCCGTGTGCGAAACGCCACCGCCGTCTGTGGCATATGCTTAATCGGCAGTTTGAGCCGCCGCGCCGCTTGTCTGGGTTCCAAGTCATTAACGTTGCAATGTGCGCTGCGGACCCGGGGCGCAGAAGAAGCGCCGCCGCCCGACATAACATTTAAACAGCTCTGAGGCACGCTGCCGTCGTACCGTTTCCACGACGGAGGCCATCTTGGTTCAGGCCGCGGCTGTTTTTTGTTTTTTTTGTCCGAGACACTCAACAGAAAAGAAGAAGAAGAAGAAAAAGAGGGTGAACAGGACGGTGAGAGGGGTGAACAGCTTGTTTAACATGTCTGTTTAATTCAGTACCACTCTCGCCGCGGTCTGAAACGCAACGTTCATCTCCTCTAATGCTAATGCGCTCGGCTCTTACGGGGCCAGATCGAGAGGAAAAATCAATTCATAACGTCTGGCTTCCCAACGTGGATGTGTGAGACTCTAATGAGCTCCCAATTTAGACTGAGATGTTTGTTTGGGGTTTGGAGAAAAAAAAAAAGTGTTTCGGAAGTGGGTGCAGGTTGAACCAGAAGATACACACGAGATGAGGGGGGTGGGGGTGGGGGTGGGGGTGGGGGTGGGGGTGGTGGAAACAGGAGTTCCAGAGAATTCAAACAGGCTCTACCGTTTCCGACAAGTCGGGTACAAGAGGTATATTTTGTCTGCAGGTCGTTAGAGAGCGATAGAAACCACATCCTGTGTGTTTGCCTGTGTTTCTCACTGCCAAGGGAGAATTAAAGAATCCCGCCTTTCGCAAATAGAAGCACACGTGTTCTATTATAGTCACACGAGGAGTTTGGAGCTCATTAGAAAAATAGCCGTTGCGTGACGGCAAACGAACAAACTGCTTTCTAACTGCCGGTACAGAAACGGTGGGAACTCTTTCAGACGTCGATCCGTCTTGTTGAAAAGCGTCGGATGGCCCGAGGGCTTGGGCGGTGGCCGGGATTACGGCGGGCGACAGGAAGGGACACATTGGACAGGTCGACGGTCCGTCGCGATGAGAAAACACTGGAATAGTCACTATACCTCACGTGAAAGTCTTTGTACTGGAAGACGACTGGAATCCAGCAGAAAGCTTAACGTGACTTCAGGCTCGGTTTACACGACAATGTTTTCAAGTGAAAACACAAAACCTTTTGTCACTTTTTGGGTGTGGCGCCGCATTATGTAATAATGGTGTTATATGTAATAATGCAATACATTTTCAACTTGATATGTACTAATCTGCCGCATTTTCTAATAAACTGCCACAATTTGTAGTCATTTGCTGGGTGTTGCACATTTATTTTAAGAAAATCTAGTATTTTGGTGCATTATGTAGTAAATTACAAGCCAAGCAATATTTCCACCAGACGTTTCTATTTTCTTGAAGAAATGAAACCAAATGTTTGTGCAACTGAGTGCATTTAATCATTTAACCCGCGTTTTTTAATAACTGTTTCATTAGAAAATGCAGCGTTGTGACATAATGCGTTGAAGATGACTGCCATTATTACGTAATGCGGCGCTACAGGGTGTTTTTTTTACCGGGCCACTGAAAAACGCTACTTTTGGAAAACGGCTCCCGAGGTGGAACCTTTTCGAAAATGCTCCGACTTCTGACAGCTGATCTGGACATTGGTGTTTTTAGTCTCGCTGCAATCCTGCTCGTGATGCTTTTAAAAAGAGTGTGTCGTCGTGTTTAATCTCTACCCTTTTAACATTTTTAAACTTTCTATTTTTAATTTATATTAGGAGTGCTCTTATACTGTAACATAAATATCGATTTGAAATGTTCTTTGCACACAGTATTTTATCAAATAGTGAGGGGGTCTTTTAAGCGGTGGTCTTCTATTGGGAACTAGACGGTATTGTGTGTTTGGTTTTGTTGCGAAAAATAACCAACAGCACCCACGAGTGGCCGATCATCCTTACTACGTCATTGTCAGTATTTCTGCAGTTTAAACGCAAACATTTTCTCTAATAAAAACACAAAAACAACGTGTTTTTGTCCCCATCCAGCCGCCTCCTATCGTTTTGTACCGTGAGATTTTTATTCGCTGATGATTCTGCTTTTTCTTTCTACTTTTCAGACTAATCTTTAATTATAAGGTTTATCCTACAGTGATCCCCACATTTTATACCTTAATACCAACAAATCCACAACTTATATTCACAACTGCACTGTCAAGCCTCACATTAATACACTTGTGTGCTAATTGACTTTATTATAATTAAAAAATAACATCATATGAATACATCACTATTATTTTTTCCCTCTATTCTTCACTCTATATTTCTTCACTCTGTATTTTACAGCTTACTTTGGGATTTTTTTGTTGTATCCTATGTTCAATGTGTTTTATTAATTAGTAAATACTATGATTAAAGATATCATATTTGAACGGTACCCAATGATCCGTCTCCTGATATCAGGGTAAAAATAAACTACAGTCTGGCTGTAAATGAGCCGCTCTCCAGGGTTACATCACTCGGCGGTTCTCTTCCATCACAAACCCGGGAAATGTTTTGCCCATCAAAGCTGCATTTCTGGGCCGCCGCCGCCGCCGCACCACGGGCTTCACTTTCTCCGAGGAGGATATTTATGACTCCAGCTCAAGAAACGCAGCTGCGAACAAGAAGTTCATGACTCAGGGAGGCTTTATGACTCGGGACGGTCCTCGGCGTGTTCGTACATTGCAGCTACACGCTTTCCCGTGTGACCGTGAACACGGCGCGACAGGAGGAGGACGAGGGCGGGGCCAGAGAGCCAGGTTTGCGGCTGAAGCTGCCGGATGAACGCTCCGGAAAAATAGAGGGTTTTATCATTCATCCTGTTGTTTACAAGAATTTTAAAATGTGATTTGTGGTCCTTTGAAAGTCACAAATTAGTTAGTTTGAAACGTATCGACAGTTTTATTTTTGTAAAAAACTGATGAACTCCATAAATGCATAGACACACCCAAACACCAAAAACCGCACGCACACACACAGAATTGTACACTGACTGTAGCACATTTTCTATAGATTCATCAACAAATTTCTATTTTATTTCTATGATATGTTGATTTTGTTTAGTTTTTTTGCTCCATTTGAATGTCATTGCCAGCCTTAGAAGTAATCCCGCCAAAGAGTCTTTAGGTTTGACACTTCATTTTCTGATATCAAGGTTCCTCATAACTCACGTTTCGGAAAAACTTGACCTTCGATGTGCAAGTCGCCGCCACCAATCATAAATACGTGGCGCAGGGCCTTGTATTGATTGACATCCCTTCAAGAATCCATCGAGTGGGAGTTCAGCGGTAAGATTTGTAGGCCGCAGTCGACATCAAAGGTCGTGATCTTATTTAAGCGCAACCAAAAAGTGATCCAAAGAGCTCCTAACTAAAAATATGTAGATTTTTTTTTTTTTTTCCTATTGAAGGTTGGGTGCCTTGGAAAAATCCAATCCAACAGAGCTTTTAACGATGTCGGTAAATCTCTCCGGGGTCGAGGCCTCGCACGCTCTGAACTTCCACCGAACAAAAAAAAAAAGAAAAAAGAAAAAAAGAAAATTTGCTTCCTCCTGGTCACCTCCAGAAAAGCCGTGAGCCTTTCGCCTTCGCTATTCATCACCGTCTTCATTCATTACGGGGCTTTAGCAGACGGCGCGCCTTCGCTCAAGGTCACAGCTGCTCCGTCCCACCTGGAACCGCCACTCGTGTGACCCACCGGCCCAACATATGGAGGCGCTGCCATGCTCCGTGTGCTCCGGGAGGGAAAGTTAAAACTTTAATACAGCCGGCTCGCAGGGAATTCGCTCCAAGTTTCCTTTGCCAGGTGGTGGTTTAATTATTGAAAAAGCTGGGTTTATATTTAGTGTAGCCGCCAATGACTTTTTCATCAGGAACAACAACCAGCAGCCAGAACCAGACTTTTTTTTGTTGTTGATTTTTGAGCATTTTTGCCCATTTGTAACACCGCTGTGTTCCTCTGCGCATGCATAAACATCTCCTATATCGAACACTGCATCCCTCTGCAATGATAATTTTTTTTTAAATATATTCCTGGAAACTGCCTTGTCAGGTATTTAGGTCCAAGCCAATTATTCCTTCACGCTCCTGTGTTAGCAGACGTCACCTTTCGTATGGTAACAGGCTCTCCGGGGCGGCCGACACTGCGACGTAGGCAAGATGGAAATAAAAACCCCACCAATTAGAGGACAAATATGCATATCGTCTTCTACCTTGTGTGGAAACAAAGACGGGATTGTTACGGGGGATGCAAAACGTGTGGAAGAAAGCGGCTTACACATTTGCATTAGTTAGAAAAAAAACATCCGAACTTGCCAGAGCGACTCGACAGCCATTTCGCTTTGTAGCCGAGGATGCAGACAATTAACACCTATTTAGAAGAAAACTTCAAAACAAAAAAAAACCCAAGAAGAATGGAAGACTGAAATCTCATTAAAAGTTTAGTGGACTTTGTGGAGATTTTCACGATGATGCAATGCTGCACTTATAAGCCGAGTCTGTTTGGTGTAACGTCGCTCATTTTTGAATGAAGACATGCAGACTAAGATATGCTCTCGATTTTTCGGCGTAACCGTCCGCAGCTTACCGGCGAAAGAAAAGATTTAACCAGAATTTATCACAATCCCATGAATGTGTGGGTTCAGGTTGAGTTCAAACTCAATCAATCAGGAAGAATTCTGAGACGGAAGCTGAATGTTAAAAACTGGCGGGACGCGGATTCCTGGAGAGCTGAGTGTCAGGACGACGTGCGAACACAGCGGGGAGGCGTTTCAGGCACCGAAGAAGGTGGAAGAGTTTGACAAGGAGCGGAGCGAGGCCGAGAGTCTGGGGAACAAGAGGCAGAGAGAGATCCAGGAAATGGCCGACAAGTTGCACATTCAGATTTACTCGGGTCCCGTATAGAGCATGCGAATTTGCGCGCCCAGGCTAATAAGATTGCGGCGCCGTTTACGCGACAACGTTCCAAGCGCTTGCGTTTTCATTTCAGAAATGTTTCGCGTTTACACAGCAGAATATAAACTGGGAGTCATGACACTCTGGAGGCCACCATTGTTGGTATTGTCCGTCTACTGAGCATGTGCAGAAGAGACCTATTCACTATAGCTGGAGCAGCGTCTCCGCCATCTACAAAGTTTTCAGTTGCACCGAGCACCATTGTCATGTAACCGGACAACCACAAAATGCAGCAAACATTTTGTATTTCCACTTAAAATTGCCGCGTCAACGAAGAAATTCTCGCCATAATTACCAGGGGGAAAAAAAGAAACCACAAAGAGAAGTAAGAAAATATCACAAACCCTAAAAACTACTGTAAAAAGATGCATTACATTTACTTATTTAAGTAACAATTAACAATGACCACAAACACAACCACAAAAAGACATGAAAAAAACAAAACAATGAGAGATGCAGAACAATTGATAATAGACAATAAATAGTCATTAGAAGAGTCAATGGACTCTGGATCCATTGTTGTTGTCGTCCGTCTTTACAATGAAAGAAGAAAATCTGCTAATATCTTAGCTAATTTGTACCCATTCAAATGTTTTAAAGACAAAAGAACAACAATAAACATCACAAACATTTCCAAAATTAAGGGATTCAGCTTATCATGCATGCAATATCGTGTTTGCTCCTGCTTTTTATGCTTTTATAGATCAGATCCTCAGTGTCAAATGTCTCCTCGGGTCTTACCTCGGTCAGTGCCGAAATCAGATTTCAAGTGTCGAGGCTCCAAACTGCTTCCTGTCCGTTTCGTCTCCAGTCAGTGACGATATGTTCTGCACTGTTCTCTGCTGCTGCAGCTGCATCGAGAAACAACAGATTTATTTCCACTTCCCCACTGTACCAAAACTATTTAAAACTGCTGATTTACTGAGCAGTGATCCGTATATGGACTTTTCTGTAATTCTAATCTCTTATTTTGGCAGATCCTCTGAAATGCTGCTCTAACATTTTGGGATAGTCTGAGGCTGTGAGTCAGAGTGATCGGATTAAAAAAATAAAAATAACAGACATTTAAATTTTGTGTAATTCCTCTAAGTCAGGGTTGTTGAATACATTTTAGTTCAGGAGCCACACACGCCCCAATTTTATCTTGAATGGACCGGACCGGTAAAATACTCTCATAATAACTTTTAAAATTTAAACTTTAAAGTTGGTCTGTGTTGTGTTGCAAACCAAAAATACCCAAATAGTACGAAAAATGACAACAATCTGAACAAAAAGCAAATTTTAATGATACTTTCTTTTTCAAAATTTTGTGAAATGTCCAAAGAGCTGCTGCATTTTACAATCTTTTGAATGATTGTTTTTACAAATTCACCTTGACAGCTTTGAGGCTAACGCTAGCATGCTATCAATGAGGTAGGCGCTAGCTTTAGCCTCAGCGTGGCGCTGTCTCTGCTACTCTTTTATTTCCAGAGGTGTAAAACCGTCTTGCCGACAGGCGACAAATCAAAAGCAAAGCCTCCGAGGTTGACCCTGACAGCGAAGGGAAGAGCAGTTTTGTGATGTGGATGGTGTCAAAATATAAAAAAAAAAAAAAAACAACAACCTGCAAATCAATACTGAGCTGTCCTGGGTGACCACCTTTGTCCCGTCAGGAAACATTCCCGTCCTGAATGGACGGCGATGTCCCTGTCAGGGGGCACAATGAGTCACTCAGTGGTTGGATGTGTATGAAAAAGCTGTGAATCATATCTCAAACCAATTGAAGGCTTGGACAGGGTCCTGGAAGGGGAAGTATCTCTTAGAAATTACTTGTTCATCACTCCAACCAAAAAAAAAATTCATCAATAAGAACACTGAAGCTGTTTGTCGTCGCACGTCGATTCCCCTCACCTGAGTGCAGTATGACCACATCGGCATCAAAAGGTCTTGACAAGCAGTTCTTGTGAAGAAAATTCTGCACTTTCTTTATGTTCTTTCTTGGTATTGTGTCAGCAGCATTATGCAACATGGAAATGAACACTTTCTTTTAGGTTTATACATTTCAAGTGAAAATACATCATTTCTGTATTATCGTTTCAGAAAAGTTTTACGTTTACGTGGCAAACATTTTGAAAACCATGTCTGTTAACACTAAAACGGCAGAAAAGTTAAAAACAATGTAGCTTTCTTGTTGGGCCACTAGTGGGTGCTGTTGTTTATTTTTGTAATGAAACCACACACACGAGGACAATACGGTAAAACAGTAAAAATGGCAAAGAAAACACAGACGTTTTGTTATGGACAAACAACGAAGTTGGATTGTTATCACGATGACTGCCAACTATAAAACTACCAAGTCCAGGGAGAATATGAACTGCGAGTCATGACACTCTGGGGAATTATATATGTTTTTAACTTCAAAATGTTGTGGTTTTTGTAAATAATAAAATCTATAATATATAACATATATAATGAAATCTTTTCAAAAACCATCCTATTTTCAGACGTCGACAAAAAAAAGCTTTTTAATCATGTAGTCCGTATTGCATTTTTTCGAAAATCCCATAAGTGAGGTTCATTTATCGCAATTATTCTCTGTGTAAATATTTCCTGGACACAGAGTTTAGTTTGTATAAGCCAGCAGAAATCCCATCAACGTTTTCCTCAGGGCAGTCTGGATCGAGTTCCACTGTGAAGTCCAAAAACACAACATGGTGTGTCACCAAGCTCCGTCTGCTCTGGGGTGGACAAGGAGAATAGATGATCGGACACTGTGGAGACGCCAAACCAGAGCCGGGGAACTTCCCATTGCTTTTAGGTTCATGCTTACAGAAGTCAGTGAGAGTCAACGTGTCACTGTGAACGTGGAGGTGCTACTGGGTAAATAGGTTGGGAACCGGAGGTCGCTGGAAAATAATGAAGACTTCAAAACCACCCAAATACTGAATAATTAGATCAAGGGTGGCTCGTGGGAACTGATGAATTATTTTTATTTTTTTTATATCCTGCTGTGTCGATCAGGCCCACTCAGTATCTGTCTCCACTTATGCAGACAATGATGTGGTAAATGTACGATGTGTTTTCTCTTGAAACGCCACGTAAACAAGATTTAAAAACAAAAAACAAAACATGCGTGTATTTTTTTCTCCTGTGGAGGCCTGGTGATCTCCCACAGTCGGATGAAGCTGTAAACAAAACGTATATATGAATGTCGCCATTGAAAACCCTGCGATCCAGTAAAACCAACATTAACCAGCTGCCATCCACACAAACTCAAAGCTCTAAAAAGTTGCAGGGCGTTGAGCGTGCATTGCATCATTCCTGCGTGCGGCAGGAGGAGCTTTTTTTTTTTTTTTTTATTGCATCTGCACCTGCAAATGCCCTCTTTAGCCCGAGAGAGAAGGATTTCAGGCAGCGAGACTGCAGTCGTAAATGTAAAACCAATTAGGGCTCCGCGCAGCCGGCGAGCCGCGGAGGGGAAACAGTGTATATTGTGTCGATTTCCGACCCCTTAAAAAAAAAAGTGCTGCGGTGTTCTTGTTTTGAAAGCAAGTCTAATTGCGGGCACTAAAGGCTTGCCGGGGAGGATTCAAAGTACTCATTTCAGCACAGAGAATATCTTATCTCAATGGCACTGAATGCATTTTCTCCACCAAAAAAAAAAACGCAGACGAGTATTCTGCCTGCATGGTAAATCTAAAGTTAAGACGACAAATTGAATTTCGTGATTGAAGACTGTTGAAAACATCCCCACCGTGTTCTCTGCTTGTGAATTTCTCACAGTGACTGCGCTGCTTTTATTTTATTTATTTATTTATTTATTTTCCTCCTTTTGGTCTCTTTCAAGTCGCGGCATCAAATTTTAATGACTGGCATCAAATGCGGCGAGCGCCGATCAGGAAGTGGCGGCGGGGCTCGGGGGAAGGGAAGGAAAAAAAAAGAAAAAAGAAAGAAAGAAAGAAAGAAAGAAAGAAAGAAAAGAGCAAACACAAACTCATGAAGGCTATTTTCACTTTCACCTTCACGCGGAGGGCAAATGCAAACCGTGACGCTTGTTTGGACCAATTTTCCCATTCATTTGCCATTTCGCGTCGTTTTCAAAGCGCAGGAATCCCAAATTGATTTGGCTGCTTTTTACCTAATGTTCATGGCATTTGCTCCTGCCGGTAAATCGGGCAGGAATTCAGTGACCCGGCGCGACACGCATTAGCCCGGCGTACCGTGAAAGAGCCGAAGGCCTCGCCTGCGTTCGGTCTTTAATTAAAGACTACTAAGGGCAATGAGAGACGGGCGTCACGGCTTCAGACCAGCCGGCTTGGCGGTAATTCCGGCAGATGTCAATGTTTGTAATACCTGGAATAAGATTGCTTTGAATGGCGCCCTTTGATGGCTTTTCTTCCTCGTAGCCGCGGCCGATTAGGAGACGCCTTAGAAATTGAACGCTCACTTAGCGACCTGACAACACCTGAGCGTCGAACAATACAAACCCCTCCGTCCAGGTGAATCACGCTGCGTCTGTGCGTCTGTGTGTGTGTGTGCGTGTGTGTGTGTGTGTGTGTGTGTGTGTGTGTGTGTGTGTGTGTGTGTGTGTGTGTGTGTGTGTGTGTGTGTGTGTGTGTGTGTGTGTGTGTGTGTGTGTAAATTAAGTCAGCGGAGAAGACGGCGCAAAGTGTTTACTCTGGGAAAATGTACGCCTCGCTGAATAGAGACGGGATGTACGAAACACGCTGGTGGGGATATCCAATTAGTTTACTTGTATAAAAGTCGGAGGACGACAACAAATTGGTTTGTTGAAAATGTTACTCCACATTTCAAAGGAGAATCTGAGCTCATGTCTGCAAAAAGAAGCACAATCGTCCTCTTAAGAGGATCTACTAACACACGCAAATTCATAAATATCGGCTGGGAAATACTTGCAAGAGCTTATGTCGACAGATGGAGAGACATTTGTCTTGTTTATGTCGGTTTTTAACGCATTTGAAAAGATGTATATTTCTTCAGCTGCCCCCCTCATTACTTTATTAAACAAATTATTACTCTTTTGAGGCCCCGGATACAACGACACCATTTTCAAGCGAAGACGGGAAACTTTCATTGTGTTTTAGGTGTCCGTTTAACGCAACGTTATTTAAAAAAAATATTCATAGCCTATTGTTCTGCGTGTGTGGTTTCATTATAACAGTCACCAACAGCACCCACTGGTGGCCGAACATGAAAGCCACATTGTTTTCCGCCGCTTCCATATAAATGAATATTGTTTTCCAAAACGGTGCCATCCGAACGTCGCGTAAGCGCAGATTATTCTTGTGTAAACAGAGATTAATCCCTGCAAAAGCCTCATTTGATTCCTCCAGTTCTGCTGTGAGACTAAATTTGATCGCCTGCAAAAAGCAGAAAGCGCAAAAAATAAAGCGGGACTTTTACTTTCACAGTTTTTCCTTCACTGTTTTCATGTTGGAAGATGTGCCCGAGGTGCAAATCGGAGCAGCTGTGTGGCTTAACCGAATTAAAGCCATCAAATCCTAACGAGCGTGCTAATTTGACATAGTAAGGTCTGATGGTCGACACGTCTGACCTGGCACTCATGAAAACGGTGTTTGAAGCCGGGGAAGGTAAGACCGGGGCAAAACAAGATTAGGACAGGTTTCGACGAGAGGAAAGCCCTAAACCTATCCAACGACCCCCCCTTTAGTAGATTACTTGTAGTTGGAGTGGCAGGTTCTTTGGTTCACGTTCTATCAATTATAAGCCTGCAACTTCTTCTACGAAATAATATTGTATGTGATTTATCAACAGGAGTTACAGAGCAAACACAATATACCGTAAAAGAACAATCTGCTTTCAGAAGGGTAGCGGTACTCACTCAGAAACCCGCTCGCACAACGTTTCAAGTGAAAATGCATCGCTTTTGCCCTTTTTGTTTCAGGAAAGTTTCGCGTTTACACAGCAACGTTTTGAGAACAACGTCCGAAAACGGTCAAAACGCTGCAAACTATAATTTTCATGTAGGACCACAAGTTGGTGCTGTTGGTTGTTTTGGAATAAAACCACACACATGTGCCAGAGAACAATATATTGTGACCCATTTACAATACGAGCACATTGATATTCTCGTGGGCAGACGACCAGGTTGGATTGTCATCACGGTGACTGTCAAAATAAAGCTACGAGGTCTCAGGAGAATATAGACTGGGAGTCATGACATTGTTGTCCATCTACAGTCGCAGCATTTTTGAAAAAAATGCGTTTTTATCCCGTTTCCATGGAGACAGAGTCACAATTTGCATTTTCAGGCCCTCTGACCACCTTATAAACAGACACTGGAAATTCTACGGAGTAGTTTTTGAAAACGTCCTTCAAGTTCTTTGAACTTTATTAACTTTATTAAATTAATAAAATTTGTCAAGTTCGAACAACCTGATTCAATTAGATGTTACCGATTGAAGCAATTCAATTAAGTTTGTCCAACTATTTTCTTTTTTTCAGTGTAGCTAGATACTAGAATGATTCGACCCTTTGTATAGTACTCACACAGCTTACCCCATGCTTCTTCTAAAATACTGTTTCACTGTCACAATTAGAAGTATTCAATCATATTTCAAAGGATTAGAGATTTGCGAATACACTTAGCAATGCTAGCGTCAAACTCTGCGGCCTGTAACGTCAGATTACTTTGTGATTAGTATCCTGCTAAATATAGGAGCGGCTGCGAAGTGAATTAACCCATGGCTAAATGCTTATTTAACTCACGATTCAGTTACTTTAGGTCTCAACACTCACAAAGCACAACAATGATATTTTTCTCACTTCAAACGGATACTCTGAGGTGTTTCGGCTTGCGGCGCTATACGAGCTCCTGCTAAATATAAACAGGCACAGCTGTGACGCTCACTGAATTACCGAATTAGCTTTTCTTTCAAGTGTGACGGACGGTTGACATATTTTGACCTCGGATTTTGAGAACCAACAAGTAAAATAATCTCAATCTCGCTTCATAAAAATAGCGACGGCTCATAAGCATCTCGGAGGATGACCTGAACCACAACGTAGGCCCCCCCAACCTCTCCCTGCACTCGTCCTGTTTCGTGCCAAGTGGTAAGTTTACGGTTGAACGGCGGATTTAATAATCTTTTTAATAAGATATTAACTGCTGTTGGGCTCCGTTGGCCATAAAATTGCCAATAAAAAAAAAAGTAGAACTCTTCTCTGTAGGCGGCTTTCTTTACATACAGTCTGTAACTGTTGTTCGATTTATGGTTTAGCACTAAACGCTTATTTTATAAAGGAATTTCACTTAATTCATGAAAAGTGTCTCCAAGGGGGAAAAAAAATTGCTTTAGAAGGAAAAATAAATATTTCAGTAAGAAAATGCCTCCCCTTGACCTCCACATGTCAAAGTTTTCATCGGCACCCAGAGAGCTATGAAACGTTGTCGTGTGAAAGAAATGAGACGAGAGATGAACTGTTGTAGATGAATACATTATATGCCAAGTCGCTCTTCCCACGTCGGCACAAGCCAAACGGGCGACGTGTGACGCCGTATCTCCAACGACGTCGGTTCCGTAAGACAGAAGAAAGGAAGAACACTTAAGCGGAGGATTTCAGTGCCAAAGCTCTCAGTTCATTCTTGGAAAAAAAAATAAAAAATAAAAATCCAGTTTTGCAATAACAAAATCACATTTCGACATTTGGGGTTGGGGTTTGCAGAAATGCGCCAATTTCCCGCTCAGAATACCCGGGTGGCGTACCCTTTTGTCTTCCCGCTGCAGTGAATTAAAACGGGGCTGATGTGGGTTTCTTAACGGGCAGGCGAGGAGAGAGGAGTTTGACTGGGGTTGAACGCCAGGATTGGGAGAATTGGGATTCAGCCGTGGCGCACGGGCGGAGTGAGACAGGATCCTGGATGTTTCCCAGCTGAATGCTAAACTGCGGTGGTGGCTACGCTAACCCGTCTCGAGCTCTCCGCGTAGAACGAAGCGGATAACTTGGCATGGCGGGTTACAGCACAAATCTTTCACCAGAGTCTGACCGAAAAACAGGCAAACCTACAGGAATGCAAAAAAAAAAAGAAAAAAAAAGGGGAGCGATCGCTCAAATCCAATGGCTCTTTTATTTTCAAAAAGCTTCACTTAAGTATTTACAGTTTGTGCAAAAACATTTAAAGGTTTCAAGGACTTTACATTGTAAGTTCAACCTCAAGGCACATACATGGAACAACATCAACATTTCATCATGAGAACAGAAATTTCAACTTTGGTTCCTAAGAAAACGTCTCGGTGAGGATGGCGAACGCAAAGAAAAAAAACAAAAAAACACTGGGGTGTCTCGATCAGAAGCCAGGATGGCAAGGAGTATCCCAACATAGCCATTTTACATGCACTGTAAATTTTCCAGCCTAACATCTTCTTAAAAAAAACAAAAAAAAAACACAAGAAAACAAACCTATGTGGATGGTCGCTCACGCTGCTTGGAAATAATAATTAAGAAAAATTTATAAAAAATTAAAAAAAAAAAGTCCAAACCTTGTATGACAAAAACAAACGAAAGGCTATGAAGCTTAATACAGTACATGCAAATATTCTTCAATGAATATCACTGGCTAATAAGATGTTTGCAGCACAAAGTTTGCCCGCGACATGAAAACGTGACTCTTCTCACGTGATCCGTCCGAAGTTGACTGCTTTAACGTGATTATTTCGACGTGAATCGATGCATTAAAAAAAAAAAAAAAAACACCACTCCTGCAGTCTTGCATTACGTCCCGGGTTAATTCCCACTTTCATTAAAAAAAAAAAAAGAAAAAAAAAAAGCAAATTGAGAGTAATGTTTGCCGCAGAAAACAAGCAACGGAAGCTCCTTCTCAATCATTCGCCACGCACTGCTCATTGGGCGCCGGGCGTCCTGCTCCTTTAACGCTTCCTAGTGTTGCAGCAGTCGGTTTGGAAAAGAAAGAAAACTGTGCTTTCTGCTCGCCGTCTCATCTGTTCCGCTCCCTCTTCCTCCACCTTCCCCGGTTAATCATTCAATCCTGCATAAACGGTAAGGCAAATATCTGTCTCTGGTACACATTCACAGACGGGGAGGGGGGGGGGGGGGGGGACGAGATGCAGCAGTTGGTCTCACCTGACTCGTTTGTTTGACTTAAAAGTAGGGCTTCGATATGAGACGGAAAATGGAAACGGTATCAGGTGGAGGTGTTCAAGTGTTGCCGTGGGGTCGTGGTCAGCCGGTGCGCGAGCCGCACGCCGCGGCTCCGTGGACAGCGTGTGATCGGGTGAGTGAGCTGATATGTGGATATTAGTAGAAAAAGGTTGAAATTAAAAAGTGGAGATGCTTTGGTAACCACAGAAGTTCCGTGTATTAATAATAAAACCCCAAAGAAAAGAAAAGAAAAAAAGAAAATGGGACTAGATTTCGCCGCCACGGGCCAGAACGGATGAGATCGTAAACGTTTCTCCTCACAGGAACCAACATTTTTCTGTAAGTGAGCAAAGTAAGACAGATTAGTGTCACTCGGCTGGAAACAAGCACGCATATATAGATCGGTCAACTACTAATCGCAAGTTAGCTCAGCTCCGTTACTTAAATTTTTTCGAATATTTATGTTTATGCTTTCATTGGAGTTTTTGTCAGTCACATGAATTCAGGGATTGGAGAGCCCAACAGGCTGCCCTCTAGTGGCCTTAGTAAATATGACAGACACAACGTAGAAACGGAAGAAGTAAGTAAACTATGAGTATCTAAAAAAAAAAATTTTTTGCATTGTAAACTAGTGATTCTCAAAGTGCCGGGAGGCCAAAACATCTTGTGAACAATTTGATTCAAAACGAACTTATTAATACTGATTTTATTGTGGGAGATGAATACAAAATTTTACAATATGCTTAAAGTGCAAGAGTAACAGTCGCATATTTTATATAATTCATTAAAAGACACTGGCAGATGAATTATGCTCTTCATTGCCCGTAGAGCTCAACAGCTATTCGTGTTAATATCTTTAGATGTGACAAAGATTAAAACTTGGTTTGACAATCGAGGAATGGTAAAATGATTGAAGCACTTTGTGACCTCCTAATATAAACTATGCAATTGAAATACATTATTATTATTATTATTATATGAATCTGAGGCAGACCAGGTAGTACTGCTACACAATGAAACTTAACTCACTCAGTTCATTCTGTTTTTCTAAGTGATTTAGTACATAAAGAAGCAGGGATTTAGTTGGAACAAGTTTTTCGGTGACGACATACACTAACAATGAGAAAACTACAAGGTGGAAGTGGTGCCTTCAATCCCAAATCAATGTGACGGACAAAAATCCAGAGCGTGGAAGGATACAAAGACCGGCTAACTGTTTTTAGGTTTTATTGGCAAGACCCAAAATTAAAATACAGGCTGTAGAGCAGGGGTGTCAAACATCAGGCCCATGGGCAAAAAAAAAAAAAAAACGCCCGCAAGATCCAATCCAGCCAGACCACCAAGCAAAGGGTGAAACTTTTAAAGAAAACCGACTTTTTTTGACAGATTTCTTATTGCATTTTACAATTTCACTGTATTTTGCAACAGAAAGTTTCATTAAAATGTTCCCATTATAATTTTGTGAAAACATGGACATTTTTATGAGATTGTATCTGCGCCATGCCAAATAAAACAGTTTAAGTTTAAATTTAAAGGCTATTATGGCACTATTTTACTATTCAGGCCCACTAAAGATGAAGTTAGGTCTGCATGTGGCTTCTGAGCGGAAATGTGTTTGACACCTCTGCTGTAGAGCAACGTTAGCTCCAAATGTGGAAACTATTGTTTATATTGACTCTTAAATGACATTTTAATTCCTTAAGATTTGGGGCATTTAGGTAAATAGCAGAATTATCCATTTGAGTTGGAAAATGTTTCCACTTCCTCAGAAGACAATCTGTACCGAGCTCAAAAAAATCAAAAAAATCTCAAAAGTGATCTAGACCAAGAACCTGATCTAGTTCGGGATTTTGGTAAACCTATGAGCTGTTTTTATACAAACAAGATTTTAGGATGCAACACCCACATGAATGGCTTGTTCAGACAGGGGACGGCTCTCGTTTGATGTGTTTCTGTAAAAACTTAAAAAGGCTTCAAGCACTTGGGGACGTCTCAAAAACCGAAGTCCATGCGATCATGATCAGAGCTATTGCTGGAATTACATTAAGTGCAGCTACTTTTGAGATACTCCGACTGCTGAGGTAAATCCTCTTAGAGATAATCTCGGCGATAACACGATAAGTACGAGCCCTTGAAAAACTATTCTCTTTGAAACATTCGGCCTGGTTTGCCTCGGTCCTCCGCCAGGGAAATAAGAGCAGCTCGAGTTAAAAAAAGAAAAAGAAAAAAGCTTCATGCAGCCAAGTGAAAATAAAGGCTTACATAGTTTTCTCCCTTTTTTGGTTGGGGATTATGAGAAAAGGGAGGGTAAAAAGAGGTAGGGCAGATTCTTTAAGCTTGCACCCCTCCCCACCCCCACCCCTTTCCCATTCAAAATCAAATCTTGTCAAATCAAACAAAGTCTTCTGAAGGAGTGCATAACGAAGACCTCTTAGTCAAAGAGCCGCCGCGGCGAGCTGGAGGGGAGACGGCCTCCATCGAGCCCACGCCGGGGATCAGACGTCTCCAGGCAGGTGCTTTTGTTCAGGTGAGACGACCGCGAGCGAAACGGGGCCCCGGACCAAAAAGGGATGAACGACGAAAGGGGCCAGACGGGGGCGTTCGGTCGCGGCGCTCTGCCGGATCGCCGTCTCTTTTCCCGTAATTCCCTAATTCGTCATATAGTCTAATGAATGCGGCGACAGGGTTGAAATAAGTGGGTGTGTAATTAGTGTTATATGTGAACCATCTCGGAATTCATCAAGCTTCTCCTTACACACACATGGACAATCCCACCCCATAACAGACCACAGTGGTGAAAATCCATATCATTTAGCCACCAAACACAGAGAGCACTGTTAGTTTTAAATGATTCCACATCATTAAGTAGCTCAATGAGCAAGAATACGCCACACAATGCTGTTTGAGCATGAGTAATGCTGTCTGGGTAATGGGCTCCAGGGGGGGGGGGGGGGCTGGTGGAGGTAAAGCGATCTCTCTGCCCTGTCTTCAGCCGCCCCTCAACCACCACATTGGGGGAAACTGCCCCCTTGTGGACACACATGCCAAAGGAACAGAGGAGAAAAGAGGAAAAAAAAAAAGCTAAACTGGAACAAATCAGGGGGATTTCTTCAAAAGGAGCCATGTGTAAGTCTCAGCACATCCATGCACCTCATTAGAGACATTAATCCTTTGTTGCTTTTCAGCCCGTGTTAATAATTCTCCTCCAAAAGCGTCCTTTTGACTAATCCCACCTTCGTTCCGCTGCAGACGAACGAGAACAAAGATGCTTTTAGTGGCGAGGCCCTTTTGGGAAATTTCAACAGCACCGCTGACATTCTCCCTGCACAACATCCACAGTCTCTTACATGCGATCACCACCTCTGCTCATTTCCTGCCTCAGCTACCATTATTAAAAAAAAAAGTGCACTTCGAGTCTTTTCTTTTCCTCTTTAACAACATGCCACCATTGAACCGGTGCTATATTTCCACAGCGCTCTAATCAGCAGTGTTTGGATTTCCCCTGTGCTGTGTTGTCTTTTACCGCTGTTCTGTTGTACCGGAGGAGGAGGGTGTGCAAGGGTTTCGAAGCGTGAAAAAAAAAAAAAAAAAAAAGGCCATTTTTTTTTGCTTCTGTGGTTAGCAAAGGATCCCAGCCCTCTAAAGCGCCCCCAACGTTTTCCAAAAGGCTGACAGCGTTTTCACTTTTTTTTTTTTTTTTTTTGTCAGAAGCTACACCCAGGGTGCCGTGATTGTACAAATCCCATGTTCATGTACAGTACTGACCATTAAAACAACTTTCAAAACCCTGCTGGTTATAAAAAAAGAATCACTCGTATCTCTTTTTCCTACGAATAAAAAAGATAGCAGAGAATCCCACATTATTATCCACAGTATAAATTACATCGTAGACAGAACTTGGAAATATATATAGTACAGTTATATTTCACTAGAGTTTTTTTTTTTTTTATATTTTTTGTTGTCTACACAAACAATGTACGTATGTGTGTGTGTGTGTGTGTGTGTGTGTGTGAGTCGGTGCCACTGTACTATGTGCTGCTGCATCACGTGTGGCAGAATTCTGTACTGGGCACGTTGCTGCTCTTGCAGTAGGCTATGCTGTTGTTACTGAGGTGACAGTCTCTAAATCCAATGCCCCCGTTGGGCGTGTAGATGGGCTGAATGCGGAAATCTCCTTTGAGCAGCTGCTCATTGTTCAGCGCCACTATCTGGAAACTGGTCTCAGTCATCTCCAGGATGGAGTTATCCTTCTTGGTCCCGGCCTCGCAGTAGTCGTCTTTTCTCCTGCCACGGTTGTATTTCCACTTGGTCGAGGCCGACCGGCTCTTCCTGTGCATGTGCCAGCAGAACAGGCCGAGCAGCGTCACCAGGACGATGAGAACCGCGCCGCCTATGATCCCGGCCATGAGCAGCGTGGAGTTGATGCCATCCTGGGGAGCTTGCTCTCGGCCCGGAGGCTTGGTAGACGCAGGCGGCTTGGTCCTGGCCTCCGAGCATATCGTATCCTCTCCGGGCCTGTAGGAGTTCAAGGTGTCCAGAACGTGCACGCAGATCCGGTACACGGAGCGAGGCTCCAGGTTGGCTAGGCTGATCTGCCGCCGGTCCCCACTGACCGTCCTTTCCCGCATTCCTTCGTTTATTTGGCTTTGGCCCCTTTTGACCCAAGTGACCTTGTAGGCTGTGACGGTGAAATAGGAAGCCCAGCTCACTTCGATGTTGGTGGAGTTGACCACGTGGAAGGAGATCTGAAGAGGGTCCTCGTAAGGAGGCAGGGGCCCAGGGGGGTTGTTGTGAATCGGCGGTAGAGGAGGGGAGGGGGATTCAAATAAGTAAGGGGCGGATGTGGTGATGAGGGTGGAAATCATGGTGGTGACAGCAGTGGTGGTGGGCGGGGGAGGGGGCGTGGAGCGGAGGGTGGGCCAAGGCGGCTGGTCGGGGTGAACGGGACACTCGATAATATCCAGCGTGAGCTCTCTGATTGTCATGCCACGCACCTTCTCCGGACTCGAACATACAAACCCCCGGGCGTTGATGGAGGAAGGCAAAGACTTCAGCCACACCACCACCCACTTCACCGAGCAGTCACAGCGCCAGGGGTTGTTTCGCACAATGAGGTGCTTCAAGCTCGACAGACCGTCGAACACACCCTGCGTCAGAGTCTGGAGCTGGTTGGTGGAGATATCCAGTTTTTCTAGCCTGTTTAAATCGGCGAAGGCCGCCACAGGTATCTGGTCAATCTGGTTCTCCTGCAGGCTGAGTTTGACCAGAGACTGGCTCGGTAGGAGGGGAGGGGGGAAGGTCAGTGAATTGCGGGCAAGAGCCAACTCTCGGAGGGTGGCCAGCTCCTGAAAGGTCCCTGGCGCAATGCCCTCGTCCGTCAGCAGGTTCCCGTCCAGCAGGAGGCGTTGTAGGCGTGTCACATTCTGGAAGGCTTCCTCCGCAATGACGGCGATGCGGTTCTCATCCAACCGCAGCTCCTTCAGGTCCTCCGGGAGACCAATGGGAACGCTGCTTAAGTGGTTCTTGGTGAGGAAGAGGAGTTTGAGGCTCAGTGCCTCCCGGAAGGCCCCTTCCTCCACCCCCACAGTGGAGATGGAGTTATCGTCAAGGTGCAGCTCCTCCAGCTTAGTCAGCTGAGCCAGGGCTGCCCTGGAGATTGTTTGGATATTGTTCTCCTGGAGATGCAGGACCCTGGTGTTTTTGGGCAGATTGATGGGGAATTCATCCAGCTGGTTGCCGTAGAGATACACAGTCTCAACGGACTCCAGATTGTGAAGTTCCACAGGGAAGCCAGCATTGTTGATCTGGTTGTTGTGTAGGTAGAGCACCTTGTAGCCCTCCTGTATCCCCAGAGGCACTGATGTCAGGCTGCGTTCATTGCAGTACACAAACCCTTTGTCACAACGACACTCGTCCGGGCACGAGGCACCGGGGCTGAATTGCAACTGGAGGCTCAGGATGACAGTCAACCAAAACTGCAAGAATGAGGCCCAATCTTTATTCCAGGGTCCAGCCAGAAACTCCATAGTGGAAAACCAAAACAGGAAGAGGGAAACCAACAAAAAAAAAGAAGAAAAAAAAAAGAAAAATCAAAAATTAGAAAGGCAATGACGTATATATATCCACCAAAAGCCAGAGCCACGAAAAGTCCACCTAGGAGCGTTTGGGTAATGATGCAGTTAGCCAGGAAAAGAGCAGGAAACCGTGGGAGTAATCCTGTAAATGCTAGTCCTCAGCTGAAGAGCGATGGTCTCATTAGTGGCGGCCGGTCCTCGGACTGACTCCATCCATGCTGAGACATCAGACCATAGCAGGACTCTTCATTTGCTGCGCCATGCAGAGCTCAGCCAGGGCCAATTTGAAGCCACGCAGTAGAGAGCCACCGCCGGCTCCGCTCGCCTGTCCGTCACACACTGCTGGTCCCCGACCAGGGCAGAGTCCGAGGGGGGTGACATTTGGATCCGCAGACCTGTGGGAAAACAAAGAAACGCTGGATGAGGTTTTTTTCAGGGGGGGTGGCCTGTTCTTGGAAAAATAGGGGGGGGCCTCTTTTCTCCCTCTGCTCCTTTACTCCTCTATTTAACACACACACACACACACACACCACATACCAACTGTTCCTTCCTTCTCATGAGCACACAGACAAGAGTCACAAAACATATCGTTCATTGCTCGTGTGGAATTATGCACTGGCCATGTTAAAAAAAAAAAGAGAGAGAGAGAGTGTCTGATAAATATTCAGAACAGCTCTTACACATCCGGTTTCTCAGACATAAAGAAGGCTTTTATCCCACCCGCGCTCTATCAAAGGAGGTAACAGAGCACTGCAAGGACACACGCTCGTGGATTCACAAGAGTTCTCCCCAGCATGATGGAAAACATGCTAAAATGCAATAAGGCCTAATAAAGACACAGGCTCTTTGTGCGTCAGTATGGATTGGAGAGAGATCTCCTCGAGACAGAAAACAAAACAAAACAAAACAGCTAATAATGAACATAAATAGAAAGCTGCAAAGGCCCGTCTCGTTTTTTTTCCTCTTCTCCAGCTGCTTGAGCAGACACTGTGGGCAGAGGTACACCAGTAAACACACCAGCGCTTACAGTAAACAGAGGTGATTGTTTTTGCCGGTGGCCTGAGGAGGAGCTCGTTATTACGTGCAAGCATGAACATACCGTCGTCAGACCTCCGATTTAAGGCTTGTGGAGGTTACTAAACAAAGGAGAGGCAGTCGAGGAATAGAGACGCTGCGTATCAGCACCTCCCTCCTCCTCCCTCCTCCTCGGGCCGGAGTGACATACACGAGCTGTCAAATGAAATGGGATTGGAAAATAATTTAGCCCCTACACCTGCGAGAAATGATCGATGCCAACTGTTTTCCAGCGTGGGGAGGATTCCTAGTAAAGCACAAGGCCATTGGATGACAGGAGACACCCCATCCACCCCCACCCCCCCACCCCATCCCACCCCGGCAAAGATCTATTATTCCAACTTTTATGACCCATCAAACAGCCACCACCTCCTCCCTCCGTTCTTACATGATTGAAAGATAGTGGTTGTCATGTGGCACTTCCAGTTGAAGCGAAGCTCCACCCTGAGTCAGTGTTGGATGTCTCACCACGATGGGAACGCTGGGCTGAATGTTAAGCACCGGAGCGGCCGGGAGTGTGGATTAAGGCATCCTGCGGGGGTTTGGAACCGCCACTGGGCCTCAAACTCCACCAAACGAGAACAAATCGAGCTTTTTGCATAAAGGTAGTGCTATTTTGAAATAGGAATCTGTCTGGAGGCCAGCACACGGACCTATACTTTAGCAAGAGGCAGATAAATACACCTCAGCACATCTATTTACATTCATCGCACCCGCTTCTTTGAAATCTCCCGTTTGTTGACTTGGAGGAGGAGGTTGGAAAAGGGGGGGGGGTTGCTCTTTTGTGGAAGGAGCTGGAGAAACAATCCTTTGACACACATCTGTGGTCTACTTTTCTAGATTGAAAGGGCTAAATTTAATCAAATAAGCTCGGGGGTGGAGGGTTAGAGGGGCGAGGAGGGCACAAGCAACCACATGAGGCGATAAAAATGAGCAGCCACAGCAGCAGAATCAACAGCAGAAGGCAGCAGCATCGAGATTATTATAGCGGCATAAATAAAAATGTCACTACATAACAGCGCAAGTTTACTTGACAGCATCGATCCTGATAAAAACCTGGATGGAGGAGTGAAATTGTGCGTTTTAATGACTTTTCTCTCCCCTCCTCCTTCTTCTTCTTTTTTTTTTTTTTGCCTTTCTTCTCCTGAAATTTAATTTCCAGCCGAGGGAGCAGTTTCTCACCACCAGATGAGCGCTGTGATATGTGGCCAGGACAATCCGATTAGAACTGAGGTTTAAGCGACAGAAACGCAATTAAAAAGTTTCAAATGGATTGGGTATTTAAGAGGCGATAAGAAGAGGATCAGGTGGACTTCAAAGGCTGCCCAGTGAGATCTGTTCATTTGAATGAATTATTTCAAAGGGGTGGGGGGGGGGGGTGCAGTGCACTGAGACTGAAAGCTCCCCTCACACACACTACAGAGAAAAAAAGTGAGGATTCTCTCGGGTGAAAAATGTGCAGCTTTGTAGCGCAGTAATCTTTACCTCGATGAAACGTCTAATTAACCTACAAATAAATTGGCCAACAATTTTAATTAATCTTCTAAATTGACAGGAGATTTGGAGCTGTAAGTTGCATATCGGCTTGGTTAAAGACATGGCTTCCAAATACTACATGCAAATGACCGATTTTCCTTGGGAAAAAAATCAAAAAATACGTGCAACTTCGAGCGGATTTCTTTCTCCAGATACGCTATTTTTTTTTCAAGAAACATCCACTGTACCTTTGGCGAGCCTTTCTCCATCGCAAACCCCGCTACCGCATTCAACTTTTCCCCTTTCTGTACGCCTCTGTCCTTCATGCGGTCCCGCTGTGTGGCCGTGCGTAACGCCGGTGCGAGTCGGTTCCGATCAGCTGCGTAAAGCCGGCGGGTCCACGGAACAGCATATTTCCCTGCATGGGTGCCAATAAATCTCTCTCTGGCTCCGCGTCCGTCCGTACTTTTTTTTTTCTCTAAATAACCGTGTATATTATGTCTCCCCCTCTCAGCTCCAAGGTGCCTTCCTCGGCTTTAACTCAGCGCCGTCTGCGGCGCGTAAAGAGCGAAGGAAGCCGCGGCGGCGGCAGCAGCGGGCGCTTCTCCCCGTCTCCACTGTGAGAGGACGCGCTCTCCGAAGTGTCCGCCGCCCGATCCGCCACCACGGGCCATGACTGCCAGTTGCGTCCGTCCGGTGCGCTGTTCTAGTGGGGAAGAAGAAGAGGAGGAGGAGGTGGTGGTGGGGAGGGAGGGAGCTCAAACTTGCCTTCAGTGCCTGCGCAGCTCAGACCCGGACTCAGTGCGAGTTGTTTTCTTAGATGGATTCAGTTGATAGTGCAACGTGTGTGCTGCGCTCACCTCTCTCGCTCTCTCTCTCTCTCTCTCTCTCTCTCCTCCCCCTCCTCAGAATAAAGAATGCCTCTCCTCTCCTCCAGCAGCGCTCTCTCTCTCTCTCTCTCTCTCTCCGTGATGGCTTCGAGCCACAGATCCTCCCCGCTGCCCTCAACACTGCAGAAAATAGTTTGTCTCTCAACACACTTTATCCCCACACGCTTTTACGCACGGCCCGCCTCATTCGGAGAGAGTGTCTGAGCTGCCATTCAAAAATAAATACACCAAGGAATCTGGCTTGAAGTCACATATTGCATATTAAAAAAGAAAACCGCCATAATTATTTTTTTTATATTTAGTCACTATGCGGTAAACATTCTTAATATGCCCATGATTCATGCGCACTTTAGCGCCACTTCTTTACACAACTTTTCTTTTTTTTTCTTAATTAGCCCAGGATTGGATAATTATCCCCCAGTGAAAAGCACAGTCTCATTTCTGCCTCCCGCACGTTCGCGTGGTGATCTGAGTCATTTAGACACACGCTGACAGCCAAACTAATTTCATCTGACTTCGCCGCTTCCTCAGCGTTAATACTGATTCAGAAGCGCGCGCGCCTGCCTCAACTTCATCAGTGCGCGTGCACGGCCAGTATATATTTTTTCTTTGTCAAAGACCTATATTTCTTTCTTTCTTTCTTTCTTTGTCTTTCTTTTTTTTTTTATGTTTGAAAGGGCATAGGTGGGCAGGATGCCATAAATTACTCCGCCATGTCGCTTCCTGCTGAGGGGGGGGGGGGGGGGGGGGGGGTCAAACATATGGCCCACAGCCCAAAAACTGGCCTGGCTGAGGGGCGAATACGGCCAGAGTGATGACCGCGCTTATATATGGGAGATTCTGTGAGTTTCGTCCATATTTTTTCTTGTAAGATATGTAACCCAGGCTTTCTTTACAAAGTAAAACCTTTGCAATTAATAATTTATTGTGTCATATTTTTCTGTGAAGAGAATAAGTATGAGAAAAATTCACAAGAAAATGCTGAAAGTACGGAGACAGTTATTAATCAGGTATAAAGACTGAAGAGGAGCCACATTCACAGTGAGTGTCAAATTTAAGTAACATACAAGCAGCTGTAAAAACAGGTTTACAGACACAAATATTAAAGTTGTCTCCCAATTTATAAATTTTGAAAAGTTTTTTAACACTGACTTCCACACATGCAGTTCCTCTACCATCCAAAAGGGGGTGTTGCAGAATGCTCGGCACCTTCCAACAGACATATGCTTTTAAAAATGGTAGAGTCTCCGCGGAAACAGGGAAAACGCATCTTTTCTGAAATGCTGCTACTGCACAGACAACAGCACCCACTAGTGGCCCGACATGCTAACTACATCGTTTTCAGCGTTTCTGATAAATGTACATCATTTTCAAAATGTTGCTGTATAAACATGAATTTTTCTGTGAAACGAAGACACAAAAATGATGCGTTTCCACTTGAAACCTTGTCCTGTGAACGGCCTTGTTCTTTTAGCCAGAAAGAGAAAGTGTCTTTAACAGTTCTCACGCATACAATAGGTAATTAGCAGACTGCCTTCTATAGCCCAACGCAATCAAATATCCAGCCAGTTGAACGTAACATAAAATCAAAGATTAGTAGATTATTAGATAATCTTAGATTTAAGAGTTTCAATTTATTGGTAAATCTCCAATTCGAATCTACAGTTTCTTCTCGTCCATCCTCAAGCTCCCACGTACGATTGTAAGGAGACCGTTTCTGACTCTGTATCGGCTCGCTTTCACACGGGGCGAAATTCCATACGGTCACTGTAAGGTGGCCTCAAAAACACATCGTTAAAAAGTGTGCAACCACTCTCACTCTTTCCCTCTCACGATACAGACCTCTAGTGCAATACTCACTGAACAATAGAAAACTTAAATAACTGCCGCGTGAGTCACGATGACCGTCACTTAGCATCTGCGATCCTGATCGAGGAGTTTATAGAGAATGTGGGCGTGAATTCTGTGACTCGCTTGGGCAACGAGGGACGTTTTTGCCGAGTCAGGATGAAAATCTATTAAAAAAATTTTTTAAAAATGAAGACATTTCTTGTGAATTTTTTTCCCAAAAACATTTGAAATCTGAAAAACACCATTAATGAAGTGCTTGTTCAGACTGAATTATACATTTAAACTTGTTAGTCCTTTTCATGCACTCTGGGAACGCTACAACCGACGTTACAAAGCCAGGCTAATTAGCATGTTAGCTGACACCCGCCTGCTCGATTTGTCTTTCCGAGTGAAACACAAACGTAACACCACAGCGTGGAATGTTGTGACGGGTCTGTTGCCATGGGCTCTGAGCGCTGTTGGTAACCAGTTATATATATATATATATCTGCCACTTTGGAATGACATTACGTGTGTTTGTCTCTTCATAAATGCTATGTTTCCTCATAAAGGGACAATTTCCTAACCGCTGTTTATCTACTATGTGAGTTTGGATTTCACTTCTCGTTTTTACTGAGATGTCTAATGTTCACTCCATGAAGAGTGCCGGTGTGACTCGAACTGTGGAAATAAAACGGAAGTGAATCATAAGAATTCATAAGAGTGGACCTACGTCAGGGGTGTCAAACATATTTTAGTTCAGTGGTCACATGTGTTATGTTGAGTGGGCTGGACCAGTGAAACAGTCGACATGGAGACATCCACTTCAACTGACTTTATTGATAAATTTAGTTTGGTGACCTGATTTGATTTGAGAATTTTAAAGAACACAAGACAACTTTATGTTGTTTTTAATTTTTGTGAGGTTACCTTGAGTGCTCTGACAGACGCCTATAAATATTATATATATAAGATAAGACAATATATTGCAAAATGAAAAATGTCTATTGTGAATAGGGATGGGAATTGAGAAGATTTTTCCGATTCCAATTCCATTTTCGATTCTATTTAACAATTAAATTCTTTATCGGTTCTCTTATCGATTTAAAAAAAAAAAAATATATATATTTTTTTTTTAAGGAGAATAAACAGGTAGATTACTCGGGGTGGGAATTGATTAGATTTGATCAATTCTCCTAATGATTCCTGAGTATTCTTTGAGGGGGAAAAAAGTAGTTTTACAGTCTTCTGCATCAAAAGGAACAATTCAATTTTTTCCAAACATGAAACTTGAATTATAATTTTTCCCTTAATAAAGAAAAAGTCAAATGTGTATTTGCCTTCATTGGATGCCCCCTGGAATTTACACTTTTTCTAATTTTGTGCTGTTGACAAGTTAACCCTCTCTGGGAGGTCGGAGACTGGAGAGGAATGAGGAAGTGCAGGAGGACCTCCTTCTCTCGGTCTGCAGGGAATGTTGTTTTCTTATTGTGTTGGTGCTTTTTTGAGGGGATATTCAACACAAAATGATCTAATATATAGATATACAGTAGTAGTCCTCTACTAGATTATGTACGTCTACACAGTAGACATATTGTAGTAGATCGTTGAACTGTATATGGCGTGCAAACTAGAGGCTCACACATATTTGAAGGATCTACTAGCATATGTCTACACTGTCGGCTCGTTGGAGCAGACGCTCACGACACGGGACAGATCGACGGCAGAGTTAATTTATTAAAAGTCCCTCATTAGTCCTCAGACAGGACATTTCTTCACCAAATGGACCGTCTTCAGCAGCCACACAGGGTGGTTACAGGGAGCCATGGTGCAGGTTGTTTTGACTATCGGAGTAAACCGGAGTACCGGAGTAGAACCAGCACACGGAGAGAGAGAGAGAGAGAGAACATGAAAACTCCACACAGAAAGGCTCCTGCCGGGATTTGCACCGAGAACTGGACCCTGTGGCTGTGAGGCGAGAGGCTGTGGACTCTGTGGATTCAGGACGTGGTGAGTGGAACATGTATTAACGTATCGTATTATTTTGTCGTTTATCGTCTCCCACTTCTTCCTCCATGTTTTCTCCTGGTTGAAGGAGGTCTGCGTCGCAGAGTGTGACGTCATGCAACGTACCGCAACGCGACTTGACGTCGTGCTGGGAAATGAATCGTGAAGAAGAATCGAACACATATAAGGTGTACGATTCCAATGGAATTGATCAATTCCGGTTTTCGATTTCCATCCCTCACTGTAAACAATTATTATTGCTCTGGATCGCCACCAAAGTTCAATGGGTTTTTCCTTTAATCAAAATTCACACATGGACCAATTTTCATAAACATCCGCTCATTAGTTTTGGAGACATCTTTTTAACAGACAAGACAAGTTTTTCTTTGCTGTGGCGCACGGGCCTTATGTTTGACACGCCTGAAATATGGCCCAGCCTAGGCTCCGGCAGCAATACAAACCCACTTTCTAAGTTATGAATGTCAGAGTATAGATAAAGGTCAGTCAATCAATCAGCCACACAATCAATACACATTTAAATATGTGTTCTTTATTTATTTTGTAAACAAATTCAGGAGACCTGCTTCCAATAACTGGCATAAATAGACATATTTTGTTCCCAAAAAGTTGGAACAAATGTATTTTTCTCGTGCTTTTTGGTCAGTCGGTTCCCCTCCAAGCTTGTGGCGGAGGCGGAGACTCCAGCAGCGCTCCCTCTTTGATCCTGCACACTGTCCTTTTAATTTATTATTTCCTGACACAGAAACGCAAAGAAGCATAACTCACCATGTGAAAGAACGGGGAGGGTGATTCAAGTGTCCACTTGTGGTTTAATACCAGTAAAACTGTCATGTTCGGTGTTTTTCCCGTTCGGTCGGGGTCGGGGCCAAAGGTCACGGGAGTCACAGGACCCCCACCCACCCCCCAGCACGTCAGCAGGTGCACGTGTGCCTTTGATCGCGGTGACCCACCGCAGCACCAGTCATCCGTCGCTTTTCCCAACACGTTGGAATCCCTCTTGGCGTTCCGTCCAATCGGAATGCGAGCGCCGTCAGAGGCGTCAGGCGCCACGTACGATGATTTGCTTGTTCTCGGCGTTCTGAGACCTTTCATGTTTAATTTTCGCCCGTCGCCAGGCACAGTCCACAACGTTTAATTCCTTCATAAATCAAGCTTCTCTGCACGGCATGAATTATTGATTGAGTGAATTTAGAGGAAACAGCCTATTTTTATTTTCTCCTTGACGGACGTGTTTGTTTTTGTAGCCGTTCGCTCTGTTCTCGGTCGGCGCGGCATCACGGAACGTCTCTTTGTGCCACGCCAATGGGGGCTAAGATGACAGATCCATTTAAAAAAAAAATAAAAAATTGAGTGCCTATAGGCAAATACACCGAGGCCATTATAGAGCTTGTTAATTTGATTTCGTTCATTCTTGTCAAGCAAAATAAGCGAGCAGGGTATGGACGTAAACCATCCTTTAAAGCAAATGCATTACGATCGAACAAAAACTGATTAATAGAAGCTAATGAAATCTCGTGGCTTCCTTCCTATAAACGTCCTCTTCTGTTTCCTGATTGTTGTCATGTATGAATAGTGTACACACACTAGTCTGACATATATGGACGAAGACAAGTATTGTTGTCCCGTCATAGTTTCCCATCATAATTAGAACTGTATGGAAGTTGTACACCCAGAGGCAAAGCTTCCCTTTGTGGTCATTTGGAGCAGAAGTTTGTCATTGATTCAACTTTATGGATATTTCTGCGTGTCTTTCATTGTAATTAAATGTTAAATAATATGCATGTACTGAAACCACTTTTTAAAAAGTTTGAGTACAAGTAATAACCTTTAGCTACTTCCTGATACCGAGTACCGGTAAAAGTACTTATTAAAGGCTTTCCGGGTGCCGCCACACGTGCAAGCTTGCTGTTAATGAGTGTATCAGTCATACTTCAATCATATTTAGCATGTAGCATCGCTGGTGTGTCAGCCCTGAAACTCTTTAGCATGTAGCACCGCTGGTGTACGAGCCCCGAAACTCTTTAGCATGTAGCATGTAGCATGGTTGGTGTATGAGCCCCGAAACTCTTTAGCATGTAGCATAGTTGGTGTATGAGCCCCAGAACTCTTTAGCATGTAGCATGTAGCATGGTTGGTGTATGAGCCCCGAAACTCTTTAGCATGTAGCATAGTTGGTGTATGAGCCCCAGAACTCTTTAGCATGTAGCATGTAGCATGGTTGGTGTATGAGCCCCAGAACTCTTATGCATGTAGCATGTAGCATGGCTGGTGCATGTAGCATGTAACAATCGATCCACTGAGCAGTTAAGCTACTGAGCGACATCGGGCTAACTCTGCTGGTCCAAATGTCTCTGGTGATTAAGTTGCTGGGGTTGTACCAACTATCTTTCGCCTCCAATTGATATTTTGTCAAAACATAATTTACAGTCTTTCTTACTTTTGGCATTTCCTTAAATATTTAAGAATCTCCAAAACCGCTGACATGGCTTGTCTTCTCCTGTCTACCCACTGCTGACAGTTGACGTCATGTAATATTCTCTTGCTTGTATTGTCGATCTTTTACGAGTACGTGTGCAGTACCCAATATTGGTATCGGTGCATCCTTATTGAATAATAATATTCACCACAAGTCTGTGTTTTATGTTCTGTGTTGTGACTGATGTCTGATTGAGTTGCTGTTTTGGGCCTTTGTTTTGTTAATGCAGCATCTTTCTTGTTGATTGTTGTACACACACACACACACACACACACACACACACACACACACACACACACACACACACACACACACACACACACACACACACACACACACATGCACCCTCGTCTTATGGTATGTGGTCATTGTCTTGTCCGCTTTGGCTTTGGTCGCCATCCGTTTCCTGGTTGGTTCTAACCCGTGCTCTCGCAGAGGCCTCTGCCTTTGTGCCAAACAGTGACGTTTGACCTCTGAACAAATTGTGTTTTTACAACCAACCTTGAGACTTGTACATGCGAGTCCTTGGAATGTCATGTCAGAGTGCTGCCACGACCCACCGCGACTCACCAACCAACAGAAATCGATGTGACCATCAATACAGTGGGGCAGCGGTGGCTTAGCAGATAACATTGCGCTCGCTTATATCGGTAATGATAACGTTTGTCGCAGATTTTTGTGTAACAGCTTGTTTGTAGTCTTTAGCTGTAACGTGAACGCTCTCAACTCGGAGATAGAAATTCCCCCAACTGGTAATTTCTCCCAGTTCCTAGCCGCATGAACATGCATGTGCAGCAGGCTGAAATGAACACATGAGATTGCTGGGTTCACACCGTCTGAAGGCACCAAGTATCTTGGAATGATAAGAATGCATATTTCAATTGCAAAGAGATCAGCCGAGTCTGAGTAGCTTAAACAAGATTGGGATTTTATTGCTGGCGACTAATCGAAAAGCTCTGAAAGGGATGGGTTTTAAGGTGCGTTTAGTTTCCCCATGAAACGATTTCGTCTAAAAAGGCTAATAAGCTGATCTCTTATAGATGCAATTAGGCTTTATGGCTTTTAATAAGTACTCGAATTGGTACTCGGTATTCGCAAGTAGCTAAAGGTTAGTACTCATTTATATTCGTCCTTCAAAAAAAGAGATATCTGTGCATCCCTACATGGAACCATTTAATATCAATCGTAAAAATATAGATTCATCTTGATTTTTTTTTTTTTTTTCGGGCCATATCACCTTCATTACTAGTTGAACTTTCAAAGCGGATCAAATATTTGATGCCAAATAGGTAACCAGAAAAACACCAATATCCTCAGGGCGCACTTAACTTTTTCCCAGACTGCGTTTAAAACGAATTCTGCACATGCACACGGAGGGAAATATTTCAGTCGACACCCTCCTCCCGAGTCTCAAAGCGGAAATTCCCCTCGCCGTGCCCAGAGACCTTCCCCGAGTTTTGGCGTGGCGTATTTACTCTGCACGCTTGTGTACCTTGATAAATCTGCAGATACACATGACCCCACGGAGCACATCAAAGCGCGCCCCGTCCATCTGCTCCCGTTCGGGGCCCCAAACAACTGCTAAAGGAGGAAGAGGGGAAAAAATAAAAATAACCCCTCGGTCCACTCAGATATGCAGATACGCTTTATCCCTCGGTTATGTTTTCTCCGGTCCCAGGAGACATCATTAGCTTATCACATTCCTCCCCCCTTGCATGTATTTACATCTGGACACTGAAAGCACTTCAAAGGTGGCAACAACATCAGTGTTTAAGCCAAAAAAACCGAGAGAGGAACGCGAGTGTTGCTCAGACATTTAAGAAGTACAGTATCTATAAAAAAAAAACACCGACAGTATTACTGCAGTCTACGGTGTAATCAGAAGGCCTGTTGCTCGAGATTCCACTGGCTTCAAGAGAAATATGCTGATTCCGTTTAGAGTGGGCGATCAATGCGTTCATTAATTTCTCAGGCGATGTAATTATGTTTGCCCCCGTCGGTTTATCAATGTGCGTGCATCTAATGTCACAGCACGGCGCCGGGAAGAGGGAGGGGGCGTCGTTCACAGCCGGGGAGGGAGACGAGTCAGTATGTTCGGCCTCTTTTTACCAAATCGGGATGCACAATAAACATACGACGAACTGAAAGAGGATGTGGGCTCTCCCTAATGATGAAATATAGATAGGGGTAAACAGCGTGTACCTCCCCGCCCGTTTCATCGTTAAAGTGGAACAAATGAGTCCCAGACTCTCCCGTAAGGCTCCATCTGCCTCCGTGATGTCAGGGTGGGTGTTACATGTGGCATTTAAAATGCTCAGTGATTTATCCGCGAGGCGTAAAGTCGCTTTAATAAGACGAGTGTAAAAACGGTCAACTCCACGGGGCTGTCAACAGGATCCTGCCGACGCTCAACCGGGGTGATTTCACGGGAGCCGGGCCGACGAGGGCGGCGGCGGCGGCGGCGGCAGCTCGCTCTCACTCGTGAATTATAGAGGAGGAGCCCGGGTGAATGCAGGGGGCCTGACTGACTGAATGCTGCCCTGTGCTAATGCCAGGCTGTAAAAACACTGACTTGACAACAAGCGAGCCCCTGTAGTTCTGCTGAGGGAGGGGGTGCAGCGCCGGGAGGAGGCAGAGTGGGTGGGGGGAGGGGATGTGAAGGAGGAAAGGCAAAAATTCTTCTTTAAAAAAAAAAAAAAACAAATAGGGTGGAGTCATTTTGAAGTCACTCAGAAGAGAATGTGTGGCTGCCCTGTCGTCTGAAGATGTAATACCTGTGGCGACGTCTAATTGTTAAGATAAGTGGCGGCCGGTTTGTGTCGACACGGTGACAAATCTATATCTGAGAGGAGCCGTCCACCCCGGCAGCGTGGTGCGGTATTCAACGCCAGGAGTCTCTGATGTTTGCTGGACGCGTCACAAGAGTTACAGTATAACCCCCGGTTTGTGCCTCTCAAGCAACATTTATACTAAACAGTGCAGAGTCTGGCATCAGAGTGATCCTCTTTGTCAGCACCTTGTTGGTTCTCGTCAAGCCGTCGGTCTGATGTGACTGCTTTCAGCCTGGGATTTAAGTGCGACAATTTGTGGAGCACTATGGGGGCTCCGGGCAGGAGGAAGTGGAGGCATAGTCAGAAGTCTGGATAGAAACAGAGCGACGTAATACATTTTTAATGTATGACATTCATTTACCACTGTCTCGTGGATATCTGAAATTTATTTTGGGGAGGGGCATTAACAAGATACCCTACATACTGTTGCATTGTGGGGGGGGGGGTTCACATCGTGTAGAAGATATCGATGATGTAAACCAAATGTTAGGCCCCATGACAGCTGTTTATGTGAAAATTAATCGTTTTTGCGTTTTCGTTTCAGAAAAGTTTTGCGTTTAAGCGACAAACTTTGGCAAACGATGTCCGTTTTACACTGAAACTGCAGAAATGCAATGAAATGCCGCGAGCAAATTTAAATAATCTAAAACCCAGATCCCAACTGTGAATGTTATGCGGATGTTGTAAAACGAACATAGTAAAGTTTTTGTGCAGCCTATTCTCAGTTTGATTGGTTATTTATTCACCTGGCCGCCTCTTTTCCTTTGATTTACATTCAAACCTTGTGATATTTGAGATTCAGCGGTTAGAGCCACAATGGAAAATGGTACAAATGGGCTTTTTATAATCCGTTATTGAAGATTTGTCGTTTTTTTCATCACGGTTGACGTCACTAACCTTCGCCGCCATCGGATTGTTATTACGTCACAGAGTGGACGTGCTGTCTGACTGTCACAACAACACGATCGACTTTCCTAACTCCTTCATTAAGCCTCCTAATGCCTTTCCTTAACCCCGTAGATGACATCACAGGGGTAGATAGGGAGATGGGAGGGACTATTCGGAAGCAATCTGGGTATTCTCCCACCTTACCTACCCTTTGAATTGGAAGGGACATTTTGATTGAACCATACTACACATTTTCTGTTCAGTCGTTGGTCACCAAAAAGACTTGGCATGGATTGGATTTTTTGTCTGTTGACTATCGTGACATCCAGGGTGCAATGCATTGGTATGATGGCATGATCTGACAATGTTTTAAAGGGTCTTGTGCTTCAGAAAGAAATATACCGCCAAATATGTAATATATTATGGAAATTCCATTGTATTCAAATGATATATAATCCTGATTGCTCTGATTTTGCAGCATCATACAGGCAATCACTGGTAACTTGGCGCAGGAATGTGACAAACTATACTAGTTTATGGAACGTCAGTTAAAAGTCCTTGAGATTTGTATTCCTAATACAAAAAGAAATTATGCTAATTTCTGTCTTGTGTAATTATGCCAAAAAAAAAAAAAAAAAAACTACAAAGAAGCCCTTGAATTTCCATCCCTCTGTTTTCTTAATGACCTCTGATGTTTTTACAGCGAATCACATTGCAGTTTGATCTCCACTGAAGCTTTTCCTGGAAACACTGGCACGTCTGCACCTTTATGAGAGAAAAACACAAAACCCAGGCTGAGTGTACTTGATGTGTGGCTGTTTTTAGCTGAAAAGGCTCTCAGCGTGTGTTCTCACAACTTTACAAAATCCCTCATTTTTTACTTTATTTGGTATAAACTTGCTGCATCAGAGGATTTTATTTTGGTTTTTTTTCTATCGCTGTTGGGGCGACCGCGCAAACCAAAGTGGGAACGACGCGGCACGAGGCTTGTCGGAAACAGCGGGAGATGTTTTCTGGAGGAAGAAGTGAAAGCGGCCTCGTGACGCGTCGCCGGAGAAAGAACAGTGGAGGAGGAAAATAGACAAATGCCAGGAAGGAGCAGGGCTCAAGGTCAGGCGAGAGATGGGTCTGATCCCACCTCCAATCCCTGCAGCTTTTCTGCTGTTTGAAGTCACATCTGGGCTAAATTTCCCCTCCTGACTCAGGCGAAGAGGAAGTCTTCTGGGTGGGTGGAGGAGGGGCTCGGGGCCGCCGCGGCCTTCCAGGCCGAAAGTGTTCCGAATGCTGGAGGTCGGTGAGTCAGTGAGCAAAACCGACACTCAGACCCTGATTCAGCGATCACCATGTCAGGAGCTCTGTTTTGACTGCAGCAGATAAGAGTAAGAGTGTTTAACAGCTTCGAATATAGGGGCACGTATCAGCAGATCTGTCACCTCAGACTGAGCATCTCGGATTATTCTGTCTGGTTTCTTAAGCCCGCGTTATTCTGTTTGACCTGGAACGACTTCTCATTAAGCTGCTTGGTTCCCCAAACCTGAGAGGTGGAAACCAACATGAAGGGTTAGGAGATGATTCCAGATTAGGAAAATGATTTCCCTTTTGCCCAATATGTACTTTGTTCTCCGGTGAACTCAGGCAGTACCTCGAGTTAAAACAGATTAACACAAAGTCTGAGAAACTACATCCCAAAAATCAAAATATTCACCAATTTCAGACTTGAAAATTGGTGAATGTTATTGGTTATACATATGATATTATAGATAAGTTTAAGATTTATTTTGTTGTGGCTGTTTCAACTGGTTACGTCATTACAGATATTTGATCATCGACAGCTGTCATACTGTTTTAGTGCTTACAATTATTTTAGCTGGTTTAGACACTGATTTAGATGTTAAAACTGTTTTTTGTGTTTTGGCTGTTACAGTTATTTTATCTCATTTTATTGTTGCTTTTTTCAACCAATGTCGCTGTTTAAGGTTTTACAGCTGTTGTCGCTGTTTGGCTGTTTTAATTCCCATTATAGTTGTTTTAGATGTTCCGGATGTTTTAGCCATGATTATAGTAACCATTTTAGCCAATTTAGCTGATTTCAATGGAGTTGCCATTAAAGTAGCTTTAGCCGTTATAGCAGGGGTGTCAAATATATCACCCATCGAAAAACTGGAAAACTCGGCTCAAAGCCAAGATGTTAGGGTTTGTAAAGTTTGTAAAAAAACAACCATAATGCAACAGTTATAGGCAAAGTTTTTAGGACATGTCATTGTATAAGCTATAAGGTACTCTATAAGGTAATCTTTGAAATTAGCTTTATGTCCTGATTTTAGTCGTTTTTGGTAGTAATCGCAACATTTTCAAAACTCGTGCTTGGCGCCAAAATGTAAAGGTTAGTTTTATCTTGAGTCAGCCAGACAGGTAGAATAATGAGCTGCATGTGTCTAAACTAAAAAATATTGTTTGACACTCCTGCATTCGAGCCATTTTACATATTTCACACATTATGGCTGTTTTTGCTATTTGAAGCTATTTTAGCCGCCATCGCCATGTTAGCTTGTTAAGCCGTTACTTTGCCCGACAGCGATGCCTCAGTTAGTAGATCGGGTCGTCTCTCAATCGTAATGTTGCTGGTTCAACTCCCCGTTTGTTGACGTGTCCTTGAGCAAGACACACAATCCCGATCTGGATGGACTGGGTCTCCGTTCATTGGTGTGTGAATGAGTGTTTTACTTTGTCCAATGCTTTGGGGGAATGTTAAATCAGTGGGGAAAAAAAGTGGTGTATAAGTAAAGTATTTACCATTTTGCTGTTTTAGCCTTTCTAACAATCCCAGCTATTTTGGCTTGTTGTTACTACAGTGATTTTAGCTGTTGTCTTTTAGCCATTTAGCACTTTCACTATTACCTCATGTCGTTTGGTGATGTGATGCATATTTCAGTTAACTCAACCCAAGTCCTTTAGTGTGGAACAAGAGCAACAACACCAATCAGAAAACAGTCACACAGAGGAAAAGAAGCACCACAAAGACACATGTGGATGTAATCTACCAGCGTGAGACGGCGAGCACAGGCCTCGCCGGCCTTTCCCGTCTGACCGCCACCTTGATCTGATCAGGCCCCCTCGCAGCTGTCTGGAGCTTCTGCCTGCGCGCCGCAATCTGTGTTTATCTTCAGCTTTCCCCCTTCAACTAATTAACTAAACCCCGCCACGCCAAAACACCGCAGTCCCCTGAACCTTCTCCGACGGCTGATTTATTATCGCAACGCTCTCAAATTAGTGTCGAGCGGAGACCGTCTACGCTCACAGAGACACTTATTGAGACACTTATTAATTACAATATTTTAATTAAAGATAATTACAGCGTCCGAGCTTATGATGTAGTTTTGCTTGTTTGTGTATGGAACATGCAGGAATATTGGAAGGATGAAAGCAGTTTGTTTTTTTCTGGTGAACATATTTAGCACTTTAGCGGGCTAGCTTATCTGAACTACACACACACACACACACACACACACACACACACACACACACACACACACACACACACACACAAACACACACGCTCTGGGGAGGGGGATGTTCTTCACTTTCACTCCACTTCTGCGCTCCAGTGTCTTCACTCTCGGATTAAACGCCGTGCCAATCTTTATTCCTGGTGGAGATGTTTAATTGCCTGGGAAGCGCGGAGGCGCTTTAGCCGGCGGCGCGTCCATTGTGAGGGACGTCTGAAAGGCCCCCCCCCCATTATCAGGTTTAGCCCTCCTCACGTCCGCCCAGCCACCCACCCACCCACCGCGGGAGGCAAGAATCTGGACGAATCCAGAGCGCTTGAGGAAAGTAGGTAAACCAGCTCACGGAAAATGGAATTATGCCGTCATGCGAGGCTAAGCTAGCGCCTTTAATGCTACGCCACGCCGCTTGTCTTCTCCCCATCAAGTGTTGTAATTCCATATCTCACATCTTAATGCTTGATTCTTTCCTCTGTTCTATTCATCATCATTAGATTAAAAGAGGGGGAAAAAAAAAAGTTTTCAGGGTATTTATTCCAGGAACAATCCCCGCGTTATCGTTGGCAGGCGTCACTGTAACCCGACGCTGTTTTTAGTGATTGAGGAATCAGGAGTTGGAATAAACCTCCTCACGACATGCCCCCGAGATACACAGAAGTGTGGGATTTTTTTTATTTTTTTTATTAGTTTACAAGATTCTCCAGTGCCAGTCGTGAAGAACATAAAAGGAGATGGGAGATGGTTCTGCTGAGGCAGTAGCCCCCTTTAAAACAATCTGCGGTTCCATCTGGTCACTGTGGGGTTTATTTTACCCCTTCGCTTTCGGGAAAAAAAAAAAAAAAAAAGTCGTTATCGGGCCTCAAGGTGGACGTGAGATTTACCGCTTTATTTTCCATCGTAGTTCTGGCAGACAGCGAAGAAAGAAAGAGGCAGGAGTGAGGCTGATCGATCCTGGGAGATCTGATTCCATCGCTCATGCCTCGGCCCGTCGCTCCTCCTCCCTCGCCGAGGTGGCACGGGGCCCAACCCTGGCGCCTGCCACCGTGCCCAGATTAATTGAAGCATGCTGTTGTAAATGAATCGCATATGGCTGCTATCTCCTCCCCACGGACGCCAGCATCACCTATCCCTCGTTTTGTTTTTCTATTTCGGGAGGAGACGGCGGCTTCACTCGTCTCGCTCATTTTTATCTTAGAGGCGGGTGGAAGAAAGGGGGGAAAAAAAAAAAAAGGGGGAGAAAGATGGAGTAAGAAAGCTGCCCGAGGTCAGGTACTAGTCGCTCCACTGTAAAATTCATGACTTTCCCTTTTGGTTTTTCATTTGTCTCCTTCCACCGTCCACTCCTCTGCTCTTAACTTGGCACAAAGCAGATTAATTGCGCTGTCGCACCAAAGGTGGGGAATCAGGCTGCGCACCTGTCCCCGATGCCACCGCGCATTAAGACCGGTGCGTCACAGCTTTTGGTCTTTATTAGTTATTTATAAGAGCCGCTGCCCAGAATAACAGCAGTAAATTTAAAAAAAAAAAAAAAAAAGAAAGGGAAAGGAAAGGGGGAAGAACGCATGGTTTTTGTTTTTTTGTGAAAGTGTTGATAGAAGTGTCTTGAAACAGGAAGATCCAGTGAGGCCGTCACGTCACCGCGGCGTAAACACAGCGACTCTCTTCTCAGACTGTGTCACAACTGCAGGGAAATGATGACTTGGCATCTTTTCCTTCAGGCTCCATTCACACAGCAGCGTTTTAAGGTGAAAATGCATCAGTTTTGCTTTTTCGTTTCAGAAAAGTTTTGATTGAAATGATTGGCGAGCGTTGTTATTGTCCATCTGCTCGTTCGTTGCGTGTTTATCAATACGTTTTTAGTAGCTCTAACATGTAAACCTCCAAAATATCAAAAGTTTTCCGTTTTCATTTGAAAGCTAAAATTAAATTGAATTAAAAAAACGTTAAAAGAGCTTAAAAAAATTTAAATCGAAAAGGGCTAAAATGGTTCAAATAACTCAAACTGCTTAAATGGGATGAAATCAGCCAAAATATGGGAAATGTTGAAATGCCTTTAAATCAGCTGGACTTAGAAGAAATGGTTAAAACATCTAAAAATAATATAATAATAAGGTTAGGAAAATCTTACAACAGATGAATCTAAAACTGCTCTAATGGATAAAATAGTTAACATAGGATGTGCAAACTTAAATACTTAGAATAGTGAAGAAAATAAGACAATACGTCAATTAAAAGAGTAAAAATTGATGAAATGGTCAAAACTAACTGTGAAAATCAGCAAAGAATTTTAAAACGTATAAAATGGTTAAAGCACCTAAAACAGATAACATTGATTAACTAGGCCTACGTTAATTAAAAGTAGGTACGCTTGATAATTTCAAGGTTTTGGTAGTAAAACCAAATCTGCAGCTACTTTAAGCCGAGGATTCTTTTTCATGCTGCAGGATGAACACGTTCTGTGGCTCCAGAATCCGTTTTATTTGCTTTAAAGTGGGTGAAATGGCTCTCTCACTCGTGAAGCCTGCAGACGATGACGCTCGGAAACCTCAAAGTTTCACATGTGTATTTTCAGTTAAAAATACACGTTTGAGAATCGTACTTTCCCAGAGGGAGGGGGGAAAAACCCCCAAAACAAACCCTGTTCAGCCTGTAACTTTATCTCATTAGGAATAAATCAGACTCCAGTTTGGAAATGGCTGAATTCTGATTTTACCTGAATTCCTTTGAGGACGTTAATCTGAGGTAAAAAATCAGCCGTCCAGATTGTGAGCCACAGGAAACGTACAGAAATGAGACGAGGACATGCCTGTTTTGGATCGGACACTACTTTGGTTCCATCCAGGTAAGTCCCGCCCCCAGACCCCAGCCGCCGTGACCTGAAACCACCCACACCTGAACCCCCCCCAAACACAGCTGCCATTCCAGCCGCAGCGGCGTCTGCTTCCTAAATATATTTAGTTACATCGGCATTAGCGTTTATGACAAGCTCACGTCGGCGCGAGACCTACAATTATGGCGACCACACGACCCCACCTATGACTCCGCCAACGACCGGGGACAAAACAGGAGGCAGAACTCTGACTCCACATCGCGCCGACGACAAATGAAAGACTCGGAGCTGAGAAGTGACTTTGATCAATGAGACAAACCCACTGCTGATGTTTTTTTTCTTTTTAAAGGTAATCAACTTTTCTTTCATCTCAAGAGATCATTGTTTGAATCAGCACAGCGAGAGAGAAAACCCAAAGCGTTTTAAGTTGGTGGATTGATATCGAGCTGCGGATGAAGGGAAAGGGACTTCGCTGGAGCCGAACTTAAGAAGTTTAATAAAATAATCAGATTTCTATTATTGGATGTTACACTGAGCTCACGCGAAGAGGCGTGGACTCAAGATATAGTGCAGCAGATCGTAAAAGTTTAACTTGAGTCGAACTGAGTGACACCCACAGCTCACACTGTGCTTCTCTTCAGTTCAAAATCACTGTATTCGTAAAGAAAACAATTACAATCGGGGAAAATATATTAAGTGCAACACCAGAAAATGCATTATTCCATTGATTTGGTCTAAAATTCTCATAAACACAATTTTTTATGATTATTATTTTCAGATTATACAATGGAATTTCACCCAAATTATATGAAATATTTAAATTTATTGGTCAAGAAATTAATATTTTAATATCTTAATATTAAGATCAAATGTTTTACTCTGCTTTCGTTTTCTCCCGTGACCATAATTCTCACATTTGAAAAGTAGTGAACATGAAGCGTCTATGTTTACGTTTCAAGTGTAGAATTGATCGACAAATAAATTAACTTTTCAATTACATCCTAACATTTTTAGAGTATATCAAGTCAAAACTCCGCTAGAACACGGCAGCGGATGAGCGTTCTGAGGCTAATGTTAGCATGCTAAGATGTTCACAGTGAATAAATTGAACACACATTTGCATGTTGATAATACGCATCTTTGGTTCACGCAGAGATCGTCCTATGTCAGCGTTGGCGGTTCGATTCCCTAGCGACCTTGTCCATGTGCACCTTTGCACCTTGCATATGTTTAAAACCTTGTATGTTTTTTTGTGGGACAATGGATTGAAATTAGCATTGTACTAAATCCGGCATATTTGCAGTAACTTCATTTAGAGATGGCCCCGTTCATTAATTTGCACCGTCGCGTCCAAATAAACTAATAAATGAAATGAAACCAAGATTTTAAGGGGCCTGAGACTGATTCTGAAGTACTCCAACATGACTATCTACACAAGTGTTTACGTGTGTTAAGGTGATAAATCATGTGAAGTGCACTGAGCTTGCTGAAGCCATAAATGGCGTTCTGTGAGTAAAGTCCCTTTACGATTGTGTCATTATGAGGTTAAAGGTAGTCTAACCACTTGTGACTTGGCAAGATGCTCACTTCGTGTAAATGTTAATAAACCTGAACCTCCACCTCAGGATACTCAATTAGCCGTAAGCAGTTTCTATGTATAGTTGAGCATACAGGTAGCGTCTATAGATTTTGATGCAATACCATTAAGCACATTTTCCCCCCCACAATGTCTTCTCTTAGACTCCCTACTGGATTTACTCTCAGCTGCAACTTACTTACATCAATGCTGGAGAAATTCTCCGACAAGTTGCGACCGTGGCCCCATTAGTGCGCTCTGCATTTTCTTGTAATCACGAGATCCTTTCCAGAAAAAAAAAGGCGGCCATAATTATACGATAAGCTCTCCCAGTTTTTTCTTCCCCTCCTCTTTGGGAACGCCGTGTCGTGCCCGAGGCGAGAAAGCGAGAGGGAAAAAAGTCCTTTTTTTTTTTTTCTTTTTTTTTTTCTTGTCTTTTTTTCGACAAGGTATCACAAGTCAAACGGTGCTCATCCGAGGAGTGGAAGAACTTTCTGCGGCTCATGGGATTATTCTCTTCCTGTCAAATGGGATTTATGAAAAGACGAAGAGCGTTTCGCCCGTGAGCCAATATTTGGTCCCCCGGGCTGAGGATGCTAACGAGAGCGCGACTTTTCCACAAGACGCTGGTTCCCTCTTATCGTCGAACTCATCAGGGGACGTTCGCCAGCTTTGGCAGAGCCCTTGATTGCACGGTTAGAAATGGGAACGGTGGATGGATCAGGCTTGATCCGAATATTATTATTTTTTTTTTTTTTTGGGGGGGGGATTTCATTTATAAGACCTACCCCTACTTTTCTTTGTTTTTTTATTTCTTTCAATTTGTCACTTTGCATTTGCTTTAAGAGGCAAAGCTTTTAAACACTCCCAATAACGGGAAGCATGCTTTGGTGGTGACAGCGCTATGATCCATATCAAGGCCATCTGGAAAATAAGAGCTGGTGCTCTTTTAAATACTCGAATTCCCACGTTACATCCTGTGTTGAATCGGGCCCCGTATCGATTCGATATCCTCCGTGATTGCGCTTCAAACGCTCGACGGCGACGACGACGCGTTAAATTTAGACGGCGATCTGGGCCCTTGTCTGTCATTGCGGTTGTGTACATCCCCTCATGTTGCCCTCGCGTTTCCTGATTTGTACAGGAAAGCAGATGTTAACGTCGCGAGCGCGTTCTCTCCCGGGCCCCTCACATCAGCGCCTGCTTCATATTAACAACGTGCCCTTTTGATGTATGCAATTCGCACGCTAAACGCCGTGTCCCGGCTCCCAGCGTTGCGCCGCCGCCGCCGCCACACACGCATTGGTCACGCCGGCGGGCCACTTGTTTCGAGACCGCTGTCGGGATTAATTGCACAGTCACAGATTTACTGCGACCCCCCCCCCCCCCCCCCCCCCCACTCCGTGGTCAAGGAATGCGCGCGGCGCGATGGCCTGAACAAACTCGACACCGGTGCTAAAGTTCTCCGACCTTCATCGCGGACACTTTTATTTGACGGCGGAGGCGCGGCGCGCAACGAGCCGACTGGAGCTGATGTCCCGCTGCAGCCGCCAGGGGTTGGTGATTATGACTGTCATAAAAACAGCCTTGGCTCCATCTCCAAAACAATCGCTGGCACATGCACTCGACGACAGGAAGGAAAATACAAAACCAAAAAAAATAAAAAATCCCCGACCCCCCCCCCCTCCTGTTATTTAAAACTGGTAAGAGCTAGCAGGTATTTCTCATGACTATCTGCTTTCCCCTGGGTGTCGGGTATCTTCAGGAAGAAATGCTCCAGAAAGGTAGTTGGAATGCGGCGGGTGCACATGGAAACATTTTAGAAGGACTGCAGAGCGGGCGTCCTCTGCAGAGATGTGAGACCAAACATTGCTCAATGTCCTCTTCAATGTATCTCTTGGAGAGAGAGAGTGTTAACACATGTTCAGTTCCCGGGGGGGGGGGTGTGCGCGTGTGCGCGCGTGTGTGTGTGTGTGTGTGTGTGTGTGTTGCAGAATAGTAACTGCCGTGTCATAGCGGGGGTTGTGTAGAAATACGCCCCTGGGATTTCAGCGCTGGCTCAGCTCCAGCTCTACTGATACGTTAACAAGAAGAACTTGTTCTTATCAATGGGGTGCTTTATTCCAGCTGTACACACACACAGACACACACACGCGCGCGCTCATGCTCGCTCATACACACACACACACACACATACACACACACACACACGGACACTCCAAAGTGCACATTGATCAACAGACACAAAAATGCAAACATCAAACATCCCAATAAATTCTCACACACACACACACACGCACACGCACACGCACACGCACACACACACACACACATTATTTGTTAAACAGTCCAAAGTCTAGTTTATAACGGTCTTGCAGAAAGAATTTATTTCTATTTTTAAAGAGCCCAGGTATGATTTAAAGAGTCCCGCTAAGAGAGTCGGAGTGTCTTTAAAATAATGTTGATCTGGTTTTGAGAGTCCAGCAGTATTTTAAAAAGTAGAGGTCTAAAATACCCTAAAAATCCTTAGAAATAAAGAATCCTGGTGGTTTTTGTTTAATATCTCAGTCTATATCAAAGAGTTCAGCTTGGGTGTAAGGAAAAAAAACACACACAATCCTTTGCTTTTCTCTTTGACAGGATGTTCAAGGGTTAATGTTCCTTCTCGCATGAATCTGATCCTTTATGCAAAAACCGTCCGCACAGGAAAAAGGGGCTTTGGTGTTGTGATGTCTTGGTCGGACGAACTGTGCCACGTCTGAAAAACAGTGGAGTGCAGCTGAATACACTGGATTTGATTTTTATCTCACATGAAGACACAGAAGTCCCAGAATAACTGATACTCACACTGATAATGTTCCTTTTTTTTGTATGTGTGTGGCTAATGCACTGCGTTGTTGGTGAAAACAAGTGGATCCATTTTCTGCTCTTTACTCTGATGCTGCTGTCGATACCCAAACAAGACTTTGGTCGTATTGATACTTTTGCTATTGATCCATCCACCACTGGTTTTCACAGACTATATCACAGAGAGCCGACCTGCTTGTTAGGAAAGACGGAAGTCTGATCGGACAAACAAGACCTGCTCAGATTGATGGCGAGCGGGAAGGGGAATCCGAAGAGTGGCAAAAAGACGCAAAAATATTCAATCAAGCAGTGGTTGAAGTAAGGATTTGTTCAAATAAAGTGTATCGTAAAAGGGAGTGGTGGGATTGGGTACAAATCTTAACCCTACAATATTCTCTAAAGCTAAATTAGCACCAAAAAAAAGGACAAAAATTGCACAAAAACAGCTCAGATGCCCATATACTCGCCATTGTTAACGCTAGTAGTGTATTGTTCTCTGCACACGTGTGTGGCTTCATTACAAAAACAATCAACAGCCCCCACTAGTGGCCTAACATGAAAAATACATCGTTTTCAGCTTGTCATGTAGGCACACGTTACTGAAACAAAAACGCAAAAATGATGTGTTTTCACAGGAAATGTTAAATAAAGAAAACGTCTTAGACCCTAATTATATAAGTTTGACTTATTTGTTTCCTCAAACGGCTACTGGGTTTTCCAAACCTGATTTAGTGGGTGCGTGACAGCAGTGCATTGTACATGTTTAAATAACTGGGGTCATGTTATGCAAAATTCACTTTCTAATTGTTTTCCAACAGTAATAATCGTCCCCACACCATCTCTCTCCATGGCTTGTTTCAGTTTATAAAAAGTGTGTTGCTCCAACCACCCAATCAGAAATCAAACCCTATATAGTGTCATCGGGGGTTTAGCCAATCCCAATCAAGGTAAACCCCCTCCCTTTGACTCCTCCCACAATTAAGCAGCTCTGCTCTGGCACATGGCACCACGAGAGGAAGTACTTCCTCCTCTTCCCAAGATGTGTGGGCGGAGCCAGTCCAGCTCACACCGACACAGCAGATTCTGAATGCAGCTCCTATGATCCAATATTGAAATGGAGGAAAATCAAGGAAAAGCTGGATTTCGGGGCAATAAACGTCCAATATAACAATGTTCAACGAGACTCATATGGAAGTGTTGAAAAGCTGGATAATGTGACCCCTTTAACCATTCAGCCAATTAATAACTTCTTGAATGATTATTTTTTTATACCACATTCAGGCTTCTAGCGACACTCCATCTCTCTGCCGCCAATTCAGCCTCATAAGTCATTTGAAAATGTCTATTTTACCAGCAGATGCAGTGCGTCTGCCATTCTTCAGGTAACATATGGTGAATCCCAGAGGCGTGCCAACATCATATATACAGTATATGTATATATATATATATATATATATATTCACATGTGCGAGGTAGATGAGAGAGGAGTGTGCACGAGAGAGGGAAAGAAGCTGTGAAAAACACTACTTGCTGTGAGCTGACCGGCGAGGTGAAGGCATATATGTAGAATGTATGTGTGAGCTGCGTCTCTCCACAGTGCTGCCAAGGCCACGGGCTGCATTGCTCACCGTGTGTGTCACTTAACAAAACAAAGCCAGAAAGTCTGTGTGTTGCAGGCGAGGTGTTAACACTTTCCCCCTGAAACCCTATTATTTCTGAAGAAGTCTAAAAGCTACACTGTGTGCTCGCTGTGTCCAAAAGCTTTTTTTTTTTTTTTTTTTTGTTCTCTCTCTGTTGTGACGCTGCTTATTTTCCACCCCGGATGTCACATGCCCCTGTTGTTTTCAAGAATCCATTAGAAGCGTCTTATGCCATGTCTTCGCTGACACACGCCATCATTTTTTTTTTTTATATAACACACGTATTCTGCCCCTCCTCCCACTCCACTTTTCCACTGATGTGACTTAATCACGCAGCTTATTATCGCGTTTAATGAGGGCTATTTCCACTTCTTTTTTTTTTACCGACGCTCATAGTTTCAGTACTTCCACTGAAGAGGTGAAACAAAACAAAAGAGCGATGGCAATTACACACCGTTTCTGCATAATCTAGTTCCAGTGCCATTGTTCGCAGCGTGGATGTGGGCTGGATATGAAGGCTCGGTGCAGCGGTTGTGGTCGCGTTAGAAAGCCACATAAAAAAAGAAGACACACGTGTTACTGTAAGCGACGTGTTGAATTAGACTTTCATTGCGGAACTGTCAGCCTTTAAATAGGAGCCTGCTTTCTGGGAGGCGCAAGAACCGAATTCTCACGCTTCTTTCACTGCCTGATCTGGCTGGAGCTTGTTTATCCTATTCTAGTTTTGTTGCACAGCAGGCCATCTTCCAAGAAGGACTTTAATCTCTCACTTGAAATCTCCTAAAATGGTAACAAAAAAAATAAAAATTTGAGAAAAGATTAAAATGGTCAAAATAGCTTACAAATGGCAAAAGCCGCAAGAATGCCCAAAACTGCTAAAACAACTTAAAAGGAAGGAATTTGGTTAAATATTGAAGTGGCTAAAATTGGCGTTTGATTCCTATTCTGACCGAGTCAAGTATAAAACCAAGGACTGGGCGTCATGACTACTGAGCGTGTGCAGAAGAAGTATTTACTACGCCCGCAGTGGGGAGTCTTTTTCAAAAAGTTGCGTTTTCATAGGCTCTGAGCACCGCAGACTAAACACCCAAAATGCAATTCAAGTGTTTAGTTTTCCGTTTGAATCATTTTGTAAACCGGTCCTAAACTTGAGCTTTCAATAATGTGTAACAACCTGCAAACGGCAGATAACCTTCTGATTGATTGACACTTTGTGTTTATTTATATTTTGATTCGTTGTATTTGGACACTTGGAATGCGAACGACGGCGCTCGGTTAACACGGAGCTTTACAAGAGGGACCCGTCCTTTTTTCTGGAGAGGCCTCATCCAAGCAGGTGCATTTTTCAGCCTCCGGTGTGAACGAGTGGTTTTGTGTTTCAGTGACCTTCGTCTGAGGTAATGCAGAGCTGGCTTCACGAATGGGAAACTTAATATTCTAATTTATCCGCGGCGTATTTAAAGACCAAAGCGATTGCCTCGGTGAGAGGCAGGAGCTGATGTGATGCAATTGAGCACAAACCATCTTATCTAATGGGTTTGCAACTTCTGCAGCGAGGAGAGACTGTTTTTCAGGTTGTTTTTTTAACAAATTTCAGGAACGTGTGAGGACTTTCAGGTAGAGCTACACGCAGGTGCTGCTCCGGCAAAGTCCTTTAGGTCAGCTTTTAAATAAAAAGCACCATTTCAGCCCAGGCAGGGAAAAAAACTAAACAAGCAAAGCGTAAATTGTCAACCTGTGGGTTTAAGTATCTTTCTAATGGAGTTCACTTCTGAATAGTCATTCAGGTTTTTATGAAGGTAACTTGTTATTCCTCTAATGCCCGCAGTGCTGATGGGGGAAAAAACACCCCGAACTTTACTCTCCTTTCTAACAGCTTAGTGTGGGGAACACATAACTTCTCCGTCTTTCTGGCTCCGTCCTCAGCGCACGATCCAATTTCAGCTCGACGGAGGTGATCCTTCCTGAGGGCTCGTTGGGATGGAGGCCGCTGGGCCGTTTACACGGCGAGAATGAAGGATTTCTAATGACTCGGCGCTCTGATAGTCTTCCAGCGGTGCCCAAGGCCTCTCGCCAAGGACCGCCCGACCCGACACAACTACTCATCAAGCAGTCACATAACTCCACGGCGTGGGCAGAAGCCCCTCCGACGCCACTGTCAGGGCTCAGCCCCGAGACTTTTACCCCATTTATTTTTTCCTGTCACACTCACACTCCCTGGTGGCATTCATCCTTTCTTCTAATTGTTTTAGCAGACATGAACCATTGAAAAAAAACGAATTAATCTGAAATCTGACTCTTTTTTTATATAGATTCTTTTTAGATTAATTCAAGTTTTGTGTTGCGAACGATTTAAAAATATAAGTAATTCATTTTTTTTCTTCTCTTGCTACAGCACACTTTTTGCCCCTGTGCGCTTCCGTGGCTTTCGTAGCTCCATAGCTTTCGTAGCGCCGTAGCTTCTATAGCTCTGTAGCTTCCATTGTTTCCATAGCTCTGTAGCTTCTGTAGCTTCCAAAGTGCTGTAGCTTCCATAGCTCTGTAGCTTCTGTAGCTTCCATAGCTCTGTAGCTTCCGTAGCTTCCAAAGTGCTGTAGCTTCCATAGCTTCTATAGCTCTGTAGCTTCCGTAGCTTCCATAGCTCTGTAGCTTCCGTAGCTTCCAAAGCGCTGTAGCTTCCATAGCTTCCATAGCTCTGTAGCTTCCAAAGCGCTGTAGCTTCCATAGCTTCCATAGCTTCCATAGCTCTGTAGCTTCTATAGCTTCCATAGCTCTGTAGCTTCCGTAGCTTCCATAGCTCTGTAGTTTCCATAGCTTCTATAGCTTCCATAGCTTCCGTTTTTGAAAATGGTGCAGCTATTAATGTGAATGTTAACAATAAAGTGTCCTTTCAAACTGAAGATTTTTCTTTTTTTTTTTTTTTTTGTTTTACAAAAGAACAGCTGGCATTTTGTCTTCTTTTAAAAGTTGGGGGGCGAAAATATCGGGAAAAAAAATGGAACTCAAATTCTTTGTGAGAGAATCGGAGATTTAATTTTTGGGCCATATCGCCCAGCCCGAGTGCAGAGGTGTCAAACATAAGGCTCGTGGACCGAAACGGGCCTGCAAGATACTCGAATCCGGCCAGTCAAACCCACGAAGCAACTTGTGAAATTTTACAAAGAAAACATTGATTATTTAACAAATTTTTTTAAGAGTAGCGGAAACAACAAACCACTGAGACCTGATAAGAAATATCAGTCATTCTGCCATTAAAGCTAGCAAAGTAGCATTAGCTTCAAAGCCATTCTCTCAGGGTGAGTTTGCTAAAACACCTATAATGACAGGTTTTCTTTTTGTATTTTACATCAGAAAGTATCATTTAAATACATTTTGTTAAAATGCAACACATTTTCAATGGTAAATGTTTGTGTTTTGTGAAAATATAGACATTTTCACAACATATACTCTGCATAACAACAAAGAAAATCAGCAAAAACTTTTCGTACAGATGGTTTCTCCGCAAGAAACATGTTTTCACAGTATTTTTGTAACTATAAAGTTTTACAAACCTTTACATCAAATTATCCCCTTTCATCTTTTTGCAGCTGGACAGTTTGCGTCAGTACAAACTTCATTTTCACCACATTTTAAACTTTCTTTTAATCTTTTTTCATTCTAAAAAAAAAAACTTATCACCAACCAGTCTGAAGTAATGAACTGTAGTATTTATTAGTAGTTAGCATCTCTTTGTGCTACTTGCAGGTATTTTAATAAAATTGTTGAAAAGTAAGCTGATGCACTTTGACTTGTCTGTGAGGGTACTTTTTTTTTTTTTTACTTGATTGAAAAGTAGCACAAACATGAGAGCCATATTGTGAGGGTGAAGTTATAAATGCATGTATGCTGAAGGCTGCAAACTACTACAATGGGGAGACTTTGTTTTGAAAGATTTCACAGTATTTTGCACCTTGAGGCAATGGTAATGATGGTATTATGCTAAATATTTCTCTTATTTTCTCTTTATCTGCTTTTTTAAACAGATGTTGCACTAATGTAAATGTTCTCATAATGTGTATAAGTTCTGTTGTAAAACAACAAGGTTCCAAAACAAAGGCAAACATTTAAAGTCCAATAATGTTTACAAATCAGTTATTATGCTCAGTTTACTGGTGCAGTCGACACAAAGTCATATTGGGTTAGTTTGGTTAAATCTTTGTTATCAATGTTATTTTTTTAAATGTTATCTCCTATCCAGGATCTGTCCTTCTCTTGTAGTTGTACCCTTGAGCTTCTTTGAGTTTTTCCTGTGTTGTTGCTGTGATCTACCAACTGGTACAAATAAACCAGTTTTTTTTCCCCCCCCTCCTGTTCCTGTGCTTGAGCTTTTAATTGCTTGTATTTCAATTAAAGCGTATTATTAGAGTTCTTTCATTCACCTCGTATACCTGATCTGTGCGGTTGCAGCTTCGGTGGTATTTTTAGCTCCCCCTTTCAGTCGCATCTGTTTCCATTCTTCACACCTCCAACCTTTTCCCTCAATGTCCTCAGCCCATTTCCACTGATCGCTGCAGTTTACTCCAGCTGCCTTCAGTGTTTATGCATCAACTGACAGATACAACCGACATCTACCGCTCCCAGCACTCGAACCGCCATCGTCTCCTGTTCCAGCACCCACAACAGAGATCTCCGGCTCAGTTTTACCTTCCATGAGTTCACCGCTTGGATTTCACACTAAACTCCCTTTTCAGCACTTTCAGCATCGCAGATGTTTCAGCTTCACACTTTAAACCTTCGTCTTGCAGTCATTCCAATACCTGCGAATTTCAAATCAAATGTCAATACAGTATATCTCAAGACTTCAAGACATTAAAACTCAGTGTAGATAAACACTTTGACCATCTTTTTTATACAATGGAGTCAGTGGAAAATGGCTAAATTGAGTAAACTTCAAAATTTCTATCTGTTAAACTTTTTTTTTTTTTTTTTTGAATAACCTCCATCTTACAAGTTTCCATCTTATTTTTACTAAAAGGTGTCCCTCAAGGTTCAGTTCTTAGACCCTCTTTATCTGTTCTTCTTTGGTGGCATCATTCAATGCCGTGGTCTCTGGTTCCACTGCTTTGTCGATGACACCAACTCTTCATCTCCACCAAGACAATTTTCACAAACCACAACGCTGAAGTAAAATCCTGGCTTCAAATACGTTTGATGAAACTGGGACATATCTCAGAATTATCGTAATTGAACCGCTCCCTAAATCAATGGCATCAAAGTTTATCTCAAGAGTTCAAGACGACAAAAAAATAGTGTGGATAAATACCCGTACAAACCTTTTTATACACTAAAGTAAGTTGAGAAGCACTAAACTGAGTTGAGTTCTGTAAAATATCTCCAATACATTTCTGATGACCTCCATCCTTTTAGTTATTGTCTTATTTGTGCAATAAGGTGTACCTCGAGGTTTAGTTCTTGGCCCGTTGTAGTTTAGTTTTTACATGTTTATCTTTGGTGGCATCAACCAGCCTTCATGGTCTCCAGTTCCTCTTCTTTGTTGATGATACCCAATTCGTCATAGACACCAACACTATTTTCACTTCAACCCAACAAAACCCAATAAACCACAACACTGAAAGAAAATCTTGACTTCGAATGAATTACTAGGACACACAAGACTAATCTGAAGTGATTATCATTGGACCGAAAACACTCATCAAATCAAACCATAATTTCACTCGAGCTTCTCTGTCCCCTACAACCTCCCACCGGCTCCGCATCTTCCAGGAAATTTACCTCGAAATCCTCCTCACGTCTCACAAATGCCAGATAAGCCAACGGCGGTCCGATCAATTTTATACATTCATCGTGATTGGTAATCCCCAGTAACACCAATAATTTGATAGATTTATTTGAGACTCGCTCAAATTGTTGGTCATTTCTTATCTACTCAGTCACATTTAAGGTACTTTTTTTTAAAAAATTGATAATATAACATTATGTTATATTACTGTATGCAGTTTAAAGGACGTGGCAACATGATGCAACACGTTTCTCATACATCTGGTCAGAAAATAATCAAATTTAAAGGACAAATAGTGAAATATTCACACAAAAACAAATGTAACCCCGATTCTCATGTGAAGGCTATGAGAGAGGGCCTGAGTTCATATCAACAAAAAGTAATGGGACACAACAATAACTTATATACCCAAATTTCTGGACATTTATTATAAAACAAAAAATAAATTAGAGCAAGACAATTTCAACCAAGGGTTCTCTTAAAATGAAAACTATTTTACGCTAAACCGTTGAACAAATGAGGTTTAAATCTTATGGTCAACAGAACTGGTTTCGCAGAACCTTTTTAACTCTTCGAACTCAAAATAATAATCCTTCACTCAAACAAAAACAATCTTCTACTTTGCCAATAAATCAAAAATCCTTGTAACTCTCTAGGCGCTTCGTTTATGCAACAAATCATCAATCAACAAAAACAACCCCCAAAACAAGATAATTGAATGGTTAATCACACCACCCACCCCTCCACCCGGTACCACTGGCAAAAGGTTGGCGGCCGGCCTGTTTCGACGTCTGGGTCCGGTGAGGCCCAAACTTTCTGGCCGCTTCGCTCAAGGAGCTGCAAAATGATCGGTGCAGTACTCACAGGGGTTTGATGAGGGGCTGTGTGTGGGTGTGTGGGGGGGGGGTTCTGTCATGGAGGGAGAGCAGGGGGGTAGCAGGAACTGGGCAGGAGTCTTTCAGGAGTCTTTCTCCAGTAGAAGAAACAGCAGGACCGTTCCAAAACAGGTGGCAGGTTGTTGGCCTTCTTCTGCCTCTGCATGATTTGCACAGGATTTCACATGGATTTTCACATTAGCTCAACAGCTGATCACCTTTAAGCTTCATTATTACGGGCAGTGCATTCCCAAAACACACAAATTACAATTTACCTTTGGTTGCCACAAGAAATGCTTGCCTTAAGCCCACGATTTGTCGACTTGCAAACATTTGGTTCACTGGTGGAGCTTCTGCTGCTGATGCCTCTCTCACACAGACTGAGTGCAGGCACTTCACTTCACCTGCACCCACCCTTAGCCCCACCCCTTTCTGTTGGCTCCCTCCAATCAGCAGTTACAACACAATGTGGGTGTCAACCAAAACAAACTTCATCTCTGAACACCAGAAAAAGAAATCAAAAAGTTTTAGAACTGAAAAACATAAAACAAACAAACAACTCCTCAAAAAAGGTGCTTTTCAAATTTCAACCCAAAACAAAATATTTTTATTCACATATTCCAACTAATGTGTGGTATCTAATAATATCTAATAGGGTATTTTTACACAGGGCTACACCCTCCCCCTTCTAACCGTGTAGATGTCCTCATTACACTGGGTGTCTCTTGGATTTGGAAACCCGTTTCTTTATTTTCTTTCCTTCCTCATCTGATAACGTTCTGCATATTTTACGGTTTTGTCTTGAAGTATTTCCGACTTTGTCGGGAGGGTTAAGCTTTAATTCAATGACCATGCCATGATGCATGATTGTAACTGGTTCACTGGAAGGAATACCTGGTTTGTCATAGTTAAGTCTTAATGGGGGTTTTGGTTTTCTCTGAGACTTTCGAACAGGGGCCGACGATGATTCATTTTGATGTCTGATACCTGTATCAGAACTTTCACCTCTTGCTCTGCTCAAAAAGGGTGACTTTGCTTTGCCTTCTAAATGCTGTTCTTCTGCAGAGTCAGTTATCTCTTGGGAATCTGAATCAGAAGTAGAAGGTTGGGAGTTTTCAGAAGCATTGTCACTCTCAGTTTCTATGCCAGGTTGGGTTTCAGGAACTTCAGAACTCTCCTCTTCAGAACTTTCAGGGCTCCTATTCGCTTTAGGATGTCGATGGTGGTTTTTCAGTTGCCTTCTGACCTCATCCTCATCAAACTCCCAAGGCACATAGGTAGTGTCAAGTTCGGACTCTGATGTTGTGGTGTCATTTTCCGTTTGAGGACCAGGTTGAGTTTTTCTTTGACGGGTATCGGATCGGGTTACCGGTCTCCTAACGGGTCCTACATCATCAGAAGGTTCTGACATCCTGACCAAATAACCGATGGGCAAAAGATGATCTCGATGCAATGTCTTGATCAACCCTGGACCATGTTCTGGTTTAACTTTGTACACTGGCAGATTGGGTAACTTTTCAACAACGACATATGGGACTGGCTTCCATCGATCCTGTAGTTTGTGTTTGCCTTGTAATCCCATATTTCGAATGAGGATTCGGTCTCCTACTTCCAAGGGCTGATTTCTCACTCGCTGGTCGTAGCGTTTTTTATTTTGTAAATGACATTGGGTAGCAGCATCAGATGCCAACTTATAGGCATTCTGCAGGTCTCTCCTCAACCGAGCAATGTATTGCTGGTAGGATGACTCACTCTCTCCCTCGGGGGAGATACCGAAACAGATGTCAATCGGCAATCTGGCTTCTCTTCCAAACATGAGTGAATAAGGTGAGTATCCAGTAGCATCATTTTTGGTGGCATTATAGGCATGTACAAGGTGACTGATATGCTGACTCCAGCATTGTTTTTTCACAGTGTCCAGGGTCCCAAGCATCGCCAGAAGTGTGCGATTGAATCTCTCTGGTTGCGCATCACCCTGTGGGTGATAGGGAGAAGTTCGAGATTTACGGATCCCTAGCATGGACAAAAACTCTTTAATCAGTCGACTCTCAAAATCTCTGCCCTGATCAGAATGTATCCGCGCCGGCAGGCCATAATGCACAAAATACTTTTCCCACAATATTTTGGCAACAGTGATAGCTTTTTGGTTTTTGGTAGGAAATGCCTGTGCATAACGTGTACAATGATCAGTTACTACCAACACGTTAGCAACACCTTTGGAGTCAGGCTCTATCTGTAAAAAGTCAATGCAGACTAAATCTAAGGGACCATTACTTGTGATCTGCTTAAGCGGTGCGGCACGCTTAGGGAGTGTTTTCCTTGTTATACACTTCCCACAGGTTTGAATGTACTTCTCAACTTCAGCTGCCATGCACGGCCAGTAGAACCGGTCTGTTATCAACTCTCTGGTTCTTTCTATCCCCATGTGTCCACATTCATCATGCAGGGATCTTAACACCATTGGTCGATACCTGGATGGTAAGACAAGCTGTCTGATGCGTTTCCCACATGGTTTTTCTTTCACTCTGAAGAGTATTCCGCCTGAAACCTCCAGTTTGGTGCTTGCACGGAGGAGCAAAACAGTTTCTTGTGAGTCAGTTTTAGAAAGATTCAGTTTCTGATTGTTCTCAATTGCTTTCTTGACCCGTCCAATCGCTGGATCCATGTCTTGTGATGTTTGGATTTCCTTTGGATTTAACTGATCAAGGGTGTTTAAACTGAGATTCACAGGAAACACAAAAACATCTGGTATCGCAGTGGCTGGAGCTCCAAGCTGATCCACCAATCGATCAGGTACCACCTCTTCTTTTCTGACACAGGCCCTTTTGCAAAGCGCTTTAACACCAGCAGTTGGGATACTAACCCACTCCTGCCGAGACAGTAAGTCAGCATCAGTATTGTGTCGCCCTGGACGATATTGTATGATGAAATCATATGTGGCGAGAGCAGCGAGCCAGCGATGTCCCACCGCATTGAGTTTTGCTGAGGTCAAAACATAGGTTAGTGGGTTGTTATCTGTTCTTACAAGGAATTTTGCACCATATAAATAGTCATGGAATTTATCCACGACGGCCCACTTTAACGCCAGGAACTCCAATTGGTGGACTGGGTAGTTAAGCTCAGAGTCTTTGAGTTTCCGACTTGCAAAAGCAACAGGTCTAAGGCCCTCTGGATATTCTTGATTCAGGACAGCACCTAATCCATTCATACTGGCGTCCACATGCAGGATGTAAGTTCTGGTGGGATCAGCGAATGCTAACACCGGAGCATTTACCAGGCAGTCACGGATTTTCTCAAATGCTTCCTGACAGGCTGGAGTCCACCGCTCTCCAAAAGGCTCAGAGGTTTTAAAATAGACTTTGTTTGCATCTGCTTTCTTTTTAATCTTAGCATCATACCAAGTGGGGGCATATCCTTTGGTAAGCTCAGTGAGGGGACGGATGATAGCGGAGTAATTTTTGATAAACCTCCGATAGTAACCACAGAACCCAAGAAATGACTTGAGAGGCTTTAGGTGAGGGGGCACTTCCCAGTGTTTCACCACTTCCACCTTCTCTGGATCAGTCGCTATACCATTAGCAGACACAATGTGACCAACATATTTGACTCGTGGCTGACAGAATTGACATTTGTCAATGGACACTTTCAACCCGATCTCTTCTAATCGGTCCAGCACCTTCAATAGACGTTGCTCATGTTCTTCAAGGGTCTTCCCAAACACTATAATGTCATCTAAATACACCAAGGCTTCCAGAAGATGCATGTCACCAATTGCTTTCTCCATCAGACGCTGGAACGTGGCAGGCGCTCCGGTAATTCCTTGTGGCATGCGCTCGAACTGGTAAAAACCAAGGGGACAGATAAAGGCAGTTTTTTCTTTGTCTTCCTCAGCCATATCGATCTGGTAATAGCCACTACGGAGATCTAGTACAGAGAACCACCTGCTGCCTGACAATGAATCCAGAGCGTCGTCAATGCGTGGCATTGTGTACTGGTCTGGTATTGTGCGGTTGTTAAGAGTTCTGTAATCTATACAAATTCTTATTTTTCCATTTTTCTTTCGGACAATGACAATCGGGGAGGCATAAGGACTACGGGATTCTGTTATAATCCCGGCTGCCATCAGCTGCTGTATGTGCCGCCTCACGTCATCAATATCTGCTGGAGCTATTCTCCTTGACCTTTCCCTGAACGGTCGGGGATCATGCAGGCGTATGTGATGTTCTACTCCTGTCGCCAGACCAACATCCCACTCATGCAGTGAGAAAACTTTTTGCCTCTCAGCTAACTTCTGCTGAAGCCGCCTCTTCCACTCTTTAGGGATTGGGGAATCTCCAAAGTCAAAAAGTTTTGGGTCTATTGCTTCCGTTGAGGACTCGGATGATTGAACTGGGGTGACTGTGTCCACAACATACATCTCTGCAATAACCGTTCCCACTGGTATCGCTGTTTCTTTTTTAGACTCATTCTGAATGAGCACTGTGAAATTGTTGCCATCTATATTAGCATTTGGGAGCACACCGGGCTGTACCAGTACACCAGCAGGTAAAGCCTGAACAGTGGGTGCATCAATCAATACAAGCTCTTTACTTGAGGCATTATGTTTATCTATTTTGCACGTGGCATAATAGTTTGCACCCGGAGCCACAATGAGGGGACCAGGTCCTGTCCATTTTATTTGTCCTAAGACTACTTCTTCCTTGGCGGATTGTGCCTTCACTGGGGCATACACAGACTGGATTCTCATTGAATGCACATCATCTATGGTGCCCTTTGATTTTACCAAGTCTAATAACCGGCTGAACAAAGATGTGTTAGTGCCTACTAATACAGGGGCTTGCTGGTTGTTTTTCGGCTCAGGACAGATCAATGCAAGCACCTCTACTTGCCCGGAGACACCGGTGATCTCTTTAGCAAACTCCATATCTACTACAATATAACCTCTATAGGGATATTCTGTATCAGCAAGGCCCCACAGACCAAGACGGGAGAGTGGTTGTATGGGGACATCTGCTAGATGCTCCTTGTACCAACTTTCAAAAATTATAGTCACATTAGACCCACTGTCAATCAGAGCATCACAGGATACATTATTGACCCTAATGGAATGAATGAATGATGGGCCCACCAGACCCTCAGGTAAGCTTGCATCTGTTGAAGGGACTTCAATTTTGTTGACATTAGCAACATCGCCTGCCGTAGACTTTGAATTTGTTTTATTTGGATCAGACGCTTCTCGCAATGCACGAATTAGTTTTCTTATTACTTTATGTGGGTTCTCTGCTGCTGTGCATCGGGTGGCTATGTGACCATTTTCCCCACATCTATAACAGAAATACTGATTAGAATCTTTGGACAATGATGGGTTAAACGGAGTAGATTTATTGGTTTGTACTACTTTATGTCTACTAGGCTGTGTCAGGTTCCCTTGCTGCTGGGCGGATGTGTAGTTCACTGCCATTACACACATTTTATTTTGTAGCACTTCCACTTGTTTCTTTAATGACTCCAGTTCACTTGATGGCTCCATTTTCGGGGTTTTTCTCCATTCTTTTGATCCATGGACGGAACCAGCAGCAATCGATTGGGGCCGTGAGCTGTCGTTCTTCCTCTCCAACTGTGCTCTCAAATCTTGAATTTGAGCCTTTAACTGTTGCTGCGAAAGGGACTCAGAAGGCTCCTTCTCGGCCTGGATGGCACGTACCTGCTGCCGTCGTACAGGGGCTGCTTGTCTGGCAGAGTGACGATTTTCTTCTTCAATCACTTCTCGTAGCAAGTGCAGAAAGGTGGGGGGATTATCTTTTCGCTCCCTCACTTTCAACTGAAGCAACATAAGATCTGACGTTGATCCTTTAATAAGTTGCTCTATTCTGGCCTTATTGGCTGAGGTAACAGGCAGACCCCCTGCCTGCACAACTCTAACAAGAGACCTCTCTAATCTTCGTAAAAAATCAGACAAACTCTCATTAGGCTGCTGTTGAAGGGCTCTGAATGATAAATAGAGTTCTTCACCCGATTCCACAGTACCAAAAATGCTCGTTATTGCCTCTATGTACTCATGGGAGCTAGCATCGGGTTCTGTCATACGAACAGCTTGGATGATCTCCAAAGCAGGTCCTTTGAGACTTTCCAGTATTCGTCGTCGTTTTTCTTTGTCAGAGCACTCCCCTTCCTCTACTAGGAGTGTTGCCTGTTCCAACCACACACAAAACGACTCTTCTCCAGCGGGTGTGGGACTGACCCCGGAAAATGTCCGTAGTCGTCTATAGGCATGGCTGTCAGCTGATCTGTTTGTTTTGCTCATTATATCACCCATTGCACGGATGATGGACTCAGAGTTGCTGTCTCCCTCTCCTGGTGAGATGCATGGACTCTGAATATCTTCTAAAGTTTTTCCTTCCTGTTTTAGAAAAGCTTGCAGTTTTACTTCAAACTCATCAAGTGGCTTTTCTATGTAGTACACTGATTTCCAGGTACTTCCACCACTGATTGGCATCACTTCTGGGGGGATTCTAGTGGGGTCTATTTCTTCCCGACATTCACACAACACCATTAAGGACTGTTGTTGAGGGTGAAACATTTTACCTTTAACCACTACTTTACCCAAAGCTTTAATAGTCTCTGCTGTTTCTTCTACCTCAGCTGTTGAAACACTTTCAGGCACTCCATATAATAAGAGAGCATGTTTCACATTTACTGACTCTCCTCTGCACCAATTAACCAACTCATTTTGTAACGGGCTGCCCATTTGAGTTTCCATTTTTTAATATTTAAAGTTGTTGTGTCCCGTAGATTTTACTTTGTTACTTTGTTAATAAAGTAGAAATCCCAGCAGTGCCTCCACTTATGTAACCCCGATTCTCATGTGAAGGCTATGAGAGAGGGCCTGAGTTCATATCAACAAAAAGTAATGGGACACAACAATAACTTATATACCCAAATTTCTGGACATTTATTATAAAACAAAAAATAAATTAGAGCAAGACAATTTCAACCAAGGGTTCTCTTAAAATGAAAACTATTTTACGCTAAACCGTTGAACAAATGAGGTTTAAATCTTATGGTCAACAGAACTGGTTTCGCAGAACCTTTTTAACTCTTCGAACTCAAAATAATAATCCTTCACTCAAACAAAAACAATCTTCTACTTTGCCAATAAATCAAAAATCCTTGTAACTCTCTAGGCGCTTCGTTTATGCAACAAATCATCAATCAACAAAAACAACCCCCAAAACAAGATAATTGAATGGTTAATCACACCACCCACCCCTCCACCCGGTACCACTGGCAAAAGGTTGGCGGCCGGCCTGTTTCGACGTCTGGGTCCGGTGAGGCCCAAACTTTCTGGCCGCTTCGCTCAAGGAGCTGCAAAATGATCGGTGCAGTACTCACAGGGGTTTGATGAGGGGCTGTGTGTGGGTGTGTGGGGGGGGGGTTCTGTCATGGAGGGAGAGCAGGGGGGTAGCAGGAACTGGGCAGGAGTCTTTCAGGAGTCTTTCTCCAGTAGAAGAAACAGCAGGACCGTTCCAAAACAGGTGGCAGGTTGTTGGCCTTCTTCTGCCTCTGCATGATTTGCACAGGATTTCACATGGATTTTCACATTAGCTCAACAGCTGATCACCTTTAAGCTTCATTATTACGGGCAGTGCATTCCCAAAACACACAAATTACAATTTACCTTTGGTTGCCACAAGAAATGCTTGCCTTAAGCCCACGATTTGTCGACTTGCAAACATTTGGTTCACTGGTGGAGCTTCTGCTGCTGATGCCTCTCTCACACAGACTGAGTGCAGGCACTTCACTTCACCTGCACCCACCCTTAGCCCCACCCCTTTCTGTTGGCTCCCTCCAATCAGCAGTTACAACACAATGTGGGTGTCAACCAAAACAAACTTCATCTCTGAACACCAGAAAAAGAAATCAAAAAGTTTTAGAACTGAAAAACATAAAACAAACAAACAACTCCTCAAAAAAGGTGCTTTTCAAATTTCAACCCAAAACAAAATATTTTTATTCACATATTCCAACTAATGTGTGGTATCTAATAATATCTAATAGGGTATTTTTACACAGGGCTACACAAAAAAATATATAATTAAAATAGATACAAATGACATCATTTTGTTGTACAGGTCAATTTGCATGTATTTCAGGAAGTGCCCCAGTTAGTTTTCATTCAGACATGTGTTTATTAAATAGTAGTAAAAACTGTGATAATTATCTGATTAAAAGCTTTCCACTGTTTTTCTAAGGACCAAAAGTAAAACTCCTATTTTGCACAACAACTGACACCCAAAGACAAAAATATAGTGTTTGTAATATTAACAATGATAAGCTGACTGATATTTATCCTTTGCAGGAGGTTTTATTGGAATAATTGTACATTTTGACATCATTCTTGAGGATAATTCTAAGGCTCTATAAAGTAGAAAAAAGATAAATATCTGCAGCTGGGAAATTTGTTCTGAATCTGCATCTGAATAATACAAGTGTACCAGACCTTTATGTCTCAACAGTGCATACTGCAAATACCCTCTGCCAAACTCTGCAGCACATGTGGCAGCTTATTATTCTCACACTGATCCTCACACACAGATAAAAAGCTTCTGTGAACTGTTACTGCAGAAAGTTCCCGGCTAATGTGCAGTGAGGAAAACAGTGAGAAGAGTATTCCACACACATTTCCTTGAAGCAGCTCTGTGCTATATATATATATATATATATATGGTTGCCATAAGTTGCCCTCCAATCAAAATTAAGTCCATCACAGATTTCCAAACTTTCAAAAACAACAAATGTTGAAGACATTTTTTTAATTCGGATCAAACATTGCAATCTGTGGACCCTAGATATAGGATCTATGCCGTATATCCACGTATATGAACTGTATTCTGTCAGGATCTCACAAAAATGGATCGTTATATCAATAACTTATCTGATATACCGAACCCACAAATATGTAAAATTAAGCTTGTCGTGACTCTTTTATTAGCGGATGGACCTCCCGTCCTCTCAGATATGTGGCCAATGAAATATCGGCGTGTATAAGCCTAGAGGGGCTCGGCGATGTCACTCCGGACCGTACGTCTGACGGTGATGACGGGCCCGGAGTGAACGGGGTGGGGAGAAAAATGAGAGCGATTAACACAAAGGTCAAACGCGCCATTTGTTTCTTTTAACCTGCGCCGGTTACACTTCCAGGCTTATTACCGTCTCGGCGGGGCGATCAGGGCCCGACGTGCCGCAAACCTGATCCACGTGTCTCCGAATGAGTGCTTACGCATTAAGAGGAGGAGGGGTAAAAAAAAAAAAAGAAGAAAAAAGAACGCTTGACCTCCATTGTCTCTGTGTTTGGTCATATTTCCCCGTCGCGGGCTTCACTTCCTCTCGGAGACGGAACGAAACGGCACGCGGGACGAAACACGCGCTCAGACGGGGATGTCATCACAATGCGGGTTCATCACCTCCATCAAGAATGCTGCGGCCCATCCTCTCAGGAAGTGCACGCACACACACACACACACACACACACACACACACACACACACACACACACACACACACACACACACACACACACACACACACACACACACAAAGCTACATTTCACTTTGTCATCCGGGCGTGCTAAAAAAAAAAAAAAAAAAAAAAAGAAAAGTCTTTGCAGACGTGCGTTCGTCCCCTGACAGCGCGGCTCCTCTGACATTTAAGCGAAGCAAAAACAAATTCCACTCATGAGTGCGTTTGCGACGCACATGAAAAAAAAAAAAAGAAAGAAGGCGTAAAACGATACGGGGAGTAATCAGAGTTGAGGAGGGAAAACAAAAAGAAAAAAAAAAAGAAAAAAAGTCTCCAGATAATAAAACACAAGCAGGAGGATGGAGAGCGAGCAGAACAATGTTTGCTCAACTACCCGCCTCGCTTGTAGTTGTAAACGAGGCCATTTTGTTGCAAATAATGATGCGGCTTTCCACAGTTTACAGGCCGATTTAGGAGAAGAACAAAAAAACAAAACATAAAGGGCGTGGAAGAAGGAGCGGGGGAGCTTTTTAGTAGGAGTATGAACTAAGTGGCTTTTTTTTTTTTTTTTTTTAAAGAAATCCCCTCAGTAAACCACTGTTACTTTTACATGTCTGGGTCCATTTATGTGAGCAATCCCTGCAGAGTCATTCCTCCTGTGCCTCCCTCTTCTCTCTCTCGCCCTCCACACCCTCGATGTGTGTTTATTTTGCTTTTTTTTTTTTTTTTTTTTGCTCTTTGTCTCCCATCTTCTATTTTTTCCTCTCCCGGCGTGTCCCTAACGACGGAAAATTGATTATAAGTGTACGATGCGAAGGATCGACGGTAATGACGGGGGAGAGTGCTCCATCCCCGCGAGCAGCTTTGATGCCTGGTGCGTATCCTTAACGTTTCCAAAGCGGGTAAGCCTATACGCCCCCGGAGAGCTCGCCTGGGGGGGGGGGTGTGTCAGCTAATGGGACCACTGCCATTCCTATGCTTTATATTCCCGGTGATTCCTTTCTTTTTTCTTTTTCCCCTCTCCTTGGTTGGGGACTCGGTTACAACAGCTACAAGCGCTCGCAAAACCCGAACGGGGGCGAGGAGCTCCGGGCACGTCGAGAGAAGAAGCGCAAACACGAAACTGCCTCGCACCTTGGAATCTTTCACTTTGCCCGTAATAAATTGCAGTAGGAAGCAAATTGTGTCGCCGATGTGCTGAGGGGTTTTGAAATTGAAAACCCGGCGCGGGGAGAGCGGTGGCTCGAACGAAAACAGCGCCGCGTAGTCTCGGAGAAATGGAAACGGCCTCTCTTTCTCCCTCCGAGTTTCGCTTTCTCGGGGCCACGGAAGGCTTTTTGTCAGGCCGGGCACGCCAAGCCAGCAGATATGACTCTACATTAATGTGTCAAGTCGCTACTTCGGCTTACATATTTTTATTTTTTTCTGCAGGACAATTAAAAAAAAAAAACAGTCAGGCAATTATCCGGGGAACAAACCAGGTTTCACACACTGTTATGGGTGAGTGGCAGCTGCATTAAACAGCATTTAGCAAAGCTTGACAAGCACATAGACACTTCATTAAGGACAATACCAATACGACGTGAAGGTATTCACTCACCCGGGTCACACTTGAGCTGTGCAGCGGTGAACAACCAGACTACATTGTGCTACGAGACATTGCTGAGGTTTAGAAGAATATTAGAAATAATAAAAAAAAAAAAGAAAACCTCCCAGTACATTCCACTCCGAGCCTTCTACCACAACCTCCGAATCAAACGGGTCATTCCACAGCATGTGGGCACATTTCTGAGAGTGTTGCCTTGAATCGGCTTCAGATACCGAGGCGGTACAAAAGAAGCTGAGGTCTGCCGGAGTCTAGTTTGGCTTCTTTGTCGTCTCCCATTAAGACCGTGTGCTGTTTTGTTGATGTCGCCATGTGCTGTTGCTCCTGGAGCGTCGGGAAACCGAGCAGAGACACACAGACAAGAAGGCGCGTGACAGCGGGAAGCAAAGAGCATGAAATTAATCTGAATCACAACATATTCGATGACTTGATTGGGACAGTGAGGTTAAAGATACCAGATCCTACTCTGCTATTATCTCTGTCAAACTCTGATTTTCTAGATTTTTCTAAGAGACATATAAATATATCAGTTTGATGTGACACAGTGTTGATTATTTCAACTCCTTAGCCTTTCATTAACTGCTTTAAATCCACACATTTCCACGAGAACGTTTTCAAGTAAAATACGTAAAACTTTCATCTTGTTTTTGAGGTTCTGTCACTGAAAACACAACTTTCTGAAAATGGCTACTGCACATTCACGCCACGGCCGCCGTAAAAAGTCCTTCTGCACGTGCGCAACCACATTTACAATACCAACAGTGTTAACCTCCAGAGTGTCGTGACTCCAAGTCTATTTTCACCTGCGACTTGGTAGATTTATAGTTGAGAGTCGCCTAGAATAACTTGTTTGTCTGTCCATGCCAATGTACTCGCCATTGTAAATTTGTGAACAACGGAAATCGCCAACTCCAGGCCCAACATGCACAATAGCTTTTCAGTATTTCAGTTGCCATGTAAACGCGAAAAATCTGAAACGAAAGCGCAAAAAGGCGTACGTTTTCAACTCGATTATATGTATCCAAGAAACGTGCAGATAATGACACACACGTAATCCTCCGGTGATACGATGTGGGTCGTTTGACGCCGTCGCACAGCGCTGATGTGGTTTTGCTCCGGTTCTGACCTCCCCTCTCTTTATGCTGCATTAGTGCCCAGCTGAGTGGTGGGCAGCTCTGTTTGCTCTAACTACAGGAGGCATCAGCGACATGCATTAGTCCAACCCCCCCCCCCCCCCCCCCCCCCCCCCCCCCCCGTCAGCCCATAACTACCCGGAGCAGGGGGCCGAATGTGAGTCCGGAGGAGCAGCAGGACGAAGACGGAACCGAGTGAGAATGCAGTCTGATGAGAGTCCGGGCCGGAGCCGTGCAGACGGTATCAAAACACGGGCTGTGAATAACCGGGCCTCTCTTCGGAAGGTAATTTGGTCTCGGCAGGGCCGAAACTTGTGTTATTCTGTTACATTCCCTCACGCTCCCGCCTCGCTGCGGTTCGTTGCTTGAACAAGAGGGAGAAAAAACAAAACAAAAGAAACACACGTTTGCTGACCTTACAAATTACATTCCCTCACAGGGATGTACGGCCGGCGCAGACAGCTGATGTGAAATGAATTATATCGCAAGTAACATCTTGTCTTTACCAGGCCCGTCTTGCTTTGTTTTGTTTCCCCCACTCCTCCCGGCCTTTTCCTTTTCCAAAACTTGAGTAGAAAAGCAGCAATAAAGGTCTTGTTTGAAAAAGACGGGCGGAGGCAGAGAAGCAGATTGGCAGAGGCGTGTTTGCTCGCCGAGCGTGCGGGTATCAGATAACGGCGTGCGTGTTTTATTGGGTGACGGACAAATAAAGAATAGAAGAACAAACGTGTGGGAAGACAGACACCGGCCTAAAAGCCTCCATCCATCCCTGAGTCATGTTTCACCGGGGCTGTAGTGTCGGGTTTGGACCTCTAATCTCCTCCAGATGCCCTTCTTTTGAGGGGGGTGGGGGGGGGGGGGCATCGCACTCCTGCCCCCGAACTGCCGTGCAACAAGAACCCAACCTTGATCAACGTAACTGATTCGCCACTTTCTGTTTTGGGCTGTTTGGACTCCGCATCTGCACATTCGCCGGCTGTGTTTTCTGTCTTTCTGTCCTCACTTTCCACTCTTGATCAAAACAGTATCTCCTTCCACTCATCAGCTCCACCCCCACCGCCACCGCCCACCACCACCACCACCACCACCTCCCCCCCGAAACGCTCCTGCCGGATGGGAAGAACAAGGGAAAATAATATGCATAACCCTGGGCTGACACGCCGCCTCGTTTGATGTGGGATTCTCGAGCAGATGCCCCCGACTCCGCAGCGTTATTGGGGATATTAAAGTACTGCGCGGCTTTGTCTCTCCGACTCCTTAATACAAACACACACAGCGTCGTTTGCAGAAGCCAATTCCATTTCCTGTTTTTGGAAACCAGCTCTGCAGCTTCTCCGATGTTTAGACAGAAAAAAAACAAAAAAAACAAATAAAAACCTTAATCCAGGAATTTTCGGTATATCAAAGTCACCACTAGGGGAGCCATGCGAAGTCGCAAATAGTCCTTTTCCTTGAAGTGTCATTCGTTTAAGGAGGTTTAGTGACATCTTCTTTAAAACATTATGAATAATTGCTAAATAAGCTACAAATGTTCATATCTGGTAGGCCGAAATTAGTAAAAATAAATTTCGTTGTTTTTTGCATTATGAATGCTTCAAAAGACGATTTTCACATTGTTGTCTTTTCAAACTGACATGACAACATTTTGCACAAACCCTGGAAGTCTATTGCTGATTTGTGCCTGACGTTTGCTGAATACAGTATAATCCCTCGGGTTTAATTCAAACTAAATATCACATCAAAACTTACAAATAGGAGCAAATAATGTTCCCGCTTAAAGCGCACAATAAAATAGTTGGCAAATATTCATTGAAATAAGCTGGTTTGAAATTAGAAAAAAAAAAAAAAAAAAAAAGGGTGCTTCCATGGCTTTAAGAAACGCTCACAGTCAAAATCAGCTGCTAATTTTCCAACATGAAAAATTTGCACTGGAGACATAAATTAATTAGAATTTTGCTCAAAAGAAAATTTCTCTTGTTAAATAATTATGATAGACTGTTGCTCTACGACACTTTTTCTTTCCCAGTCTTTGTCTGTGAATCCTGATTATGTTTTTCTAAATTTCAAGCTCAGTAAATAAGTAAATAAAAACTATGTTTATTTCACTAACCAATTACAGTGAAACTCCAATTTCATGAGGTAACGATTGCCAGCTCTGCTCGACTCAACCGGCAATGCAATAATGGCCAATAACATGAAAGATTTGACCATTTTAGGTATAATAAAGCCAATAATAACAGTAATTTACATTTGATTCTGGATTTCTCAGTGACACGCTGTCAAGCAGAGCTAAAGTCTCATGATGCTCACATCTCGTCAAAAAGGATCAAAATTCAGAAAGTAGCATCTCTTAAACTCACTTATTCCGATGAGTCATGTTCTTTATTTGATGGTTATGTAAATAAGAATTAATGTATTGGTGATTATCCCCAAAAGTCACTGCCTTTCATAAGTATTTTTCTGAATTAAGCATAATTCAATGGTGATAGAAGTGATAACGTCACTGATTAGCTCCTGCTGATATGAGAGTAGTATCAATCTACTAAGTAAACAAATGAGGTTGATTTTCTCCAGTGTTATGTCAATAATTAAACAGCAAATTCACAAATACGTAAAACGCCCCCGAAACAAAACGTCTCTTCAGCCCTCCCGAAGAGAAAACACCTGACACAACCCTCGGCGCCGTGATCAGATTCAAAGGCTCCCACTGTTTGGTCCTCGTAAACGGAATCGCCTAACTAGGCAGGGGGAGAATTTTACAAGGCGATGGCGGCTCTGGAGGCGAGTCAAACTTGTAAACAAGGGAGCGGAGGAAGGAGCGAAGACGAGGGGGTCAGGGATTATGGAGGCGTGGCCCGGGGACGCTGGCTCCGGGCCGGGTCCGCCCAGAAGGTCGTGTGAAAGTGGAGGATTGCCAGAGGCATGTGTTCACGGAGGAAAGCTTTATTTTTTCCCAAAACATCGAGAAAAACTGTATCCCACCTGGGAGAGATTACTCTATACTCTGTCTCTATACCACGATCTGAATAATTAGGTTTGCGAAGCACGTGACGCTGTCTCGCCAGAAGGTTACTCATTTATTTATTTGAGGTTTTTTTCATTTTTGTTCTTTTTTTTTGAAAGGATGGATCATTTCGACGCAGGCCGCGCTCTCCGCATGCCGCGTAACCGGACGGACAATTACCGCGCAATTACTGTGAGGCTTTCGAGATAGAGGTGGAGGGGGGGGGGGGTGGAATGCATCACTCAGCGGGCGGCTGACAGCGTGAGCTAACTCAGCAAGCGACATGCAAAATAGGAAAATAATGGTGCGGAGTGCCAAAAGTGAAGAACGTCCCTACAACACTGAGGCGTACAATAAACAAGGAGGCAAGGGGAAAGGCAATTTATGTCGACAGGCGAAAGGAGCATATGCAAACAGGGGGGGGAAAAAAAGAGAAAAAAGAAGGATATCCAAAAAGAGAGCGCGCTCTCTTATTGAGATGGAATCCTGTGGTAAAGCAGTACATATGAAGAGAAAGATTAGATCCGCTCCCACATGAAAGGGATTATTTCATTTCGGGTTTTATTGCGGAAAGTTTAATAAAGAACTTTGAGGTGAGCAATAACAGCAATGGCGAGTGGTTGCATCACGTCTCCGCGCTGTTTAGTTTGGACAGGTTTGCATTGTCTCGACGCGAGCGTTATTCTCACCTGCAGGACTGAGTCATGGGCTCGGGGGTTTGCGAAACGCTGAAAAGTGAGACGATGATGTCACGTCGACATTTTTTTTTTTCCCCGGACGGAGTGGCGAGCCGAGGGCGTTCGGTTCAGTTCAGACTGGCAGCTTAAATCAGATTTTCGCTGTATCCAGATTGGAATCAGATTGCTTTTTATCAAGTGTGGATAACAAGGAAGAAAAAACATGCAGGAGTTTTACTGTAGGTGGTTTGAAACCCGATTCAAATCAAATTTGAAGCGACTTTGCCCGTAGCTGGTTAAATCAGATTAGACGCTGTCCCCTTTACGTCACTGCGAGCGCATAACGCACAACACATGATGGTGACTTCACACCTGGCTGCCAGACTCCGGCTGCACACGCATACATCACTTTAAAAGCAACTCTTGGTCATGTTACACCGCGCAGACCCGATCAGATGGAACGTATGTCTTTTAATTTTTTTTTTACGACCTCGGTAAAAGTAGTCTGGGTACGATGTCGACAACACGGCGAAATACAACCGAATCGACTTTATTATGAACACAAAGTTGGGTCAGAATCTGACGGAGACATTTGCACGAAAATAAGAAAAAAACCTAATAAATATATCGAGCAATACTGAAATGAACAGAGAAAATGACAAATAAGTGATTCTAAGTGAAAGACTCCGACACCATGCAGCCGGCAATCCTGACGAGGTTTCTCTCAGGTACGCCAGGATTGCCTACAAGACTGTGTGAAGGGCGAAAAACGGGCCCAGCCTACGCCTGATAAGGATCTGCAGTGTGGACCTCAGCTATAATTAGGCAGTTTTGCCTTTGGGAAGATTCACATCTGGTTTGTCTATTGGCTGTCAAGGAAGTCACTAAATCTACTAAAACCATTCATTTAAAATCAAGAGCACAATTTACTGAAGGTATCACAGCTGACGGTGATGGATGTGGATTTATTTGTGGTTTTATGAGGTCACATTTGCTGCTGGTGTGCGTGCGTGCGTGCGTGTGTGTGTGTGAGCGAGCAGCTTGAAACTGCGACGTCGCTTTGAGCTATTTTACACATGTAATCTCGCCCGGAGATGTCCAGCCTACTGTTCTGCAATCTGTTGGGTTAAAAGTAACCCAGTTGAGGTTATTTTGAAAACCCCAGAACTGGGTCAGAAAGGGACCAGCTGTGGGTGTTTCACACCCTGCGGGCATGAGTTCTGTGTTTCACTCGACGTTGGAATGAACTCGTTTGGATATTTTCGACGATTATTTATCTACAGAGGAAATGTGTTTAATCGTGATTTGCTTTTACGCGCCGAGACGCAACGTTTCTCAGGTGCGCCTGAGAGAAAAAATCCTTTCAGAAACGCTGAAATCGAGGTCGTAGGCACACAAGGGCCACGAGTTGGCGCTGTTGGTTGATTTTGTAATGAAACCGCAGACACATGCACACGAGAGAGCATACGTCACTGAACTGCTTCATCCCGTCCAGGGTCACGGGACATGGCTGCCGTGTGACGGCGCTCCGGCCATGCAATAGAAATAATTTCAATTTCAATTAAATCTTCAGTGACTCTGAGCACCGTTGTCGTATAAACGGGGGGCTCAGAGGTAATCTAGGGGTTCTCCATGGAGCGAGAGATTAAAGGATATGGCACGCATGGTCAGAATGTTTCCCTGTAACTATTTGAATGGTGGCATCCTTTTTGAAAATCCTTGTAAATCCGGTATAACCACCATAATATGTCAAATGTTTGATAGGATCAAATTACAGGTGAAACTGAAAGAAATGATGGAAATAAATCTGAACTTTAAGATGCTCTATGTTCACTAAACGTTGGACATAAATCACCGGTGAGGATTTTATATTTTCTCTCTGATGACAGTGTGGTTTTGTTAGTGGAACGTCTTTACATGTAGAAACCCTCACATAATGACTGTTTCCCCGTTTATTCCCATCTAATAGGTGTGACTTAAGTGTGAATACCTAATTGGATGTAAGTAGTTGTTAAATGTTTGTTCGCAGCGGCGCAAATAGACTCTGTGCATGTTAATGTTTATTTCATGAAGTCATTCCAAAATAAAATGAGTAAACAAGCCCTTGTGAAGCGGCTGTCAGAGGTGACTTTGCTCTGTAGTACATCGCAGGTATTCGTGCGACAGGAAGCCATTACATAAATGTAGTGGCATGAAGAATATTCCCCTCAGGAATGTGGAACCTGAAGAAGAAGAATAAGAAAAAAAAAAAAACCCCACTCAGGTTTCTTGAAATTGTACAGTACAGTAAACACACTGCAGCGGCGGTGAACATTCCTGGTTGGTGAAGCCGCCTGCGCCACCAGCGCTGCTGCGGCGTGAAAGCATGAGAGGATTCATCTCCATTTTTCATCTAATCTCCAGCTCTCTGTTTTGATTTCATTCCAGAGAAAGGCCTCCGTGAGTCACTCTGTGTGTGTGTGTGTGTGTGTACGTGTGTGTGTGTGTGTGTGTGCGTGCGTGCGTGCGTGCGTGCGTGCGTGCGTGCGTGCGTGCGTGCGTGTGTGTGTGTGTGCGGGCGTGTGTTCGAAGGGGATTTTTTTTTTTTGCGATGTCTGAACACCAAATGCAACATTGCTAGTAAATGACAATCAGGATTTCCCTCCCAGAGATCAACTCTGGGAAACAAATTGACTTTTTACGAGGTGTGAACATAAAAACCTGAGATAAGAGGGAGGGAGGGCGGCGAGGGGGCTGCAGGACGGGGGGAGTTGGGAGAGCGTCGCCGGCATGAAGCCTGTTAAAAGTTCAGATCGGCAGGAGCAGAGAGAGAGAGAGAGAGAGAGAGAGAGAGAGAGGGGCTCTGTGGCGTGTGCTCCTGGCAGCGTGCGGAGCTGGCATTCGCCAACGCTTTTTTGGCCGCTTTCAGGAGGCTCCAAAGCAAACAGGACTGGCTCCGCTTACAGGTCGTAAAACATATGTGTGAGCTTACTTAATCATGGACGGCACTCGACTTCAAAAAAAAAAAAATTAATCTAAAGAATTTACTCACATTATCCCATTACACTGAGACAAAAACACCTAAATAACTTTAAATTATGATGCCTAATGAGATGAGAAAAAAAAAAAAGAAAAATCTCTTTTGAAAAACGACACCACGTTGAACACGGCTCAACACAAGGCTTAAGGGCATGTAGTACATATGTCAGGCCTTTAGGGGTGCTGTGACTCACTAAATACACCAAAAACGCAGAAGACACAGTGCACATAGACATTTAGAAGTAGATTCCTGCTCATAGACTTCTAAATAACTCCGAGTTATATAGGTCTATTCTCCGTTTTCGGGCTTCTAATACGCCGCCTCGTGTGGATGATCGGCCAAAAACGGTACGTTTACGTGAACCGGCGTTCTCGCGTGGACGACCCCCCGGTGTCTCTCTTGTTGGCAGGACCAAGAAGCCCAACCAGGGAGACTCTATTGTTGTACCCTAATGACCCGTTTACATGATGTTTCAAGTCGTAACGCATCGCGTTTCTGCATTTTAGCTTCAGAAGAGAAATTTGCATGGAAGAGGCAGAATTACTGAAAACCATGTAGAGCCACTAGTTGGCGCTGTTGATTGTTTTCGTCATGGAGCCGCACAGTTCTAAAGAGAATATGGACGGGGAGTCATGACACCCCGGAGGTGAACATTGCAGCAGACTACAGCAGTAGTATGCATGCACAGTAGCAGCTTTTCAAAAAGTTGTGTTTTTCCCCTTCAAAAAGTTTCACCTTGCGAGCCGTTTTTCGAAAAGTTGCGTTTTCCAGTGGCTCCGACCACCGCTGTCGTGTAAATGGACGCTTGAATTGCAATGCAGGTTTTCTGTTGTCGCCTAAACAGGGCAAAGGTGTCTTCCTATGGACCAACTGTCAGCTGGCACTGGGGGGGGGGGCTCTGCGCAGTGGCGGAAGGTAAGGGGCCCAGTTAAGGGGGTTCCTGGCAGAATGTAGCAGACAGTTGTTCCAGTGGTTCCAATGTGATGGACACATGTCAGGACCTCTTTCAGCTGCGGGCCCCATGCTAGGCTCTACATTGTTGTGCTCCTCTGCCAGTAGCATCAAAATCTTTACTTTTAAAGTTCTTTTAGTCTACTTTTTCAAAGTATATCATGACAGTGACCTCACAAGATCCACTTTGTTGAAGCTCCAAGAGGTTAGTGAGACATGTTGAGTCTGACTAAACCCTGCCGGGATGCTAAATGCTAACCTCCAGAGTAGCACGTGGAACCTTGTAGTTCAGCAGCGTTTAAAATCTGACGTGCCTGTTGAACGCTGTAATTCAAGGCTCCTCGTGGAACATCCTTAAAGGGGGATGAAAAATTCACTTTCTAAAGGTTCTCCAACAGTCATCGTCCCCATACCTGGAGTGACGCACCAGAAGTGAAGACAGTCTGTTGTCTCGCTTGTATCTTTCTTTAAAAAAGTGTGTCAGAAATTAAACCCTATATAGTGTCATCGGGGGTTAAGCCTATCCCAATGAAAGAAGGCCCTCTCTTTGACTCCTCCCACAATTAGGCAGCTCTGCTCTGGCACATGGCACCACGAGAAGAAGCACTTCCTCCTCTTCCCAAGATGGGCATGTGTGGGCGGATGTTTTTTGGACCAACGAGACTCATGTGGAAGTGTCGAAAAGCTGAATAATATGACTCCTTCAATGCACACGTTTGTGTCATTGTTGGAAACACTGACTGCTTCCTGAAGGATTTTTAGACCAGCTGAATGGTCTTGATTGAAATTTTTGTTTGGTGGACGGAGAAATTTGTCCCAAATAACATCCATAAATGGTAAAAGAAACTTGTACTTTGATACGCTACGCCAGTGCCTCGACCAACAATCGAAGAAAGTGAGCCAAGTGACTAATTTCAGCTTGGACAGCAAAGCTTTTTTTTAAGTTAAATTCTCTCTGATTGCAACAATCTTACACTTACTAAGCCATTATAAGTCAGTAGTATTAGTCAGCATTAGCTGGGAAAGTACCCAGGAGGTATGTTGTTTTTTTTTGGCATAGTGGCCACATTTGGCATTGCAGGATGCGACGTCGCCTGCCCGACGGAGCATTGTAATGCTTTGGAATGGCAAATACCCTTTTCTTTGAGCCGCAATAATAACTTGGCTAAATGATTAAAACATGATCCATGTGGTTAAATAACAGCCAGTTGGCCGGAAGAAGTCTCATGATTGGCTCAGCTGGAGATGGATTTCAAGCAAAACTGGAAAAATCGACTTGTGTATCGCGGGGGCCGACTACGGAGATTGAAATCACAACATCGCAGAACGTAGGGAGCCACGTCTGCCCGCACATCCTGCAACAATCAAATGAAAGAGCAACCGTACAAACCGGAGCACCTGAGGATAGTAAAGGAGTCGGCGTTGTTATGAATGAATCCCGAAACCAGAAACTTCTTTTGGACGTGATTACAGTGTTTCTCTTACCAGCTTCTATTAAAAATCTGGAGTCTAATCCAGCCCAGTTTTCCGAGGCCATACCCCAAACCGGTCCAATAACGCAATAATGCCATTTGTTATTTACAGTTTGGCAGTGCCTGGGTCGAGTGCAGCGGCGCACGGCAGGTTTGCGTATCCGCTCTGAATGTTCCCGCGCTTGTCTGGTTTCAATCACGGGGCCTTTCCAGCATGTTCTCAACTCCAGACAATCAAAGCTGCGATCCCAACCTCCGCAAATAACAATCGCAGGTGCAGGAAAACACCGAGTGATTCGTTTGAGGGGGAAATAAAAGAGGACGAGGAAAAACAAGACGGCCAATGTCGACATAGTTTTTCTTTGCTCCTCAAGTTCCCGGCCGTTGTCTTTTTGGAGGTCAAGGCTGGTTGTTGTTTTCACCTTTTTCACGACGGCCGTCCGTCTCCGCGGATGACAGCTCGCAGATAAACAGGGCGCCGGCGGAGATTACGAGCGTTTGATGGGTACGGCTATTGCCTGGATTTATCAGGACGGGTGGGGGGTGGGGCGGTGGTTGTGGGGGGGGGGGGGGGGGGGGCGGGTCATTGGCTGGTTGGGTTCGACCTCCAGACACGTGTGCAGCCACCTCATGTTTTTTACATTAGTCCTCATGTTATTCTAACGTCTACGTCGCCGGCTATAATCTAATGAGCGCAGCGCCCGCCGTCCAGGTATTATCTTCTGAAAATATACACTGGCAACATTCTCCCTTAACTACTGGAGTCGTGTTTATTTGAAAGGAGACAGGAAGAATTTGAGCAGATGTATATATAGAGGCGTTTTTTTTTTTTTGTTGTTTTTTTTATAGACACTTAACTCCAATTAACCTCCATTCTCCTATTTGCCTATAATTACATTATCCTCTGGTATTTGACTCTTATTTTTCTTTCATGTGAGCGAGGCCGTGTCCTTCTGCTACAAGCCCAGAGAACAGTGAGACGGTGCGAGAACAAGCTTCTCCTTGTGTTGGATCGCCCACTTGGCCGGAGAACCAGGCCTGTCTTCTCTCCTTCTCTCTCTCTCTCTCTCTCTCTCTCTCTCTCTCTCTCTCTCTCTCTCTCTCTCTCTCTCTCTCTCTCTCTCTCTCTCGCTCTCGCTCGCTCGCTCGCTCGCTTCTCCCTCTGCTGCACATCTCGGCTCTGCCGTCGCTCCAAACAACGCCCGATTCATACACCTCGGCCCATCTCTGCCCGGCCGCACGCTCCCAGAGTTCCAGTGAATCCTAATTTGCTCCAGTTGTGTCAAAATCAGACAATAATTTAAGTTGTTGGAGAAAGTCCTCCGCCTCCCCTCCGCCTCCCCACCGCTCCACTCATAAAAGATCAAACTGCTCTCTTCATTATTAACAGTTCTCGTTCACTCGATACTCTCAAGACGTCGCCTCTGTTGAAATAACGTCAAACGCTCTTAATTCTCGCAATTAAACGTCTTCGGATGGACGTTTTCGAAACTGGAGGCTTGGACCTCGAGTCCTTTTTCTCTCCCCCCCCCCCCTTCTGTTTAAGGGAAAACACATTCCAGCTGTCGAGTGTGTTCATTCATGCACTAATGTATGAAACTGTTTCTGACTACCTGCCTGTCCCCCGCAGCAATTATAGGTGAAAGAGCTCACTTTTTGGCACTTAAACTCCGGCGTCTCCCCAAAAAAAAAAAGGCGCCTGTTCAGCTGTCACCAGCACTGACACATTAGTAACATATTTTCAACAGCTAACGCACCGACGGGGAAAGCGTTTGTCCTGCGACACTGAGCAAAGAAAGGACTTTTACACTTCTGTTAAAGCTGTGACTCATCATGGTTCATGATACCGTGAGCACAGCAAGATAATCTTGGAGAGTTTTCAACGGCAGTATTGAGCTCCATCAAAGTAGAAATATCAGTAATGGCACAATGTTTTCATGTTTTAATATCATTAGAAAAACTATCTAAAAAAAAATGATAAGAAAAAAGGTCAAGATGAGAAGAAAAGAAGAATTTCTGATAAGTCCAATTTAGATTAATATCCTGCTACTTTTAAAGGTTGGATGATGTTGTTCTGAGGAAATTTCAAATTCACGATAAAACTATTACAATTTTTTTTAGATCCAATCGATACCACTTAAAATACAATTAAAAGGTGCCCTTAAGTGGAAAAAGAAAAATGACAATAAATATCTGATCCAAATGTAAAATTGGTTCGATTCTCTCTGTAAAATGACTTTGCTGTATTTGGCGCAATAGAAATAAAATGGAAATCAATTAAGATGAAAGTTGTGCCATAAAAAAATCAACCTGAAGTGAGCGAATTGGTTATCAGCAGTTGACTTTAAATCCACATAAATTGTAAATAAACCTGTTAAACATCAAGTTAAGAGACGATCAACTTTCAAAAGCCGTCGCCACAAGATAAACCGATGTAAAAGTTGCATTTTAATGAATGAATGAATGAATGAATGAATGTTATTATAAGTCAATAAATGCTAATACAGTTCACGTTATCTGACCAAGAAAAGGAAACCAGTGGCACCATTCATGCCAATCCTATAACCAGGAATATGTACAACTTACAACCAAAAGTCCAAAACAACAAAATCAGCAACAATAGAAAAAAAAAACTACCTTAAATTAGTTTTCAACTGGTAATTTAAAACAATAATTTTTTTTTCAGTATCTGACAAATTTTAAGCAAATTTAATGATACATACAATTTACAATACATAATCTACTTCATTATCTTTAAATCACCCGTTTTAAATGAATATTTAAAACATTTTCTATCGACATTTTTGTAGCCAATAGGTTGATTCTTCTGTCAGATTTATATCAATAGTAAATATAGTTTGTGTGTCTGTGATTTCAATTTATGAAATTGAATGAAACGTGGTTAAAAAGCAACCGCGTAACTTGTACTTGTGTATTCTAATACTGTAATACTTGTTCTTGAGATAATTCAGGTACTGGAAAAGTGTTTCTATTTGATTACATTTCTGTGGTAAATTAGAGCTCCTGTATCTTGAACCAAAACCTGAACTGAAGTGTTGGTTTTAACCGCAGTGTCACTTTCAACTAAACTGTATTTATTTGAAACATGACAGAGTAAACCAGAGAGAGAGAGAGAAAAAAAACATGATATCCAGATTGTAAAATACTCAACAAGTGTGAGAGCAGCGGGATAATCTAATGTCGGTGGTCGTATGCTTCTGCAGCAGAAGTGTTTCAGTTGCTCTCTTTACATTGTGATATTTACTCATTATTCATTATGGTCATGGAGAGATCTGGCAGTTGCATTCAGCAAAAATAAAAACAAGTGAGGATAACACAGCTTTGTAAATTAAGTGCACTCAGAGCAGCTTTTCCTGGCAAAAAAAAAAAAAAAGAAGTAAAAATACCCAACAGCTTTTGATCATCGAGATGTCATTACTTCCCCAAGGAGTGTTTACCTGTGAGAGGCAGTGGAGGACTTCACACCCATTTAAATAATGAGACCATTGCGAGAGATGTTTGAGATAATTGTTACCGTTTCACCTCAGACATTTTTAAAAGTTATTGCTGGAACAGCGTACAATTATTTTAAATTGCTTTCTGCTTGGGAGGCCACAGCCGGTGGCAGATCTCACAATGTAAACTGGCCCCGGGTTGTTGTTTTTTTTTTTTTTTCCTGAAGTGACCCCGGACAGGAGGCTCTGAATATATTCTTTTATCTGTTTAAAGAGGGGGGGGGGGGGGGTCAAGAAAAAAAATACACATAACGCGTACGCAACCTTTCATTTTAGTGTCTCCTGTAGGCCGGCCATTAAAATCATCAGCCCCTGATTCGTCACCCCAGAGGTTGACAAGACAAGTGCACAAGGTCACGGAGAGACACGGCGAACAACAAGGCGGGCGAGTTCGGAGAAAAACATGGCAGCCATGAATAATGCATGGTCGGGAGGTTCGTCTAATGGCACTCTTTAAAACTTTTAAAAGTTAATCTTTGCTTTCAGCTTGAGACGCTCTTGGCTAAAAAGCCTTTTTTTTTTTTTTCCTCCCCCCCTCCTTCCAACTTGCTACCGAGTCATTCAAACCCAGCTTGAGCGAGACACTGATTGGCTTAATTATGTTTGCAGTGATTAAGCATCCTAATGGCACTCATCACAATATGTGGCATGAATCACAATGATTGTGGGATGTGACATTTTCGAAATTCTTTTTTTTTTTTTTTTTTCTTCCCCCTTTTACTTTCTTCTGCTTTATAACACTGAGCCAGTTCCACACACACACACACACACACAGATAGTTTAAAGACAGACACTTACCGTCTGTAGACACTTGGTGGTCATGGCAGGGTCAGAGGAGAACAGAGGCGCTGGGAGAGCGAGGAGCGCGACCCCCCCGGCGGCATTACACTGGCATCCCGACCCGAATCCCAGACACCGGGACGAGGAGACCGATGGGGCTCGTTAACTTGAAAGCACGGGGCGGAGGGCGGCGGGCGGCAGGCGGCGGCGCTCGCACTAGTGTGTCAAGAGGAAGACTGCAGGCAGCAGTCAAGTCAGTCAGCGAGGGCCGCCGGAGAGAAGAGGAGACGAGGATTCAAAGACGCCAGCACTTTTGATTCTTCCTCTTCCTTTTCCTCGCTTTTCTCCTGCTGTAACTTAAACCCCCGGCAAAAGCACACAACCAGTTCCAGACCTGTCCTCCTCCTACTCCTCCGACAGCCTCCCCCCTTCCCTCTCTCTCTCTCTCTCTCTCTCTCTCTCTATTGCTCTCTTTCTCTACTTTTCACTGTTTTTTTTTTCTTTTTTGGTATCATTTAACTCTTGATTCCCGAGCCGGTGGAGCGATGAGCTCACCGCCGGCTCAGGTTTCAGAGCCTTCAGTGGAATGCGAGGGCAAGCCGTGCAGAGGAGAGGCAGAGGTGCCGGCGAGGTCAAAGGCGACCTGGGGTAGCGCCGAGGGGTGGGGTGATGGAGACGACAGGGGGTGTCTGTCAGTCGGGAGAGGAAGGGTGGTGGTGGTGGTGGAGTACCGAGAACAAAACAGGAGTTTCAGGGGTCAGGGGTTACGGATGTTGCGGGGGCGTATGACAGCTCTGGAGGCTCCGGACTCGCAGGACACTGAGTACATTTACACGCTCAAACACACACACACAAACACAGACAACTTCCCCCTAAGTGCCAGATTTATTGCTCACTTAGAGAGCGGGGTGTTTTCCTCTGGGGAGAAAGTCTCTCGTTTTTTTTTTTTTCTTCCTTCGTCTCTCTGTGTCTCTTGTGGAGCTGCTGTTTTCACATTTTTAGTAGCCGTGGGCGAGAGGTACATATTCTACAGTGAGATAAAACGCACTAATGGTGTTTCTACAGACACAGGAGCGATGGGACTTTTCAACACTTTCACATGAGTCTCGTTGGTCCAAAAACGTTGCATTGGAAGTTCATCGCCCCCCAAATCCAGCTTGAATCCTTGATTTTCCTAAATTTGAATATTGGATCATAGGAGCTGCATTCAGAATCTGCTGTGTCTGTGTGAGCTGGACCGGCTCCACCCACGCATGCCCATCTTGGGAAGAGGAGGAAGAACTTCCTCTCGTGGTGCCATGTGACAGAGCAGAGCTGCCTGATTGTGGGAGGAGTCAAAGAGGAGGGGTCTACCTTGATTGGGATTGGCTAAGCCCCCGATGACACTATATAGGGTTTGATTCCTGATTGGCTGGTTGGAGCAACACACTTTTTAAAACCTGAAACAAGCCAGGGAGAGAGAGGACAGACTGTCTTCACTTCTGGGGCGTCGTTCCAGGTATGGGGACGATTAGTACTGTTGGAAAACCAGTAGAAAATGAATTCAGCACAATAACACAACTTTAGCATGACTGACTATGAAGATTGTAGATAAAAAAAAAAATCTTTAATCAAGGAGTCGTGGTAAAGATGTGAGTCACAATCACATGTCATCACAATGGAACATTTCCAGAGGTTTTTCAGAACAGCAGAAAGGGAAACCCTGGAAAAGATTGTTTTCCCCAAATCAAATCTTTACTGCAACACTCTAATGCTCTAACCCAGTGGTCCCCAACCTTTTTATCACCACGAACCGGTCAACGCTTGATAATTTTACCGCGGCCCGGGGGGGGGGGGTGCCAGTTTGAACCGTCAGCCGAACACTCGCTGACTCTGGTCGCTATGTTAACGTTTCCAAATCTGATACAGATACACCACAAAAACAAACATAGAGTGAAAGAAAATTTTAACTCACCATAACGCCAAATCAATGGGAGCCCTGAGCTTGTTTTTCTGCGCTCAAGTGACTGAGACGTAACCGAGAGAATCCGGTCATTTTTCAAAATAAAAGATCGTTTAGACACAGATGATACGTAAAACGGGAGTACTTATTTATTTCTTGTGTGGCCCGGTACCAATTGATCCACGGACTGGTACCGGTCCGCGGCCCGGGGGTTGGGGACCACTGCTCTAACCCACCGAACCACCAAAAAACTGCTATAAATCATCATGGCAAAATCATGACTGTATGTGGAACCAGAACTAAAAGGTGTTTGAAAGCCTTCATCTAGAAATATCTGATCTTCAACACCTTTACAATCAAGACGTTTTCCGAGCTCTTTGTTCACGAAGCTTCACAGGATAAAGTCCTTTAAGGTTTTTAAGTTTGGTTCTTCCAGACTCAGTTGATCGGGGGTAAGCCGCTCCCGGGTACCTGGTAGCCCCCTGGGCCTTTGAGAATACCCTGCCGGGCATTTTCTAATAACGGACATGATTAGAAACTGTTAACTATTCACATAGTTGGTAACCAGCAGACCTTGATATGACTCGGTGTGCTTGAAGTGGCTCTCTTGACAGAAGGTTGACGACCTCCAAGCTCTAATTATCGCATCATGACTTTCTCGGTCTTTACTTGCATGCTGGTGGCTTCTGATTAGAAGTTGCTGTAAACACACCGGTTTAACAGCTAAATCAAGAGAATACAGCAAAATGGAGCATCAATTCTGGTTCTTTCCATCTGTTTGTTAATAGTTTTTAACAGACTGTGGCTCAATGTTAAAAGGCTGTAATATTTCCTATGAGATAAAGAGATAAAACGAGTCTGGTTCGGGATCCGCTCCGGCCAGGGGATACAGAGCAGAAAACTTATGTCTCAATCAAGCTCATTATGCCTTCAGTTTATTAGTATTATCTCTTCCAGCATGCAGGCCTCTGAAACATACCTTTAAGATGTTTCAGCCGGATTCTCCCGTCTGCGTCGAGAAGCCTCTGTTGCCACGCTCGCCGTGTTACTGGGGTTTGAGGCTTTCAGGTTGTTTTGTTGGCCGAAAAAGCTTTGGATAAGCCCGTTTAATTGAACTTGTAAATCCCGATTCCTGTGGAAGGCCTTTATTGCAAAGCCGCTCTTTTTTTAGGACCGTGCTTATAAAACCCCTGGACTTGCAGATCTTTCCACTGCCGCTTCCAAAATGCAGCCAACAAAGCGCTCGTGTTTAGATTCTGTGGGAAATCGCTTTCGCTTTTGGAGTCATGAATGATGGATTAGATGTGTGTGTTATCTAGTCTTGAGTTCAAATCATGATTACGATTGTTGTCATGGCGACGATGCTAGAATAGACTAGAGTAGAATAGAATAGAATAGAATGATTTATTGACATCATTGGAAATCCTGTTTATCTTTCTTTTTAAGCATTTGTCAGGAAAACGTGTTTGTGATGAACAGCAATGCTCATGTTTGCCAAATCGCCTCTGCCGGTACCAAACGGCCCCGTTTACCATAGATTCCTATTCCTTGGACCGGATGACTGAAGTCGGACGGAACAAGAACGCTCACAGCTAAACTGTCGACTCATTTTGTCAGGAGTGTGTGTGGTAGCTCACACTCTGCCGTGGCTTAGACCTCATTACAACACAACGTTTTGAAAACGACGTCTGTGCACACGGAAATGGCAGAAATGCTGAAAACGAACATTTTGATGGAAAGACAACAGAGTTGGATTGGTATTCTGGGAGACTCTCAACTATACTAAGTCCCAGGAGAATATGGACTGGGAGTCATGATACTCTGGAGGCAAACTTTGTTATTTATTTACTACAGACGCACATCTTCATGGAGAGAGAGTCGTTTTTGTAAAAGACGTACCGTGGGAGCTTTTTCAAAAGGTTTCGTTTTGCTATTATTGTCCACGAAGCAGGCGAGTCATACTTTCAGTTTGCAGTCACTAAAACCTGACATCATAAGGCTAACAGGTCAAAGTCAGACATTGATGTTCACATTATTAGTATAAAACAAATGTTAAAACCCAAGAAATTATTAATGCTGAATTGGCAAAAAAGATTCAGTGGCATGTGTGGTTTTTATTACAAGATTAAAAAACAATCCAAACCGAAGGATTTTCAATATTTTCTATAATTTCTTAACCAGAAAACATAAATCCACCTTCGCACTGTTTTTGTAATGAGTGTTGTCAGTGGGACCACCGATTGACCACTTGGTCCAAAACACTGGCGGCTCGTTCGCATTCCTGTCTGGCTTTTGATTGGTCACCTGCTGCTCTGTCTCACTTAATGGACACAATCAGTCCAGAGAGCATCGCCGCATGAGAGTCCATTTACACACACACGACACACACACACACACACACACACACACACACACTACAAACACACACACCGGCGGCCCTCTCAAAGGGAGGAGAGGTGAAAGTCCCGGGCTTCGAGTGGAATTAATTCGTGTCACACTGTGTTCGTTTTGGCCCTGTGGAACAAACGTTACGACACGCTGGCAACGCTTTGGATTATGCAGTCATTTTCCAATAATTTGACGGCGACAAACTGGAGAGAAGTGGCTCTTTAGCAACGTTGTTTTAAACCCAATCGTGTAAAGTACTTGTATTTGTACTCGGGTGTGTATCGAGTAGTTAGGTTGAGCCTTTCGGTTTGCGTGTTCTTTGGAGAAACTAATGATGTCATCACGGCCACAAATGTAATGACTTTAACCTTTTTAATTGGAATGAAGATCAAACTGAAAATGACGACCATCGTAGGAAAAAAAGTGCTGCTGAACATGAATCCTCAATGAATGAATACAATGACGAGGCCATCCACTATACCTCCCATTTAAATTCCTATTACATCATTGGCTGCAGGCATTACAAAGATTTGGAGCAATAATGGAATAATGACCAACAATGGAATGATTTTGGCCATTTTGAAGACAATAAATCTAATAATGTGGTAATTTGCCAGTAGTATAAAAAAAACATAATTGAGAACATATAATCTAACTATTTTTTAATTGGAAAATTGCACACAAACTATCCTAATTGATGAATTTAATAAATAGTCAATTTATTGAAAAAAATATTGTTGTATTATTACATTTAAAATGGGCAGAATGATTATAATATTGGCGTCTACATACCTTTTGTGAGCTCGGATTTGCTCTACTCACCTCAGGTTGAACAATTTTCAAACTAGTGCAGAGCCGTCATTACACTCATGGACACATTCACAAAGAGAATGGACCAATTTGATCCACAGATGAAAACTCCCAAAACACTGAACTTTTTTTTTTACTTATTTTTTTTTTAGAAAATACTGTTTCAATGAACTTTGTCATTGCTGTTTCTGATTTATTATTTCGTAGCAAAACGAACACAACGTTGGACACCTCCCCAGGGTGGAGCTATTCTGAACCACTCGGCCATTGCTGTGTGAGCGGACCTTGTTCTCAGAACTTCTCCGTGTGAACGCAAAACCTTTTCTGAAGTGTCGAGTGAATTGGGTCTAAAGGGAAACTTACTCGTAGCTGAGTAGCAGTGTGTGTGTGTGTGTGTGTGTGTGTGTGTGTGTGTGTGTGTGTGTGTGTGTGTTGCACTTCTTGTAGTTTTTGTTTTTTTTAGACCTATTCTAATTCTACAAATGTACAAAATCAAAGTTGAATAACCGGAATAGCCCCCCCCCCCCCCGAATTAAAATATCTTCCCCACCCAACCAGATTATAGGAAAAGGATACATTCTATTCATTTGTTGATAAAAGTGCACTGGTACTCATCGTTTCTATGTGAAATACCTTAATTCGGACAGTAAGTTGAAAAAGTCTGGTTGGTCGTGCTCTGCTCTGTGGAAAGACCCCACCAAACGCTTAAAGTTTGTATTTGTGCAGCTCTACCTTTCTGGTTTGACTTGGAGCTGCGGCTGCGCGCACAACAGCCCCTCACCAATCGCCAACACCTGTTTCATGACACATTTGCATTTGCCTCCATAAAGCGATGCAGGTGCACTCGCTGTATTAATTATATGGTGTTAGTGCCACCTGCAGAGGTGTGAGGGGGGGTTGCTCATTCCCCCCGCTGTTGGCGAGCGTGAAAACAAAAAAAAAAAACTGCTGAAGAAAAAAAGCCAAAAAACAAACAGTCGAGAACAAAGTCATGCTTGGGAAGAAAAAAAAAAAAAAAAAAAAACGCCTTCCACAAAAGAGGAAGGGAAATATAATTGAAGTGGGTCGGCATTTATTTGTTTCTTCTTTTTCCAGCTGACTTTCTGCTGTTGACTCCGCCGCCGCCGCCCCCTCGCTTGCTGAGCCGCTCCTCTTTTTGTGGCCCCGGCGAGCTTTGAACTGGAGCTCCGTCGTCGGCCCGAGTCGCTGCTCCCGCCGCCGCCGGGGGACGTGTGGTCTTTATTAAAGGAGAGGAAGTGCCGCGAACGAGACCCAACATCTCAGGATTCCTCATCCTTTTTTTATTTTTTTTTAAACCCCCCTCTCGTGGCACTGCATTTGCGCTTCTTGTACAACCCTCCCCCCCCCACGGCTTGTGTTGCATGCTGGGGAGTAGACTCGCACAGCGTTTGTGCAGATGAGTGTCGGAGCGGGCACATCGTCTGCGGGCCTGTTCCCATGGGAACGGCGGTGATAGCGAACAGCTTGTTTTTTGTGTTTTTTGGCAATGTCGCCTCTGCTGGAATACTGACAGGCACTGGGGAGGTCTGATATGCAAAATAAAAATAAAAAAAACACTGCCAGGTAGGCCTTCTGCAATGAAAAAAAAAAAAAGACTGTTTTCCCTTTGAGTTTGTTCCGTTTTCACATCCGACCTGAGCGATTCGGGTCGCGTGGATTCTGTGAAATACACCTGACGTCGTTCAGACGGAGCGATCGCGGCGCCTGACGGGCTGAACTTGTTCTCCAGGGTTCACGATCCGCGGCTTGACCGCGAGGTCGGGTTTTAGTCAAACGACTTCGGGTTAGTGTTTCACGTCTTCGCACGGCTGGCCGACACACACTTGGCTTGGCTTCTGACCTTTTCGAATCTCACAGGGAATTCCACACGCTGGCCAAACAGGAAAATACCCCCCCCCCCCCCCCCGTGTTCCCACAAGATTTCCAAACGATAACATCGCCACATGGGTTCACCGAATTGATTAGCATTATTTGTAATCTGAAGCCTCTCGCTCTGGTTTTTTTTTTTTAAGGTTGAAGAGCTGCAAAGTTTCAAAACTCATTTGCATCGGCTCCGACGAGTTCCCGCTTACGAAGCCGCGAACAAGCGCTGGCTTAAAGAGTCAATCTCAAACTGGGATGAAAACAAAAATATACTCCTGGAGCTCCGTGAAAAACCAATAAAAGATTCATGTCGGACAAGCAAAAATCAACCGCCATCGGTGTCTGAGGAACAAAGAGAAACGTCTCCCACCGACCTTCATACATCAAACATGACTCCCGACCACTGTTGTTTCTTTTTTTGGTTTTTTTTCTTTTTCTGTTGCTTTCGTTAACATTAGATAAACACGGTGCTGAGTGTGGGCGCGCTGGAAATGAAATGAAAGAGTATATTTATTGTGCAAAACGAGCGCCTCGCTTTTATGGTGTTTGGAGTTTTAAAATGAAAACATTCTTGGAGAAGTCCTCCACCAGGCATCGTGCTGAGAGAGAGAGAGAGAGAGAGAGAGAGCGAGCGAGAGAGCGAGCGGCGCCCAGAGCAAAGCCCTCTCCCTCTCGTCTCACGCCACGCCGCTCGCCTGGGACGGCCGCGGTAATTACATCATTTGGAGATGGAATGAAAGCACTTTACAAGCGAAAGTAAGTGAAATGCTTTATTGCCATCGCGGAATTGCCAATTAAAAAGCAACACCTGGAAAGCAGAGGCTCGGCTTAAAGCGGTCGTCTCCCCGCAATGACGGGGGCCCCGGACCAGCACCCCCCCCCCCCCCCCCCCCCCGGGTTCCACCGAGGCCCCCAGGAGAATGTTTTTCTTTCCGTCCTTTCTGTCCCCCCCCCCCCCCACTCCGTTTCGCCCCGGCGTTATTTGTGAGAAGTTGCCGACAGTGCGCCTTCACATCGGCTCACATAGACCATAAGTCACCGGAGCCTGACGTGCTCTTAAACGTATTAATAAAGCCCATTTCCTGGGTAGAGCGTATGGCGCAGCTACAATGTAAACCTGCGCAGGGCACGCTACTGAGAAAGAAAACAGAGGTGATTCTCTCCAGCACCCAGACTACAGTATTACCCCCCCCCATCCCCCCACCCCCTTCATCATCCAACATATACACTCAGTGGTCCAATCCAATGTGGTCCCAGATGTGTTCCACGCTCCGGTCTGTTTCCCCCCAGAGAGACAGAAACAGGCCGAACTGAACAAACAAGAGGTGGAGAAAAAGAAAAATGTCTTTCATAATCCCCCCACTGCCTCTCCAGATCCCCAGCAGACCACACTCGGTGCTTACAAGGGAGTTCTTGTCCTGTAATACCCTGACACCTCCGTAGACGTGTACGAGATCTGCAATCTGCAGCTGCTCTGTGAGGCTGCCTTGTGCTCCGCTGCGGTTCCAGCTCGAAGTTGACTTGCTCGCTTTGACCGGCGTTAAAGGACAAGGGAGGGGGGGGGGGGGGGGGGACGCAAGTAGGACATTTCATAGTCGTCACTCCAGGAGGTGTTGAGTTTGAGACCATTTCACACTCATCTGAAAGCGATGGAAATACCGTAATTTCTGGACTACTGAGTGCACCTGAATATGAGCCGCACCCACCAAATATAAAAAGAAAAGAAAGAAACGTCGGAGCGACGCGATGCATCTCTTTTTTTTTTCTTTCTTTTTTTAATTCAACCAGAATCTTCCTGTTTCTGGGATGATTTCCTGAGTCACGAAGACAAACGGGTGGAAATAGAAGAAAATCACTGGTGCAAGAAGCACAACAGCTTTGTATTTCTATCTTGTTGTTTTTTTTCCTCGTATGACTAAGCAATCGAAATCCCACCCATTCATCCGCCTGTGCTCTTCGTACGTCTCGAACACGATACCGCGAGCAGAAAGAGCGACATTTCAGGTCACTCGCACTCGGCTGCTCATGTGTCAGCCACACAGTTTTGGGCAATTCTCACGTAGCTCCGCCGGAAGACAAGCTCGTCTTTCAATTGTTGCATTTCAGCTGAGACGTCTCTTCCCACAGCACAGGTATTTATTTGCCTTTAACCAGGCCCCACCACCACCACCACCCCTCGCCACGGTGTTTAATGAAAGAGAAGGCACAAAGAAGAAATGGGACTCTGTGCTTTTATGTAAACCCCCCCCCCCCCCCCCCCCCCAAACAATCCATGTAAGCTTATTTAGTGATAACTTGGTAAACTGTGTGGCCGGGATCTTATGAGCATGTGCAAAAAGCGCAGCAGCCATTATTTGGACATGGGAGGCACATTATCCTCAGCTGCCGGCTCTGAATCTGCAAGAGACACTTGGACCGCAGCTCCAAAGCGGCTCTGTGAGCCCTATTCCAGATTTCACTCATCGCTTTCAGTCTCATTCATGACAATACATCTTATCATCCTGTATCCGTCGCCTCTCATGTGTTTCCTCGGGGGACTAAACCGCCGTCATAAGCGATGTGCCATGATTCCAGTGTGCTCCTGCCAATTTATTTTCCATACGTCAATGTCAGTCGGGCTCAAAAGTAATAACGGGGCACCGCTGGTGAGTAAATAAGGCTTCCTCAAACGTGCGCCTGTGTTCCCGTCGCCTCGGCATCACTGTCGCCGGTGTCGTCATGGCGATGCGGGCAGAGGGCGATTATTTCCGCAGGTGTGACGTTTTGCTGGTGGGAGTGGGAACGCCACAAAGACGGGGGGGGGTGTGGTGAACGTGTCAGCCGGCTACTGTTGAGGCAACGGACCAGAATGAAACCGATCATTAGCCGCGGCAGCCGCTCGGAGGGTAATAATGCAGGCTGGTATATTACTTGAAGAAAACTGAAGAAAATGGCAACTGTTAAAGAGGATTACGGCGTCACTCATTTCTCCAGCAAGCCTAAGTACTGGAATGACAAAGAGTGGATTATTCTTTTTTCAGATGAGGCCACACAGTCACCATGAGCTCCGATTGATGAGACTCTGAGTTTGCATTTTCTCCCTGTGATTTTTTTTTTCTCTGAAAGCACAATTTTTGGGGGGGAAAACGCTCCGACCCCATCACTGTGGAATCGGGGGGGAAAAAAACCCAGCTTTTTGAAAATGGTGCTACTGGGCATGTGCACCACAGCCTATAATAAATAGTTCTTCTGCACATGCTCAGTAGACGACAGTAACAATGTTTGACTCCAGAGTGTCATGACTCGCAGGTCATATTCTCCTGGGATTTGGTAGTTTTAAAGTCGACTGTTACGACTGCGGTCGTTTCTCTGTGTCTTTTTTTTTTTGCCCACGTTTACACGTACTTAGGTATTTGAAAAAAGAACTGAGATATTTCTCTGCGTTTGAGCCGCACATTTATACATAAACGCAGCTACGACTCACAACAAACGATGATGACCTGAAAACTCCGGCCACAGTGGAGATCTGGACAAACTCTGTGTCTCCGGTTGCATCTAAAGGATGGCAGGTGGATATTTACATTACAATTAGTAACATTGTGTTATTTTCCAGGATTCTAATTGGCTATCAAGGCTTCATGCTTCTTGTTACACTGCCCCCTACAGGTCTGGCTGCTCATAGCAGCTCTGGCCTCGGTGTATATGCAGGTCCGTTTCAATGAAGATTTTTTTTTTTTTAAATGTAGAGGGGGAAATATGCGTGTAAACATGGCCTCAGTCCTCTGTGTGCTTCTCCCTGCCAATTAACTATGTAAATAGGGCTGTGCCGTCCCGACGACCTGATTGGCCAAATCCACCAAGTACAACAGTACTAAAGGAGGGAGGGACGACGTCGCCCGGTGGCAGATTGGTTCAGAGGGGTGTGGCCAGCCTTCAATGTGTTTCAGCTGGCAGAGCAGGCAGTGTGTACTTGAATTGAATTGAGTGAGCTGTGAATTTAAGTTCAACATGTTTCTCATGTTTATATTAGACAGGGAGGGAGGAATTTGTTTTACTTTTTATTTGTTAGGCAAGTTGGACTCCTCCCTGATAGATTAGTGTGGTTTGGGGTATTTTTGCAAGAGAGCTCAATCTTGATTTGATTTATTAATTAGAGTGGCTGCTTGGACCAATCAGATATAGCTGAAAATATCATAATCCTGCTTATTTCTCAATCCAAATCGAATCAGGTCAACTAGACTTGCTTATATATCTTTGAAAACGTTTTCCCCTTATTGAAGTGGTCACTTGGGTTGAGATGTTTTCTACCTAGACAAATCAGAAAATTCATACACACAAATAATAGATGAAAAAAATAAAATAAATTGTGAACTTAAGCCAGAATCCTGAGTGAAAAGTTCAGTATTTGATCAGTCTCAGGAATGAATGCACTCCATAGCTTTGTGCCTACCGATGACATAAAATGGTGGAACAGTTAAAAACAGACACATCCTTATCTATCTGAAGCCTTCTGTAACTCCTGCCAAGTCGTCCACATGTAACCTCCTCTTATCTGGCTTTCTGAAAAATGAAAGAAGGAAAGAAAAAAAAAAATCAAATAGTGGAGTGACCTGAGCTCATAATGTCTTGCTACATTACCCCTGTGCTCTGAGCGTGCCTGGCACTAATGCCCCACTTGTAGCGCTGCAGCCTGAGCCAGCACGTCTGACTCAGGAGTAATATCCATTTTGACTCACTGAAATATTCATTGGCACACCTTGGGTGCAGCAGAGGAGGTGTATAGTGTGTCAAATAAGGATATGGCAGCCTTGTCCATCTAACCCGGTGGAAATGCAGGCTAATCACAGTGAGTCATCTCAACATCAGGCCTTGGCCGCGTTATCAGGACAGGGGGAGGAATTCTGTCTGAGGCTTATTGGAAAAAATAAAAAGGTTTATGATTTAGCGACTGCATAGAGAGGGGGAATGCAGAGATATTTAATTTGACAATATCTTCATGACACATCTTACAATTCTTTCTTTTCTTGTATTGGTCGTCATGCGTGTTTGATGTAGTAAATAGTTCTTCTGCACACGCTCAGTAGACGGACGATAACAACGATGGCGATCTCCAGAGTGTCATGGTTCCCATTCCATCTTCTACCTGGAACTTGCTAGTTTTATAGGTGAGAGTCACCTGTAATAGCAATCTGACTTGGTCGACTGTCCTTATGAATGTCTGCGAGCTCGCTGTTGTTAGTGTTGATGGCGTATTGTTCTCTGGGTGCATGTGTGTGATTTCATTAAAAATAATAACAACCAACCACGACTCTTCAAACGTGAATGGTTCCTTAAACTAATGCTTAAACTGTTCACATTACAGCAGAAAATCTTTCATGTTGTCATGAGGAGAACTGAGTTGAGGATTATCGAACTCCTGTATGAAGAGGAGTTCGGTGAAATAGTGACCGTTGCTCTCAACGCCAGACAACAGATTCAGGTCATTCTGGCTGAGCCCACTGTTGCTGAGTGTTCCTCTGTGCTACTTGGAGGACACACTGTATGGAAGGTCTGCAACCCCCCCGGTGGAGCACGATGACCCGATGTAGTGCTTCACCCTCTCAACAGCCCACTGTCCCATCTACCGCCAAACGAAACTTTGCTCATTTGCGAATGCACCGACAACCAATCAGCAGCTGCTTATCATGCGATGTACCTCCTGCATGGCCACGTCGCCAAGTCCATATTGATTTAAAAGGCAATATGAAGACCTACTAGGACTAAAACTAAACCAGGGCAAACAAGGACTTCTAATCATATTGTTCTAGGGGAAGTAACTCGAAACATTTCCTCCCAAAAAAAAACTAACAAAAAAAAAAAAACAGTCTCTTGAAACTTGAAAAGGCCTCGTTTTGTGTTCATAATTAGTCCAGGTGCTTTTTATTAGAATATACAATGAACATATGCTCACCGGTTAACTCCGAACCCTGAAACAGTTCTGGATGTCAAAGGCTTTTTACTTTACGGTTCCCATGCACTATGATAGTCGCTACACACCAGCGGCGACGTGACCTGCTGCAGATCTTAATACAATCGAAAATTTGGTTCGGCATCAAGCGCCGGGGCGACATCCGCTCCCAGGCCGACAGTCAGTCCCGCCAACGTTTAGCAGTTGTTTGAATTGTTCAGCCTCTTGCAGAGGATTTTCCTCACAGCGGAATATGTGTGTTGAACGCCATCAGCAGATATTTTTAGAATTCCCTCACCAGGCTCCGAGGCGTTCACGAGGCACACACTTACTTAAGAAAGACAAAACCAAATGTACCGTTATTGTGATGTCACAAAAACAAAAACCTGCGATAAATTATTTCCATGCACTGTACATTCGTGCTCTGCAAATTCAAGCTGGGGGTACTTTAAATATGAAAGAAATATGACTGATTCCGTCCGCCAAGAACATAATAATATCATTGGAATATATTTCTTTGTTTGCATGTCTGTTTGCAAGATTACGTCAAAACCACTGCACGGATTTAGTCCAAATGTTCACCACTGATGGATATTAGGCCATTGGAGGTGATTTCACTTTATATACTTGAAGGATTAAGGCAAAAGGACGTGACGGATCTTCACCAATTCGGATCAACTTCGTCAGAAATCTGTGATTGCTCTTGTTACTAATAATTCATATGAAGTGTTCGATTTAACGAATAAAAACCTTTAATTAGTCGAATTATTTCACCTGTTTAAGTCTTTATTCATCACAAATCATATCGTTTTTGCAATACTCAATTAATTCTTCTTTTTTTTATTTTCCTATTGAACCAAATGAACACAGTCATCTCAAGTCACTTTTACAGAGAATCGTTCACAAACGAGCAGTGGCAACGGTGGAAATGGAAAACTCCATTTTAACCAGAAGAAACCTGCAGAACCAGACTCCGAGGTGGAGACTCTCTGGGTTCATCCCCAACAATACATCGTGTGTGCATCGAACCTCTCACTGGCATATTTTTACATTCAGTGTTGATTACTGTTAAGAGGTACATTGCTGTCTTCAAGAATCATAAAGTATTTACCTTTATTCACCCATCGACAATGGATTGAAGAGATTAAATGTTGAGAATACGTGGGTATAAGAATCTCTTTCCCTGCGTCGAGTAAAAGGTTACAGCAGAGTCTTTCTCATTTCAAATCTAAGTAGTGTCTCCATTTGCTGGTTTATTTGGTCAGAATAAATAATAGCGACAGTAACATTTGTGTTTGTTTTGCAGCAAAGTCCAAATATCTGCTGTGAAGAGAGGCCTGTAATCTCCAACATTCTGGGTTTTGCACACTTCTATTTGCCGATGCATTGAGCGAAGCTTTTCAGACAGTGTGAGATCTGCCTCCGTGGTCTGTTTTGAGGGTACCTGCACCACGTCACGGCAATCCTATACAGCCTGCGATGCGCAATGAAGTCTCCCAATCTAGTATCCTTGACTCAACCTTTTGCATTTTTCCCACAAAGAGGAAACGTTCAGAGACGTACGGAGCTGTGTCACCGAGCGATTCGCCACAGTGGCCGTCTGGACGGCGCTCGCCGTTCCACCTGGTGTGTCCTGTCCAAATGTTTATCTCGCTCTTCATTTGTTCAGCTGTCTTGTCATCTCTGCAGACGCCCTTCAAAGCACACACACACACACACACACACACACACACACACACACACACACACACACACACACACACACACACACACACACACACACACACACACACACACACACACACACAGAAGGCTTCAAGAGTACACAGAGAGCGTAATTTGTAAGGACAGAGAGAAATTCCAACACACCCAGCAGGTTACGAGACTGAACGAAGCATAAAGCAAAAAAAAAAAAACCCTCGTCTCACAGCGTCAGTTCGAGGACGATTTACATTCGAGGAAAAACAAGTTAACAGGAAACCCCACCTTCATGTGGCGCGCTCTGTGTGTTCTTCTGACCAAACCGATGCTCAGCGTGCGCCACAATTCTCCAAACAGCACCAGAGACGCGAACAAGGGAGTAAAGAAACGGGGGCCTTTGAACATCTGGTTCAGTATTGTGATCAGCGAGTTGGAGCGAGTTGCAGCTCGAGGTTCGAGATTTTTCAAGACAAATGTCATCGGCCGAACCGGCTTGACTCCCTGTCTCATATCCTCTAGTGTCTGTAAACACTCGAAGCAAAGGGAGATTTAAAATAAATAAAATTTCCATTACCAGACACCACTAAAGGCTGATTTTATGTAAACGCATCCTGGGATCGTAGGAGCAGAGGGATACCGTCCATCTTTTTTTTTTTTTTCTTCTCTTTTCTTTGACTTTACTCGTCAAGTGGCGCTCTGTCTCCTCCCTCACACATACCTGGAATCAGAGTGGGTGGGAACCGAGACCAGCTCTGGGCTTTCGTTACCCTAAAAAAACACGTCGCGTACGGGCGACTCATGGAATGCATTACGCGCGGAGTTTGAGTGACGGCGATGCTTATAGCCGCAGTTTATAAATGTGATTTCAGGTCAGGGCTGGAACTTGGAATAGCGACGCGAGCAAAGTGCCACTCTGTTTCCCGTCTCTCTCCCGCGAAAGCCTTGTTTTTTTGGCCGTTTGGCTGCTCGCCCGCCGTCCGACATGCTCGGCGTCCCATGTTTCTACGGCTCAACGGGCAGACGACCTCGCTCCGCAACCCTCTCCTCCTCCTCCTCCTCCTCCTCCTCCTCCTTCTTACGCCCACCCTGGGCTTGGCACCACCAGCTGTTGAATGCATCAGGCCCTAAAATGGCTCCTCAGCTGCTGCTGTGGCACTCGGTGGAAAAAAAAAAAAAGAAAGAAAGAAAACTGACAGATTGAGCAGCTGCTGGGCTGAAACAGGGCAAGGTCACTCTCAGAAATGAAATGCAGCTCTACTACCTGCTAAAACATGATTTGGTACCACGGGTATTAGGTGAATCCTCCCCGACGAGGGCAGCGTTAGCGTTTATCCGACGAGGTATTCAGAGCCAGAAAAAACTCCCCAAAGAGGCAAATAGATTTATCATTGCAATCTAAATAGTTTTGTCAATATTGGCAAGCACAAAAACACCCAAATCCTTGAGCTTTTAGCCCTTCAAATGTGTCAAATACTTCTCACAAGTATCTCCACTTTACTCATTCACCACTTTTTGTAATAGGATTAGCATAATTTGCAATCAGATGGATGTAATTATGCGGCATGGAATTTGTCACTCTCCAATCCTGTTAACTGCTCAGGCGGTCGGGAGATAAAGAGCGGGCAGCTGATTTACTGTCGCTGTTGACACCCAGTGAACGCTGCCCGGCGGCAGCGCACCACCGCACCACTCCCATATTAAAGAGCCTTAAAGGACGGCTGTGTCTAATAAACCAGTCGCGGGTGTCAAGTTCGCGGAGCATGTGGTATGAGGCGATTTCCATGTCATTTGCTCCTCGCCGACGTTCCCGCGGGGGGCCGACGCTCCGACTCGGGTTGGCGTTTGCTCAGTTGGTGGATAGATCAATGATTACCAACCAGGGGTTCGGGTACCACGGGGGGGGGTATTTGTGCAGCTGCCATGGGATACGTGGAGAGATTGTGTAGTAGGTTCATTCTGAAAAAAAAAGAAAAATTCTTTTAGTAGTGGAACCTAAAGGATTTAAAAGTCTCGGGCCAATTTTTTTTTTAAACGGAATATCTTCTGCTCTTGTTTGGCGTCGGTTTAAGACTGACCAAGCAAACAAACACCGCCAACCCTTAGAGCAGGCCTCTTCAAATAGCGACCCGCGGGCCACATGTGGCCCAGAACCAAACCCTTAATTGGCCCAGTCGGTGGTCCAGCCAGAGGGAAACTCATTCCCCAAAAATGTTAAGAATTCCTACAGCGTTTCTGGCTGTGAATTTAACACTCTGAGTAGCGTAGCGACAATGCAGCGTATTATTTTACTCAGGCTGGCAGTGCTCGCTGAAGTTGTGGAGATGAATTGCCTTTTTTTTAAATTCTAAAAACATAAAATTTAAGATGAAATTCACTGATTTAAGCCTTTCTGGACATACAAGCGCCCGTGTGTTTAATTTGAGTGCATTGCTGAAAGATTGTAATTTCCGAAGGCGCCACATGGGGAAACCTAAAGCTTCGGCAGGTAATTTTAGTAATGATGAGTTCATTTCCTGATATGCTGTTCAATGTTGATTTTTTTTATTTTTTTCACCTGGGTACAACTTGAATGCACAGTTTTGCTCACTACTGAATCAGAAGTGACAATTGCTCCAACGTGCATCAAGAGTTGAGAATAAAAAAAACTGCACGTCATCTACGGCACGTCGCTGGAGCCCTCAGGAAATGAAGAAATGAAGTGAACCAGGAGTCGAGTTGTTGTTTTAGCGGCACCAAAACCAGAAAACTCCCGGTGGAAGTAAACAGAGACTGTGGACGTGGTCGTTTTGTGATTTTCTACTATATTTCTATGAGTTGTTAGGCGCTGTAGCCGGTAGCAGCAGGCACACTGTGCGGTTTAGATATCTGGAAAACTTTTAGGCCATAACAAGAGATTTCATCGCGATTGGTTATCGTTCACGTCGGACTGCATGGTATTAAACATGCAGTATGAGATAATACTGAGCATTACATAATAATGAAGTCTTTGGTATTTGCTCTTTCTCCTTATTGAGAATCAAAGAAAAGCAGCTTCCACCAGCTGCATTGCAGAAGCAGAGCAGATTCGTTGTCTTTAGACATTTTCCTTCCATTTTTGCTCTTTCATACCTCCGAATTCTGGTCTGTTGTCACCAGGTAGAACATTATGTTAATGTAAGACAGTGAAATACGATCCGTCATCAACATAATCTACTGCAGTACAGCTCCATCTGACAGACCAAATATGTTAACGGTGCATAAAATACTGAATTTATTAGCCAGTCTTGTGATGTTGCAAATATTGATCTGTGGTGTATGACATTTTGCCTTGTCATGATCCCAATAGTTAGAAAGGGGGTCCACTGTGGTGGATTATTGACAGCTGGGGGGGGGGGGGGGGGGGGGGGGGGAACAACACACTGGTGTAACAGAAGTGGAGCTTTATTTTGCAGATGAAGCAAGCCGCCCTCTCCTCCTCCTCCCTGCTAAACACCTCTTGAATCTGCATGAGGTCTTGTCATCAATGCCTGAACATGAGTACAGATGAAGTGATGCTGGAATGATAAGTCGTCTTATTTCGGGCAGCAGGGTGGGTTGTCATCCAAACCACATCGGTGGTATCAGACGTATTGTCCGGTAAGACATCGAACCCAAACTTTCTCCCAATGGCGTACAACCAACTTCCCTGGCAGCTTCATAGGCGAGTGATTGTGTGTGTGTGACTGGGTGAATTTGACCATCAAAAGCAGAAAAACAAAAAACATCATACATTTTCAACACCATTCCATTTTTCCGCAATGTTTCCTGGAGCAAAATACAGTAAAATACATTAAGCTTTCCGTTTGCACTTACCAAACAAAAAAAGAAGATTTAATTTAACTTTATGCCTTCCTCCACATTTTATCTTTCCAGTTGGATGTTGACACATAAGTTAAGTTCCATGTTTTCACGAAAGCACTCCAACAGTAAATTTGATGCTGAGGTTAATTTACGTGCAAAATGTTTGGTCGTTTTCACAGCTGCATCACTTACACACTTAATAATGTCATTCTGGGGGTCGGTCATATACATATATATATATATATATATATATATATATATAAGAGGTGCTTCGAGATAATGTCAATAAGGGGAATCAATTTAGTGATTTTTATCGATCTCGTCCTATCAGTTATGGTCAGTGGATGTCATATTGTAATAACCTTCAGCCATTCACACACACACACACACACACACACACACACACACACACACACACACACACACACACACACACACACACACACACACACACACACACCGAGACGGTCAATCCATCCGTTGGGAGCAATTTGGGGTTCAGTGTTTTGCTCAAAGTCACTTTGACATTGATTGAACCTGTAACTTTTTCAATGAAAGACGAGCCGCCTCTACCAACGGAGCCGTAGTGGCAGTACTCTTCCCGTACTTCAGAATCGGTCCCACGAACAGACACAGTTCTTTGTTTCAGTGCTCAGATGTCCGAAGTGCTTCAGAGTCTGGGGGGAATTTTCTTTCGAGCCGTGTCACTTGTTGTGAACTTACAGCCGCCTCAGACTTATCCGAGGGGGCATAGTTTAAAAAAAAAAAAAAAAAAAAAAAAGATGCCTCAGGACCACTGCTCCAGTTACACACTTGGCCTGACAGATCCAAGGTCGAGGTGGCCCAAGGAGTGAGACCTGATGAACTGGAGACGGAGTTTCTGGCTTTATTGCGAGGCTCGTGGCAAAAGGTCGTACCAGCAATTTCACACCGCGACTCCGGCCGACGAGACCCTGTGTTGAAATGCCTCTGTAGGGATGAAGGGTTGAAAGGGCTTCGCCAGGCTCGGATTAAATGAGTCAAAACACTTGGACGGACGTTTCAAACCCCAAACCAGAAGCATACACCTGTAGAAGGTCAGTAAACTGTAACAAGACAACAATCTTTTCCACCTTAACAGCAATAAAATGAAAGGTGTTGATATGTCAGACAAAAAAAAAAAAAAAGTGACAACATCCAACTTCACGCTGACTGAATGAACACTAAGTACACCGTTTGATTGACTCCAACAAGCCCGTCCCACCCACCCACTCCGTCCCGCTGGTGCTAAAAGGGTGTTTCCTGACAAGTCAGGTCGTTTTACATTTATGCGTTAAGGTTTTAAGGCCAAGGCTTAAGTTCAAAATTTATTGGCTATTGTATAACGTTTCAGGCCGGAGACGGGGCGGCTCTGCCTGGTGTTTTGCCGTCGGCCCTGCAGCGCTCAGGGAGGAAAAAAGAGAAAGAAAGAAAGAAAAAAAAAAAAAAAGCCGATGTATTTTGATAGCAGTGAGAGTTGAAGCTGTCAGAGACTCGGCCTGAGGGAAGCTCACCTTCGTGCATTTCTGACTGATGGCGTAAACTCCTGTCGCACAACAAAAGCGGCTCTGTGAGGTGGTCCGCACGGTAATTAACTCCGACTTCGCCCCCGCAAGATTATTTTTACATGAACCCCAAGGTTGCACTTTTATCAAATATTAACCTCCTCGTGTGGCGAGCGGTGCTAATTAATGAGGTCCATGTGCAAGGTTTCTGCCTTTTACAGCATGTATTTGTGCAACATGTGTGGCTGGAAGACATCCAACAAGGACAATGGGTAAAAGTTCTTGAGATAATTCCAACTGCTCGGAGGAAATTATGCCCACATTGACTTTTTTTTTTTTTGTTAGTTTTTTTTTTTCAGATTTAAAACAAGCTTGAGGCTGCGTCTTCTGCTCAAGTGTATTTCGTAAAACCTTCTGATTCGGACACAAGGACAAGTATCGGCGTAGGTGGTGAATAACACAATGGTTGTTCTGCTACCGTACAGCCTTTGTTCCCCGGATGAATGGAAGTTCTTCTTACGCATTGAGACATGGAGACATAGAGACATGGAGACATGGAGACATAGAGACCCCCGTCGCTGACGAGGATCCGCGCGAAAACTGATGTTTTGTTACAGCCGCCTTGACCCGACTTAACAGGTTCACGTCTGCTGCGGATTACAATTTCTTCAGGATGTGCTTAAATGCACTCTTTTTTTGTTTTTTTTATCTGAACTTCTATCTACTCTCAAGTGTACTTCCTTACACACACACACACACACACACACACACACACACACACACACACACAGACACACACACACCCTTTACTCATGGCAGACCTCGTCTGGGGGAAACGATGAGAAAGTGCCTCGGAGGTTTTCCTGTCTGCACGTTCTCACAATAAACCTTCACTGTCAGTGTTAACACTGCACACACACATACACACACATCACACACACACACACAACGCGCTGACAGAAGCTCGTTCAGCGCGCAAACGGCGTGACCTACCTCACCCCGGCGTGACACGCACACACACACACACACACCCCCTCGCACTAATGACTCATATGTGTGTGTGTGTGTGTGTGTGTGTCACCACGCAGATGTCGAGTCAGGAAAGAAAAAGAAAAAATTAATATATATAAAAGCTCTTGTTGAAGTTCAGTGATGTATGGATTTCCACTACCGATATCTAGATAAACACAAAATCAGCTTTGCGGTTCCAGAAACCAAAAAAAGCTGATCTGTAATTTTTGTTTATCGCAGCGCCGCATTAGTAAACCCACAAACCGCTTATTTTTGGTTTCTTGAAGCTTTTTAGCTTTCTCTTCCCAACTCCGCTTCCCAACTCCCCCCCGATTTCAAAATCTTTCCACTGACTTGTTTTCCTGCTCATGATCTTGCACCATTATCACACTCCATTGACTCCTTCTGTAGTCCCGAGTTGTATCAAGCGTTCGTTTTGTACTGGGATAAACAATTTACAAACCTCAGATGTGACACACACACACACACACACACACACACACACACACACACACACACACATATACAGAGGAAGAAATTACATGGTGTGCACACGCCTCCAAAAGCTGCCATTATGGTACCATTTTTACATGGTAAACATAATTATGCAAATGCGTGAAGTTGGATCCAAAGTCCCTGGTGGGGATTTCTCTGTAATTTCTTTTTTTTAGTTTTTTAGTTTTGCAAAGTTTCAGCCTTGCACTTTATTCAACCTGCCATTATATGAACTGATTGGAAGAAGAAGAAAAAGTACATACCCATCCCCTGGCAGAGATAAGTCAGGGTAATTTTATTTTTTTTACTGTTGCTTCATGTCTTGGTATTCGTCTCTGTGTGCTAAACATTGTCCTGTGAATGTCTTTATGTATGGATTGTCTTTTACTTGCCACGGGACTGCAGAGGCGAACTGGCCTCCGGCTAAATCTGGTACGACGCATCAAATGGCAACATCCAGGTTTAAATTGTACATTGTCCCTTTTAAAGTGTAAATGAAATTAAACAAAAAGAACAAAGATTATTTCACCAAACCAGTCAGCCTCCAGCATGATCGTTACAACATTCCCTCTCTTGACGTTCATTTCATCCAAAGCATGTCAAGGAACAGAATCGATTAGTCAGCTTTCATATTGTTCCTTTTGATCATCAAACAAATCAGAGATGAATCCAGTCAAAGTGACAATAATGAACCAAAACCAGGAGTTGGGAGACTAATTATGAGGACGCTTGTGAATAATAAGCAATTATTAGGCGAGCAGATGTGTGCTCCTGCTTGATTATAAGTGATCAGAATGTGTTCATTAGTCAAATCTTGAAACGGCGCATTATTCCCAGTGTTGCCTTGAGGGATGGTTACACCAGACACTCATTTCCACTGGAGGAAACGTTTTTTACCTCTGAACCTGAGCAGCTGATGCAGCGTCTGCGTGACAAGACGACGTATCTGCAGGTGCTGAAAGCTGTCGGCTCCCGTTGTTTTGATCTGCAGCACATGCATTATTGACCCACCGCCGCGAGAAAGCTTCATTTCGGGCTCGGCCCTGGAGATCCCTTGAAATCTGCATTAAGAATTTCCACTTGGTGAAGATTTGAGGAGCTCGCTTTTCATTTTGAGCTTGCACTTCGCGTCCATGGCCTGAGGCCATCTGCTCAATGTCTATAGAGGGAAACCAGGTTGTTTCTCCTCAGCCAACTCTTTAGTATTTAAAGAAAGAAAGACAAAGGAGATAATTTTCTGAATGAAAATCTGATCACGTTCCTGAGAGCATGAGACTCACAATCTCAGGGTAGAGGGTTCATGTCCCACGCCGGGCGTCACCTTCCCGTGGGCTCACCACCCGCAGGAAAGGTTCTTAATGGGCGCAATGTGATCTCGGTGACGGTGCTCAGACTGCCACCCCCGCGACCCGGAAAACGGATAAGCGGGAGAAGATGGATGGATGGATGGAAAATCTGAACATATTAAGTAAAAGTAGCCTTGCCTGGTCCTTGGGCGATCTTAAGGGTAACTTAAGTGTGAAAAAATTTGGTTTAACTTTGTCACTTGTGGCAAAATCAGTGACTTTAAAGCCCGATCTTACACTTTTACACATGTGGACAAAATTGTTGGTACCCTTCTGTTAATGAAAGAAAAAACCCCAATGGTCACAGAAATAACTTGAATCTGGCAAAAGTAATAATAGATGAAAATTCCATGAAAATTAAGCAATGAAAATCAGACGCTGGTTTTGAATTGTGGTTTAAAATAATTATTTTAAAAAACAAACTCCTATGCTATGCTATGCTATGTGATCACATGCCTTTACCTTGCATCTGCAGCCTGGCCTCTTCAAGCAAGGGCAGATCTTAAGGAGCTGAATTACGAAATATTCAATGACATTGCACCATCTCATCTAGTTAATCTCTAACCTTTGCGTTCCGACTCCAGCTGTGAGCTCTCGGGTTATTGGCCTTTTGAAACCGTCAGCAAGAAAGACTGCAGGTGTTTTCATCTTGTGCGCCAGCTTTATGGTGCAGTGTATCTGTAGTTATCAGACAGCCCCGTTTGGTTAGACGGTTTAAAGCAGAGTTAAATGTCCAGTTGTGAACTTGTGTCTTTGTTATGAGGTGTTTTTAACACATGTGTGTTTTTGTGGTGATGGTAAAGCTAAAAATGTCTGAAAGTCATTAAAGCATTAAGAAATATTATCGTTATCATGGGAACTAATAAAAGGCAGATGAAAGAGAACCAAGCCGGACGTCATGTTCCCCGAATGTTCAGGGCGATAACTGGCAGAATGGACACACACAGAGAAGAAATCCACCATCTCTTCCACTCAGTTCACCTCTTCGCAGCTCACCACCGCGCTTGAGCCGCCGCCCACAGATACGGTGGAAATGCTGAGTTAGGCGGCAGCAGCCGGGGGTCATGAGCCGCACGCAGGGCGAAGCCGAAAGCAGCATCATTACGCTCGGTCACCCACCGTTTAGCAGACGCACCCCGTGTCTGCAGTATCTGCTGATGAACGAGAAGTTGCCGGGGCCAAACCTCCCCGTTCTGCGCCACGAAGCCGGGCGGGCAGGCGGGGGCGGTGGATGCAACGCCGCCGCATGCAGGTGAGCGTGTAATTAATGTGGAAAACACGAAAGTTGAAGGGCGGCGGCTTCACTGCGCAGGATTCCTCCGTTCATGTACTTTTGAGCAGCAAAGTCATGGGTTTAAATAGCCCACGGGCAATTTGTGCATCTTTAGCAGAAAAGAAAAAAAAAAAAACTGCCAGGGAAAGAAAAAATGCATTTTTAGGTAAATGAGTAGCCTGCTGGTAGAGTTCTTCATCTTCTATCTGCTTCATCCAGCTTCGGGTCACTTGAGATTAGTTTCACACACAAAGAGGTTCTTTGAACTTGGTAACTGTCTTCATTAACTGCATTTACTTGGAAACAGTTTCCTTTTACACAAACACTTGATAAAGTGATCAGATTGATGTGACGGTTTAAACGTACTAAGAGTTTAATCTGATTCCGTCGATCAATCCCATAATGCACAAGTTTGTGGTCTGACCGTCTTTGTCTCCGTCTATGAGCCTGGCTCCACCATCTCCTCTGCTTACTAATGTGGAATTGACTTCTTATCTGTGGACGTGCTTTGAAATGACAGTGTTGTATTTGTACTATAGCAATAAAATGAATTTAAAATTGAACCGACGTTCTAATCTGCCCACATGAACCCACATCCTGGAGACGGATTTCTCAGTTTATTACCTTGGACTTGGTTAATTAAGTCACTGTTGCAAAGTTTACATCTAAAGCGCCCTTCGAGTACTTTAGACATTAAATCAGCTGAAGAACAACGTCGCCTTCTGCGCTGACCGGTTGTTCAGTCCCGGGACTCTTTTCTTTGGTGTGGATCATCACTTGATGCCATTACGTAAAAGACGTACAACAAAAAGCCTCGACAACGGAAAACGATCCAATGTGCAGTTTGTATGATCCCTGATCAGATCATGGACAACTGATCAGAACATGCTTACATGAGGCTGTTTTAACTTGAGAAGCTTGGAATCAGACGACTGTCGACTGGATGAACCGAATGTTGTTGTTGTAACGTGGCTTCACAGAACAGCTTAAATAAAAATAAAATGTATTCACTGGGTGAACGCGGGCCACATTTAGAGTTGTCCTCCACTGATTCTGTCCCTTTTGTCAGGAAACGCTCCAGCAAGTTCTCTTTGTTCTCCAGTAAGAAGACTCTTCAAGAGAAAACAGCTTGCTGTCTGCTTTACATTATTCACCGAGTACACGGGAACAGCATATGTTCACTGTGTCTGTTCATTGTCGAACAGTTTGACTCTAATATTCCATTAGGATGGCAAGGGCTTTTTTTTTTTTTTTTTTTGGTTCCTGGCACGACTCCCGTGCAGGTCAAGTATTTCTGCACAAGCAAGGTTATGAGAGCATGCAGCCGATCCCGCCATTCAATTTTGGGGATTGTCTGGTTTTAAAACCCTCTGCTGTCGGAGATAGGTACGCCTCAGGAGATATCAGCAGCTATTTAAAATCAATTTGCAATGTAATATTGATTTAAGATGAACTTAAAATTTATGGATGCTTTTGATCCTCTAAAATATTTTATTTTAAAGGTCCTTAATCGCTCTTTAGATGTTGATTTTTAGGGATGTACGAGCACGTATTAACCATTTACTTGCTGATACCAATATTCGCTTTGTATTGGGGATCTGTTAAAAGTACGATTGCGCCTTCCAGTATCGGTCCAATACCTGATATTGGTATCAGTATCGGTGCATCCTTAGTTGATATGTATCAGATCACAAGTGAAGTGATGGGGGGGGGAAATCTATAAAATGTTAGTTATATTATTGAGGTGTGTGAGAGCCCGATATGTAAGAACGACCCAAAATATAATAAAATATTATGTAATAAACCCAAAATGTAATAACCAGTCAATATTGTAATGAAAAAATATTTCTCCCCTAATATTGTAAGAATTTTATTACATCAAAAAGTGAGTCAATGATTTAGGGTTTGGATTTGATGTATAACATTAAACATATTAAGGTCACATTTAAATTCTTGTTAAATCTTGTTACATTATCGACCAGTTATTACATTTTGGGTTTTATTCCATTCTATTTTATAACAATTCGAGTTGTTGTTCCAAATCAGCCTCTAACAAGGTGTAATTGTTTTTGTGTGTGTATCTTTTTCCACAGCTTCAGGCTAGATGTGAATCAGAGTATATATATATATATTTTTTTTTGCGATGATGGAAAACAGTTTTTTGACCTTCGCTCGTTCTTGAGTAAATCAGTGATTCTCAGCTACTTTCAATAAATTCCAACCCCTAGTATCATTAGCAAAAATAACATGTTTTTAATAAGGATCTGATAACAGATGGTTCCAACACTTCATGATTAAAACATTAAAAGTCTTTCATTGTGGCACCGTTGCAACCTTCCTATGGCGGCGGTATAAAATCCCAACGTAACACAGCCGAGCTCGGAGCGCCATCAAAGCGCACTTCCTCCAGTCGCACAGAGATGACCCCTGAAACGCTCTAAAAATACTTTTGGAGGAGCGCTTGTTTGATGTGACTCCAGCCGGTATTACATCAGCAAAACGATTCCACGCTAAATATTCCCAAGGTAATATTTCATTCAGACACTTCACACAGATCTCGCGAAGTTCGAAGCGATAGCGGCGAGGAGACCTTGATTCTCACCACCCCCCCCCCCCCCCCACACTTTGAATAGACCTTCATGTGAACATCATTATTAATTCATCGACCTGCCAGACTGGGTTTTAGCTTTAATACATTTTGAGATTGAGCTATCCTCGCTGGCAAGACTCTGAGTGATTAATGATTGAAGAGAGGTGAGCGCTTCGGCTCGGTCCACTACGAGAGTGAACCTGAGGAAAGTGTGGGGCAGAATTCCCAATGACAGCAACTTTTTTGTTGTTGTTGTTGTTGTTTATTTCTTTATTTTGCCGCAAAAGTCTACTTGTAGGGTGCATTGAGAATTATGTAAAAAAATACATGATTTCCAGTGTGATTTACTGTATTTATTTACTGTAACTTCCACCCAATTTAAAAAGGAAAAAAAAAAAAAAAAAAGTTCGGAATTACGTGATGCACATCACCCATGTATCTGCGGCATGAAGCTTGTTAACCCGTAAAAATCCACAATTTAGCCGCGTCACTGTGAAAAAGGTAGCGGCTTATAGTCCTAAAATTACGCATATTTTCAGGAAAGTTTCCCGTTTGCGTGGCAGTGTTTTGAAGAGACGCTGAAAGCAAAGTAGGAAGCTTGTTGGGCCACTAGTGGGTGCCGTTGTTGACACAGAAATGTGCGCAAAGAACACTATGCTATAAACATTAACAATGGTGAGGACACGGACACTCGTATGGACAGAGGACAAAGTTGCATTATGTTATGTCACGTTGTTTTTTTCCTCAACTTTGTAAAAGATAATTTCCCACATTTAGATTTTTCTTTTTAATTCCAAAAATGTATTGGATTTAGTGGTTCGATAAGTTTGATAATGTCCTACACCAACACTTCGCCCTCCATGGTTTCACTGTGTGCTTGTTGTGGCTCTGTGATGAACTCAAGCATAAAGTCATGCTTTTACCTGTAACTGCTCAATTTTACCTTAAATTTTCTTTTTTCAGTCTTTAGTGCTATAAAGCACCTTGTGAGCCATATCCAAGAAAGTAAGTAAGTACTTACAATTTACCAGGTTTTAATGTATATAGAAACCTCATCTGAATACTCCAGTTTTGCACATGATGTCACTTTTGGTCATTTTTCGTCTATTTCGGGATCCTGCACAATTTATACAGGATCTACTGTGAATAAACAGGCCATGAGTCATTATACTGCTTCAGGAAAGAGCATCATCTCTGGCCTCAGTATAAAGTTGAGCATCTCAGACAATACCAAGGGTTCAAATCTGAGTTTATCCCGTCTGTGTGACGGTTGTTTTCGTCTGGCCTCAAAGGCTCCGGAGCTTCCGAGCCACCTCAGGCAGGAAGGTGAGTGAAGCGCTTCAGCGAGAGAAAGGGACCAATGTATGCTCAGCCTACGTGGGTTTATTGAGAGGGAACACAGGATGCAGGCTCGGTAACATTCCCGGAACGTTCTCACTTGTTTCATCCAATACAGCATGAACTTCCACTGGGCCGGCCCAACAGCACACACACACACACACACACACACACACACACACACACACACACACATTCTCTCAACAGACTAAACACACTCCCCTCTTTGCTCAAACTCCCCGACACTTTGTAGACAAAAGATAAAACGACACCTTTTGAAGGTCGCTGTGTAACAGGTGAGAGATGGCGGGGCCTTGGTGGTATTGTTTTAGTGTGTGTGTGTGTGTGTGTGTGTGTGTGTGTGTGTGTGTGTGTGTGTGTGTGTGTGTGTGTGTGTGTGTGTGTGTGTGTGTGTGTGTGTGTGTGTGTGTGTGTGTGTGTGTGCGTGTGCGTGTGCGTGCGTGCCTGGCCTCTTATCTCTGTTGATGCAATGCCTTCATCCCGCTCTGCCCTCATGTTACTAACGCTCCACCTGCACTTTCATGTCGCTGTATCCGTCTCTCTACAGTTATTATAGTGAAGGGGAGGACTGTCAGGGCGCTGTCAGCGAGGAGACAAAAAGCCAGGATCCTTGAGTGAAAAATTATAAGACTTATTAGCTTTTTGATAAATGCAACAGCTCTTTTTTTTCTCTCTCTCTCTCTCAATTTCGCAGAAATATTCCAGCGTGCACCTGATGAGTGGCGCTCCGTCGACAGATCGACACTCAAGACCAACGGTCGGCGGCGCTTCGCCATCGGGCGGCGAGCAGAGACTTGTACTCTGCTTTTATTTTCACACGAAACTCTGTGTTTTGAAGTCCTGAAGCGCCAAGCGGGATAAAGTTGCAGCCCCAAAGTGAAGGCAATCTCTCTGCATCTGTGACAAGAGACGATACGGTTTCACCGCAACACGCCGCCCGAAATGTGTTGGAACTTGACTTTGCCCCGGCAGCCACGACCGTCCTCAACGTCGAACCCGAGCTTGAACCCAGCGTGAAGGCTTCCTTACCGTTTCTGGCCCTTGACCCTGTTTCTCCAGGCCTTTCCCTTGAAAGGCTTTCAGAGCTGTCAAGTTGTCACGTTAATATCGCTGTTGCACTCTTTGGCCTTTAAAACAAAAACACAAAACCCTTAGATTAAGTTTCTTCTGTTCTGAATCGTGTGAAAGCAAACCATTGCCGCGTCATCCCGACAGCATTCTTTTGCAGCGTCACGCTTGTATTTTCATTCTTTCAAGATTATTTGAAAATGTTGCGAGGTTAATTGAATTAGTCTTGTTGGGTTTTATTCATGTCCAATGATTTTCTTTCTTTCTTTTGTAAAGGCAGACTTGCACCTACGAGTGGGACCATCAGATGATAACAGTGAACGCCATTCATGTATGTATTTATGTATTTTAACAACTTCTCGCAAAAACTCATAACCCGACTGGCAAGAACGGTTCTGGGATATTTTGATATAATCCAATAGATTCTGGAAGATATTTACTCCACTGTCGACACGCTGGAGCTCCACTGCGAGTCGTCTGTCTAGCACAGTGCTAACTCCGCCCCCTCACATTCCCCACTCTCAGCCAATCACAGGCCAGCTCACTCTTACGGCGCATTCAAGTACCACAAAGGAAGGGGAACCAACAGAACATCATGTAAACGTCACATATTTAACCAATTCAAACGACCATGACAAATGACGGACTGGTGTGGCGGATCCATTGGTTTCCATGGTGACAAACGTTGCGTCGGCGAAGGTGAACAAAACAAATGCCGACACCCATTTTTACGTGGATACACCTCACTGGGGTAGATCCCTGTTTGGAGCTAACGCTGTGCAAAGAGGTGTTTAGGTGTAGGAAATCAGAGTGTTGCGTGAGGTCAGGGTAGGGGTCAGTGGGAGGCCCAGAGGCTAGAGAAGCGGACTCGAGGTCAGAAGTTCAGAGGTTCAAATCCCAGAGCGTCCAGGTCACCACTGTGAGGTCGCCTGACCCCGGCCGGCTCCCCAGAAGGCCTTTAGATGGCCGACGACCGCTTCCTCAAAACAGGTTAATGCAGAAAAAGGACTTTCCTCAAGGGGATTAGTAAAGTCTGACCAGTTAGTTCAGTTTAGTGACAGTTTCCTCTCAGGTTGGTTCTTGTAAACATCCAGTGTCTCAGGTACAGGACCGGCAGAAGTTACGAAATCTCATCTCAGGACATCTTCCGATCACGTCTTAAAAAAAAAGGCCTGCTTCGGACCCGACAATCTGGCCGTACACTCCTCTGTGATCACTCGTAAGTCGAGCTGCAAGCAGACGGCTGTCACTAATTACTTGCATGGAGAATGTTAAATGTTGTAGAAAAAAGGTCTCCGGATTTCAGAATAATGACAAGCTCGTCTTGTGAATTATGAAAGCGAGCATAAATAGAGCATGAAGCGTTTCTGCTGAGCTCAGAGAGGTTAATGCATAAAGCTGCCGTGCTTCCAGTGCTATAGGCAGTGAGAACACACTTCTTCTTTTTTTTTTTAACATGAATGCTTCAAGCAGTAACCCACAGCAGAGCTGGTTTTGCTCTTCCTGGTGACCTCTGGTCAGAGCTGCAGAGGCACAACGTTTCAACGCGGCTGTATGAAGCCCCTCCCTCTGGTTGCTGTATGAACCTTCTGCAAAGTGAAGCAATAATTGTCCTGATATCTTCTTAGTGGGAATAATCCCCCATGGATCCTCCTACAGACATAACTTGGGTACACTTTGGTGAAGAACTGTGATAACGGATCCAATTGCAACAACACACCGTCTAGTTCCTTTATCTAATAAGCCGAAAGGCGAATATATAGGGTGTGTTTAATACCGCGCTGTAAGATTTACATACTGTTTTATGTCCCTTTTATCCCTGCTCTTTCTAGGACATATATTTTCACAATAACTAATAGGTGTCGAATAATAATGAGCCGCTGCTAATAAGATATTCATCTAAAAGGAGGTCAAGCCACTGCAGCGCTAGAAACTCTACACTGTGTTAACTTTCCTTCAATTGGATTCGCTATTCCGGGACTTGTGTTCCTGTGGCGGCCTGCCGCAGTCGGGAGGCACCGAGGCACGTACGCCGACGCTTTCCTGTCTCCCCAGCGACACCAGTGATTAAAGAGTGAGGTCGCCTGCTTAATAGGTGACTAATCCCACTGCCCTTTGGGTCTGTCAGGACAGACGGATGAGCTCGCGGGTCATCAAGGCGGGCCGCCGCGGCCGCTGGCCGGAGCTCAGACCAACGCTGTGGATTAGGCACAGGTGAACTTTTAAAACTGTCGTGAACTGATGACTTGAGGCTCTAATGAAGATACAAACCAAGGAGGCTCTGATACCACTTTTTCTAAAGGGATAGGACCTTCAGCGACTTGCCAATAGGGCAGTTATGAAATGAATTTATACAAGTTTGAATTTAGTGTTTAACTACAAATACACTGTGCTTTTTTCTTTTTTCCAATAACCTAAGAGGTAGAATTTTGAATTTAAATACCTGTGGCAGTTTCTTTCTCTATGAACCATAAACTTTACACAAATGTCTCTATATTACTCTATATTGTAATAACAAACCAATCATGTAAAAACTTTAGTTATTCGAAAGCCAAAACTGCAGCAGTTTCCCAAAAGTGTTTTCTGAGCCAATATCATGAATATATGTTGCCAATAGTTTGATAATTTAATACATGATTGGCTGGCGACATCATTTAATTAGCTTTTTTTTTTACAAAAACAATCTTGATAATGAAATAAGTCTTCAGTGAATTCCATGTGAGTAAACCTCTGCGTTTGTATTACTACCCCACAGACACTATAATATATGAATATATATAAATACACTATGCAACAGGGGATATTTTTTTTCATACTATTATATTACATTATTATTTTTATTGGCTTTATTACATTATTGCCTGGAAACCACTGCAACACATCAAATAGAAAAACATTCACTTGTGAAGACAAACTCAGAATATTATCCGTCTGACTATTGCAGTTTTGTGTTTTTCTGCTTATTGTTTTGTTATTTGGAGCCAACAACTTTTTCACTTAAAGCCCAATCAAGGAAACTTTACTCAGGCAGGTTGACAGATGACGAAACGAATGGGGAAAAAAAACAAAAAAAAACAAAGCAAGGTGAAGAAACTAATTGGGTATTGAACATCCATTAATTAATGCCATTCCTAATGTAAGTCCTCGTTTGGTAACAAATGAAAACCGTTCCCCTTAAAATGAGTTCTAGTAGCTTTAAGTCACAAACTGGTATAAATAGTTTAAAACTCTTTTTGATTTTCTATTTATCTGAAGCCCTTCTTTGTCTGAAAGATTACCTTCCCTGATTAAAGCTATAAGACTCGTTCTGTATGTCCTGAAGCTCTTTGTCACTTTGTCATTGAGAATGTTTCTGTCATCGGTCAATGCCTAAATGAAGTCATCAATACCAATACACCGACTAATTAAATGAAAAGCGTCGACTCACCTGAATTCTCCTCAGACGAGAAGTTTCTTTTCACACAACCTGTGTGGACGCTGGCTTTGCGGATGTACTATTTTATCAAAGATGACTTGACGGCAACATCCATTTGGTCCATCGGTCTGTATAAGAGACAGATTTCACGAGTGCTTCACAATAAAAGACGAAGCAACGTCAAAACACTTCCAAGAGGAGGTTTTCAAGTGAAGACAGAAAACTTTTGTTTGTGTTTTAAGAGTTTGTTCACGAGGCAACTGCAGTCGGAGCGACTTAAAAATGCAACTTTTTGAACTCTTTCGCCGTGGAAATGGAGAAAACGCAACTTTTTGTAACGACTCAGGCTCCGTCCCTGTGGAGACGGTGGAAACGTTGCTACTGCGCCTGTCCACCGTGGTGGTAGTGAACAATTCTTCTGCACAATGTGCGAGTGGGTGGACAATAACAAACATGGCCGCCTCCAGAGCGTCATATTCTCCTGGGACTTGGTGCTTTTATTTTGACAGTCGCCGTAATAACAGTCCAACTTGGTTGTCTGTCCATACGAATGTACTCCCATTGTTAAAGTTTATAGTGTATTGTTCTCTGCGCATGTATGCATAGTTTAAAAAAATTAAAAATAAATAAAAATCCTATCTCTGAGAAATGCAGGCACCGGACCAACATGCAAACTCCAAACAGAAATTAATTTCACCACGACACCACCGCCACATAGGTACAATCTCCTCCATGGTAAATATTTTTTCCTTCAGGCAAATCAGAAGAAAAAAAAAGTTGTGTTCTTTCCTCCCTTTTCCACAGTGACTGGGTCGGAGCGCTTTTGAAAAGTCGTGTTAAGTTTTGCATTTTGTACAGTGACAAACACACACACGTGAGTCGAAAGCATCTCAGGTATTCTTGTAATTCGAAATAGATGCACCTGTGAAGGAATAACCACAAGAGGGAAGGGAACTCATGTATTGTGACACTATTTATCATTTTCAGGCAAATTCAATCTTATTGTGTGTTAAAAACAAAAGTCTCGTTTTAAAAAGTTCCAATTTACTCATCTTGCCAGATGTTAAATGTCACTAACCTTCACGTTATATCCTGATAGGAACATTGAGGGTGTTTTTTTTTTGTTTTTTTCCCCCGCCCGCTCTCATCTGATATCCCAGTCAGTCATAACACGGCGATACAGTCGGCCTCCATAAATCACCAGCCCAGCTAAAAGCGCCCATTACTCGCCCGGGGAAAAGGCTGACGGACGATGGCAATTGGCCCGAAAAGAAGAAGGAACGCAGGTTAAGCGGGTTGCGACTGTCACGGGGCAGATAAAGTTTCATTTCTTTTGTTGCAAAGCTCGGAGTGACCCCTCACCCCTTCAGACCTCTCCCCTAAATCAGTGGCTGTGATGTGGATCGCATTCCTGCCTGTTTACATTCCCCCCCCCCCCCCATCGCCCTCCACCACGCGCTGCCACCAGCCATTCACACCTGTCCCGTCACGTCCTCGGCAAAGGAACAGTGGAACAGAAAGACCTTTGTGTGTGTGTGTGTGTGTGTGTGTGTGTGTGTGTGTGTGTGTGTGTGTGTGTGTGTGTGTGTGTGTGTGTGTGTGTGTGTGTGTGTGTGTGTGTGTGTGTGTGTGTGTGTGTGTGTGTGTGTGTGTGTGTGTGTGTGTGTGTGTGGGGTGTACCCACACAGCCAGTGTAGACGGCCCACACAAACTCTCACCAAAAAACACTGTAAGATACGCAGTTTTTTTGTTTTTTTTGGGGTTTCGCGGAGCTGTCAAGCCGTCAGGGGAGTGAGTTATGAAGCCGCTGGATGCGTCTGAACACGGAGGGGCAGATTCCATCGCTGTAAGGAGTGATAAATGAGGGAGAAGTGAGGAGAAGAGGCTCCTCACTCCGACAGAGACGCCACACTCGCTCACTGGAGAGACCGGCGAGGATGATGTGTGCCGTCACCGCGCTGTCACGATTTCCCATTTCATACAGATACAGTCACGGGGAGGGGAAAGAAAGAAGGGGAAAAAAAAAAAAACAACAACATTATTATTATCACCAGAAAGGTTTTTTTTTTTTTTTTTTCTTCTATTGTGGTAAGAAAACAATATAAACAGTTGAAAGGATGTGAACTCGCGTTATCTTTATCTTCCCGTTGTTTTCACATTGTGAGATATACAAGTTAACCACTGTCAGGATCCACAGGCGATAAACAACGTCACTCTGCTCCTGCCACACAGATGCTTTTAATTTGAAATGTTGAGTGCGTTATCCTTCAGGTCGCGTTCACACGACAACGATCTGGAAAATTCTTTTCACAAAAATGTCAAGTTTGTTAGTTAGCAACTCAAGATAGTTATTATCCACTTGAACATGCTTGTAAGCATGCATTTTGAATAGATTTTTTTAATTTCTTTACTGAAAGACTTATTTGGACTGATTGATGGACAATAGGGTGCTATTGATTCATGAGATTTTAAAAACTAACATGATTTGATTAGACATTATATGATTATAACGTGCTATTTGGATCTCCTTTCTTTAGGCCAGGTCGTTTTTTTAACCCTACTTCGATCGACGAAGCCACATACCACCAGGAACTGGAGCGCTTCCTGATAAACTCCATTGAGGTTTCAGATTCCAGGATTCAGAGATTGCAAGTGGGAAATGTACAGATTTCCCAATTCCTCCCCCTCACGGACTGTGTGGTCGCACCAAACGAAGACTCTGCACCGACACTGATCACAAACAAATAGAGCCCCAATGATACAAAGACTTAACATCTGTCCTTCCTGTTGGTTTCCCTCTGTACCGACAACAACTGTTGTTGTGGTAACCGTAGACCTGAAGAACTAAATGTGAAAATCAAATCGCTCTGAAAACTCCGACAAGACAAGAAAACAAGCAAATTCCCCACTAATGGGACGAGACGTAAGCGAAAAACAGAAATCAGCATTTTTTTTCTCTTTTTTCCCCTTCAGGGGAAACATATCGGAGGTGTGTTGCCATCAGTCACAGAGCGTTCCAACAGAACGAGCAGCTTCTGTCTCATTTGAAATGAAGTTCGCTTCTGCTGATGAGTCAGAAAAACGCAACGCCCTGCAGAGCGCCTTTGTAAAAACTTTCCCCTCATCAAACCTGACGAGGTTATTTATAGTGGAAAACAGTTCATTTGGCAATAGTCAGTGATCGGAAACGCTTTGTGAGCAGTGGCTCGTTGTGCTGTCTGGCGTTTTCTGACTGCGTTCTTCCCTCAGCCGATGAAGATAGAAAAGGTAATGCTAATTTATTCAAATAAACTGGCAAAAACAGGGAAACCGTATCATTAGAAGTCGCAGGTGGCTCCTCCAGAGGCAAGAAACTGTGAAAAATTCCACATGATTTACATTTATAACACATTATTTTTTGTTTTTGAGCTTAAAAAAGTAAAATTTGGTACGTCAGAATATTTGGTATATCTAGTTGTGGAACCTAATTACTCTACAATTAATAATCATAACACGGGTTAATAAGATTTAAACCTTTTAAGTGTTAAAAATGACAAAAACAATCGACTCTTCTAGATATTCAAATTTTCTGAGAAGTGCTTGCAGAATGCAAAAAAAAAAAACCCAATGACACAGACGGTTCAAAGATTGTCGCATTTCTTTGTTCATATTCGTCTAAATTGAATCGGTGATTTGGGAAAAAGCCAAAAGTGAATCTTTTGTTTTGACGCATTTTTCCATTGGGGCCTATTTGGGATCAGCGCGTCATTTCATGCTGCATTTCTATTGGTTCGTTAGTTGACGCAGGTCGCAGCAGCATGAATAAAGATTTAGAGCCAAGACCAAAAGACATCACCACTTTTCTCTTACGATTCTTCTTTCATTTCGAACGGCCGTAAATCACACCGTGTGCAGCGGGCATTGGAATAATTATTTTTTTATTTTTTTAAAATTTGCTATTTTTTAACATATTCGTCCTCGTTACTAAAATATATTCAACAAACTCTTGCCAATTTATTTTTATTTTTTTTTTTTAATGAAGAGTCGTGTTAATAGCTTTAACATCAGGGGGGCTTGAGGTCAGAGAGAGTTTCCAACATAAAACCCTCTTCTTTTAATGTCTCCCACTCGTGTTCGCCCACCACACACACACACACACACACACACACACACACACACACACACACACACACACACACACACACAAGTGTAACGACCGACACCATACTGTACGTTACATTCACTCGCTGTTATCTTGCTCTTCCTTGCTCTCGGTTCCTCCGTATCACACACACTTTATCCATCCATTATACCACACACTCATCACATATATCGCAGCCCACACACACACACACACACTCACACACACACACACACACACACACACACACACATCACCGCCAATCCATTTCTCATCGTCCCCCTCTCAACGCCGGCATATTGGACTAATGGGTCTAATAGCACGCCCACAGCTATTCAAAGAGTCGCCCGGAGTGGAAATAAAGGATGATCTGCGTTTGAAGCGGAAGAACTTGAAAGAGAGACAGAAACCAGGTTTAAAAAAAGAAGAAGAAAAAAAAAAAAAAAAAGAAGAAGAAGAAGAAGCGAAGACCGATGAAACTGACATGCAGGCGGATTCAGAGAGGACCAGACTGACGGCGGATCTCAGCCGTCAGCGCCTCGACTGTACAATCCAAACACCGGGACGCCCTTTGATTGTGACACTTTAGAGATTCTCTGCAGCTTTTTGTCTGAGTGGAGGAAGAAAGAAACCTTGTCTCACCACACAAAAGACAAAAAAAAAAAAAAAAAAAAACACTTGTCTGTTTGGACTCCTCATACCTCCCACATGCTGTTATTGCTGGAGCGGCGCTGAAATGGAGACGGGAGCGGTTTCCCTCCACCTGACTCGGGACGACTTGAGAGAAGAAAAAAAAAAAAGACATTTTTAGAAGAAAAAGCTCCAGAAAGTCTTTTCTCGGGTGCTACGCAGGGAGTGGTTATTGGATTATTGGGAAATTACATTTCTACAAATGCACTCATTACCGTGTAAATTACCACGGCTACAATTTCCTTTTTTTTTTTTTCCTTCTCTCTCTCTTTTGTAGTCCCGATTTAATAAATGGTAATTATCCCCAGGCATGTGGGAAGAAGGAAGAAAAGAAAAAGGAGGAACAGTAGTGCAGGAAGGTTTCGTCGGGAAATCTGAGCCTGGAAAGTGAATTTCTACATTTATAACCGTTTTTAACCGAATGAGCGTAAACAAAGGAACGATCTCCTGCAGGCTGCAGGTTCATGCAAAAGAAGTGTGTTGCTAGAACTAGGAGGGCAAATCACACGGGAATTCCGTCCCAACAGCAAGAGAGAGTCGGAGCCACATCTGGAACATAGATAAGATAGGCAAGAGATAAACATAAAATACAATAAATATCTGACTCGATAATCGATGAAATAAACATCTAAGACACAACATTAATACCAAAATCAAGCAAATGCTAATTAATCTAGTTTTACACAAATCTGATCTTACAATATATTTACAAAAGTCCCGTTTCAGGAAATTCTCTCAAGCATATTTAAAGTTACTCAACCAGGGAAAAATAAAATAAAAAGTTGTGGCTTAGAGACTTTGAGAAAGTTTGACTTGGTCAGATGTTGATATTTTCGGTGGCGCTGCCGCGACGCCATCTTTGATATCCCAGAAACCCTTGTGGCAGGTTTCCAAAGATGATGCCCGCGAGCGAAAAAACTAAAAAAATATCTATTTTTGTCATGCGGTTTGGAAATGGATGAAAATGAGCGGCGACGGTCTAGTTTTGGTTTATGCTCTAAGATTTTTTTCCGGTAAAGTAACTTTAAGTAACTCGGGATGCATTTAAAAGGAAACAACACCGAGACCAAAGCTGAGACGTTGTGACGCTGCCATCGGTGCGAAATGCCTCACTGCTATCAAACCATCAAGTCATGCTGCCAGTATGGATTCCTAAAAACATGCATAATACAACAGTTATAGGAGGCTGTAGTTTGTATTTTCACTGTATTTTGCACCCGAAAGTTTCATTAAAATTGGCGTCATGTTGAGAGTAGAAGTCGTTTTCAGTTGTAATTGTTTTTTTGTTTTTTTTACTCTGCGCCACAACAAAGAAAAAGGTCGGAGTAAAAATTTCAGAGGATATCACGGCACTGTCTTGACACTGTCCTCGGCTTGCTGACGATAAATTATGACTCAACTCAGGTTATTTACCAGCAACCAAGTGAAAGAATCTCGTTCGGTTTGGATCGGGGGTTAAAGTAAAAACGGATGCCAAATTCTTGTCTCGGAAAAGAAGAAAAAAAAAAAACGGGTTTCTGGAACAGGCCAGTATTTGCAGTATGTTTTCCATTGTGTGGAACAGGAATCACAGCGCTCCATCCCTCCTCCAGTCACGGTGAACCGATTTAGATTTGTTTATCTGGTGAACCTGCGAGAGCGCCGCTTCCCTTCTTCTCCCCAAAAACAACCTGTGTCTGCTATTTTTACACGTGTCTGCGCAAACTCACCATTCGAATGCAAACTGTCTCCGTTTGTCGCCGGCTCCCATTCACCAAAGCTTCGGCAAACCCCCCACCGCCACCCCCACCCGCCACCCAAACCCCACCCACACCCCCACCTCACCCCCTCCTTTTTTGTTTTTAAATTTAAATTTATGGCAAACGCTAATGCAAACAGAAAACATCTGCAGCGGGCTGTGATCTTTTTAAACTGAGGGGTCTGAAAAAAAAAAAACTAAACTGTTGAATGCTTTAAATCTTGAAATCACAAACAAATGCCTTTTTTTTAAACGTATGAATTATTCATGTACATCCAGCTTGATTGCTACAAGGGCGGCATAAACAGCATTCTTAAAAAAAAAAAAAAAAAAAAAAAATCTCATTTGGACTTGTTTTTCCTCTTTTTCTTCACACGACTTTCCAGATAAGGTTTCCAGCTTCCCTCCCAATCAGCTCATGTTAGATTCCTTTAATTAGCGCAGCCCTTCCCCCAGTTTGATTTCTATCACTTGCAAACTTTACGTATCTATTTACCGTCCCCCGCCATAGTGATGAACATATCAGCGTTTTGCAATTATACCCCGGGGTTCATGGATGGGAGTAATTAATTAACTATGTCTAATTAAAATGCGTCCTCTCTGCTGCAGTTAGAAGACGGAGACGGGTCGAGCCGGGATGTTCGCAGACGTGTGATGGGTCGATTCTGCGCGGCAGTTCATGTGAGACTACGAACCTCCGTGTGTGTAATTGGATTCTCGCTCGTCTTTGTCAAACACTAGGAGTCTTTTTTTTTTTGTTTGTTTGTTGTTGTTTTTTTTGCCTTTGCGGCTAATGCTTCGTTAATTTCTGTTATTTTCGTGCCGGCGCGTTGGGGGTAAATATTCGGCAGCTGCCGCGTCGGTTCACTCGGCGTTAAATCTGGGGAGACGGCGCGGCGTAATAGACCGAAAGGTTAGCTGGTGGAGCAGCGAGGAGGCATGTTCCACTTGAGTCCCGGCTTTAAATTGCTGGTATTCATCAACTTAAGTGATGAGTCGGCGTGATGAATGGTCCCTCATTAATATCATTACGCTATTAGGTTGCGTCTTGCTCCCCCGCGCCGCAGCGGGAGCATGCGGACGCACTCAGCGGCTCCACCGCCACCACTATTGCCAGCTGGGTTGTCTTCTGAAATTCTTCCTGTTTGAATTGTTGTGTTTGCTGGATTTGCACATAATAACTGGAGCTAAGCTCATTTTCTCCTGCTTGAGGCGCAGAACGCTCAGCATTCAGAAACCCAATGGCATTTGTCACAACACAAACATTAAGGGGCACGGCTATGCCGTTGTAAGGACACCGTGAGCTTGATTTACTAACGCTCCTTTCAGGTCTTCATGCTCAGTTCCGATTTATTTATTTTTTTTTATTTTTTTGGGCGTGATCATTTTGAACGCGACCTGCCGCGTGAACGTGATCGGACCGGATGTTTTCGGGTCCCGGATCGCAGAAGATGATGTGAAGTAAACGCTGTGGATGCAGGTTGGGTTGCCAGATGTTGCTCCCTTTTTCCAGCCCAAACGAGGTAAAACACAAACACCTCGATAAAAAACCAGCCCAAATCTCAGCCTGTGTAGGAATCATGTTAAAACCATAAAAAAATGTGTAGTAATGAACAAGCCATAAACACAAATGCACGAAATAAAGTGAAAGGGCGAGAGAGTTTGGCTCCCCAAATGGGGGATACCCGCCATATCTGGCAACACAGGTCAGCGTGTCGATCCATTTTTAAGTGTTAAATACGACAAAATCTAGACGACATGACGAGGGAAAGAAGAATGAGTGGTGGAGTCGATCTAACTGTATGATACACATTGGTCATTGATCTCAGCTGCATCCTAACAATATGAAGTGTTAAAATAAATCATACACTTAAAAATAAAATAAAAAATATTGCGTCAAAGTGTATTTGGTTTCGAAAATAAAAACCAGATGCTTAACTGAGTTATTGCAACGTCTTCGTCGTTTCACAAATGGTTACTGTGATGTGTTCACATCCACATCAGAACTTTCACAGTGATGTTTTGTTTAGATTTGTTTCGGGGGGTTTGTTTGTTTTTGTTTTGTTCACGACATCAGGCATGAATGAGCCTTTACTGTTTTTCGTCTGAAGCAACGGACTTAATGAGATCCAGTAGGAATTTCACTTATATAAACCGAAGGAGATCGTTTGGCAAAGCGTCACCGTCGCACAAAAAACATCAGAGACTAGAAAAGAGTAAAACCTTCTTTCTATAATAAGTTGCTTTTGAAGGAGGAAAAAAAAAAAAAAGGCTTCTTGTAACTATAACTGAAAGTACATTTCCAGTAATTGGGGCCAAGATTTAAGTGAATTATTGTACAAAGTTGTTACAATTCCTTGTCAGTTTGATGTAAATCGTCTAAAATTCAAACCATTTTTTTCCCCCTAAAATCCCCTCCTGTTCTTTTCTTCTAAAAAAGAATCAATGAAAAAAGGCTGATAAGTCATGCGGCTCCCTGAGGCATTTCCCAGTTTAGTCAATGGGGCTATTTTCCTAATTTTTCCATTTCCTGCCAGGATGTGACTCCCTTGCGAGGTGAGAGCTTCCAGCTTTGGTCAGTGGGCATGAAACATTAACTGGTTGTTGTGTCTAGATCTCATTTGGACAAAATCAAATGCTTTAAAAGGTTACACTGAAGCAGAATGTAGAGATTCGGATCAGAATCTTATCAAGACTCGACTTCCCTCACTTACCTTCAGTGATTGCGTTCTGTTCCAGCCCAAACATTCTGGTAAAGACTCGGGCGCTTCACTTTCTGACTGAGAGGAGTCACTCGGTTGGGGTATTAAGAATGAACTCCGACTGCCTCCTCATTAGTGGTCGACCAGGCATCAGGGAAAATACCTTCAATTTAGTGCAGGACCACCAGGAGACACTCTGCTTTGTTCTGGAAGCTGCGAGGGGAACCCCAGAAGAGCTCAAGTTGTGGATAAAAGGTGAATTATTTAAAGATTTGTATACAAACTTTTTAAAACTTGCAGTCGGTTTCAGTCGCATGTGTTCCGTTCTGTTCTCTTCCCTCCGTTTTCCCCGTGTAGAAATCAACACATTGGCCCCGTATGGATTTGTCCTCGGGTTTCATGACGTAAACGTCAATGTGGCAGTATTTATTTATGTGGTACACGTGTTGTACTACTACAGTTTGCCCACTCTGCAAACATTACCCATTTCTGACCCATAAAGGAACCAAAAACAACCAGTACAACCCATTTCCATGTAAATATATATAAACGGTAGGTTCACCAACAAATAGAAAATTAAGCTCTTTTTTTTTTTTTTTCCAGTTTCTCACATCTGGAGGCTTTTGAAAGCAAAAACAATTGTTGATAGAACTTTGTCGGTAATGTTTTCACTCATTAACTAAAATACTCTTCATTATGAACACACTTTACTTAAAATGCTCGTTTTCCAGCATTAAACCGTTCAAATGCATTAATTTATTGAATGTTTTGGTAAAAGCCTCCATACCTGAGCAACGTAAAGGAGGTTTTTATTCATGTTTTGTTCCAAATGGAAGATCGGGGTACAGCTGCTCTCTCTACTGCCACCGCGACCCCAAACCGACTCGGTGGGAAAGAAGACATAAGAGTAGATGTATAACTCCGGGACGTCTCCATCTCCTGCCGACGTCTTGTCGAGGCGCACCAGGCAGATGTTGTTTAGCCCTCGCAGCCCATTGGCCGAACGATGCCTTATAATTATGGATATAAACAGATTGGGCACATGGTTTAACCTGCCACGGGTGATGAATGGCGGCCCAGTCGCGCTGTATAAACTGCCGATTCCAGAATAGAGCCCTCTCGGCCACACCGGGTCAACTGCACGAGGAGGATTTAATGAGGGGGGGGGCATCCAAACAGCCTGGGTGTCCATCTGTCTGCTCTCTCTGCTTTTACATGTCACACATCTTGCGGCGCTGGACCGGCGGGAGCAGCTCAGAGAGACGAGTAAATACATTACCGCAGAGCGCACTTTCACTGGAGGAGTCAAGGTAAGGTAAAAAAAAAAAAAAGAGCTTTCAAGACTGGAACAAGTAGAGTAGGACCTTTGAAAGCCGGGCGCAGAAAGCAGAATTCTTTTATTGGCAGACTTGTTGACCGGGGGATGCTGGGAGATTGTTGTGCTCACCACGTCTGTGCACACTCTGCCAGTGAGTGGGTAGTCCAACTGGAAAACAATGGAAATGCACTTTGGTCAGTACAATTGGATAAGCCCATTATCTCTGCTGAGTGTTTTGCAAGCCGTGACAGTAATTGTGAGAATTCAATACGGACTACTTTAGACAGGTGGCATTTTGTATGTCATTATTCTAAAGTAATTAGGTAAAATGACATTAGGTTTTTCCGTCATTAGATGCAAGTTAAATCCATAGAGCCCAACAGTGTCGTACAGTCTGCGTGCGTCACTGAGGGGTTTAACCGTGGATCCATTTTCTTTCTCCATAGAAGTGAAGAATATCGCAATTCTGAATGCTGTAATCACAACTATCAGCCTCATCTGGACTAATCAGCTTCGAAAATGTACTGGTGTCTTCCTTCAGCTCTGTGTAATGTGTAATGGCTGTATTCTGTGAAGTATTGACATATTACATTTGGCTTTTGCTGCGATTGTGTAAACACAGTGGGCTTGATCCACGAAAGGATTTCCTGTATGAAAAGGGACTTGATATTGTGTTTACACATGGAAGCTGATCTAATAACAGGATGGACTGAGGACGGAATTTAACTATTGAAAGTATTGATTTTGGTTAATATGGAATCAAGCGTGTGTGTTCCAGATGGCAAAAACAAATAAATACAGGCAGGAGTTTATGCCTGTAGATTAATGATTGACTGCTTTTATAAATGTTTCTGTTTACAAAACGTGTGTCTGTTTTGAGGAGTTTGTGGCTAGATGCATTTTCTCAGCTGGATCCCAATGAGTTTTATTTACACACTTTATTACCAGGTATTCCTCAATATTGTTTTTTTTTTTTTTTTTTCTTTAAATCTCTTGTGACAGATTAATGCCCATATTTATTTATTTTTTTTGTGCCATATTTAGTTTTCGATACATTTCATAAATAGTTCCACCAACACGTTCAACTCCATGGCGTCACATTTCATTTCGGGCTCTGTGCGTCACCTAATCAGCAATCATGGAGAATGCAAACAAACACGGAAGCAATCTGTATCCAACAGATCAGTCTTGTGTAAACAGGACCAGACGCAAAGAATCCCTCATTTGAATACTCGTGTTTATTTGTGATTCCATACATGGTGTTTGGGTTTTTTTTTTGGTTGATGACCGCCGGAACGTGACTCTCCGCTCTTTTAGAGCCTAAGAAGCAGACCGATGTACGACACCATCAGACAACCAGACCAACCTAAACCCGTCTGAGATGTGCTAGTCTGCAGAGTGAAAGAAATAGAAAACAACAACATGTAGTCACAATATTTTGACGTCTTTCAGGACTAATGGAAGAACTCCAGGAGACGACAAGCTGAGAGAATGAACAACCTGTAAGGGACTTATCAAAGTAAAAGGTGAATTTGGGATTTTCCCCACGGAAATGTCTTCTCCTATAAAACACCCCAAAACCTGAATTCCTGCTCCATGTTGGAAGAAGTGTCCTGAAACCAGAAGGTAAACGCACGTCCTAAACATCACACCGAGGAAGTAGAACTCTATTAAACTATCATCCTTCATCAGCAGCACTGGAAAGAAGAAGCATCAAATGTAACAGTGGATGAATACTTTTTAACATAGACTCGAGGAATAATCCATTTAACCTATTTACACAACAGCGATTTGTGGATCCGTTTACACGACAAAGGGGCACCAACCGTTTTGAAAAAGTCTCTCAACTTGAAACGTTTAGAAAACAGTCCGACTCCATCGCTGTATAAACTGAGAAATCTCCCGTATATGGACAATAACAACCAAGGTGTCGTGACTCCCAGTCCAGGTCCTCCTGAGACTTGGTAGTTTCAATTAAAAGTCCTCGTAATAGTAAACCTTTGTTAAAATTCATTCATCGCTTTCACTTGAAATGTTGTGGGGCCTTGGAACACACACACACACACACACACACACACACACACACACACACACACACACACACACACACACACACACACACACAGAATACTTAGGAAAATTAATCATTAACTTGTCCAGTGTATTCTATGTTTAGGAGACCCGTGTGCATGCATGTGTGTTTTTTTCTGGTTGCAGTATTCTACACTGACTGTGAAACTCGGTACAGTAATTGAAAACATTTGAAGTCGTGTGCGATAACACAAATTAAACATAAATGGAAAATTAAACATGAATGATAAACCACATTTTCATTGTCTTTCCGACTGCATAGCCCACCTGTTTCATAACCCTTGAACGTATTTGTATATTTTGGGACTGTATTAAAGTACGACTGTTGTTTGGGGTATTGCCGACTAAATGTTCACCCCTCATGGGAAAAACAAAGAACTCTATTTGAGCCATTACACTTTCAATAAATTCAGAACTGTCATGTTGGGAAAAGGCGTTCTACTGGCGGGTATGTATGTAGAGTGTATGTATTTAACCTTCATTTTAACTGGATTACCATGGAGTGTGACTGTGGGTGTGTCTCTTCATTTGTCTCCTCATGTCCTGTCACGTTCCCAGTGATTGTCTCCACCTGTGTCCCATCAGTTACCGTCAGTGTGTGTGTGTATACACGTCTGCCTCCTTCCTTTGTTCAGGCCTCGATTGTCTCATCCGGTGTTCTTCTGGGTTTTCCTCGTCTTTCTTGACCCTCGTTTGGATTTTGCACTTTTGACTTTTTGCCGAGAACCTTTGTCTTCCCGTTAACTTTCCGTGTGTGTGTGTGTGTGTGTGTGTGTGTGTGTGTGTGTGTGTGTGTGTGTGTGTGTGTGTGTGTGTGTGTGTGTGTTAAAAACACCTCAGAACTTTTCATCTCCACTCAGCCTGCACTGTGCGCGGTTTTCAACACGTGCATTGCATACATTTCCCCAACATGCAGGACATTTACAACAAACGATTCAGGCCTGCTTAACCTGACAATAGACTCAACAAACTGCCTTGTAGACATACTTTTATACAGAATTATCCATTGCGCAAAAGGGTGTGTGTCTGTGTGCATAGGTAAATTCAAACTAGTATAATTAGATTTCTTTACTTGTCGTATATATATGTATTCTGTAGAAAATAATAATAATAATAATAAATATATTTCCACAGTATAATCAGTTATAAATGCATCAGTGTGAACCCTCCGTCACCTCCGATGACCGTTTCATCAGGAGAAAAGATACCCGGCATAATCGATACGTCTGGTAATCTGAGCTAATGTGTCGCCTGCAGGGCGCCAAGACATCGACACGAATTAAAAAATAAATAAAACAAAAGAATCCCCAGAAAAAAAAAAGAAATGCAGGAAAGCGACGACACCACAACAAACACTTGTAGCAGCAAATCGATGTGGAAAGCCGTTGTTCTTGAAGACAGAAATGGAAGTTGTTCATGGGTTTTCGGGCGCCGCTGCAGTTTGTTCAACGATTCTCTGTAATTTCCACTGGCGGCATCCTGCAGACATTGTTTGGATCCGACAGCGTTGTCTGGTCTTTATTAACAGTCTGAGCATAGCCTGTTTCAGCCGGACCAGTGCTCTTCTCCTCATCTAATATTCGGCCAGAGGTTGGATGACATTCCTCGGGGCATGTGGCTGACATTTGGAAGTCGACTCTTATAGATAGAGTAATAATGTCACAGGGGCTGTGGGTGTATTTTTGTCTGGAAAACAGAGGAATGGGGAAGACAGACAGTCATTGTCTAATGTGGAGAATGATTTAATCTGCGGCGACAGATGGCTGAGAGATGGAAACAACCTCGCAGAATATTGAACGTTCTGTTTTCTTTAACTCCGAACGACCGTCTCAACATTACCCAGAAATCACCTGGAGGAATGTGCGGGGGGGAATCGTTGTGATCAGAGAGGCTTTGTGGTCACCGCCGCTCAGCCTTGAAACGACTCTGAGGTTGCTGATTAAACGAGAGCCAAGCCAAGATTACATTAATTTAAACACACAAAGGAATTCATTTAGCGGTTGTTTCTCCAACATTACATCTGAGTTCGCTCTTAAAGCAATTCACAACGCTCGCGTCAGGATGTTTGATTAGACCGAGCAAACGCTGGTTTTCTTCATATTCTGGCTGATAGTTGCAGGGTTTTTTTTGCGTGTGTGTTACAGTATTCAATCTGGAAAACAAACGACCCGAGAAATGCGGATCAAAGCCCCAACATCCATTTTCCTCCTTTTGTTTTTTTTTTTTTTTTGATCAAGGTTGTTTTGATAAATCTTTTAATATCCAGTAAAAAGAAAAGAAATTACATTTGCAACATGGGGCTATCAAACACCATCAAACATGTAATCATTACAAACACATGTATGTATATATGGTTTAAAATGTTTTATGAGCGTTTGGAATGAAAGCGGATAAAAAGATATTTAGACAAATAAGGATGTTTAAGGGTTACATGTTTTTTGTCGGCTGTTCTCGATTAGATGAATGGCTGTACAGCACCGCGCCAGCTTTTTATCCAGAAAACCGAGTACCGACCGACAGCTGTGCTCATAAGTTTACATACCCTTGCAGAATTTTTGATTTCTTGGCTATTTTTCAGAGAATATTAACACAAACACCTTTCTTTCACTCACGGTTAGTGGGTGGGTGAAGCCATTTATTATCAAACAAACAAACAAACAGGCTTTTATGTTCTCTGCCCCTGCAGCCTGGAATAAGTTGCAGGCAGACCTGCAGCTACAAGAACTGATCCTATTTAGCAATTTTAAAAACGTGGTGACTGGCATGGAGCCTGATTCTATCGGAGTGTGTGACAATTTTCCTTCATAGCCAATCGATGATGTTTGGGCCCTCTGAGAGTATTGCTGTAGAGTTTAATGTATGTGTTTAATAATGTTTAATGTTTCTTAACTGTGATTGTAAGTGGGCGCTGCTTCCATCTTGGCCTGGACTCCCTTTCAAATGAGATCACTTAATCTCAAAAGGACTCACCTGAATCAATAAAGGTTAAATAAGAATTAAAAACAACCTTGTTTACTCTTTTTTTAAATCATAATGACAGCAAAAACTGCTGAAATGACCATGATCAAAAGTTTACTGATCCCAGTTCTCTGTACCGCGTATCGCCCCCATTTAACATCGATGACAGCTTGAAGTCTTTTGTGGTAGTTGTGGATGAGGTTCTTTGTTTTCTCAGATGGTTAAGCTGTCCATTCTTCTGGGCACAAAGCCTCCAGTTCCTGTAAATTCTCAAGCTGTCTTGCATGAACTGTACGTCTGAGATCTCCCCAGAGTGGCTCAATGATATTCAGATCAGCAGACTGAGATGGCCATTCCAGAACCTTCCCTTTATTCTGCTTCTGGCCAGTGACGGGTCGATTTGACCAGGAGTTTTGGATCGTTGCTATGCTGGAACGTCCAAGTACGTCCCGTATTCATCCAACCGGCACCGAAAATGCACTGAAATGTTTCCGTTTCCACTTTGAAAGGGTCGCCAGGCATGGTTTGTGGGAGGAAACCGGAGAAAACCTGCACCAGGAGAAGAAAGAACACGCAAACACCACATAGAATGGTCAATACGGTCAGCAGAACCAGGATTCATTGGTTTGAAGCAACAACATCCCAACAAGGATCCTCACTGTATGAGAAGTCCCAGCATTTAGCGTGGCTGCTGTATAATACAGCATACAAGTAAAGTCAATTTACCCTCTTTTTCAGCTTTGACATATGCAGTCTACTCTATCAAGCTGAACACAATCAATATCCCTGCTATTAGTTTTAAACTTTCTCGCGTAATGAGACCAGAAAACTCAGCGAAGAGCGAGGCTGGTGGGCAATGCGAGATTTTAAAGGTAAAAACTTTTAACGATAATAAAGTCTGACAGTTAGACTTTCACAGAACCTTTCAACAAATTATAAAAGCTAAGCAAAGTTAATTAAACTTTTGGTTGAACCCCAGTGGCCTCGGTGCAGTTACTCACTCCACAAAACCTCATGACTATCAAATATCACCTGCGCCGGCTCTCTGAGGGCGGCACATTGTTAATACACAGAAACGTCAGCACTCTGTGATCCTCGTTCTTTAACGGCCATCGCTTTCCCAGCCAATCGGCTCGTTGATTGGTGTTCGCTAATGTGTGCTGCAAGAGGATTGGGGTCCTGCAGAAGGACGTCTGTCCTCTTTCGGAGAAACAGGTGGCTGGAAAAGCAAAAATCAGCGAACCAGATCACATTCTTTCTGCTAAATTCTCCCTAATGCTCTCATGCAGACTTTATAATGTGTCCTTGAAGGGAACTAATCGTTACTCAAAGTCCTCCGTCCTCTCTGCTGTCAGCCTGCTTCACACAGACGAAACTCGTTTCCAAACATAGTCACTTAAAATATGATGTGATTTGTTTCCTTTATCATTGCTTATTTGCTCCATAATGGCATTATTTGTTGGAAATATTCCATGCCCTTAATGTGCCCCTCTGACATTTATAACTACATTTAGATGGTGGCTGTCTGGAGGAACGAGAACTCACAAATGAATTGCCCATGAGGGGAAAATTAAGTTGTCTGAAGTGAACTAAAGCCTGAGATGATGTCAGAAATGTTTTGCTTTGTCGTGACTAAGAGTCCAAAACCAGAGAGAATATTCACATTATTGAAATTGGACTGCGTTTGAGAGACTTGGGCCCCCTTTATCGGACAAAGTTACAAGTGAGAATGCAACCTTTCAGAAAAGTTTTGGGATTAAACAGCGACGATTTAAAAAATTACGTCCGTTTACGTGGAAAAGGCAGAGGTGCTAAATAGGTAGTTAGCATGTTGGGCTACAAGCTCGTGCAGTTGTTTGTTTTTATAATGAATCTGCATAAATAGAAAAATGTGCTATTAACCAGTATTAATCAGTTTTTAAAAAGTGTGTTGCTCCAACCAGCCAATCAGAAATCAAACCCTATATAGTGTTATCAGGGGTTTATCCAATCACAATCAAGGTAGACCCCTCCCTTTGATTCCTCCCACAATTAAGCAGCTCTGCTCTCGCACATGGCACCACGAGACGAAGTACTTCCTCCTCTTCCTAAGATGGGCATGTGTGGGCGGAGCCAGTCCAGCTCACACAGACACAGCAGATTTTGAATGCAGCTCCTATGATCCAATATTCAAATGGAGGAAAATCAAGGCGAAGCTGGATTTGGGCAACGAGATCCATGTGAAAGTGTTGAAAAGCTGGAAAATGTGATTCCATTAAATGTACATTTTCAAAATAAAGATTGAAACTGTTGATATTGATTCATTGTAATCAATTACAGTTTAATTTGAAATCAATACATCATCTTTTCTATCATTATGAAGATCTTTCAGAAGTTATAGAGAAACTGAAAAGTGAGACTTCTTTAGATATTACACAATGTTAATGTGGAGAAGGCCTTCTCCATTGTAGTTTATTTTTTACAGACTATATAAGCTCATACAGGTCATACAAGTATAAGGTAATCTGCCATACCTGTCATAGCTTATTTACAGTTTCAGTTTGTCTTCCTCATATTCATAACACAGTCATTTCTTTCTTTGAAGTATAAAGTAAATGTTAGTTTTAAACACAATCACTTCTTGTAAAATACTGCATTCCCATAAGGCATGCTGGGAAGTGAAACATACCCGCCCTTCTTCACCCCCACTACATGAAACAATTACTGCTCTTATGGCATCGGCACGAGGTTTAGTACCCACTGTTGTCACATAACTCCACGGTGGCAATGAAATACCTGTCAAGACTTGTGGGGAACCTTCACAGAAACTGCAGCCAGTTGACTTTCACGTGAGATTTGCGGCTGTAAAAAAAACAAAAGTGCAAGAGTCGCTCGCTGCTGTCACCGTGAGAACGGGCGACGCGTGGAAAACTCAATACCTTTACGCTCGGCGGGACAAGATTTACTTCTGGCTGCCATATTTTCCCCACATAAGTAACAGAATCAAAGCGTCGGGGCTGTCGCAAAGCGGCGCAGCGCGGTGGGAACGTGCAGAGGGGGGGTGAACTTGCTCATGCGGCATCTGGCCATGCGCTGCGCAGCGTGGGTGTTCTGGTGTTTAGACTGTACAGATACTGTAAGTAAATGTGTGTGTGTGTGTGTGTGTGTGTGAGACGGATAAAAATGTGCACATGTTGCTGTCAGTAGCCGCTGATAGATGGGGTGGAACATCGTTTATTGACACAACACCTTCATGTTTCGCAAGGCCATCCGTCATAGCGTATGCCCATCTGCTACTCTAGGCGTGACCGGCAATTCACACGCATCCACGCACACGCGCGCTGCCGAACGTTTTCATACCTTTTTCTTCCCAGTAGTCATGACCTTCACCAATTTCAGCCCCCCTGCTCACTCGGAGGAGAGCTTTTCACAAAAGAGAGGCCTTTCAGCTTTAAAGAATACATGTCCGTAATTCAAAAAGGACACTTTCTGTTCACGTCACCATATCACAGTCTTGCAAGACCTTAAAATGCCAAGAGTACACCTTGACAAAAGGAGACACTTCGAGAATATTAACTAAGGTCACGGCTCCTCTTGTGGTTTCTCACTAAAAGAGTTATAAAGCAGACCAGTAGACACCGGGATATCGCTTCAATCGTCTTTTTTCCCTTCCTTGAAGATGCGCTCAAAACATTTCTATTGAGTGCGAGCGGCGGCTGAAAAGGCTGAGGAGGAAGGCGACCGCCGACATTTCCCACCAGACTCCACCTTTCCAAGACAGCAGGGTTAAATGTCTTCCAGCTGACTGTTGCAGCTCGACACGTCCAAATTCTGCTGTTCTGCTGTCATGTCCTCCGTTCTGATTAGCCATGCTTCAAACCACAGTCGGTCAGGCTTCCAGCAGACAGTCCCAGACTAGACTACTCTACCTGTGCAGTGCTGCCTGAACCCGCCTACTTTTTAAAATACTATTGCGCTTTTTAATCCGACAACCAAAGCAGAAGAGGTACAAATAACCTTCAGTCTCAGCAGGCTAATAATATCTATTTCCTCGGCCATTAGAAATACACAATCTAAAATTTAGAATGCAAACAGTGAACAATGGACTGAAACAATCAAGAGGACGTCAGGAGAGATCAGCATTGGCTTCACCATTCTTTCCCAAAGGACTTCGTAGTGAGTCACTCTCACGTCTAGTCTATCCTCACCTGAACAAGACAAGCAATGCAGCAAGGCTGCTACGTGTTACATATGAGGATTGCTGAAGCTCTTAAACTGAGGAGAGACTGTGTGCTGCAGTTCTTCAGCGCTGATACCCACCTTACGTATTGCACCATTAAACACCAAGGCTTTAAGGCACTCCAAGGCCGACTATGTGCATCATCTTTATGGCAGTTTGAGAAGCATTTGGTTGATCTGCCTTACAATTTATCAGTTGAACGCCAGCAGAGACCTTCAGTGGGACACAAGGGGGAACATAGGAAAGTGCCTCACTGGCACATGTTTCCATATCAGATCTGATGTGACAGTATGTCCAAGGTGAATAGACTTCACTTCGAGAGCATATTTTAGCCCTTAACCAACATCAACACATTTTATGCGATCAGTACCAGTCAACTATTCGCTCACCGACTTGCAGACCAACGGGAGCTACTTGGGGGTTCAGTGTTTTCCTCACGAACACTGTGACATATGGATGTGGCGATATGGGAGATCACACTTTGGAAGGTGGCCAGCGCTACGGAATGAGCTCCCGGTTATTCATAGCTACAGTATGAATGTCTGTCTCATGAATGCATTCCAACAATCCCATCCTCCTGTGAATCCGCTTTATTCAACTTAAGGTCACGAGACATGGAGAAAACACAAAGAGACAGACACATACGTTCTCATTCACACGCACACACACACACACACACACACACACACACACACACACACACACACACACACACACACACACACACACACACACACACACACACACACACACACACACACACACACACAAAGTGTCTTTTGACCGAGGGAGATATATTATTGACATTTCATGTAAACATTCTCTGAAACCAAAGAACAAAACCAAAAGTGAATCAACACTAAAAATCCCAGTGACCTTACACGTGTCATTGATTTGTGCATTCGAGATATGAAGTGTCCTTGAGCAAGACAGTGAACCCCGACCTGCTCCAATTGGATGGAATGGGTTGGGAGTGCTTTCCCCGGCCGCCAACTCATTGGTTTTTGGCAGTGGTGGCAAAGAGGTTAGAGAATCGGTATCGGTATCTTGGGATTGGAAGTTCACAGGTTCGAATTCCACGGCTGACAGGTCACCACCATGGGTCGCTGGGCAAAACCCTTGACCTCCATCAGCTCCCCAGGGTGCTGTAATGCCGCTTTACCTCTGCGTTATAAGGAAAGGAAAGAAAGAAAGGAATTTCCTTAAAGGGATTGTAAATTATTATTAGTTTATGAGACTCTTTTATGATCCTAAAAAAAAAAAAAAAAAAACTCATGTCATTAGTAGGGACCAGTACTGGTCTCATCTACATCTTTGCTGGGAGAAAACAAACATAGAGTGTTTGTATGAAGTCCGAATCATAGACGTAGTTGAGAGGGAGTGTTACAACTACTGGTTACAAAGATTGTTATGTAAATAAGCAACAAAGCTCATTGGGTACAGTTCATTCCATCTCAGTTATACACGTGCACAAAGCTATGTACCTTTTGTTTGATTCTCAGGAAAAGTAAGAAACTTACTTTTTTGTAAAAGTCACACCAAAAGACTGAAGTTCCAGGCAAGACTGCAGTCTCCCTCAGATCAGTGGTAGAATTCTTTTTTCCCCTCTACTGCTCAGCTCCTATTATTTCCCTCGGCTCTCTTCAACCTCTCTATGTCCCCTTTCAGAGAACCAAATATACACTCCAAACAGCCAAGAAGCTTTTGTCAGCCTCAAACCGACAAATTCATTATCAACTAGATTGTGCTTTTTGGTTTTTTTTTTAGAGAATAAAAGTAAGGTTATCTGACATTCTGGCTTTTAATGTCTAGGTGTGTCTGTCCTTTCATTAATTATGCATTTTGCTGGGCCTGGCAAGCTGTCCGGATTAAATATGGGCCGCTGCTTGATTTTACAGCAGCCAGGTTGTCTTGTCCCGTACTCCCTGATTCTCAGCAGCTTGTCCTGACGATCTGAAAATCATGTGCTCGACACAGATGCTCCAGCAGCATGATGGACTGTGTTCCCGCGCCCCTGCTGGAGAGAGAAATCGGAGGCGCGAGGCAACGGAACGAGGGAATGGATGGATGAGGCGGCGCCGGAGTTGTCATGTTTGCTGCTGTTGCCTTTCTCAGCGGCGACACACGCTGAGACTCTTCCTCCACCCCCTCCCCGCAGTGGGGTCCTCATTACGGTTAATGCGAGGCGGGTAGCGCAGGGGGGCCGTGGCGCTTGTCTGGGGATCTCAAGGGAGTAATGATGGGGGGCCAGTGGCCAAGAGCCCCGGGAGGGAGGTTTGTTGGTGGTGCTTCCCTGCTACTTATGTAGAGGCCATGGAGGTCAACTTCACCCGCTCGCGCTCGCACGCTCTCCCACACTCAGACAGCTGCAGCTCGCTCGATTCTCTGTTTGCCCTTGGGAGAAAAATGGGAAGAGAGAAGCAAACAGCGGGGAGTGTTTGCCCAGGCGCACAGCACACCCCATCCATCTCTGAGCTGCCTCTCTCTCTCTCTCTCTCTCTCTCTCTCTCCCACCTTCTCCCCCCACTTGCTGAGAAGACACAGTCATTTCTCCCACTCTACCCCCTTCCCATTGGCTGTATTGGTCCAGTCGCGGTCCAGCGCGGATATAATCCTTTAGCGCCTCTAAATGATCCAGAGGTTGAGCGCTGTTCCCGGATGCCAATGGGACCTGCTGGGCTCGCACCTGCTGGAGCAGGTTAAGATAAATGCCAGCGGCCAGTCGGGCATCTGGCCCCCCGCATTAATATTTAACAGGCCGACTCTCATCTCTGCAACGTTGAAGGTGTGAAGGTGCCAAACCCCAAAGACATACCACAGCTTAATATGGATTTGTGCAAACCACTGAAATGGAGGAGCAGCGATAGCGCGGTGAGATTCGGACTGCATTTTAAGTTTGTGGCTGGCCGCACGCACTGGCCGAACTTTGTTTCTGGGGATAAGCAGGGCGAATCAGTGTATTTCACCCTCCAAGTGAATTATTCAAGCATTCTGTGGTTCTCAGCTCAGAATCTACAATTGATTATGGCCGTCATCTGTGTCTGGGTTCTGGAGAGAGAGCCTCAGATTTCATTTAATTAGCTTGTTGACAATAAAAGCAGGATGGATTTGTCGGGCACCTCTGGCCACTCTTGTCTCTGCCTTCAAATCCCAAATTTGCCTTTGTGTTTGAGGGTAAACGCGTGGCAGTCAAGTTCCTTAAGAAGCGACCAAGCAGAGTATCATTACATCCTCGTTAAAAATCCAGCCTGGCAGTTTTTAACTCAACTGGGGTCAACTTGTCTCTCCGGATCACCTCGTAGCTGGATGTACCTAATTGCCACATAAAAAATGTTGACCTTTCTAACAAGGGTAAATAAATCAGAAGTTCCTGGGAAACAGATGTAACACGAATCAGGCGCTGTTGACCTGTAAACCTAACCCTTGTTCAGTTATGAATGAAGCTGAGCCACAGGGAAGAACCGGTTCAATCTGGTTTGACAGGAAGTACAATCGGAGCTCTGAAACTGAATATTCAGTGTGGAGATTCTTGCGTTTGTCAATGTGGTTGTTTTTGTCCAGTGTGACAATTGTTGTTCCCTCACTTTTAATCACATTTGGTCACATCTGACCCCAATAAATGTGGATTAAAACAACCCAAATCTATCGTGTTCTGTTCATTTCAAATGAAATAAAAATCAATTTTCTCGATATAGAATAGCAATCAGGAGTATAAATGACTTGCAACAGCTTTTCAGGTCAATTTTCTGTTTCTGCCTGTTGGATGCCTATTTTATCGGAGTTATTTGGAAAGTTGCAAACAGGAACCTTTTTATGTGCTCAGTTGCCCAAACAGTCAGGGGGCATCAAGGAATGGGCCAGAAATATAATCTATATCCCATAAAGGCACCCTGAGGAGGCATAAAAGTGACTGCAAAAAAGACTAAACTGCAAGAAAGGGAAGCCAAATTTCTCTTTGGAGACTTAAAACAGCCAAACTGAGACGGATAAGTAACGTTAATAAGATGAAAATGACAACTGAAACAAGCAGAGATGCAAAGCAACAAACATTAAAACCATTTCGAAAAATGGGAAACGAAGTATAAAGTCATATGCAGTGGGGGGGTTGTGGGGGGGGGGGGGGGGGGTATTCAGTGTCAATACATGGAGCATTTCCAGTGTTACTGGTGAGACGAGTAAGTCAACACAGATTATTATTATTGGGAATCATTGTGAGCTTGACATTATGTCAACCAGAGAGCGGTTGTGATAACGTCTCACTATTAGACCCTGTTTAAAAACAAAGTTTTGTGTTTCAACGTTTTAAAAACAAAGTCCGCCGACACAGCAACAGCAGAAATGCTGAAAATGGTGTAGTTCTCATATTGGGCCACTAGTGGGTGCCGTTAGTTTTTTTTGTAATGAAACCACCTGTAGAGAACAATACGCCATAAACAATAGCAATGGGAGTACACGGATATTCGTATGGACAGATGACCGAGTTGTTATTACATATTATTACATAATATATAGCACAGTTGTTTGAGAACAGTTGTGTTTCAAGTGTCTTCACGGCAGTAGAGCACTTTGATAAAGATCCACACTGCCTATTTTTACATTTTCTGATTTGTTTTGATGTAGAGTACACAGAGTACACAAACACAGAGTACTGTTGGAAGTATAGAACACACATTCTCTCACATGACTGTCGGGGTAGTCAACGGTGGAACGGACTTAATTAGATTTGCATTGTGTCGTTGTGAAAGCGTCGTTGGGCCCGAGCCTCGGCTTACCGTTACCATGACACTGGTCTTTCTCAAACCGTTCGGTTCGCACGTAATTATTGAATGAGTTTGAACGAAACAATGGACTTATTAAGTTTTCCTTTGTTTACTTGGCACTGGGGTATTTTTGGTTTCGGGATCATGTTGTTTGAGTCCATGTGACAGCCTGTATGTGTCTCCGGGGACGTTGTTGCTGTAGGTTACAAGGAAAACTCCCAATGCTAAGATGAGACGCCGACATGAGGACGACACTGACTGCTGCCTCTGCCCTTTAATGTGTTTACAAGGACCTGCTCACCCGTCAAAGATAATAACCTGTCAATTTGATGAAAGCTAATCTTTTTATGTGTGCCGGGGTTGTTATTTATTTGCTGTGTGTGTGTGCTTTTCTTTAAGCCGTTGTATTCTGAGCTTGATGTCACATGATAGCTGCTATCATGTGGCATCACCCAGACAGATGAGGGTAGTTCATGTGCCAGCGGGGTAAAAGCTGATGCATCAGGCGAGCAGTGTGAGTTAGATTAGCCATCATCCCGCCTCGCTATGGGGATCAGAGCATGAAAAACCCAGGAACACATCGGGTCAACCCAACCTTTTGCTTTTTTCCCCCCGTCGTCCATCCCCCGCCTGCGTGCAGAAGGCCATTTTCATGGGAAGGGTTTGGTTCGGCGCTGCGTGCAAGTGAAGTGTGAGGCGCGGAAAAGACGAGGCCAAATTAAGAGTAACGCGGCGAAATGGCGGCGAGTGAAATAGAGATTTGTATCACCTACCAGTTTGCTGATGGTGCGTCAGGCTCAAACAACAGCCTGAAAAAAAAAATATATATATATTTATATATATATATATAAAAAAATAATAATTTTCTTCCATCCAGTGAAAGCAATACAATTCTATCACGCCGGTGGAGCTGATAACTGGAACCTCAGGGGTGCCTTTTAGCGCCGCGTCGCAGCCTTCCTCCTCTGCCTTTCCAACTGTCGGTGGCCTTTTCATGCGGCAGCCGTATCAGCTCATCCCGGGGTAATGGGCAACGGCCTCAGAGGCAGCCCAGATTGAGATCACTTTGAATTATTAATATTCGTTCCGCACAAAGGGGCAAGGAGGTCGGTGGCGCCCACTCGTCAACACCGCCCGGTGTCCGGGCTTTCGCCCAGCCAGTGTCAACAAGGGGAGTCAAGCCCCCCCCCCCCCCCCCACACACACACACACATATTAAGCACACGGATCGGCGACCTTCCACTCCGACATCCGGACTGTGACAAATGAGAGTGCAAAGGGAGAGGTGCAAATACCGAGACACGCACCATTTTACTGCCGCGCTCCCCCCTGCCTGTGCACGCGGCTCCATTTCCTCCACGAGACAATTCAAGCTGCAGGAGCAGGAAACAGCCGCCGCTGTGTTTTTATGTGCTTTCACGTGAAGGCTTCCTGCCATATTAATCAAGGCGGCGAAGGAATGATCATCAGGAGCGTCTGATTTAGTGCAAACACTTCAGGTTACTGATTAAACACGACGCTTCAATCTGGTCCTGCTTAATGAACGTGTTGCTGTAACAAGGACATACAGTAAACTGCAGTTTCTTAACCGCGTTTTCTTATTGGTCGTTCATTATTTATGGCAAAACAGATCAAGAACTGAATAGCTTTTCTTGCCGAGAGATCAGCGATAGGTTTTTGCCGGCAAAAAAGTGAATATTAGAAAAAAGATGCACAATAAAAGCTGAATATAGAAAACTGCCAGGGTTTCCTTAACATATTATTTTGCAGCAGCAGGTCTGGCTTTCAAAATGAACTTTCTTCAGTGCGTATATATTTAAAAAATGTTTTTGGTGTACTCCATATGTATTACAACACTATCTCATCTTAGACCCCTTTCACACGACAACCTTTCAAGTAGTGTTTTTTTTTCCAGGACTCTGATTGGCAATCATGGCTTCATGCTTCTTGCTACACTGCCCCCTACAGGTTTGGCATGCTCATAGCAACTCTGAACCAGGTGTATATGCGGGTCCGTGTAAATAGATTAGTTTTTTTTTAAGTAGAAGGGGAAATGTCCATTTTTGTAAAAACCCAGGTGCGTGTAAACGCGGCCTAATTGTCTGTCCCTGTGTGTCTCACCTCACGTTTCCTATTAACCAATGAGCTTCTCCCTCTGTGCGCTCCTATCGTTATGAGTTCCACCTGTGGCCACCCTTTCCCTGTGTATTTAAACCCCCTCTCCCTCGCCCTCTGTTGGCTCGTCCTGAATCCCTGTGAGGTTCTTTTTTGTGTTCCCTGGACATTTTCTACAATAAACTCTGGTTTTTAATGGAACTCTGAGTCTGCGCTTGGGTCCATCCGCACACCTGCTGACAGCTGGATTGATTACTGACTGAACGTTGTGTATGTGTCACTGTAGATACTTGGGTCTAATTATGATATTTAAGTTACATTAAGATAAAAAAAAAATCAACTGACTAAATAGAGGAATAATGACTATGCAAAGGTGTAGGATTATATAAGGCTGTACTTCGTCCTACCCCTCTTTTGAACATACAAAGCTATTGTGTGCTATTGCTAATAATCTATTTTTTTTTACTTTTCTTATTTTGATGTTTTTCTTACTTGTTTCTCTTCTTTCTTCTGTTTTAACATGTAAAAAAATCCATTAATTCATTCACGTGCTAAACTAATAACTCTGGCTGTGGTGAGCAGTGATTTGAAAGCTTCCATTTCCCTCCAATTCAATGGAGTCTGAGCATTTTTCAAAGAAATTGCACCTTGCGAGATGTTTTCAAAAAGTTGTCAGGGGCGCCGAGCACGGCTGTCGCGTTATCGGATCTCCAGAACCGTTGTTCCATTTTCACTTGAAAACGTCACGTGAACGGGGGCCTTACTCATCCGGCCCACCAGAGGTGAAACTGCGCTGTTTGCACGAAAACGAGTTCGACAGGCGTCCTCTAGAAGAAGCAAGAAGTCACACATGATGCGACTCAACAGTTTGGACCAAAGTTAAAAGAAATGAGAAAATTTAGCAATCTTGTCAGATCTGTTTTGTGCTTGAACGCCCCGCTAAGAGACATGAAAACCAGCTGCCGGACAGCTGTTGTGACTTATCCTGCAACATTACGTCCCTCAACAATGCCTGTGGGATCATTGTGGTGGGACTCCTACCCACTAAGGACTCACCAACAGCTCATAAAATATAAAGGCTGCAAAACAGCGGCCGGAAAAATTGTGCACATCTTTACAATCTGTTTACAAAGTGTTATAATCCGCTGCACGGATACGAGCTGTCAGGGGTCCGTTCGCAGCCCTTCGATGCGTGCCGCGTTTGGACTTCAATCGAACTTTAATCGAACCGCATCAGAGGTTGTTTGGAAGTGGGCTTGAGACCCGCTTTTCAAACAAAACCCTTGTTTGAGTTCAGCCGGTCGTACGTCTTCTGCAGTTGGACCGCAGCGACGCAGCCGTCACACCGGGACCCGGGATGTCTTCGTCCTGAGGGGCGGGCCCTGTTCGCGCCGCGGCAATTCAAGTCGAGAACACGTTTGTTTTTCATTTTGTGGGAAAGTTCTCACCTTTACAGGTTTTGGAAACAAAAGATGTCGTCTTCTTTTAGCTTGTCGTCACCAAGTATTTCGCCTTTTTAAAGTTTAGTGTGCCGTTAGAGAACCTCCACATGAAGATGACTGTTACCAACTGGTACAAAGACGTATTATCCGACCTGGCAGGCTGCGGCGATTCAGTTAAATCAATCACATTTACCACCACCTGGTGTCATTAGAGGACAAAAACAAAGTCTCATTACATAAAAAAAAAAAGTCATGGGCATTAGAAAATATAAGTAATAATAGGTGATTTAGTGAAATTCCCTCTGGCATTATTAAGCTCTTCTCTTCTCTTCTCTTCTCTTCTCTTCTCTTCCCTTCTCATTCCTTCTCATTTTTGAAAAAGGTCAATTAAAAAAAACTATAATACAATTTTTATCGGGAAAATCAATGTTTTTCATTTCTCATTCAGAAAACAATTACTCAGTAATTACTGGAATTCAGCTGAAGAATGTTAATCTTTGAAATTGGAAATAATTGTAATACGCAAAACAACACACTGAGTTCATCCACAGTAAAGGTTTATTGAATTATTATTAATTAACTGATTATCATTGTTTTCAGGTAATAGTTTGAGGGCAATATTGTCGACGACCTCTGGGTTCTGGATGATTTATATTCTAGGAGTCGGCTCTGAAATTCATGAATTAATCCCTAAAAGATGTAAAAAGTAAATAAATAAATAAAACAAAGTAAAAACACATTTCGGAAAAGTTTTCTTCAAGTTTTTCTTCAAAATTACCGTGGAAGGAAATATTTTTTTATTATTATTATTATTATTATTATTATTATTATTATTATTATTTTCAGACAGCATTCTATTGATTTAATAGACTATTTAAACTCAATCAAATTAAAGATTGATTTCTAAATTCTGGTGAATTAGTCTCATTTTTGCTCTTATGTGCAAAATTGCGGCGTGCAGAGCAAAACTCAGCCACTAATCAGACGTTCCCTGCGTCTCACGCCGATTTATCATGTTTGGACGTCCTCGTCCATTTTTCTTCTTTACCTCTGTTGTTGGGGAACTCTGTGAGAAAGGCAGCAGTTTCATTGAGAATGTATTTTTAGCGCCAGTTTAACTTTACGTGCTGCAGCTGCTTGCCGCTGCGGCTCCGCTTCGGTTTGTCGGTTGGTTTGGACGGGCTACAGAAAGCAGGCGTGTAAAAAGGCTGAAAATGTAACGTGATGCTGGGAAACAAAGCAGAAATGAGCTATGGTCCACGATAAAATATGTGCCTGGCGATAGCCTATATTTCACATATTCCCATCCAATCCATCAAGAAGAGAAACATCGAGAAAATGATTTCACTTGAAACGCAACCCGATCGTTTGTTTTAGAAACATGGCAAAACACGAGAAATATAGCCGAGCAAATTATCCATTTATCCGTCCGACTTAGAGGAAAACACATTGGCCTGCTATTACAGACAATTACCGGAGAGTGAAAATTTTTCTCGGGAGGTTTGCATTTTTATTGGAAGTTATTGTGGACGGGCGGAGAAGCAGGGGAAGGGTGGGGAAGCTGTAAAGAACGAAAGGCCAGTTGTTGTTTTTTTTTTTGCCTTTTCATTGGTTTTCCTGACCAGAAATTACCACCTTTACCTCGTGGAGGGCTACAACGTGTGAACCAGTGCAGTGAAATAATCACGGTACTTTCTGTACTTGTACTTCAACTCAGGGCCCGGGTTCTGTCCCGGACCAGGACAGAACGCAGGACGTCGAGACACTGACGAAGACAACCTGGCACAGAAGGGGTTAATAAACACCAGGGGTTCAGGAGACACAGTTGAGAGGAGATGCGCAGACAGGAAGGACAAGTGAGACGAGACCACAGACAACTACAAAATAAAACAGGAAGTACGAAAACATGAGAGTGGGGCTCGGAGCTACTGGAAACCAATGTTTCTGAAAACGGCTCCATCTCTCTGTGTGTAACTTTCTGGAAAAGCTCGGGCTCATTCCCCGTGTGGAAGACGGAAACGCTGCTGCGGTGCATGCTCGCCAAATAACAGTAAAGAGTTATTCAGCACATGTGCAAGGCAAATTTATTTATAGAGCACCATTCAAACACAAGGCAATTCACAGTTCTTGACAAAGAAATAAAATAAATTAAAGAAATACAGAATAAAGAAATACATTAAAGCTTTAGAAGAAATGAAAGACATACATTAAAACAAATAATGAAGAAAAGTATAATAAAAAGGTAAGAGATTTATTAAGATTAGTTTACTAAGTAAGTCTATTTTTTTATTCAAAAGCCTGCGCATAGAGGAAAGTTTGTGCAGGTCGATGGACAATAACGACCGCCGTGGAATGAGGGGCAGCACAAAGACATTGTAGGACAAGCTGCCCAGCACTTTGTTTATGTGTTGCCATGGCGATTTGTAATAGTTTCGTTTTTGTGTTATCACTCATTGTCGCCCCTTTATCGTTCTTACATCTTTGTTGTTTCCGTTCGATGAGATTTAGTTTGGACTGTGCCACACCTAAGATAGAGGGGTGGGCGAGGACACCCCTCTGTGCTGGGCGTTATGTGTGTCCAAATAAATTCAATAATAGTAATAATAATAATAAATTCTATTTAGAAGGCAAATCTCAAACTGCTACAGGAAACTTTTATTACTGTTTTAAGATGTATGCAACAGATTTTTACTTGATGTATAATGAATACTTATAGTAAAGATTCGTCCATCCATACATCAATCTTCTATACTGCTTTCCTGAAGTATGTTCACATTTAAAGCCAAGGAATCTTATACAAGACAGCGTGATTTATGGAACATAAAATTAAGCAAAACTTTAACAAACCACATGAGAAAACAAAGTTTCACAGTTGCAGAACATACGGTTTGCGAAAGAGGAAATTTGAGTAATAGGAGAGCCTGTACAACTATTATTAGGAGTACATTTTATCGTAAATTACCCGTCATGTGCAAACGTACATAGAATAAAAAAAAAGTAGGCTGTGAATGGGTGTCAGCCGTTTGGCAGCTTGAGGGCCGACAGAGATGTGCAGAGAGTAATTCACAGTGTAGTCGTTTACGAGTTGAGGGTGCTGGCAGATCTTGTGGAAGTTGTAAAAGTTCGAGGGGATACAGAGGGGCTTGGATATCTGTGGGGTCACGGGGATGAAGGAAGCAGCCAACCACAACACAGTGTGGAGCAAAAGGGGAGGCGCGAGATGTTTCTCCGTGATGAGGAACTTCGCCCAGGACCGAGGCCTTGTTCAAACGAAAACGATCGACTGGAAACATTAAGGCTTTTTTCGGCTTCGTTTCAGGAAAAGTTTCACCTCCCAGAGCCAGACTAGTGGAGACCTTCTACAGAACCAGACTCAAACCATTGGAAGGACCCTGCACCAGTTTCAGGTTTATGTCAGGAATGTCGGGATTCCTTCGGGTGTTATTGGTGCTACCAGACCAGAGGACCTTCCCCTATGTTCGTGGGCTTAAGCTCCAGGCAGGTCCGAACAAGCCGGCCAGGTCACACCTGGAAAATAACAACTTCTGCAGAAACCCCAGGTCTGACAGGAAACTCAAGCCAAACCAGCGGCGCTATGACAACTCTGATTTGACTCCATTTTCTTGGGACCTGAACTACCATCTGTCTCGGAGCGTGGAATATCCAAACCGTGTTTAAAACCTCTACAAACAGCTCTGGTCATCAGGGAATTGCCGAACTACATAGACGGGTCGACGAGTATTATTGCAGCCTCATGTACCCGGCGGGATGAAGACGTTCAACGGATGAAGAAATGACTAGAAGACCACAAGAGGGGTGAGATTCTACCGTGAGTGGACAGATGCAGGAATCAGAGTATCAGTAGGAACATCACGTCACTCTGCACTTTTATGTGGAGAACCGTCCACTTCAAGTCCCTTCCAGATTGATGTTCAAGTGGACTCCATCGATATTGGTGTTCTCGTACCATCTTCACCACTTCTGCCCAAATAGAAAGGCGTTCGGTGTCGGTCCTCCAAACTTTGTACTTCCGTCCCCAAACTGTACACAACCCCCTCCAAGTTACCCAACAACTACGGGAACTACATCTCCACTGTATTACGTCTCTCTATGTATTATACACTCCATTTTTCTCCACTTTTCTTTTAATTGTGGAAAAGCAATCTACACCCATTAAAACATGCATTTTTAGTAAATATGGGATGTAGTGCAGTTTTTTTTTTAGTTTTTTTTATTATAACAAGCTTAATTACAATACCCTGTATATTTAAGGCGAGACAGCTGTGGAGTATATATGTAGATCTAAACTACAGGAATGCAAATTCAAAATTAAATTTTCCCACCATTTAATCTACAATGTTGATCGCATGTATATTTTAGATTTCAAACATATAGAAAAAACATTTTTCATACTTTTTTATAAGTCAAAAATAGAGAAATGCTAGAAACTTTCATGAAGAGCTTTACGCCCAATTCTTTTAACCAGAGGTTATAATTATTTTAATTAATGTGATATGTAATCAATAAAGGGAATTCCGGATTCTTGATTGGTTTTTATGTTGAGTACGGAAATAACTGTCAAAACTACCCACCAGGAAACTTAAAGAAAGAGCTTACGACGTGAAAAAAAAAGTCTGTTCTTTCACCAGAAAGGACGACTTGATGTCAGATATACTCCTTTACTTTGAAAAAGAAAAAAGAAAAAATTGCACTATGCCATCAGAATCGGCATAAACCAAAAACTAAATCCAGCCTCTACTTTCGTCTCATTGTATTCTGATCTCACGCAAACCTCCAAATGATCAAAGATATCAGTTTTCCTCTTCAGTTCAAACACTTTTTTTTTTTTCTTTTTGTGGGAACTCTGTTTTAAAAACAACCTGACCAGTGGATTTGCTGCAGCTGGATCCATTACAGCTGGCTACAACAGCAAAAGGCTACTGACACGTTGACGTATCAGCATTAGCGATATAATAGGAGTGTGTGTTTAAATAATACCGAGGTTTTCTTTTTCCACATTATCCAAGCACGTCTGCAGTTTTACACGTCGCCTGTGCTGCCAGTCGTGCTTTTAGGGTGGCCGGTGGGGATTTTGATGACTGGTGAGCGTTCACAGTCAAACCATTTACTACACGAATGCTCCCTCAGTTTGTGAGCAGAACGTTTTCTCTTACTCCTGACAAATCTTCGAGTAGTTCTTGTTTCTTAGGGAAGAATCTCGCTTAGAACCTTTGGGGACTTTGTCCGAGTTTTCATTCAATTGCTGATGCAGATCTTCAGTTAAATGAAAAAAATACATAGGAACAAGATTAAAGGGACTAAATACATATTAAATTTAGTAGAAAATAAATAAATAATAATAAAGAAAGAACAAAATGTACCCTTCAATTTAAATCAAGACCCGTCCAGGACCACGGCCTTGATCCAAGGATTGCCGGACCTTTGTTGGGAGCAACGTGTTCCTGGAACAATCTGGAGTAAAGAATCTGACAAACGTGTTCCAAAATACCTTGATTGTGTACTCCGACTGACGAAGGTCACCATGACACACGTCTGGAGCCGGGCTAATATAATAATGATTAGAACTTATATAATCAATGCATGAATCGTAATTTAAAATCAAGGTGAAAATGGAGGAAATATAAATTGTGAAAATTAAAAATGACAGGAATGTACCAGATAAGAGAATTAAAAGGAAAACGTTTTTAGTGGCTTTTTAAAACTGGTTACAGAATATAGGGTGGTAAACAATTTCATATTTTTGCTGCAATTTTTTTTTTTTATAAAAATACCACTTTACCAAACGTTTTATGATGGGAACATTTATTAAAGCTGGATTTGCTCATCTTAAAATCTTGAAGTGAGCGATGAAGCCAAAAACTGTTTAAAATTCAGAAGGGACCAGGGTTAATACATGGATGGAGGGATGGATGGATGGATGGGAGGGAGGGAGGGAGAAAGTAAGTAACACAGAAAGAAAACAAACTTCATAATAGATCTGAAGTTGAAAAGGATTTATGCATTTTTAATTTTCTTGTGAAGACCATAACTCAAAGATGCAACCCTCCGTGAGGTCTGCATTATTGCTCAATTAGTTTTACAAGTCAAGAGGCCATTCCCCGCCAACGGGCCGTTATCTCTGGTGTACCGCGCAGCGCGAGCCCGCCTCCTGATGCCAGCGTGTCGGCGTCATAACTCACTGTCCTCCCGCTGCGAGTCCTGCTATTGTCTGCATCACGTATGACAGCGTGTTTCCCCACAGCCGCCGCGTGCGGCGGAGCGAAGCATCCCCACGACGTCAGCGGAAGGCGGAGAGGGTGGTGGGGAGGTGAGAAGGGGGTGCGTTCAGCACGCCGCCGACTCTCCCGGGACGGCCTTAATGCATCCACCTGCCAAGCGGCAATATGGCGTCCGCTCGGCAGTCCTTCAATCACTCGGCCCTGCGAACGCCAGATGGTGTCACCTACGAGCAGGCGGATACGCGGCCTGGCGCCACAAGAAAGTTCGGCGGCTCTGGAACGACATGCGAGCAAACTGGAAGAAAGGTGAAATTAAGATCTTGCCGCAACATTTGTTCCTGGTTTGGTGTTTGTGAGGCCGTCTGCGTTGCTTTCATCTCACGCCGGAACAATACCGTCTGACATCTGCCGGGTTAAAGAAAGAACTGATTAACGTTATTAAGGCTCCTGGAGGAAAAAGAGGAACCGACCAGTATGAGTTCACCTCGTCATTAGGGGATAGAATAGAGGCTCGAGAAGCAGACTCGGGGAAAGAAGTTAGCAGGTTTGAATCCCGCAGTGGACAGGTCACCACTGAGCAGCACCGCTGACGCCCTTCGCCTCCCTGGAGTGCCGTAATGTGGCTGCCCACCGCATCCCAGGATTATGAAGAGTAAATGTGGAAAAAATGGAATTTCCCCAATGGGATTAATGGTTAGTTTCATTTAAATTCCAGTGGTTCCAAAGCTGTGGTCAGGAAAACCAGAGATCGGAGTTTTTACCTGCTGGGAGGTTGTCGAAATCCAACAAGTCAGGAAGCCAGAATAAAACTTTATTGTTGTCTTCGGGAAAAACTGTCCAGTGCAGCGAGGGGGCCTGCGCATGTGTTTTTGTTTTTATTTTATGGATCTATTTTTTTCGGAGTTTATAGTTCATTGACGTGACCCAATGTGTAAAACTCCTCTAAGATGTTGACTATCAAAAAATGTAATTTGAAATGTTAACGTCTTCAACAAGAGTCCGTTGAATTGAATTTGATTTGATCCAAACATTGATTCTTTACATTGGTGCGGGTTTGATCATACCTGGAGAAAACCCCTGGCGGAACAGGCACACGAAGGCCCCGTTTACACTGTGAAAAGTGAAAACTAAAAACTTTGGTTGGATTTTGGGGGCCTGTTTACACAACAACGGTGCTCACGCACAACTCCAAAGACACTCCGTCTCAGGGTGAACGGGGAAAAGCGCTACTTTTTGAAAACGTTATATAACCATGTAAACGGGGGGGGGATTTAAACGCTGCTATGTAGTACGGCTGGAGTAAACACTTCTATCCCTTCAAATCAACAATAACAAACGTGTTTTTCGAAGAGTCGCAGTTTAAACGCGAAACTCACTGTCACCTAAACTGGGCCACGAACTAACTACCAATAATACGAATCATTCATCCTCTGCACATTTTTCTCTCCCTTTGAGGCCACAGTGTGAACCTTGACACTACTAATCTGCTCACAATGGAAGGCACTATTGGAATTAACGCCTTCAATCTAACAACCAGCGGATAGCAAAGTGCGAGCTCGCATTAGTCAGTTAATGGGTTAACTCCGTTTCTCTGTTTATCAGATAAGAAGCTGCCACACAGCAGCTACCTCACACTCACAATCGTCCGCATCAAGAATCAGGTCGCCAGTAATTAGTTGTAAAAGTCAGCGCGCGCCAGCTGCTCTGTAAAAACTTTGCAATGCAGTTTTATCCAACAGCAGGGAGCACTGCATGAATAGCTTGCATGGGAAAAAAATTAAAAATAAAAAAATAGTTTTCTGTTTGTATGAACTTCATTGTTGTGTCAGTGCATTGGATCCATTCTGCCAGGTTACCATAATGAGCCCGATGTAAGGCCATACCCACTCAAGCTGTACTCCTAACTGACAAAGTAATCCGTGTCAGTCTGCAGCCTGGACAGACAGGGTTGCTGAACAGATGCCTATTGTGGTGCCTGTGGGCGGTAATGGATTGAAACGCTGCCGTTCTCTCCCGCAGGTTAATTGTGCTGATTTGAGTGAATAGGGGGAAAGGTTTTTTCTTTGGTTTTTTTTTTTTTTTTTTTTGGCGGCATGCGAGAGCTCACAACACATTTTATTACGACTATATTTTCCAGAACATTAATTCTGTGGATTTTTTTTTTTTTTTTTAACAGTATACAGGACTGTGTGAAAGTCATTTACTAATGAGAGCTCGTAAATAACCTGCGTGGCAAGGGCCAGAGTGATTTTGGCTGCGGATACGTTTACATAGCTTCGGCGGCTGGAAATTCTTTTTCCCTATCAAATACAGTCAGATCCGGTGACTCCTACTGCTTGCCTGTGTGTTTATAATATTAGGTTTTGGAGGGTAAATTTCACCGTGTTCTGTGGTTGTAACTTACAAGCAGAATGAATAAGTGGTCTCGGTGGACTTGGGTACTACCTGGGCAAGTATACTTACCGTATAAAAGCCTGATTTATTTCAGGAAGGTAAGAAACACGTGTAACATGGTGAAAATATTAAAGTGGCAGCGTGGGGAGCAGAGCGGGAGTGTTTGTGTATCACACAAACCGCTATTTCCAAGGGGGACACCTTTGAAGGTGACACCCCAGACTGATCTGCTCTCCCCGGTTTCTGACTCGTTGGCGAGGAAAAGACGCTGCGGCAAACAAACAGCATCACGTCTGACAGTGATCCAACCTCCTGCACGGAGTACCCAAAAAAATAAAGCAAATATATAGTTAGATCAGGACGTGTTGTGCATTATTTTGTGTATAATATACAGAAATATCCTGCACAGTCAAAACAAACTCCGCTGATGCCAATGGCATCTTGTAAATCCAAAATGGAATACCCTTACAGACCTTTGTATTCTGTAACATCGTGCAGCTGGACGTCTTTGTCGCTGGACCGGGGCCAAGCACATATTTGAGATGTACCAATGTACGCCTCGGGTCGTTTAACTGTTCATGGTTGAGATGATTTTCCTTCAGCACCCCTGCTGGAAGCGCTTAAAGACTCCCAGCTCAGCGAGGCAGGTTCCCCGCGAGCAGCGGGGCCACACCTGCGCCGGGACGTTGTTGTGTTTGGCATCGAGGCGGCTTTGAAAAAAAGAGAGCGAGAGAGACGATCGCTGCAAAAGGTAAATCCCACGAGAAGTAATTAAGTTTGCACATATGCAGTCGTTTTATAGCGAAGAGTTTCAGATGTGGCTTGAAATCAGTGGAAGAGTGGCTCGTTTTCAGGTCTCAGCTCAGTTCCTCATTAACATCCCTGTTTTCTCACTTTTCCATGATGTACCGTTAGTTTGTTTCGAGTGCACAAACTAAAAACACGTACTTGTAAAAGAAAGACTTATTGTCATTTTGACATATTTACTAGGTAGTTTTTTTTTTTTTCCTGGCTGCATAACATCAGGTAAACATTTGTGATAAATGCACGTAGTTAGACGATGTTATTGTCTTTGTGCTTTGAGATTTGTTCTTCCAAAAGAGAAACAGATTCATATGGATAATGAATTTCTCATATGAAGCACTTTTCCACCACCCAAAGGGCTCTGCACTGTGAACCACGTTCACCCATTCACACACCAATGACGGCGGCTGCCATACAAGGTGCTCAATCCTTCCAGTGGCAGCAATTTAGAGCTTTGCGTCTTGCTCAAGGACACTTTGACGAAAGGACAGGGGAAGATGGGGAATTGGACCTGCAACATTCTGATTCGGAGACGAGCGCTCTGCCAAACGGAGTCACAGCCGCCCCAGACCACAGGTCTCTTTCTCTTCCCCCTATTTCATACCATGAAAAGATTCATTATTAATTATCATGACTAAATACAGTTTGCTTCTGTATTTGTACCAATCTGGCATTTTGAAATTGCACAATACATATCCCAGTATCATATATCAGTTCTGATACTGCCCGGAGTATTCACACTCTCCAACACTTCCTGGTGAGTATTACTTGACATCGTACGTTAGAAACCAGCACCAGGCAGACAAGAGAGGAAGAGCGATGTCGGCAGTTTGGAGATTCATAAATATTAATGAGAAAGACAAAAGTTAGACCGAATTAAATTGTGTTTTGCCAAAATATCAAGAGGAGGAGAAAGATACTTCGTACAACTCCAGCGCCTTAATCACCAGAGACATTTGAACCAGCAGAATTAGCCTGATGTCACCTATTAGTTTAAGTGATCAGTGAATCCAGGACGATTATATTCCAAGTATGAAATCCGATTTAACAACTACTCATACTGATAATCTGTATCAGCAAGTAGCTAAAGGTTAATACTCGTACTTGTCCTATAAAAAGGTAGAATCGCCGCATCCCTAGTAATTTGCTCTTTCCCACTCATTGACTGCCTCATTGCACTTCCTTCTTCTGGTGTTTAATGGCTCAGGAAAGGAGAAATATATATATTTTTGTCCTTTATTCCCATTGTCATTTTAAATTTATTATTTACATACATGGTTTTACAGGCCAAGCACACGTTGTCCTTTTTTCCAGCTGGACATTTTGTCCAACTTGCAGCATATTACACCATAAAAGTACCATAAAATAGACATAATCATGGCTGCGGAAACGTTTCTTCTTTCAGTTCTTTCTCGTTCTTTCACCTTCTGCAGATTCATCAGTCACAGCTATTCATAAAGATGCATCTGAAAGTATTAACTTCTCCGGAGCTCTTCCAGGTCGAAGCGAGTTGAGTGAACGATAAGCTGTGTTCAGGATGTCAGGGTCACTCATAAAATATACTCTATTAAAAAAAAAAAAAAAAAAAATGCTGCTTAATCTGAACCAACTATAGAGTGTGATTAATGTCATCATTGAAGAAAAAAAAAAAACAACACACTCTCACAAACCCGCGGAGGGCCACCTTGTTCACCTCTCTGCTTCGGGGTCACGTCTTCAGCGAGGGCAACTTGAGCAAAGCCCAGAGAAACGCATCCCGTCTGCCTCATAGTTTAATCCAATGCATGACCTTGTGAAGATGTCGTACATGGACGACGTGCTGGATAATTCATAAGGGGGAAGCTGCAAGTGTGAATAAGCCTTAAGTCAATTTCCAAAACGACCTGGTTGAGTCGTGTTGCCCGACGGTGGCGGCCTGGAGCTACTTTTAAGTAGGAGATAACGGGTCTGTGGGGTGGAGTCAGAGGGGTTTGTGGGGGTGGAGTATTCACCACTGCAAAAAACAGAGCCATTCTCAGGCTTATTATCTGCATCCAAACAGTGTTTCTCCCCGCTGTTTGCCCCCACCACCCCCCCCCCCCCCACCCCCCCCACTTCCGATGACCATGCCTGTTTGTCTGTCACCTTCACCGTCTGCCTCATATCTCGTCCGTTCAGCTGCCTCCATGACACAACTCCCAATCTCCCTCCTTCCATGGCCCACCCGCAATGCCTTTGGACGGGGAAATGGGTGGGTGGGGGTGGAGGAGTGCGGGGTGGGGGGGAATAGATCTCTGTCCCAGCAAGCTATATCACACTTTAAGTGGCATTTTAGCCATGATACTTGATCAGCCAAATATCGTTATGAGCTTTTCATCTCATCCATAATTCACCTGCGGAGGAGGAGGAGGGGGTGGGGGTGTGGGGTGGGGGTTGGCTAAGAATAGCTGGCTTTTTCTGCGCTTATGGCGTGAAGGAAAGGAGAGAGATGACACAGCCAGGATGTGAAGCGGCTGCAGTGCACGGGTGTCGTAGTGCGGCATATTGTTCATTATACAAAGACGGGCCAGCAGGTCATGCCCCCCCCCCCCCCCCCCCCCCCCCCCCCCCCCCCCCCCCCCCCCCCCCAGCCTTCTTCTTTTTTTTTTAAATAGAAAAAAGAGACGAGCGAACGCCGATCTGATCCCATCTCCACCCTCCTTCCTCCCTCATTGTGCGGCCCCTTGGCTCCATCGCTCAGGAAACAAACAGTACGACGGATTTGGAGGAGCGGAATTTATTTTTGCGTGTCGTGACATTGTTCTGTCCTTCCCCAAATTCATATCTCGTGCGCAGATTGGATCTGGAGGATGTGTCTTTTTTGAGAACTGTGGTTTGTTTGTCCACCTAAAACAGTGGAGTTTTGTCAGAAGCCAAGTCTGCAGACGATGAGACAATGAGAGACGGGTCAGAGTCCCGAGGGGGACAGTCCCTCTCTGGGGTGATGATGATGTAGACGTTTCTCACCGTTAATCTGTTTGGACGAGACGTCAGTCTGAAAACATGGCGCTCCGCTCCACTTAACGTCTGCTGAGAGCGCTTAAGCTTGACGGTACGAGAGAAATCAAGCTCTACAAGATCTGGTGGCCATTTTCCCACTGCAGCGACCTTTCCTGTTCTCCTATTCTCAAGAGCCCACAAAGAGCTGACATTTGACCTGTATAAAAATGCATATCTAAGTCCCGCTTTCCCCGGCGGCGGTGGCTGAGGAGTCACTCCGACCGCAGGGCGCTGCTGTCATCGCGTCGCAATGTCTGAATCAGCAGCGAAAGGCCGCCGACAAACCGCAGTCCGGTGCAATTCTCACATTCCGGCAGCCGAGCGGAGAGCGTCAGATTGTTCCTCATGCAAATGGGATGGAAAGAGGAACAGAGTGTGTGTGAATGGGACCCGTCTCTCCTCCCTGGTGGAAAAACAAGTAACGATTAGAAAAAGAGAGAATTTGCAAAGAGGTTTCGGGAGGAAGTTCGACGGAGATGGCTGAGAGTCAACCAGTCAGTGCCTAATTCATGCATACCACGGACATAATGTGACAGTAATGCAATTTGTTCTGGGCCAAAAGCCCAACCGCACTTATCTGACTGTTCCAGGCTTGATTTGTCTTTTTAGCCCTCCTCCCGGGCCACCGTGCATTTAAAGAGTCCCTTTTTAAACTCCTCCCCAGGTTGGCAAACGCTGCCCTTATTAGATGTGACTGCATGATAATGAAACGGCGTAATGCAATGTCAGAGCAGTTGACACGACACAAAAGGCTAACGTCGGTGAAATTCCTAATCAGCTCAAAATGTCACAGGGCTCACCTTGGGTCTGAATCACAGCCCGCGGACAGATTAGTTCTCCACATCCACGTCAACTCCAAGGATGCCTCTCCACTTTGGACTGTCGCGGAAAGTCACTGTGACTCTTGACTCACTCCCCCCCCCCCCCCTCGTCTCTCCTTGACATTAACATCCAAAGAGCTGAGAAGACACAAGAGGCTGTTAAAGTGATGAAATAGCTGGCGAACCACCAGATTGCTTTAATATTAGTCTCGGTTTCCGTAGGACAACAAAAACAAGAACATTGAACCCTTTTATTGGACCATATTTGGTAACTTCCACGTTTTTTCTAATAACTAATAACGAGACGTTAATCGATAAACGACCCACCAGTATCAGGTATTGGATTCGATTTGTCACGGAAAGCCCGTATTCGTCAAAGCTCCCCAGTACAACCCTGGCGAGTGTTACGTGACGTCATCATCCATCAGCAGCGGGTAGACAAGAGAGCACGAGCGACGTCAGCGGTTTGTAGATTCTTGAATATCAATTAAAATGACGAAAGTGAGACGGATTTTGTTCAGAGACAATATCCAGAGATGGTTCGTGCAACTTAATCACCAGAGACATTTGGACCAGCAGAGACAGTCCGATGCCACTCATTCGTTTATCAGTGTGTAGATCAACGCCACATGCTGTAGACAGCGAGACATGTGTGTGTAGCGTTGACACAAAAGTGTAATATAATGTATAACATTAAACATATTACGATCACATTTAAATTCTTGTTAAATATTTTGACATTATTGACCAAAAACATTTTAGTTTTTAATAATAAAAAAAAATCCTTATTACATTTCGGGCTCAGCACTTTGACCAGCACTCGACTAGTTATTACATTTCGGGTTTTATTACATTGTATTTCATAATATTTTAAGTCGTTGCATTTCGGGCAAGAGAAAACAATCCCACCTCAAACTGGAAACCATCAGCAGAACAGGAACCGCGTCGAGATTAGCCAGATTAGCTCGACTGTTCGGAGTGGTGTCTTTTAAAGTACACACAACCTGCGTGTCCATTTTACAAACATTTACCAGTTTTCTCCAGAAAGTCAACAATTATTTTTAAATGACACCAGTCCCCCAGAAATGTTCCAAACCTGGAAAATTTTTTCCATTAAAGTGAGTTTTTACAGAGCTTCAGTGAGGCTTTGTTTCCACTTTGGTCAACGTTTGATCAAATACAAACAGCCCATTGTTATGGATATTTTTCCTCATTCTAAAAAACAAAAAATTAATTTAAAAAAAGACCTCAAATATTCAAGATAAGAAGGTGAAATTTTACAATTTTACAATATTTCCAGGGTCACCAGTCCATCACAGAGAGACAGACACACTCATTCCTATTTAATCCCACGTATTATTATGGTCAAAAGCGTGATTTCGGACCATACATCCTCTGCACAGTATGGCTGGATTTGAACCAGGGAGACTCTTGCTGTAGGGCGAGACCGTCAACTGCTGCACCGCCGTGTGACCTTTGAGCCAAAGGAATCCAGTTCTGGGCTCTCAAATTGTTTTGGAGAAACTACACACACACACATATCCTTTCAGACATCAGCTAAACTACTTTGAGTATTCCTGTTAAAGTTTCTCCTGTAGTCTACAATGGGCACGTGTGGACATGCTCAGTGGATTCTGTTGGACGTTGTTCCTCCTCCCACGTCAACACCGGCGTCCCACTGGAAGTCACAGCAGCTCTAAATGAAGCACCGCAGAGCCCCTGCTTCGGCTGCGTCTGCGTCCGGCTGTGAGGAAACATCAGAAACGGCGCGAAAGTGCTTCGAAAGACGTTAATTGCGGCGATCGCCACGTCGGACCGAGCCCGCCGCTTCACGCTCGTGCTGCTGCGGTTTTTAACCGAGGCAGAAACGTAATAGATTGCATTGGAGTCCAGTTCCCTCGGGGCTAACTCAGGCTTCTCAACTCTTGGTCCCCCCCAAAAAAATGGTTGGAAACAAAAAGGCATCCTGGACAACATCACCGTTGTAATGTTTATTATCTGGCAGAAGTTTTTCCAACTTCCACATCAATACCGTCTTGCCGAGCTGAAAAGCTCTCAGGGGATTGCTGAGGTGGCATTTTTACAATGAAACCTCGTTAGGAGCTTGTAAAAGTGTAACAGAGTCAAAGCGATGGCTGGAATTCCTCGTCTGCGTGCTTCACTTTTACCGATGAGGGATGAGGGAGGAGGAGATCATGACGCCCGTTCCCTCGCGTGTTTGGCCTGTTTACATGTTTCAATGCATTAACGGTGCACCGCGTCATGCTCCTGTGATCGGAGGTTCGCAGGGTTGAAAGCTGAGAAAGACGCCACTGTTAAGGTTAACTATGAATGGGATCCGGTTAAATACGAAGAAGTAATTCCCCCATGAAGGGCCAATAAAGTCGACTTAAGCTGTCTCTACATTCCAGGGCTGTTACTTCTTGCTGTGGAGACACTCACAATAAAACGTCACAATAAAAGCACATATATTTAGGTTCATTTCTCATTTGGTTTGTTTGCAATCTGATGGAAAAAAAATGTTTTTGGAATGCTAACAATTCTTTATTTTAAATGCCTCTACTATATTCAATATTTTCTTTATTGCTCAAATATATTGTATTATTAAATTTACTCCATTTTCATACTTTCTTGATAAAGTATTGATCCTGATTATTTTATTCAACTTTTTAAAAAAAAAATTTATTTGTGGCTTAGTTACCAAACAAATTAAATCTTTACATGTAATTTGGAACTGTTTGTTCTCTCATATCTTTGTAATTTAGATTATTTTAGAATATTAACGCGTCTCCATGACACACGAGTTTTGCTGTTTGCTTGTTTGTTCATCAGGTTTTCTTCCAAAACACTGAAAGAAATAAAAAGTAGTGCAGGGAAAAGGGATTCACCTGAACTATGAATATTTCTGGGACCTCTGCTGGTTTATTGTATTGATCACATAACCATGCATTTCCATACTCTGAGTGGAGGTTTTTGTTGTAAAATAACAAAAAAGTTATATATTGGGGAGTTAATTCAGTTTGATCATATTTCTAAAGCATCAAATGCAACATTATTTCATCATTTTAAGGTACTTTTCCAGAGGAAAAACAAGTAGAAGCGACTGTGGCTGGGTTTTAATTTGTGCATTATTAAGCAAAAACACTGCGATGTTACAATACAAACAGTTGGATGTTGTTTTCATATATTTGTTAAAGTTTATATATTGAGAGAGAAATATGCAAGACAAAAATATTAGTGAACAAATTAACATTCATCACATGAACACACACAAAAGTACCGATATTTGGAACCGGTATCGATTCCCACTGTGTATCGGTACCGTATCGGTTCAAAAGTGAAAAGTACCCATCCATAGTTCAGACCACAAACTTCCATGCTGCTTCTTCTTCTCTCCATTGTGACTATGAAGTCCTCCTAAGCAGAATAACTTGTGCTCATTGTTTGATTTTTTTTCTTCTATGGGTCATTAAGTTGTGTTGTTTCCAGTGACTCCCCACCTGGTTGTCACATGACAGCATAGAGCTCATTACTTCTACGGTGATGAATATATACCATCGTCATGCTGCTTTGTTTCCATAGTTATTCTCACTATTCAGTCAGCGTGGGGAACTTTACCAGGAGAAAATCCTTCTCGGGGAAATTGGAATTGGTTTATTTTCCCCCCCAAAAAAAATCATCTAGTGAGGAGCTGAACACAGCTGCTTCATTTAATGTATCCCCACAAATTGCTGTAATGTGCTGCCTGGCTTTCGCTGTAAACCTCCGCGACGACCGTTCTTAGGTAATCAGCCAATTAGCCGGGCATGCTAAGGATTGCAGTTTACAATACGGCAGATAAACATGGCGGTTTACCCGGGGCCGCCGACTCAGCTGATGAAATGAAAAAAATACCCCAACTTTTTCTCTCTGTTCGGTGACTAAAGAGCTCCCGGAGGAACTGGCGCTGTAAAAAATAAAAAATGTAAGCAATTTGCAGTAGTTCAACAAGGCTCCTACCGTACGACAAATATGTTTTTTCTTTGTTGTTTTTTTTGCTCTGTCATACAGAATTTACCTCAGGGATGAAACCATGTGGACAAAAACCCTTTCATCAGGGGCTAAGATGATGGCGCAGAAGTAATAACCGCAATGCTTGTGTGTGAGTGGCTCTTGTGTGTTTCCTGTCACCCTTAGACCCGATCGTCGTCCGCGGCCTCGACCCGGCGCTGCCTCGCGCCTCATTAACCGCCAAATCGAGACGTGGCTGTTTGCCGGGGTCCACTCCTGTGCTCGGTCCGGTCACACTGAAGCCTGCAGCGGAGGTAATTTCAGGGTAAGAATCAGGACCGCATATTTTCTCGGCCCTCGTTTCTTTCCGGAGCCTGGGAGGTTATTTCAGCTGTAAAAAAAAAAAAAAAAAAGATGGTGGTCATATCATGTTTTTTGGGGGGGGTTTTATGAAGGGACTTCAAACAAAAGAGTTTGATATTGTATCCCATGAGAAGTTAAACCACTGTGTGTGTTTTGTTGCTCTACAGCAGCGCTTCCCAACTTCCCTTCGTTTTCCCGGGAGACCTGCGAGATTGCTTGTAAGAACGCCTGCGGACCCTCACGCTCGGTTTTGATCTGCCAAAAACATTCAGCTGAAGCCAAACAATGACAGACACTCCCAGTCCCACAAACATCCCCAGAAACAAATAAAGTGCAAGTACTAGGCCGCCTCTCAGCTCTGTCTTACATCCTAAAAAGTGTCTTTTTTCTGATTACTTTCATGTGTGCACATCAGTTTTTCTAAACTTTTTTACTTTATCTCGCTTGTTGTTCATTTGTTCTGATTTAAGTATCATTTAAACGTCAATAAATAGTTGTTAAGTGTCAGTATACAGATGCAAAATGTCAATAAAGGGACGTAAAACATCAATAAAGGAATGCAGAATGTCAATAAAGACACGCAATATGTGAATAAATATATGTAAAGTGCAGTAAAGAGATGCAAAATATCAATAAATAGATGGGAAATGACAGCAAACAAGGTCACTACAAAGACTTCTAATAAAGTAGATATTTAATGACTATAGAAACGTGCCTCGCTGCATCATGAAACAATGAAGCTCATATTAGTCACTGATTTAAGCTTTAATACCGAGGTGACTTCAGAGAAAGCAGGAAAGGCTCCTCCGCTTCAGCTCAAATCTCACATACACTGATGCTGAAAAAAAAAAAAAAAAAAAGCATTGCTCGTGTTAAAACTCTCTTTTGTTCAAGTCACAGAAAGACTCGGATTTGATGTGTTAAAAAAAAACTTTTAATACAGTTCTGTCAGCCCACCTGAGCAGAGCTCTGTAATAATAGCTCCACCGGAGCAGGCGCACTCACTCACTCAGAGAGCGGGAATGAATTCATATGCTTTTACCGGTACTGAAATAGATTTTAAAATATGTAAAAAAAAAATGTAGGTTTTTTTTTTTTTTTTGCAGCTGTTGCAGAGAAAAAGTGCCTGTGCAGCATGGCACAGTGAGCCGAGCGGCCGGGATGTAATTGCAGCTCTGCACCGAGGAGCTGTTCAGTCAGCAGCACGCTCCTAACAACCCCCCCCCCCCCCCTCCCCCCGATTGATACTGCCAATGGATCGGTCTGGTTAGTCACTGGAAACCACAATAAATTCCAGACCCCGCTTTATCGTCAAGCTTAGTAGCCCAGGAAATAAAATTAGCTATGTCCAATTTTAGGAAAAGGCCCGCGTAACGCCATAAATAACGATTTACTGGAGGTGATAAACGAGAAATGGAATTGAAAAAAGAAATACAACTTAACTGGTTTTATAATTTTTATAAATATGCTTTTTTTTTTTTTCTTCCCCCCCTCTGTATTTATTGAGCAACGTCTACGTATACAATCTACTGTTGTGGGATCGTAATGAAACTGTTATTGGTTGCCCATTATTCAGGCGATTTGCTTTTGTTGTCGACACATAAAGCTGGCATGTAAGCAGTCTTGACTCTGTAGCACATGCCAAAGGGCCCATCGTGGGGAGATGAGTAACGGCCAGGGCCTTTGCGTTTGCACTGTTTCTCCAGCTTTATATATATATATATATATATATATATATTTAAACAGGCCCAGCGGTTTGTTGAGGGCGAGGATGGCTGTAGCTGTGGCTACGGCGAGGCAGAAACAGCTACTATTCTTAATGTCAAATAAACATGTAACGGTACTTTATCATTTCTGACTGCTCCTTATTGCTAAATCTCGAGCAGGCCAGCAGCGCTCCACCCACGGTTGGAGCTGAGGGGAGGTTGAATGGGGGGGGAGGAATGGGGGCTGAGGCAGAATAAATGACACGTCCTACATCTCCCGGTTTCGGTATGTTTTCATAAAGCCTTCTGCGAGTATCCCAAAAACTCATGAGCGCGTCCAAACGTCTGTCTCTCGGTATCCTCTCACTCGCCGCCATGTGTTTGCGATTACGACGCCTGCTGCATTCCTCGGCCCTCTGCAGCGTCGCGTCGCCACTGCCGACGATGGTTGCGGTATCCCGTGAAGCCGCGGGCGCCCGGGCGCGGATGACGAATCATTCCCACGATGCCCGCCCCCCTGTCCGTCCGCGACGCCTATTTTGTCCGCCAGAGGAAGCTCCATTGTTAACAGATGGCAATGTAATAAAGGTGACCTACTGACCCCGAAGTCGTTGCCACGCAGCCGCCTCTCGGTGCCGGATGATATGTTAAGTGTGTCCCGGACAGCTTGTCAACAAACACATAGTAGAAGCCAATAAACGGGACGTTGCGGTTGTTTTAACCCCAGAAGGGCAAAGCACATTAATCACCGGAGAGGCAGCGATGATGATGAGGTGTTTGGTGGTCGGCTGCGTGGGGCTGGTAATGGAGCCGCAGCGCATCGAGGTGTCCTGACGTCGGTTTCATCTCCGATGCTACGACCAGTGGAGCAAGCAGCTCAGGGAAACTACGTGATGCCGTTCAAGGACAGTCCAGACGCTCATGACATCGTATTGAGTTTCAGCGTCGAACAAGTTGGACTCTTATAGCAAAACCTCACGCCATCTGCCGAACCACAGCCGACGATTCTAAGCTTCCGGCTCATTGGTTTTCCAGTGACTCGGTTGACTTTTATGAACTGCAACACAAAAACGTTTGGGATTATTGCTTCAAGTCGGATGCGTTTATAACATCCATCATCCTAAATGAGCCGGGCTGAATGCTGATGCTGCTTCTCCGATACTGCTTTGATTTGGAAGTTCATACATCGATCACCCTTCTGTCCATCCACTCATTCATCCATCAATCTGCTTCCAACCCTCCATCGTCGTTCAATCATCCATCCACACTTTCTATCTGCTTCATCCTCTTGAGGGTTAGGATAGGTAAGTCCCGGGATTACTGGAGCAAATCCCGGCTCACGACGGCAGAGTAAACGTCGGACAGGAAAACAGGCTCCAATCTCCATCATCCAACTGTGATCCGATTTGAGACCCACGAAAAATGGAGGGGCCAAATTGTCACAATGATGAATGACGACTGGAGCTAACAGTTTAACGTCACGAGCCAGCTGAACTTCTCCATGTTAATGTTAATATTTCAATCCATCCTTCTTTACGGAGTACAAAGAACTGATGAACTAAGCAGCTGAGACGTTACTATCAGCATCTCGTATGGCACTCAAAGCCAAGAAGATGTCTGATGTGCAATGGGAGATTGAGTTTAAATCAAAATGAGGCCGCCTCAGATGAATTTACCTTTTTTAATGAACGCTTGTAATTAGAGATGAGGGTGCACAGACTACTCATAACGTACATACTGTCTAATACATACTGCAGACGCAGTAGTATCTACAAAGAGCTAAAGTTCCTTTAAGAAAGTGGAATCGATGCATCAAGCTCATCCACACTCTCTCCATCACATAGTCTCACATGACCACCGACCGCCGTTGACCAGTGGAGACTCATAGATAATAAAATAAAAAGAAATAAAATGAAATTTAAAAAAATGTGGGAGGTCAAAATCTCATTTATTGGGCCAATATAGAAAAAGGGAGCAATGAAATTATTGTTTTAAATACGTCTATATGGTTTCTTTATCTGTGTTTTCTTTTTTCGTGGTGACTGCATGCTTATAAATAAATATTGGATATATGTGCGTCGAACTAAAACAACTGCATGAATGTAATTTCAGATGAGACAAAAAGGGTTTTCAGGGTTTAAAGCGATTTAAAAAGCTTGATAATAAATGTGCATTACATTTCTCACATATTCAGATCAACCAAGGTCCATCTGGTTCATTGAAACTTCTGGCTTTGCTGCTCGTTTAATAATAAAGTATGTCACATTATCAAGGCCTGATTCATATGGAAGCGAATATGGGTCAAAAATCTATTTGAAATGTATTAACAGAAATGCCTTTTCATTTTCAGATTTTTTTAAATTAAAATTTGTTACACATCATCCAAACTGCATTTTCACATTTTATGACAGAACTAAAAAAAACAACACACAAAGAAATCTTCTCAATGGTGAATCGGTTGTGCGGTCACACTCAGAGTGACCTGTTGGTATTTTACTGTCAGTGATGATAATTAAAAAAACTAAAAAAAACTTTCGAGACAGTGGGGGGGGGGGGGGGGGGGGGGGGTTGTCTAATTCTTATTGCTTTGTTGTTGAGAAACTGTCGCCTTGCCAATGATTAGCTTCAGCCGGTGTTTGCGGCGTCAGCGGCTTCGAAAGAAATTGAGTCCTAATTGTTTGTGAACTTATAATCATGTTTTGGGGAAACAGCTGAGGCTGATGAGATTGCAAATCAACCTACCAGATGAGCTGACGTGATGAAAGGGCCGCATGCAGATTTAAGGGCCAACAAAGTTGCTGCGATTCCCTTGAAGGGAGACTCCAATGTGCATCACATTTTATCCACTCGTTGCTGAGATACTGCTGGAAAAACAGTCTCCTGGCATGTTACTTACAATATGTAGGCTGTGCTAATGTCATTTCTACATTTTTATCATTTTATTCTAATTACAACATTATTCATGTTTTTCTTCCTCGTTTATATTTCTGCCATTTTGATTTTATCGAACATGTACAGTGCATGAAATTAAAAGTCGCAAGTCATCCATCCATCCATCCATTCATCCATCCATCCATCCATCCATCCATCCATCCACCAAATGCAGCCACATGAAGAACAATTTCTTCAATAAAATTCTTATTTTTCTTTAACAGGCAATACAAGATTCTCTATAGACAACATATCACTCCTGTTACCTGATATAAAATAGAACAACCACGTTCTCCTTTATGCCTTCAAGGGCTCGTATTATGCAAAATTGACTTTCTAAAGGTTTTCCAGCAGTAATAATCGTCCCCATACCTGGAGTGATGCCCCAGAAGTGAAGAAACTATGTCCTCTCTCTCCTTGGCTTGTTTCAGTTTTTAAAACGTGTGTTGCTCCAACAAGCCAATCAGGAGGAAGTACTTCTTCCTCTTCCCAAGATGGGCATGTGTGGGCGGAGCCAGTCCAGCGTACACAGACACAGCAGATTGTGAATGCAGCTCATGTGATCCAAATCGAGGAAAAGCTGGATTTTGAGGCATAAAGCGTTGAATATAACATTTTTTGGACCAGTAAGACTGATGTGAAAGTGGTGAAAAGCTGGATAACATGAGCACTAAATGTCAATCTGAGAGAGGGATGTATTTCCGCTGCTTATGGGAGTCCAAACTACTCTCCAGATTTCTAAAGTTTATGTCCGAGGTGATTATTCGGATACGTAGAAAAAAACAAACCTAAATGGACCAAGTGTCTTTCTCCTGGGCTTGTCGTTCAGGGAATCAAATCTCCCTGCATCACAATAGAGACGCCATGAGAAACTTCTCTTAATTGCTCATAAATGCAACTTTGACAAATGATCCAAACTAAGTGCTCCAGAGACATTTTCAACGTCCTCCCCCACGAAAGGCTACAGGCTGTTTTAAATGGAAAAGATGAGTTGTTTATGAATGCGTGATCATCTTTCCTTGATTATCTACCAGGGGATTTGAAAACCCTACTTTAAAGAGGGAGGACTCTATCTGAGTGGAAGAAACCTTTCATAACCCCAATCATGGGATGGAGACGACACGATTACCGATGACCAGTTGCTCCAAACCGCTGTGCATAGAACTGACCGGAAACCATGTTTTATATGATCTCATTTGTTTAGTCAGTACATCTATCTGTATATTTAATCTTGTGTTGACTTGTGTTGACCTACATATTTTAATATCTTTTATTAAATTTGTTTCTGTATTATTAGTAGTAGTATTATTATTATTATAATACAATCTGACTCAACTATTGTTGGCGTATTATTTATTTAACCTTATCATCTGTTTGATGGGTTGGATGGCTGTCTACGATGGGGACATTTTTATTCTTCTGGTTAATGAATTAAAACAAAAACCCAATTTAAAAAAAAAGTCAAATTTTTGAATTCCTTGTGGTAACTTTTCTTACACCTACAATGGCCAGCACACGGACAACAGGTCGCATTTTCAGTGGCTCCGAGCACCGTGGTGGTGTAAACGGACCCTAAAACGGTGCCTAAACCTCGCCCTCGTTGGGTCAGAAGAGTCTGGGTTAAGCAGGCTCTACGTGTTTTGTGGAGCAGATTTTCTGCCGCCCATGCAGTGGTTGAGATATTTTAGTCTGGATCAAGTGACTGACAGTGACGGCCGGCGTGGTTCCCGCTGGCGAGCAGCTAAAAACCAGACGTGGCAGCGTTCACAGGAAGGAGTCGGCGCTCCGTTCACCGAGTCTTTGAGAATCCTTGGGAGTGTTATTGACCCCTCCGCATCGCTGAGCTCCCCGCGTGTCGACACGGCCGCCGCATATTTTCTCACTGTAGAATTTAATATCCGATTATTTATATTGAATCCCGGAATAGGTTACCTAGTTCATTCAATTCTGGTACTACAACCGTGGTGACATTTAAGAGGGGGGTTGGGGGGGGCAATTATTTTCCGATCTGCTGTTGCCGACTGCGCCTGCGATGCAAATAAGCCGATCGAATCTGCAGCACTCGTCAATTTTTCATTTTTTTCATATTTAAGTCGAGGCAAAGTGATGAACCGGGGAGGAAGAGGGCCCAAGTGTCACATCTTCCCCCCTCACCATCACCATCACCATCACCTCCTCCTTCTCCTCCTCCTCCTCCCCCCCATGCAGATAATATTGGGATTTTACCCAGAGCGCCACCTCCCAGGGTCGCACGTCGACTGGGAGGCGTTTGGCATTCCAGGCGAGGCCGGACCGCCTCGCCAGGCAGAGCGGGTGTGCCGCAAGGTCGGCGCACGTGGGGGCGATCGGTTTCACGGTGAATACCAAATGCAGGGGGTGGGGGTTGGGGGGGGGGGGGGGGGGGGGGGGGGGGCACATCCGAGCCCTGAGAGATGAGACAGGACATTAAAGCTCCAGTCCCCAGAGGAAGGAGCAGGGAAGGCGAGGAGCGACGGAGGAGCGAAGAAGGAAGAAGAAGAAAAAAAAAAAAAACAGGTGGCAGCACTTCAAAGCAGGAGAGTTTTATGAATTATGGGAGATAATGTGACTGCTGACTTCTGCAGGGGGTCCCGGTGGTGCCGGGTATCATTCTTTATGGACAGTATAACACACTTTTTCCCCCCCGTCTCTCCTTTTTGCACAGCGATAAATAATCCACATTTCCATGCTGTCTGAGGAGCAACAAAAAAAAAAAAAAAAAGCTCCTGTCTCCTTCCTGGAATTATTCCTGCAATGATCTCAGCTCAGGTGCCATCGGCTTTTTTTTTTTTTTTTTTTTTCAGATAATGAAATCATTTCCTCTTTCTGAATTAAGTGACCAGCGGCCAAAGCAAATTAAGTGACTCATCTCTCAATAAAGAAATATAATGCAGTCCTTCCCCTCATAATTCAATTGCAGTATTCTGCAGTTAGGTTACTGTGAGGGGTAATCATTTTCTCCTGCATGCTTTGTTATCATTATTATTAGTAGCGTTAATATCTTTTAGAGAGAGGTATTTCAGTGGTTTGAATGGGCAGATACCTTCAGTAAATTCAGTTATTTCAGCTGAAAGCTTTTTTTTCGCTACGTGTCACAGTACCGCCTGGAAATCGTTGATCTTTGATGTATTTCTGAATTAAACTGCAAAATAACAATACAATAAGCAAAATATGTTCCACTAATGCTGGATATTGGACTTGCATCAAGGTTGAAAAATCCGGTTTATTCACGCTTTAATATCGCTTAAATGTGAAGATTGAAAGACGGCTGTTGAATGATTTTACAGTTTTGTTATTTATAACAGGTTTAAACCATTTTCTGACAGAGAGGGGAGTCTCTACTCTCTTATATGAGATGATGAATTTCTTTTATATTATCTCTTAATTATCTGAAAGTCTGTGTGTAATACAGTGGTTACCAAAGTGTGGGGCGTTCAGTGAACTTCAATAAAAATGCGATCTGCTGTTTGTCTTCACTGTGTAGAAATGTTTATTAAAACTAATGTGGTTTTGTTTTTTCTCTTATCTACTTGTGATTTAAATACTTTTTTTTTTTGTTTCCACATAAAGGCGTTTTTAAAGCCCTGCATGTTGAATTTAGAAATACAGAGTAAAAGAATACAAGTCATGAAACACCTTTTAATAATTTCACTGTTAATCTTTTTTTTTTTTATCTGTTCAATAATAAATTCCACGTTCTATTGGTTAAAAGACGTCCAGCAAAGTTTGAGAGTAAAAACTAATGTACTTCGGCCTGCAAATGGTGGTATTTCTAAGAGAGGATGTATCTAAAAAAAAAACAAAAAAACATTGAGTGAACCACTGGTCTAATTCATACAGATAAAAACCATCTAAAAGTCATATTTAATATGAGACAGCAAATAGACCACAAGAACTATTCACTACGGCTGTGTTGCACATGCGCAGTAGCAGCGTTTTAGAAAACTTGTGTTTTGTCCCGTTTCCACGGAGACCGAATCGGACCGTTTTCCAAAAGTTCCACCTTGTGAGCCGTTTTTCAAAAGCTGCATTTTCAGTGGCTCCCAGTACCGTTGTCATGTAAACAGACACCGGAAACAGAGCGAACATGTTGTGTTTTCACTTAAAAACGTCGTGTAAACAGACCATAATGGCCACTGTATCGGCATTCTGGGGCTACGGTTCAGCTGATAAAGTAGGTCTTCTTCTAATCACAAAGTCGCGGGTTCAATCCCCCAATTGTCCAGACGATGCAGTGTCCTTGAGCAAGGCATTGAACCCCAAACTGCCCCCGATGGATTTACTGAGTGCCATGGATGGTATCCTTCTCCATCGGTGAGTGGATGAATCAATGTGAAGTGAACTGAGGGCTAAAAATCAGTGGGAAGGTGTTGAATAAGTCAAATCCATTTCCAGGACTGATTTCTTCTGGTGTGATCCCGCCCACCCAAACATCTCTCACTGCTCCCAAACAAAGTCCAGAGTTCATCTGTTTCCCATATTTGCTCTGCTAAGTGATGTCGGTGCACATGGAATATCATAAAACTGGTGATTCCACTCTCTAATCAGCACTCGCCACGTAAACACCAACACCCACCGATGGACTCCTCCACGAAATCCAAGATTAATTATACTTTAATACAAGTGTCTTACAAACTGGGGATGGCTGCACAAACACGTCAGTTGAAAACCAATATGGGAAATAGATGAAGTGTGATGACACAGAGACAGAGACACAAGGAAAGTACCAATGATATTTTACCCCAAAAAGCTGTTTCACCGACACTCACATGAAATCACAGTCGTTAAATAAGGATTGACGATCGGAAAACGGAACAGCCCCACGACCCTGAACCAGACGGAGAAACGAAGAAGGATGGAGGAATGGAACTGCTGCCACGTGTCACTCAAAGCATGAAATACCTCGAAACAGTACATCATGTCCGATCCGATGACAACATTGAAACGCATCCACCGACTGAATAGGTTTCGCAGCATCGGGGCCAATCAAGTTCCTGGACGTCTCGTGCATCTGTGAGCGACTGAGAAGTGAGAAGGCAAGTTCGATGTGTATTCACAGTATTTCTTATTGGCGCAATAGTTTGAAAAGAAAATACGCTTTTAAGCATCGCTTATTTTTTAATAGGAACATTTCAGCAACAAAAATAAATCAGTAACTCTTTATGTGGAGAAATTTTACTGGTGATGTATTTTATTTTGTAAACATTCCCACAAAAAAAACCCCACATGTGCGTTACCCTGATTTAGATGTGCAAAATAATCCTGTATGTTGTGTCTGGAAAGTGTTTTTAAAAAAAAACAAAACTGAAATGTTCCAACATAAGCAGGTCACGATTGCCCACAGCGTCATACTGAACAGTTTTCAACTAAAAACAACCATTAGAAAAAAAAAATTAAACAGTTCGACTTGTTGTCACATCCATCGACAAAAGAGCTGAAGATCTCCCGCAGCCATTATGCACGAAGTTTTATGATGGTTCCCAACTTTTCATTTTCCCCATTATCAAGTTTCAAGGTGCCGGGCCCACAATATCGGGTCGCGAGGCACAAATAACAGCTGTGTGACATCGGAGGAGCCGAGGATGCCTCCTCTGACACTCCTCCGTGTTTTATAGCCCGCAGCCTGAGTGTTTTCGTTCTGTATAAACAGCGAGAATGGATCACTTCGACTCTAAAGGGAGACTCATAAAGGAAACTGAGGAAGATTAGCTGAGGTATTAAGGTGCAGGGGACATTTTGTTTCTATCAATCAGGGCTGGATGGAGAAACTAAAAACTTACTGTTTACCTGAGAGTCTGTTACAAAACTGAAAATGCACTCAATTACAAGTAAAAGCTTTGTTATTGAATATTTCAGCAGAAAACATCTCAAAGCAGCTTATTCGACTTCATTTAATTCCATCTATCTATCTATCTATCTATCTATCTATCTATCTATCTATCTATCTATCTATCTATCTATCTATCTATCTATCTATCTATCTATCTATCTATCTATCTATCTATCTATCTATCTATCTATCTAATAATACATAATATTTATATCGCATTATTTTACACCGAAAGATGCCTTACACAACAAAAAATTTAAAATAATAATAACAATGAAATAAAATAAAATTTAATAAAATAAAATTAACAAAAGATTAATTTGATAGATTTACATATTTTTTTAATAAAAAATAAATATATATATTTTTTATTAATTATATATATATATATATATATATATATATATATATATATATATATATATATATACGACAGGTAAAACTGCCAGTTAACCAGGAGTCGGATGCTGGTTTCATCACTGGGATGATATTATGCATCCCAGTAACCCAGTTATTGAAGAAAGCATAACTGCACTTCATCATATGTTGTGTATATGTATGCATATTCCTGAGATGGGCTATAAAGAGAGCATTTATGAGCAAATGTTCCAGGTTTGTTTATTGCTTCAATTGGAAAGCTTGTTTATGTTTTCTCACAAACAGACATCAATACTATTATTTTCAAACCGGCTCAAAGCTTTAACAATAAACAACATTGCTCAGGCTTATGTGGAACGGTTTTTGTGTATTAAAAGTCTCGGCTCATGTCTGATTCCTGACTCTCAGGTTGCACATAATAATAGTCTTTAAATATTTATGGAGGTTAGCAAGCCATTTGTTGCAATTAGGCTGAAGAGAAGACAGAAATAGTTTTATTCCATCTCGGGCAGACTAATTTGTTTTCCACCTTTGCTCATCATTGGCTGATGCCTGGGAATGAATGAGGATATTGGATGATTAATGGCATCAATAAGAGATCTTATACAGTCTGCGGTTCACGTCGTTTCCCTATGAATGCACACAGTATATATGTGCGTACCTGTGTGTGCACTATTTGCTCGTTAATGACCGCGAGCCGCGTGCCTCCGACGTGAAGTCGGGTCTGATCTCCGACTGAAGGCTCGGCTCTTGTTCTCCGCCGCAATGCAACTGTCATAATACAAGACGTCTGAGTACATAACAGCTGCAAGTACACGGCTTGTGATTTTACAGCGAAATCTCATGGTTGTTTTTTTTGCCTCTGGGTTTTCTGGCATTAAAGAATGAGACTGAGGTGAGGTTGCGTTGTTTATCTGAGTGCACGAAAAGCTACAACATCGGACATGCACTGATCAGCCAGAACATTATGACCACCTGACCCATGAACGCATGCGCGTCATTGTTCTTGCGATGTTAAAACGAACGTCACCTCGGAGTGAGGACGTGACACTTTTGTTGGGTTTTAGGTGTCCAACAGTGCTGGGTGCCACTGACAATGCAACTTTTGGAAAACGGCTCCAAGGTGGAACTTTTAAAAAACATTTGGGCTTTGTCTCCGTGTCAACAGTGTAAACGCTGCTACTGCGCATGCAGCCACCATGATGGTAGTAAATAGTTATTCTGCACATGCACGAGTACATGGACAGTTACAGTAAAAGGCGGACTTTGGACAACTTCATTATTTGCCTTTACAAACGTCTATGTACTTGCCATTTTCCTGCCACCAGGACCAAGACAAGCTTCCATATAATTCTTACTATGGGTACAAAGAATATCTGGACCATTTTTCATTATTATCCAGTGAATAATTGTCACTTCAACTTTTATTTCTGTTACCGTGGAGTGTTACAGCAAAAACAACAGTTAAAAATCCAAGAGGGAGGGATAATGAGCTGAAACAAAATCAGTAGCAGCGACTAAATAGAATGGTTAAATAAACTCAAATAGGTAGACTCCAACAACCTATCAGCCAGAAAATTCAAGATCGGTAAAAGAGCTAAAAGTGCTGTGGGTTGGAATTGATAAGATTTTATCAATATCAATGCCATTTTCAGTTCTGCTTTTCAATCCAATACCTTATAAATTCTCCTAATGATTCCTGAGTATTTGTTTGAGGGGAAAAAAAGTAGTTTTACAGTCTTCTGCACCAAAAGGAACAAATACATTTTTTTAAACATGAAACTTGAATTATAATTGTTCCCTTAAAAACGAAAAGTCATAAGTGTATTTGCCTTCATTGGATGCCCCCTGGAATTTACACTTTTTCGAATTTTGCGCTGTTGACAAGTTAACCCTCTCTGGGAGGTTGGAGACTGGAGAGGAATGAGGAAGTGACGTAGCAGGAGGACCTCCTTCTCTCGGTCTGCAGGGAATGTTGTTTTCATATTGTGTTGGTGCTTTTTTTGAGGGGATATTCAACACAGAATGATCTAATATATAGATATACAGTAGTAGACCTCTAATAGATTGTGTACGTCTACACAATAGACATACTCTAGTAGATCGTTTAACTGAAAACTAGAGGCTCACACATCTAGTGAAGGATCTACTTGCATATGTCTATACTGTCGGCTCGTTGGAGCGGACGCTCACGACACGGGACAGATCGACGGCAGAGTTAATTTATTAAAAGTCCCCCATTAGTTCTCAGACAGGACATTTCTTCACCAAATGGACCGTCTTCAGCAGCCACGCAGGGTGGTGCTCAGGGAGCCATGGTGCAGGTTGTTTTGACTATCGGAGTAGAACCAGCACACGGAGAGAGAGAGAGAACATGAAAACTCCACACAGAAAGGCTCCTGCCGGGATTTTGCACCGAGAACTGGACCTTGTGGCTGTGAGGCGAGAGGCTGTGGACTCTGTGGATTCAGGACGTGGTGAGTGGAACATGTATTAACGTATCGTATTATTTAGTCGTTTCTCGTCTCCCACTTTAGACCTTCTTCCTCCATGTTTTCTCCTGGTTGAAGGAGGTCTGCGTCGCAGAGTTTCTGACGTCATGCAACGCGACTTGACGTCGTGCTGTTAAATGAATCATTAAGAAGAATCGAACACATTTCAGATGTACGATTCTAATGGAATTGATCGATTTCGCTTCCCATCCCTGACTGTATCGGTAAAGATTTTTGGATTTTGGAGTTTTCAGTTGATTCTGACTGATCGAGGGTTTCAGCAACACTGTGTGTCTTTGTAGGAATCCATTCCAGTGCCATCTTGTCTGTGGCGAGTTAAGCGGCCCATCTCTGTTTTTGTTTGGCATTAATTCGATTCCATTCATTGTTCCCGCCACCCTTACATGTCTCCCTGTCCCTTCTGCTGAAAAGCCCCTCCGCAGCGTGACACTGCCACCATCATGCCTCACAGCAGGGCTGCTATTAGTCGGGTAATAATCTGTGCCCAGTTTTCGCCTGACGGAGAGCTTTGTTTTTAACCGCCAAGAGTTCCGTTTCCATTTTCCCTCTCCTCAAGAGTCTCTCAGAAGCCGATTTCCTCAACCAAGGCGGCTGCTTTACCTCCATAATGTTTCCTCACAGGGTTTTCACTCCCTGAGAGCACTGATTTCAAAGCGCTCACTGCGGTTCCTCTCGCTTCATCTCCCGTGGAACTATCAGACTCTACGTCTCAGCTCTATATTCTCTTGCTTTACCTCCTTGACTGGGGTCTTCCTTGGCCCGCTGCTCTGGTTGGATGACCAGGAAAGAGCGGCTGTCGTCATTTCACACTTAACCTTGATAATGATAATAATTGTCCTCAGCTCCGTGTTAGAATCCTAAACAACCTGTTTTCAGATAAATGTTCGTTCATCACATGGTCTCAAGGAACTATTTTACTTTTATGTAACTCATGCAGCATATAAAACACAACATATCCAATGACAAATAATCAAAAATAAGTAAATTTGATTTTTCTGGCAGCATACTTAAAAAAAATTGTAGCACAACGAAAAAGTAGTACTGTGTTTAATCGCTGTTTTTATCCTCCGGGGGTTTCACAGTCTTCTCATCTCGTCACCTCTGATACGTCTTTCTAAGGTTTTTCCTCCACGTCTTCTCATGTATCTGGTCTTTTCTGTTGTATGATGTGGGCTGACCTCTCATCACGAGTGTGTAAACTCCAATCCATTCGTCCAGTTGAGACTTTTCAATGAAAGAAAACGTTCAAGTCACCTCGAGAAGAAACATTCCGCGAAGAATCGGACTGTCGAGCTGCTAAAAACCGACATTAGACAAGAATGGAACAGATTCTCTACCAATCGGTCTCCTCACTTCGCAGATATGCGTCGGCTGCTGTTGCAAGATTCCTATCCTGTCATTACGTTGACGACAAACAACAATGCATACGAATTCAGCACTTCCGAGGCAAAAGGAAATACAAACACACTGAGGTGAATAATGCAATGGAATAAATAACTAAGCTCTACATAGAAAAATGATGAAATTTGTCGGAACGATATAAGCTTTGAAGCAGAGAAGAGGAAATGACTCCAGAATAGTAAACATGGCCATGTTCACATTTTTATGAGACTTGCTTGTTGCTTCCCTCTATTTTAATATAGGAGTAGATTTCAAGACATGCTGCATTTACTGTGTCGCGGTTCGGACTTGTGCCTATTCTAGGTGTGTTTGGGAGTGTGTGTGGTTAGCTCTGTGCTCATTCTCGACCTTCTCAGTCGGAATGTTGCTGGTTCGATTGCCTGCTACAAGTAGACAAAACACTGCCATGTCTTAGTTTTAACATCTGCTATGATGTGAATGATACACAAGGACTCAATTATTAAATTTGCCAGTGCACTGCATTCTATTTATATTTACATTTTGCACATTGTCCCCTCCCTATTGGCTGTCGTGATATTTACCGCTGTGGTTTGCTGCACAGCTTTGTCCATTATTACCCATGAAATCCCAATGTTTTAATTTCCTGCGCAAAGGCCGAAAACGTAAACAAAGAAAACACGATGGTGCTTTTCCTGGCATCTTTCCGGACCGTCGCACCTCGGAGCTCACTGCTCATTCAAACCTATTGTGACTTTGACCCGGCGCTGCTGTTGAAGGGGCAGGAGTAGCTACCGAGGGGTTGTGTTGGCACTGTAACGACAGAAGAACTTTGACATTTTAAGTAACGCAGCATCTTCCACGTGATGGAGCTTGTTTACATACTACAATGTATGTAATACTATAATTGAAATGGCATCAACCTGTACAAGCGTCTGTTGTCGCCGGACATCTTCGCTGTCTGGAGAGCGGCTGTAGTTTATGCGCGTCCAGCCGAGGCTGCTCGTTTTTGTTCACACTCGTATCTTTTTCCTAATTTTCTTCTTCTCCGTCTCGGGGAACTTCAAACACGCACTTCCTACCTCCCCTCCGGAGAGATGAGAATTCAAATTAATTACCAAACGCAGAGGACCGTGAGCCGTGAAGGCCGAGACCACCAGAAGACATGTGAGTGTGGTGCCTGGCCTCCGTGTGTGTGTATGTGTGTGTGTGTGTGCATGTGTTAAGCTTAGTGAATGCAGTCAAAGCGGTCTTTGATTACTCGAGTATACTTTTCAATTGTGTAAGAAAATCTGTGTGTGTGTGTGTGTGTGTGTGTGTGTGTGTGTGTGTGTGTGTGTGTGTGTGTGTGTGTGTGTGTGTGTGTGTGTGTGTGTGTGTGTGTGTGTGTGTGTGTGTGTGTGTGTGTGTGTGTGTGTGTGAGCAGTTGGCGGCCTGCGCCAGGTGTGATTTCATTCTCCCAGCAGTCACCGGTCTGTGATATCGCTTTAGACACACATTTTACCACCCACTGGCAAGCAATGGTGCACTCCTCTCTCCCAGACGTGGGTTAGTGTTCGTGTACACTATATATCATCTGTTGTGTGTGTGTGTGTGTGTGTGTGGTATTGTCACCTTGTAAGTGTGTGCAGCCAGGTTTCCTCCACCGTTCAATCTGCCCTTGGGGTGGTTATACTGTATGTGACGCGCGAACAAAGATGCATGTTTGTGTTGACTGCATCGGAGGCCGTTTACAAGCCTGAAAGTGTTTGTGCACGTGTGTGTCTGTGTATGTGTGAGTGAGTGTGTGTGTCCATTAGTGCAGGGGGAACCAGAGGGAGGCCCCTGGGGTTTTTACGAGGTCGGCTTCCTTGCAGAGTGCCACGGTTCGAGGGAGATAATAATAGCCAGGTCAAGATTCAATTATTTGCCTGGGGATTAACCTTATGGGGTCTTTCAGGAAGGTCACTTGGTGGTAAAGGGGGGGCTTTGGGGCTCCTGAAACAGAAGCCACTTACAAAAGCGCTTGTATTATTGTTAAGTCTCGTGATCGTAAAGATCCAGGAGCCCAGGCAGACAGCCGGAGCGGCGGGTCAATCTGATTGGTGGCCGTTTCACATTCGGCTTTGTTGCTCACTGCAGAGCTGCACATAAAAAAAAAAATTAAAGACCACATTAAAAACAAAGTTGTTTTTTTATGCATTCAAGCTTCAAGGACAATAAGGTATTATCTCTGCCTTGTCGGGGAGGGACACCGGGGCTTTGAGCTGTTTACATTCATGGCACCTTCAAATAGTAGCTATCAGCAGAAGACAAATTTAACCTCAATGACATTACAATAATATTAGATTTATAGGTATACTGAGAAGTATTTACTTAAAGAAGATTTTGGACTTGTCTGTGAGCAGAAGTGTAACAGACATAATCCCGCTGATTTACTTGAGGGATAAAACTGACACCAATTCGATATTGCACGCACACAACATGATATAACAAACTAATAAGAATAATTGAGGATTATATTTAACAGATGCAGAAAATAAACACTCTTGACTTTGCACCGTCAGCAATGTATAATAATTAATGCGTGTCCTAGAATAGTGTCAGAAGCTCATGCTTACAAATTTAGGAATTACAAAGTCAAAAAATGTTATTTGTGATTACTTCTGTTTTAGTGCGTTTGTAAAAGTGGCACAAATCGGCTCAGCTTTTAACACATCATGTTTTTGTGGTGAAAGGGATTTTCCACAGTTTGCGCCGCTGATTGGCTGATTTTGTAATAAGACACTTTTCTTTTGTCGTACCTCTCTTTAGGTCTTGAAATTTCTCAGTTTTTTTTCTCAACTTTTCTGGAACGATGCTACTGCGCACCATGACTGTAGTAAATAGTTTTTCTGCACGAGTAGATGGACCTTAACACGGAGCGTCGTGACTCTCAGTCCATTTTCTCCTGGGACTTGGTAGTTTTAGAGTTGAGAGTCGCCGTAATAACAATCCAACTTGGTCATCTGTCCATACGAATGTCCGTGTTCTCGCCATTGTTAATGTTTGTAGCAAATTGTTCTCTGTGTGCATGTGTGTGTAGTTTCATTATAAAAACAAACAGCAGCACCCACTGGTGGCCTGGCACGCTAACTACATTATTTTCAGTGTTTCTGAAATTATGATAAACTTTTCTAAACCGAAACATAAAAACAATGTGCTTTCGCTTGAAATGTTGAAGTCACTTGAACAAATGCAGATTTGTTTGTTGGAAAGTTCCATTATGTTTGATAACAACTTCCACCAACACATCAGACTCAATGATATCACATTTTTGTGCTTCGCTCTCTATCCAACCACTCGATGTTGAACTCGAACAAAGAAACACGGAGACGAAATTGCTCACAAAGTCTTTGTTTGGGCAACATCACCCACAAAACGCAAGAGAACTGTTTCAGTCAGTATAATTTTTAGTACGGGGTCTCAGTATTTCAGGCCCAATCTTACGTGAAGATAAATAAACGTAGTCTGTTTTGCAATGGCCACAGTGAGACACAGGAATGTTTGATATCATTAAGGATACTCTTCTTGGCTTTTGATAGTTCTTGCTGTTTGCAATTGCAGAATTATGACATATGTGTGTGTGTGTGTGTTTGTTTGTTGTCCGAGCGGGTTTCTAGTTTCATGACCCTTTAAAGGTAAAGTTGGGAGTGAATCAACTCGCATTATCACCATTTCATTCTGTTTTTACAGATGTTACTAGTGTCTTTCACTTGGTGAACTAATATACAAATTATATTAATTTATTAATCCCCTTAATGACCTCCCCCGACATTGACCAATTCCATTTCTAGGACGCGAATGCGCAGTCACATTAGACAAGATGTGTCTTATCTTAGTAGTTTGCCAGCAGTATGTCACTGCAAACTGAATAGAAACAAAGTGAAGCTGCGATGTGACACAGTGTGATACTTCAAACATTTGTCTTTGTCTTCTCTTTCCAAATGTGATGATCTAAGCCTCGGGGTTGGTTATTTCCCACCGACGGTGCTGCATCTCCCCTAACTTCCGGAAATATTACTGCTCCATTCCTGGGTTTAAAATATTGAGCTGTCAACAACAACTTAATTAGTATACCAGGGGAGTGCTTTGAGAATATTGACTTCCAACACTTGAAGCTTTCTGGTCTGATCCAAGAACTTGCTGGGTGAGCTAAAGTGGTCCAGCTTAGTCACACTCCCTCATTTTTGCCACTAAAGTGCCTTTGAGCAAAATAGTTAACACCCACATGCTTCACTGGAGCAGATCAGCGGGCATGAGATCAGACTGTGGTGATACTGGGCTGCTTCCAGGCGTCCGTCCATCCATTCATCCATTTTCTGCTGCTGATCCAGAGTTTGGTCGAAGGTTGTCAAAACATAAGTTGCCCATATTTTCCAGCTCCTGCTGAGGGAGCTTGACGTGTTTGCAGGCCAGATGAGATATATAATCTTTCCAGTATGTTCTGGATCCGAGTTGGACATGTCTGGACTCCCTCCAATGGAAGTCGTCCAGGAGGCATCGCGATCCGATGCCCGAGCCACATCAGCTGAATCTGTCTGACGAAAAGACGTAGCAGCAGTTCCTCTCTGAGCTCCCTCCAGATGTCTGAACGCTCACCTTGTCTGCGAAGGCGCACCCAGAGACCCAGTGGAGGAAACTCCTTTTCAGACGTTTTTGTGTGCACAATCTCCCTCGTTCTGCCATTTGCCAACACTTGTGACCATAAGTGAGGGTTGGAATGCAGATCGGATGGTGAATCGAAAGCTTTGCCTTCCAGCTCTATTCCCTCTTCGCCACATTGGGTTCGGTACAACGCCCACATTACTGCTGACACCGCACCGGCTCACATGTCAATCTATTCATTCACTTCAACGCTTCCAACCAAATCTACTTAAACTCCTTTAAAGCCCTTGCGTCCTCCCAATAATTGTTTTCACACTTATATCCAGGATTGCGAATCCAAAATCCCCTTTCCCCTCCCCTGTGAACTGACAATCTTCTTTTTTTCATGAAAATCACCAACAAGAAGTTGATGTCAAGAGAAAACGAGGCTTTTTTCATTCAAGTCGCCACATTTTCGAACTAATCCAACACACGTAGGCTGAGAAAACAGTCTTGACCTGTCAAGGCATAAAGTCGCTACCACACATCGACAATGTGCAATATCGAAATATCCATGTGTACAATACAATTGACGAAAAAACCTTGAATTCATGTGTGTTGTTTAATGTCTTTTGTACGTATCTTGGTTTTAAAGTACCGAGTTCCAGTTTCTGTCTGTCTGGCTGAAAGGTTGAATGGAGAAAATCTTCTTCATTTCCAGTCACATTCAAGTACTACAACTAGCTTGTTATTATTATCATTATTACTTTAAAAACATTTTGTGTGTCTTTTTTAACCTTTTTTTCAATACGGGAGGTGTACAGGATTCTTTGTGTGGATTTCTGGTAACTTCTTGGATCCCACACAACAAAACTCAAAGGCCTCATTTATGCGACAACATTTCGAGTGAAACCGTTTCATTTTGGAATTTTCATTTAAGAAAAGTTTGATATTTACACGGCAAAGTTTTGAAAAACGATTTCCGTTTCCTCAGAAATGGCAGAAACACTGAAAACGATGTAGGTTACCATGCCAGGTCATGGGTTGGTACTGTTGTTTAGTTTTCGTTATAAAACCACACACACATGCACAAAGAGAACAATGCGCTCTAAACATTAACAATGAGAGTATACGGACAGTCGTATGGACAGACGATGAGGTTGGATTGTTATTCCAGGTGACAACACTTTAAAACCACCGAGTCCCGGGAGAGTATGGACTGGGAGTAATGACAGGCAAACACTCCGTCTGCTGAGCGTGTGCAGAAGAACTATTTACTACAGCTGTGGTGTGCATGTGCTGTAGCAGCGTTTTCAAAAAGTCCCACTTTGAAAGTTGCCTGTCAGTCGCTCTGTGCACCATTGTGGCCTAAACCGACCCCCAAAATGCTGCAAATGTTTTGCATTTTCACTTGAACAAGTCGTATAAATAGGTCCTAGTTTTTCCTTTCATATCCTACAGTCTTATTGAACTGTCTCCCATTTCAGCTGCAGTAATAAAGAAGACTTTACACACCTGATGCCGGATGTCAGGTGGCCTAGAGGTTAGAAAAGTGGTGTCGGAATCGGAGGTTCACAGGTTCATATCACAACTGTGGGTCCCTGAGCAAGACCTCTGAACCCCGCAGCAGCTCCCCAGCCACTGCCTGGGGAGTTAAGGTTAGTGGATGGGTCAAGTACAAAGAAGTCATTTCCCCACTGGGATCAATAAACTTCATCCCAGCCAACAGTTTCTCTTTCATCCGCACACGAAGCACACACATGAACATACGCACTGACTAGTCGTAACTTTTCAAGCAACTGCCTCATGCTGCGCAGTGGCAACAGTCGTTCTGATTGGTGGAAGGGGACAACAGAGGATTTCCTGTCTACAGCAGCAAGTAATTCAATGGGAATTCAGCCACATGCATGTGGTTGTTTAGAGCAAGTTTCATTAACCAAGTGTGACAAGGTTCAGAGTTCAGTTGTCTTTAGCTTCTTGATTCGAAGTTTAAATTTATTCTGAAGCCACAATTGGCTCTCTTTTGTTTTTGTTTTTTTATTGTTTGCAGCAACAACTTCTGTCCTTCTTTTGGTCTTTATTTATCTTGATTGTTCATGTATTTACTCCTTTATGCAAACACTTTAAATTCAGCTGAATTACTGCTGCTTTTCTGTTGTTTCCTTTTGCTCCTGGACAGTTTTTGTTCGAATGGCCATACACCAAGGAAACCACATGAAAACAACAATGTTGTCCTGTAGTTTATGTGTTTGTCTTGATCCTCATGGTCAACAGCTTCCCCAGAGAGTCTATGATATACAGAGCTGGTGTACATACTAAAGACATGAAGCAATACATTGATCAGCAATACAGTTACTACCTACAGCCTAATTTGATGTAAGTCCCTATATTGCTGCCAAAACAATCATTAGATGTCAAAGTTTAAGCTCCACTAAACGTCTGTGGGTATGTTTGGTTGTACTGTTGAGTACTGAGGAATTTCCATCGATTCATTTCTGTTTGTTTTGTGTGTTTGTTAGAAAACAACAAGTCACACAGATATAAACTCATATTCTCACACAGTAATGAAGATGCCTGTCATGCAAGTGTTGTGTTTCACTAAGGTTTATGTTGTGGGAGAAAGTCTTTTTTTGTTTATATATGAAGTGCTCACACCTGACAGAAAGTTATTGTGCAAACAGGAAGTGACGTGTACAAACAGGAAGTGGCTGTATACAAACCGGAAGTGTGCCTGAGCCATGTGTCTGGTGCAAATGTTTGCAAATGTTTGGTGTTAGGATCAGTCTCCAGCTCTTTTTTGTTGTCCTGCTCCCATGCAAAGGCAGTTTCTGAGTACAATGGACATCTTTATGAACTTCTAGATTTAATTTAGTTTGTTTTGTTTTGTTTTCTCTAGATTCACAAAAACAAGTACCAAAACAAATTTCATGCACCTGAAGTTCTTGAGTCATGGAGTTTCTTGGGGGAAAATATTGATCCGCTTGGAAAGATAGCATAAGACACTAAAGGTTCAGTGTCTTGCCCAGGACGTTTTGACACATGGACCGGTCCATCCCCAATCTTGTGAAGTTCGTGCATTAAAGCAATGAACCCCAAATTGCCCCCGATGGTGTGTGAGAACCTCGCATTGCAGGAGTCACCAACTGAAATGAACGTATGTACGTGTGAAGCAAGTTCAGACATCTTAAGTAGTAAAAAAAAAAAAAAAAACTTGCTGGACGGACTGAGTCCTATATAGATCTTTATGGACTAAACTGAGATTTCTAGCTTGCTGCCTGACTAAATTGAAGCATACTGCTTGGCATCCTCTTATTTCCACTGTCAATCTCGCAAGAACTAGGCCACGCTGAGGAGACTAACATTACTGTCACCACACATCACATTATGTTCAATTACTAAGTGAGCTAGTAGGAGCCATACAATCAGATCTACGCCCTCTCGCGCACTCACACTTACACGGAGTATCCATCACAGCGCAGCGTTTCGAGATGAGACAGAAATGGGAACTTCACAAGACAGGAACACTCATCAAATCAGAGGCGGCCAATTGATGTGAGCGAATTAATCATCTGAAACTCGAGATCCAAAATACTTATGTATGAGCTAATGGAAGAACTCCTCCAGCACGAGGAGGGAAATTAATGTGTTGATGAGCAATGTCCCAGATATTTACCGGGCCAAGTTTGGGACTGCGGGCTGCTCCACTGCCTGTATTCTGCCCTTTCTTTTTTCTTTCTACTTCAGTCTTTCCGCCTCTCCTTTGCTTTTCTCGCTCACTCAATGGAGCCTTGGCTGTGAGATGAAAAGAAAACATAATGCCTTTTGATCCGGCAGCTTTATGTTACGGCTCTGTCAAAGAGCATTACCCTGATAAACCTACCCAAAAAAGACGAAATAAATAAATAAATAAGAAATCAGCCACAGGGTATCAAAGACAAATTTCCCAACCTTTTTAATGTGCAGACTATTAATGCACACACAGAATACGGGAAATGCCGAGTGAATAGCAATGCAGTAGAATGAACATGGCATCCCTTCCAAAGGGCTGTATTTTGATTTCCTTTTCCCTTTCAGACGTTCTCCTTTCTTCGGGTTCCATATAGCTGACACTACAAAGTCATGTGAATCCAGCCGACAGCATTTTCAGTTAAGGCTGCGCTGATTGAATAACCAAGCTGCATGCGATGTAGCATTGTTGGGGAGTTTCATGTCTGACACTCTCTGCGAGGGGAGAGTGATATTACCCTTCTGAGGGACGGAGAATAATGTGGAGACCTTTGAAAGTGCCAGGAAGATGAATTTACTTCACTCCTGCGAGGGAACACACCTTCTCTATAACCTTGTTGAAGTCTCGGAGACATTTTAACCAAAAATCCACAACTTTTCCCGCCTTCGTTGGGTCCAAAAGAACGGCCACACAACTGTGGATTGTACAAGCTGAAGTGTCTGGCTGCGTTTGGCATTTATGCATTAAAAAAAAAAAAAAAATGAAAAAATGCTTCAGTTATTTTGGAAACGTTTACTCTCGATTGGCTTGAACAGACAATCGTGGACTGGATTTTTGTTCTGCTGCAGAAAAATGTGTTCGTAGGCATAGATGAAGGGGGACGGAAAAATAAAATGGTTGGCAATTATTTTCCACTAGACTTTATCGGAGACCACACTTTAGCCGCACTTGAATGAATGAACTGCCGAGGAGCGCTGCGGAGCGGCAAGCGACAAGAGAGCGGGGAGTCAAGCAGCCTCGGGGAAAAGGAAAACGCCGCGGTGGAACGAGGAGCTGGAGAGATTCAGACTGCCGTTGAATGACTGCTTTGTTTTTTTTTTTTCATAAACAAACCTGACATTCTTTTTTTTTTGCTTTAGTTTTCCATGAACAGGCTTTAAAAATTTTTTTAAAATTAACCATCAGTGAGAGATAACATAATAACACGTTCCGTCTTCTGTACCGCTTTGTCCGGTTCCGGATCGTTGGGAAAAGGCAGCGTACACCCTGGACAGGTCACACGCTCTCGCCCTCTCTCACATCAACAGGCAATTTTGAGTCGGTTTACCTCCAAAGCGTGTTTTCCAACTGTGGGAGGAAACCGGAGACCCTGGGAAAAAAAAAGAATCCACGTAAACACTGGGAGTACATGACAAGTCACGGAAAGGCCCTCAACTTGAACCCCGAGGAGAGTGTGGCAGCCACTACATCACGGTGTGACTTTCATGTATTGAGAGTCGAAGTATTAAATCTAAAAGTCAAGGATTCTGTCGTAAGTAATCACATTGTGGTTGGTGTAACTCTATTAAATTAAAAAAAAATCACATTAACCTATGTTGATAAAGACTTTTGGATTCATTGGAAATAGAAGCATCATCAGATTTAGGCCTCAACGCATCGTTTTTTGTATTTTTGAGTCGTCAAGGTTTCATGTTTGCACGGCAGCGTTATGAGAAGGATGTCCATACAGGACTGCATCTGCTTTATATAGCTTGTTATTCTTGTTTTCAGTTCATTGTCTTCTATTAAATTGAGTTAAAACACATTCTTATAATAGAACAAACTGTCTCTCACGGTACTTTCAAATTAATAATTTCACACGAGTAAATCACTTGAAATACAGCATGCCGGGAAAGGAAACATCCCTCTATGGTTAATTGACAAATCACACCCTGAGTTTACACTCGAAAAATGGTGGGAAGGAAGAAGGAAATGAGAAAACGGAGAGAGAGAGAGATATGATGGAGTGGCATGAGAGCACATTGAGGCAGCTTTATTAACAATTTCTGCACTAACTACTGCCACTGTGAGACTATATACTTAGGTTGGCGGTCAATTTGCATAATGTGTAGTCTCTTTTCATCCATATTAAGTGTTTGGCTATACTTAATCTCACCTCCTCCGGTTGATATATGGTTCTTTCCCTTTCTTTTAGATAAAGTCATCTCACAGACTGACCTCTTATCTGACAACACAGATCAGCGCTTTCCTCGTCCTGAGGTGATCGTAACAGGGTTTTTTTTATTTTTTTATTTTCTTTTTCAGGCCCATTCTGGGCACATTTTAAAGGATTTGCATCATCTAGAATAACATGAGTGGAATAAATGTGGTTTCAATTTTGAACATATCCAGGAGAATGGATCTTTTTTTTTTTCTTTTTCTCTCTGACTAACATGATTCACGGTTTCCCACTCAAATGGCGATCACGACCATAGAATACATTTATTGGCACCAGGAGAATATTGCTTTGGCAGCAACCGCTGAACTGAACCTGTAACTTTTCAGTTCCGTTTGTGCTTCAGTCAGTGGCGTCGTGGTGAAACTGGGCATGCTCTCCTTTTGTTTTGTTTTTTTGCCTTTAAAGCAGCCCAGAAACGCGTATCAGCCAATCAGAGGCAGAGTAGGGTGGGTCATGGCTTCATCATCCTAGGAAAAATAACAAACCAGGCTCATAGGTACTGCTGGAAGTGGGGGTACACAAAGCTGACTGAAAAATAAGTAACGTACCCGCATACTGTACATAAAGCAAAGAACCGTGTTACATTTTTTACGGTGTGAACTCAATAAAACTTTATTCTACATCAGTAATAGCATAACCAAAAGGAGGATCTTTCAAAGATATGTTTAAAAAAAAACAAAAAACTGCTTTCCAATGAAGTATTTAAAAATGCATATGAAGATAAAAGACTGTGGGAGTCACTTCAGGGCATCTCAGGCTAAATGTGGGATTATGGGTATTAAAGAGTCAAAGATGTATACAGGGACCTTGGGAGCAATGGTGGACCTTTTTAAAAACGACTCAACACATGTTGGTCTGTCAATACCGGTAAATTATCCGTCAGAATGATAGACTGACCAAATGATAGTCAGACACGTTTAATTTGACCAAATGTGAATAGTTTGATGGTCTGAACAAGACGCGATTAAAGGTGTGAAGAAAAAATGCTAAGTTGTCATGTACTGTTAGAAAACTTCCAAAGCACACAAACTAGGCCCCCTTTCACACGACAACGTTTCATCGTTTTTGCTTTTTTGTTTGGGGACAATTTTGCATTTACACAGCCACATTTTGTGTTGTGTTTTTAAGAGCACCATTGTCGGGTAAAGAGACCCCTAAAACGCAGCGAACGTTTTCCGTTTTCACTTGAAAACGTCACGTTAACAGGGCCTCAATGTTTAAATTATTAGTTTAGTGGCCAAAATACATACACAGAACCCCTAATACCCATAATCCACCCTGCTTCTATATCAGGAGTGCACGCACGTCTTCAGGTTGACGAGCTCATCTGCGCCAATTAACGTCTTCTATTACTAGCAGCGGCCACTAATGTGGTGGAAAGGTGTTTAACGGTTGCCATGGACACCGGTATATCAGAAACGTTAGCTCTTCCACGTTTCTTCTCTGTTCACATGTGATGTGACACGTTAGATTTCTCACTGACTCCTTTGCCTCGTGCTGTGATGCACACCTACCTGGACCTTCCTTTGTAGAACCCCGGAACATGGATGGATGAATCTCTTTATCTCATTAAGGGTATAGGCATGCGGTTTTCTTTCAAAATTCCATTGTTTAGGGCAAAGTGACAACCTTGTAATATTTGACCACATGATGAATGGATATATAAGTGGAAAGAAGTTAGATTTGGGCTGTAATGACTCAATCCTCAGCCTTTTCTGCTACAAAGCCACAGGTTAGCAACACTTGGATGTCGGTGTTAAATTCCCAAAGAGCTCAATCCTCATACTTCTGCTGAGTAGAAGTTCTTTTTGTTTTTGGAGGGGTCTTCCAGGAGTCTTTGACTGTGAAATTGGTTGAGTTTGACAAAAGCTCCATCAACATTTGTGTTTACCTATTTGTATAGTTAAAAAAAATGGAATGATACCACATGGCTCAATGTCTAAATTCCTGCCTTTGGTTAAAATAGGAGTTTCAAAGATGTGGCTGCAGCACCATTCCAACCCACAAGGCTCCCTGGATGACCGATCAAAAAATCAGCAATCAAAGTCTTTTTTTTATAAAAACTGCTCATAATTTGTCTTTTTGGGGTTGTAATGGCTGAGTAAGAGGAGAGGCCGATAAGCAACACTAAAATCGAGCAGTGAAAGGCAACAACACCAGATTCCTGGCTGGAAAAGAATATCACAATGTACTAAAATCTGTTAAAAAAAAATCCTCAATTTTTACTGCATTAGATGGGAACATTTCCAGGATTACTTATACTTCTGAGTGGCAGAGATCTCGTTTTATATGGATTTTTTACATATATATTTAGGTTTTATATCTTTTCTGCCTGATTTGAGGTTAAATCGTGCTTTATGTGGACTTGTAACTAAAATGAATTTGACACTTCTGGCTCAAGACATAATTATTCAATGTTCAGCCGTAACTGTCAAGAAAGTTATTCCTCACTGTGACTATACACTGAATAACCTTCAGCTTCTCCGTTTTTAGTTGTCATGCATTATTCTTGCACCGCTTTGGGTTATTTTATCACCGTCCAGTGATTCTCCCAGACATCCCAGAGGCTTGAATTTGCTGCCCATTACAGAACCCAACAACCGCATATAATTTATATATTTCTTTTTCTTTCCACTCCCACAGGAGCCCGACGAAACTCACGGCCTCCTCCTCCGCCTGCGTGAGCGAACCACAGTGAAGCAGCGACTCCAGGTTTGAACTCGCGAAGTCATTGAAACGACAGCAGCCATCATTAATTTAGTAATATAAATAAATAAATCACCTCTCTCATCGCAACGTCAGACAAATCAATGATGTCTGTCAGCCATGGCCAATTAAAGATTTAATCAAAACATCACTCCCATTATTATGGCCGCTGGGAGGAATCATCCGCAGCCTACTAGCTGTTGCTTGTCCACGGTAATATCCAAATAATAGACAGGAACTACTTCTAATTAGGTAGTCTTGTGATTGATGTCCGCCGTTAACATTCGATAGTCTCAAAACTGGCTATAAATCCTAATGTGTTTCAAGTATACGTTGGCAGAAGTTAGTTAGTAAATGGTCATTTTGAAGACATATCTTTCTGGGACTGGGCCCAAAGAGTCTGCTGTTGTAAAGTCAGTGGTTGCCAACGTCATTCACAAGATGCATTCACCTCTAATTTTGTTCATTGCACATAATTCTACACTCCCCTCTCAGTACTCCTTTTTCTTTCTTTTTGACAGACTCACCTTTCTTTTTATCCTGAAGCTTCGCCACGTCTTCTCCCTCTATACTACAGACAGGATGTTGATGTTCAAAATGCCCATGTCCATGTGATATTTTAAAACAATTAACAAATTTTAAATTGAAATTTTTTGGAGGGTCCTTTGAAAAAATAAATAAATAAATAAATTTTTACTCTAACTTTTGATTTCATTTTTTCTTTTTCTTTTTTTTTTTACATGGGTGACTTAAATGCTGACTCATCAATATTATTATATATACCCTTTAAAATCAAGAGGGCTCTTTGGAAATCGTTGCGAATCTGGAGAGCTGTCCACCCAAACGCTTTATTGTCATCGTCATAAATTCAACGAAATTTTATACAAAGAAAGAAAGAAAAAAACAAAGTCACCAAAAACCGAGTACATGGCTATGGTACTGCTGGGTTATAATAACATATAACATTTTATTTTATTTGAGTACGAGGAGATTCAAATAACAGCCCCCCAAAAAAATGTATATTAACATTAAAAAAAGCCTATAAATCTGTAATGGACATATGTCCAGTGGTGCTTTAGGGCGGGCGATGTAAGGTAAATGTAGGTAAAAATAAAGGTTGGATGTAAACGCTCACATCATTGTAATTATGTCGTTACTTTGAAGCATGTCGCTCATCTGTAGTTAAGTCCAATTTACACCATATAATCTACTTAACTACTTTTTAATTATAGGTCCTGAGAGATCACGCCCACAATTTGTATTTATGAACTTCTTTCTTTGACAGATTGACAGCAAATTTCGTTGACAATTCAATTAACTGCAGCTGAAAATGAAAACTGAACTCCTCTGTACTGAGGTAGCGGGGTAGCGAAGTATCCGGGGGTTGGACTCCAGAGTTTTGGATTCTGTCAAACAAAATCCACAGCTGGCCAATATTGTCTTATCCTTTAAATGTCAGTCAGACCTTAATACAATCCCCTCCTGCCTCTCATATTGGCGCCGCATAATTCAATCGGCCAACTTTTTCCACTATCGGGCGGAGCTGGAGTTTCCTCAGCGACTCTCGGGTCGTGCTACGGGAAGTGTCGGAATAGCGCTGCGAGCCGAGATGTCATTGCTTTCGACTCTTCGCTGCTGTTCTCGTTATATAAAAGATCAAGTGAAACAGCAGCTGCTTTGCAGCCTCTGGAAAGCCGTGATAATAATTGTGTGTGCGGTTTGTGTGTGTGTGTGTGTGTGTGTGTGTGTGTGTGTGTGTGTGTGTGTGTGGCTGAGTGAGAACTGCAGGAGTCTGAGACGAGTAGAGCGAACCATAAAAACAGTGTTTTACTGCTTGTGTCAGTAGTGCAGTATCATTTCACCTAAATGCTTTCCCTCCATTAAACCATGTTTTCCAACATAAGCAGACGCGGTAAAAATGCGGGACACACTACACCCGTCCACCGGCGGATGCATACCTCGCAACTTACCCCCGGATCATCCCAAGGTCAGAGGGACTTTTCACTGTAAGGCAATCCTCTCCCCCAAGCCGTTCCTAAGTCTGTTTAATATGGCGGTCGCACTGTGCCATGCTGAGTTAGCCTTTAGAGCCGACCGCTCTCTCTTTCCCCGGGGGTGAGTGATGAAAGACCACATCGAAACACGCCGCGCGATGGCGGAGTCGGCCGAAGTCGGTCTTTACTGTTATTGCTTCGAATAGTATGTAATATAAATTTCACATAAACAATCATTATCTCCACCCAGATGGTTTTCCCTGCCTTTGGAAACACATGTAACACATCAAACTCTCCACCGCTGATTTTTTTTCTCTCTCCATTTCATACCTTCAGTGTTGTCTAAATAAACAAGTAATATTCGGGTTTCTCTTTCCCCAACCTGGCAACCGTGTCTGCTTCATGTCCCACTCAATACTTTCATGGTGAAGTTTCTTATACTGGTATTGAATGGGGAAATAGCAGGATGCAATGATAGCATTTTTACATTATATACAACAACAACAAAAAATATAACAAAAAAATACACAAGATACTAGGGATACACGTGTATTCTTATTAAATTTTATTTAATCTGACATTGAGGGAGATGTCGTAGCCTAAGATCTGTTTCACAGTGGTCCAGATTTTTTCCCAGAACAGACAAATTTTAGGACAAGTCCAAAAGATATGAGAATTATACCATTTTGAATTTTTTTAAACGGACAGAATTTTGGGTTTGAGTCTTTTCTGTACAGTGTGCATGTTTGCTGCCTCTAAGATTTGATTGTGAGTTTGTGAGATTGAAAGTTAAAGGCGTTATGTCTTGTTATTATATCAAATATATGAGTTCTTAGAAGAAGAATCTTGATTTTCGAATTGATTTTCACATAAATATAATGTCCTTTTTGAATTCACCCTGTCATCCCGTTTGGCCTCTTGTCCAGATAATCACATGGTAACGACTCAGCGTTGGCAAATTGCAGGGACGGAGGACATAATTGCAGGTAGAACAAAACATGAGCAAAGATGAGGCCCACCTGGAAACTGTACGTAAAACTTGATATTTCCGGTATTCAGATGAACCATGGTTCAATTTTGATTGTTTCTTAGTAAGTTTCACAAAATATATTGAAATATGGCGAACACATGACGCTATTTTACCATTTACTTGGTGGTTTGTCAGGCCAGATTGTAGTGGCGTTTTGGCCCACACCGCTGCCTTACAGCACATTAATACTAACAGTATGATTCAGATTTAATTTAGTTTATTCACACATCATCACATTACATACATGAATAATACCGCATACTTTTTCACATTGGCTAGAATATAGTAGGGTCAGCCCAAGAAAACTAAACCTTTCAGTAGCCAAACACAGGTAAATATTATTAAATACTTACCAGGGGAAGTTGGAAATGGTTCATGGGCTTAAGTTTGGCCTCTTCTGACACATTGATATTTCATATTTGCGCACAAATACACAATTGTAGTATATTTAACTGATCGATTTTCACACATTTATAAATTTTTGTATCAATACGGATGTAATTGATCATATATCTTTTTATCCATTTACCCCATAGTGTGTGCTTATAATTTGAGCTGTTACTTCTCTTTGTAGTATGTAGTTGAACTCTATTCCATTTGACTTGGCAGTATAGTTCAATATATCTCAAATGTATTCCTATCGAGATATCAATATGCACAATGTATATATTAGTGTGCAATGTACATATCACGAGGCTTAAATGTGATCAATAAAAAAAGATTGGGCTATATTATAGGTGACCGATAAACACAGTTATTTAGAAGAACACATTTCAAAGCACAAAGAGGATAAAATCATCTGCGTAAGTGTATTCATCACAAATCATACGTCTACTTTATGTTCTGGAGGTTGTTCCATTTATTTAACAATCATTGCCTGGATTATATAATGAGAAAGAAAAATAATTTGTTCTCGATTTTTATTGTGGGAGTGGAGAGGAAATGAAATGTCCTTTACAGTCTCTGTGATGCAATTAAATTCCTAATTGCTTCATTCAAAGGTCAATCAAAGTGTTCTTGGGTAAGACACTGAAGATCCAATTGCTCCTGACTGAACTGAAGTGCTTCTCAGATAAAAGACATTTTCCAATGTAATCAACTGGTAATGTTGAGCGATTTCCTCAAAGTAGTCACTTCGAATCAGTAGATAAATGGTATTTACACCCTGAGGATTGATCTGTTGCTAAAGCCGGCAGTTATTTATATCAGCCGAGCATGACATCTGGACGAAAACTGCAGTTTGTTCATTAGTAGGGATTGACAGCTATTGCACATGTAAATAAATAAATAAATATTTATATGCTATAATGAAAAAAGTCTTTAATATAGTTATATTGGTTTGTAGCTGGAGATATTTTTGTGTTAAATATTCATACGCGGTTGTGTAAAGATGAGACAGCCATTTGTTAAGGCTGTTTGAAGACATCCAGTGACAATCTTTGCATTGTCCTTTCAGAAAAGTGTTGCATTTACATGGCAAGGTTTTGAAAATGATGTCTGTTTACATGGGAACGGCAGGAAAACTGAAAACAATGTAGTTTTCGTGTTTGGCCCCTAGTGGGTGCTGTTGTTTTGCGAGGACACGGACATTTGCGGTCGGAAGTTGGATTACTATTCCAGTGACTCTCGGCAATAAAACGACCAAGTCCTCTGGAGCGGCATGTGCAGAACTCTTTATAATGCCTGTGGTGGGATGTATAGGAGCAGCGTTTCAGTTTCCATGGAGACAAGAGTCGGCGCATTCTCAAAAAGTTGTGTTTTCCAAAATGCTGTGAACATTTTCCGTTTTCACTTGAAAACATTATCTTGTAAACAGAACGTAAGACATGAAATCTGATTTTTTTTTTCTCACTTTCCAAAATATGTGATTTAATAACCTCCTGCATTATTGTTTCTACAACTTTAAAGAGCAATCGTCACTGAAAATCATTGTTTTTAAGCAATTTCTGTTCGTTTTAACCTTCCGGGACCTGGTGTTCACATATGTTTGGGTCCGAGGAGGTTAAATAAAAAATAATGAAAAAAACGTCTTTATATCAAATTGACTTTAAAATAACACGCATCCACAAAAGTCAGTCTTGAAATATCCTTTGAGACACCAAAGAGGGAAAATACTCAATTCCAAAGTATTTCAGTGCGAGCCTGATAAAGGATTGAATCAGTCCCGTTTGAACGAGGATTTAAGGTTCTGTATGATAGCAGTGCTGACGTTTACATCCAACCCTCATCCCGTCTCAACATGTTGTATTGTTTCTCTGCATTTGTTTTTCACGACACTTTCGAATGAATCCGGATAACACGACAACACGGCTTCGTTTTCTCTGAGCCACCTACACATTGCAGCGATAGTTTCATGTGAGCGAACACGTGTGTGTCGCCGTGCCGTGCAATTAAAGTGATTAGTAACAGCTTCTGTAATCTGTTGTTTATTGATGGCAATGGGTTGCCCGGAGGTATCACGGGCTCGTGTATAGAGTTTAACCCCTGAAACTCCGCCGCCTTGCCAGTTTCCTCTCACCGGGTTACGATGTGTGTGTCTGAACCCTCCTATTGACTGGGTCTTAACAGGCACAATAACGTACTGCCAACACTATTCTTCCACTTGACATTTACATCAAAGATAGTTTCGGCCGTCCTGGCTCTGTGCGGGGAGCATGCTACATTTGGAGCGCTGACTACGGGGCTTAAGTGCCGGCTTTCAGCTTTAATTTGAGGTTCCTCCAATGATGTCTGAATTGATGTCGGGCGACTGACTTGGCAAGTTGAATGCATTCTACTATTTCACTCTCGAAAACCTTTACTTTTAGCAGCGTTTGATTGGCGTTTTTCTTTTTTTCTTTTTTTTTTTACCCAAAATTGACGTTGACAACCTCAAACAGTCAAGGAAGTGAGCTCTCGTACTTGACAACCATTCTTTCAGTTCAAATCTGAAATGAGAGAGGGATGGATCACAGTGAGAGACCGACTCTCATCACAAATAGATGCAATAGAAGAAAGGTGGAACTTATTTTTTAGGGACGTAGTCTCCTTCTTGTTAGTGTCACTTTTAATTTTACGTCTGTTGAAATAAATAGAGAATCCCTACCCGCTACCCCAACAAGGATTTGAATCCCTCTATACAGTTTGTCTGTTCTCTTTTCTTTCTTTCTATCTCCTAAACTCCTCCAGAACAGCAGAAAGTCGTCACCTCTCAGTCCTCTTGAATTGGATGTATAGAAGTATGTTTCACCCCAGATTGAATTTTTAATGTCATGATCCACTTATTCTTATTGTTTACTTTTGGTTCAACTCAAGAATACCTACTTCTCTGGGAACAACCCCACTGGCCTTTCCCAACTGTGCTGATCAGTACTGTAAATACTGTATATGCAGACAACAAAGAGAAAGCTAGGAAATTACTGGGTGGGTGAAAAACTAATGTTGCATCATCACTGCTGGATGCCTAAATAAGCAGGTACTTCTGACTATGTACTCATAATGGCTTGTGAATAATATCTGATTGTTGTGATTAAAGCCATGGGGAGTTTTCTCGATACTCCGGGGCTGACTCACGCAAGAGGCTTAAACGGGATCTGTTATGATGATTGGGTTTTTTAAATTGTGCTTTAGAAAATACATTCCTACAATGGGTAATGTAATATAAATGTAAAACCAAAAAGGAAAACGTTGCTCAAATGACTCAAATAATAAAAAAAAAAATTGCCTGATTCATCAACTTTCAAAGTAAGAAGGTCGTCTCACTTGTGACAGGAAACAAAATGAGACCCAGTGCGACGGTTAGAGTCCGACAGACCGAGAAGCTTTTCATTGGTTACGTCATTTGGGTCTGGAGAAGTATAAACTGGGACAAAGTGACACAGCTACTTCGCCCGCTCGGATGGATAGGTGCGCTTCATTTTTCAACATGTTTCACAGCAGCAGCAAGTCGTTGGCAGGGGGCCCCATTAGGGGGATTCCCAACCTGTCGTTTCAGTCTGATTCCATCGATCCCAGTGATGTGGTTCAAATGTCGTTCGTCCCCGGGAGACCCGCTTAGTCACATGATCACTTCACAGCAGCAACATGTAGGGGGCCCCATTGAGTGGATTCCTGACATATTGTCATTGTTGAAGACACAGATCTGAGTGAAGTGGTGGAAGTCAATCCGCCTTGGGTGGATCGTTGGAGATCTGCAGGATCTCTGACGATGGAATTGGAAGTTCGTGGTGTGAGCCTCGTTCCCCCATCTGTCTGCAGCAAGTGGGTTTGTGTATTTTGAATTGAAAAGATAATCCCTACCTCCGAGTCAAATATGGATTTGAATCCTTTCCAAGAATCTCTCTCTGTCCTTCTACCTCCTAAACTCCACCGGAACAGCAGAAAGTCTCCACCTCTCAGTGTGGCTCTGCAGAAAATCTACACCTTTGACTGTCATTCTGCAGGTTTCCTCCTGTTAAAAGTGACTCTTTCCTTTTCACAGACTCTTAATACTTCCTCATGTGGAATTTGGTTTTTTTTTTTCTCTGTATAAATGCCTTGAAAGGACTGTCTTGTATTTGCCGCAACAGAAATACAATTCAATTGAATTGGGTGTCCACTTTTACCAATTTACCAACCTAATATGCCTTGTTGACACATCTCTAATTACAGCTTTATTTGTGTAACAATTTTTTTTAAAAAGATCCTCTGTACAATTTTTGATCCTTTTAATAGTTGTATTTGTTGCATGGCCGTCAAAAGTGATGACATTGTCTTCCTTCTCAGAATACCAAGTAACAATGAGAAAAATGAATTTTTTCGAACAACTCCAGTTTCCATTGAATCACAGCTTCTTTCTCTCAGCCCAGCAGGGCGATTAAGACCTTATAGAGGACAGCTTGAGTATGCAATGGGTTTTAGAGCTGAGATTGGAGTTTTAAACGTCAAGTCTCTGCCACGAATCTCAGCGTTTTTCTAGTTTGCACCTATAGCTCCACCACCTTTGTTATTAACCTACGCAAGCGTGATTGTTGACTTTGTGTTTGAAGGCGTTTCACAAAGTTAATGCTTCCTGGAAGATGATTAATCCTTTGATTCATTACATTTTTCTTTCGTCTTGCTTGGATCATTGTCAGTCAGATGGACTGGATGGAGAACTTGTGGGGCGAATGGATGGAGTCGCACCTTTTAACCTTTGAGTTATGGTAGGTGAAGGAATATTCCCGCAGTTTTTTTATTTTTATTTTCTGGAACTTAAAAGGTCACGCTATCAGCAGAGCCGTCGTAATGTCTTTGGTGTACGGATGGGTTTCCTCATAACGGTGTTGAAAGGTGGAATTGTACGGAAAGCCGATTTTGACCCGCGGATCCAGGAGCCATTTCAAAGGCTCTCGGAGAAAGAAATAAACAGAATCACGCCGTCACAAAGCAGAAGGAATATCTTCCATGGTACAGCGATGTGACCGCTGGCGGATTAAGGCGGCCACGGAGCCCGAGGCTACGCTTTGCGCGCAAGCCACCCTGCCTCTTACTCATCATGCTTTCCCAGGGAAAAAAAGTAATTTGGTGGCGTTTGTAAAAGCGTGCTTGGAATATTACACAGCCCACGCCCTCAGGAGGCTTCGGTGCACGCACGCACGCACGCACGCACGCACGCACGCACACACACACACACACACACACACACTTTAATATAAACAGCAATGCTTCAGACAAAAGGCATTCGCAGCACATCTGCAAGCTGGTAAACCAACAGGTACGACATCTGCACAACAACAGCCTGTTTGACTGAGACAAACAAAATCACAGCGTCCTTACCGGGACACAAATCGAACCACTTGGGCAATACCGGAGTAAAATCCAGCCGTAAAAGAGCAATAAACTCATAATAAAAGCAGTAACACAACAGCGGCACAATCATAAATACATATTCCTGCCTTTAACAAGTTTCTCGGCCTTGTTTTTCCAACTGAGAAGTCCTTAATAGGGCTGGTAAAAATCCAATTTGCTGTGAGTATCAGTTTCTGGTGGACATCAAAAGAAAGGTGATGCAGTCTGTTTGGGCTCATTACAGATCTTAGGCTATTTTTAACAGGTCCCAATTTTTAAAAACGAGCGCTTCCCGCTGACACTGGTTTAGGGGAAAAGTCATAAACAGTCCGAGTGCCAGTTTAAGGAGCAGCTTGTGATCCTGCTGAGACGTCTTCAGAAAGTCTCGAAATCGACCAGATCCATAAAGAAAAGGTTTCGTCGCTTTCTTTCTCAAAATGACCTGCACTGAACAAACTCTCACACAAAAGTTGGATGGCGTATTGCAAATCAAACGTATCTTTGCCTTGAACTTCGTCTGGCCCTGATCACTCGAGTTCAGTGGATCCGTCCGTCGTCTGTTTTTTTTTTTTCCCCCCTTTACCGCTCCTGTATGTGCCACTTTGCAGTGTTGCGACGCCGTTAGAGTTTTTTTTTTTCTTTTCTCTTTTTGCATCACTCTCAAAGTTGTGGAAATCCTCCAGTGGGCTGACCACATAATCCCTCAAAGAGCTGATCAAATTAACAGCATTACATAAATCCATTTCAAATGCTTGAACAGTAGAAGTCTCATGGAAAATATATCAGGCTTTTTTCATCTTTTACACACAGTTTCTTTTGAGGGCGAGGGTGTGGGAAACAGCACCTTAAATCATATTTCACAGACTAATAATTCTTCTACCAGCGTGAAACGAACATTCAAGGTTTTCTAATAGTCAAATAAAGCTAAGGAATCTATTGGAAAGGAAGATTCAAACATGTTTGCGTTGCTTGAGTCATCCATGTTAATAATCTTTAATATTGAGTGACCCACCAATATTGAATGTATGTTGAAAAGTATTACACCAACTGTACAATGCATTATTTCAAAAAGAAATACCAGAACACTTTGGAGTCAGGGGGTTAATTTGCCTTTTTTTTTTTTTTTACTCATTTTACACTTACCTCCATATTTCAACATTATTGACTGTTTAACTTGGATGCTTGGTGTCCTTTTTCCAGCACAACCTCACCTATGTGATTATACAATTATTTACTCATTTTGAAATACTGGATGAACAGACTGGACTTAAAACTGCAAAAAAAACTAAAACAATTGAGATTAGATTTTTTTATATTGAGAGGCACAAACATGTGTAATTAAACATTTTCACAACTTAGAAAACATATCCAATGAGTATATGTACAAACCAGTGCACAAATGTATCCAAAAAAAAAACACATTTATATCCAGCTGTTTACATGAAAACACAAGAAATTCCCAGGCGTTTTTGAACAAAACCAAGCTGGGACAATCATTTAACTAACACACACACATACACACATATATATATATATATATATATATATATATATATATATTTCTTGTGTGTTTATTATTAATATTATTTCAGTTTTGTCTGAACGAGTTTCCCAGGCCCACGGTTTCAAAGCATATTACAGTAAATGATAAATCTTAAAAATGTTGCCGTGGAAACACGTAACTTTTCTGAAATGAAAATGCAAAAAATGATGGGTTTTTACTTGGAATGTTGTCGTGTACCAGAGTCTTACAGCCAACAGCCCTACTGCATGACATCATTTTACATAACACTCGTCACGATGGTAGAATGTTATTTGTGGTCGTGCTGGAAAAAAAAAAACCTGCCGGATCATAAATTACCTTCCCGTATTTCTCTGCTGGATTGTTTCTCCCATCAGTTGGGGGGACTGTTCTCCTGCCAGCGTTGCCATACATTTCCATATGTTCTTTCAGAAGTGGATTATCAGGTTGACCACAAACTTCACTTTGCCCCCTCAGAGCTAATCCTTGATCTGCCCCGAACTTCACCGCTGCAACCACCTTGAAGGCTGGAGCCTCGCTCCAAGATCGCATACACGCCCTGTTTTTTTTTTTTTTTTTTTCTAACTTCTGAAAATGTGCACTCAGCATTAGCAGCGCGTAACATAAGCATGCGTATCCTTTCTGTGGCTCGGCGATCCTTCATGTTCAGCCAAGCCCGCGGCGGCAGTTTTCCAGTGACTGTAGCGCTGCTGTGAGTGCAGACTGAAGATCACTGTCCCCAAATCATTTCCATGAGAAACGAAACACTTTGCCTTTTGACAGGGAATAAAGCAGCCACTCTCTTGGCACCATTTACCGGTTTCCTTTTAAATGTTTTATTTGGAAAACTACCTTTTTTTTTTTTTTTAAGCTTATGGGATATTTTTCAGAAACACCTGCGTCTCACTTCTGAGAAGTTTCAGGGCCCATTTCCTCTTAATGTGTCCTCACTCACTGATCAGCTGCAGCATTTACAACACCTGCATGATGTTATACCCGCCCTGGTATTTCCGCCTCCAGTTGGCACACAAGGGTCGGATTTGAACTTTGGGAGGATGGAACAAGGTGTCGGTGATTTGCATAGTTGAGCAGGAGCTTCTGAGAACGTATGGAAGGCCTTATCCTTTAGACCTGTGCTTTCCATTACCGTTGGCTTGGAAACTTGCCCAGATGATGGATTATATGATGGAGTAGCTGGATATTACCTCACTCCTAAAAACGCCCCCTTCAGGGCTCGTGTGTCATTGCAGTTTTTGACTGCCAGACTTAATCTGTGTCGGCTAATGAAACTCTCATTTTGCCGTTGCTGTTGATGTCCTGTGTGGAATTCATGTACGCCGATTTGCTCCCGCAAACATCCAAAAACATGGATTTGTGATTCATTTTGTGGTTTAATGTTGCCCAACTTTTCGAAAATGCTCCAACCCTGTCTCCGTGGAAATGGGGTTAAAACGTAACTTATCTGAGACGCTGCTGCTGCTGCAGCAAATAGTTCTTCTGCACGTAGAAGAAAAATAACAAGTGTCATGACTCCCGCTTCATGTTCGTTGAGAGTCGCAGTAATAATAATCCAGCTTGGTCGTCTGTCCATACGAATGTCTGCGTACTTGCTATTAGTCATGGTATTTTGCAACAGATTTCCAATATCTTCTTCTTCTTCTTCTTCTTCTTCTTTTGGGTTTAACGGCAGTTTGCATCAATAAATTTGCTTTACCGCCATCTGCTGGTTTTATCTTTCTCCACTGTTTCCTACCGACCGCGCTTGTCGTCCCTGATTACTGTTTCCCTCTCTCTCTTATCAGCAGCTTTTTCATCCCTGATGACTGTTCTCCTTTGTTGTGGATGTCTTCTATTGCTGCTCTTGGAATAAAGTAGTAGAAACAGAGTTCTTCTGTCAAGAATATTTATTGATGCTTCAATAGACGCACACAAACAATGCAGACATCACCAGTCAATCTGCTCGGGGCGTGTGCCACGTGCAACCTTCGAGTTAGGCTTTTAAGAGACGCGTAGGGGCGGGGGTGAGTCCAGTGATTACACCAGGGCGGAGAGGTCAACAGCACGGGGGTGAGAACCCTCATGCGGTTCCCACACCTGTGGGTGAGAAACCTTTCTCGGTCCCACCGTCCTGGCGCAGTTGCGCTGAGGCAAAGGGAAAACATGTCCGCTGAGTCCGTAAATAACATTATAAGGCTGAAGTCACACAGACAAAAATAAAAACATTTTAGCAGGATACAGAGAAGTACAGAATTCCTCAGTAGCATATTATAATTTTTCACACCTTCTTCTTCTTCACTTGGGTTGAACGGCAGTTGGCATCCATGAAGTTACACTTCCATTCTATACCACCGCTCAAAAAAAAAAGGAAGAAAGATTGTGTGTCCTTCGCTCTTACATACTTGATTCATTGAAGTTAGGCTTAAAGGGCAGGTTACACCCAGACCAGCCCACCAGTCAACGATAAGACAAGAAAGTAGTAGAAAAAGTAGTTTTGGGAGGTAAACCCTGAGTATATCCACACAGAAATGTCAAGAACATGCAAACTCTACACTACGAACTATAAGACTATGTGCATTGGCTTTAAAGAAAATCAAAATGTGATCACATTGCTTCCTTTGTGATTGAATCTCCTACATCAGCTTCTTCTTTTTGACCTCTTGAATTGTTCCAGCCCACTGGGTGGATCCCTCTGAAGTCTCATCATAGTTTCAGGAAAGATATATCTCACATGAGTGTTGATGTATTGATCTACAGGAGTACTGAAGGCGATACTCACATAACAATATAGTGGTTGCGCGTTCCCTTTATACATATTGATCTATTTTTCCCAGTGTGGTGATCAGGACTTGATTTCCCGGGGCCATGTAACTGAAAAATAGGATTTCACATGTCTTTGTGTGGCTCTTTGGGAGAAGATCTCACTTTACGAGCAAGGAGCTCACGCTGATGAAGGGGCCTCACCACAGGACGATGCAGAAATAAATAGCTGAGACCGATGTTGGACTGTCTGCCGATTGATTTTCAGAGGCGATCCTTGTATCATCCTTGGCTCTGATATCCTATCTGTCTCCAGTGTCGGCCCCCAGATACCCATCTGAGATGAAAAAGCCAGACACAGCGCCACGTAATAGTGCTTTGAACCTGGGGCAGTGGGGCTTTTCAATCACACCCCAGATGGAATGAACGCCCTTGCAGAGCACAGACAGAGAGAGAAAGTGGGGAAAAAAACATCAGCATTATTTATCCTCTCAACAATGTTTCATGCCTTTGGAATTGAAAAATAAATGGGCACTTTTCTTTAATATGAAATCACTGCTGTGTGTGTCAAGATGGGAGCCTTTGAAGTAGTGAGGAGAACTTTTCTTTTTTTTTTTCTTTAAAGAAATCTTCAGATGTTCACCTTCGCCGCCCCCTTTGTAGTTTCACCAGACGTTGAGTCATTGTCGAACGTTATTATCACATTTCAGCTCCACTCTGAAGAGAGATCGTTCACGGCGGCGCTATTTGTGACGAGAATAAAGCAAACGTTCCCTGAGCGTCGGCAAAGCGCTCGCTCCGCACGGGCAAATCGGATTCCTCCGAGCTCCAAATGCAACCCAGACACAGTGTAAGCACTTAACATTAGATCGGCTAACGGCTCAAATCAAAGCTTGAGCAAGGGCCAACAAATTAAACGGCGTTACAACAAAATTATGCTTCTCGGCTCTTCAGCGGAGCGCGATGCAGGGAATGAAGTGCCGCAACAAGAAAGTATTGAATTGCGGAAAGAGAGGGAATCATTAAGAGCCGTCTCCCGAGCGAACGTGGATCTCTTCATCGGCCCTTGATTGCGGTGCAGTCTTGTGTGTGACGGTTCGGGCTCATCTCAGTACGCCGCTGCAAATTTAAAGCCATGTCGGGAATGGTTGCCCCTCTCGTCTTGGCTCGGCGGCGGTGGAACATATTGCCCCGTCTCCCAGTGTCTTAACTTTCCCCGAGATCATCGTATCCCTCCCCCACCACCACCACCACCACCACCACCTCCAACTCCTGCCATCCTGTTAATGCCGGTGCCATGCGGGTTGATTTTATTATTTATTTATTTATTCTTTGTGAGAAATCTTTGAAATGGTAATAAGGTTGAGGGAAGCGTCGTCTTGCTCTCCGAGAGGGAGCGCGGTGTTTTCGGAAGCAACGCTCTAGGTCACGGAGATGTAATGATGGGCTGGGATGAGCCGGGGGTTTGCCGGAGGATTACCGTCTGTCTTTCGGCTCTTTCAGCTCTCCGAGGCCAGTGTTTCAATCCCCGCAGAGAACATTTGCCAATATAAAAGGAGAAGGGCAGCGTGTGCGCAAGGAAAATAAGCACTCGTCGTGATGGGTTGTGTGTTGCACCGACCAAAAAAACCCAAACCATCCAGTCACCGAGAGAAAGGGCAAACAATGGACTATTTTCATCTCTGTGGTGGTGCTTAAGCTATCGTGTGAACTCTGACCCGCATTCATATCGGAAATAGAAGTGGTATTAATATTTGATAAAGACCTGGTGATATAATCACAGCTCAGGCCAGCTTTTGTCTTTTTTGTTTTTGCTCTCTTTCCCCCCATCTTCATTGTTTTTACCAAAATGGAGAAGCTTTGGTGGACAAATAAACTGAAATAAAAAGCCTGGATTTCATGACATTAATTAAAGGGTCAGGTCAGTCGAACTACAGACAAAAATGCTTTCACACTGACCTCTTCCTGTTTCATGTCAAGCTGATAGTGTTGAACTAGTCTGCTCAGCTTTCAAAATGTGCTTCATGTTTTTCATCCGCTGTCAGATGGATTTTGAATTCTCACAAAATGGAACATTTTTGGATTCTCTTACCTGTTTTATTTGTATGGTCTTTGTGAATTTATTCCATTGCTTACTTAGAGAGTCATAATATGCTGTTCAAAGCTGATGGAAACTCAAAACTAAACCAAAACAAATTGCTTACATTGTGAAAAAAGTTATGGCTCCTTACTCTTTTACATCTTGAGTTTACAAAATAAAAAAGATTAATATATGTATATTTATATATATATATATATATATATATATATATATATATATATATATATGTAGATATGGTATGGACTCGCTGGAACCAGCAGATGGCGGTAGTGCAACTTCACGGATTCCAAATGCCGTTGAACCCAAGTGAAGAAGAAGGGCAACAGTCATCAGGGACGGAAAAGCTGCTGATAACAGAGGGAGGGAAAGAGTCTTCAGGGAAACAATGTAGATAGAACCAGCAGATGGCGGTGATGCAAATTTATGGATGCAAACTGTCGTTTAACAAAGAAGAAGAAGAAGCAGAAGAAGAAGACCCCAAGATTTCGTCAACAATGTCCACTTTGGACAACCTCAGGAACACTTTTCTAACCATGCACAGTGATGTGTCACTCTTGATGTATAACATTTTTTACATGGTGCAGTTTGACGACGTCCGTGGATGATGTCCGGTCACTTCAAGTCTCAATGAGGAAACCTTCTGCAATCCCAAGATAAAAACTGACATTTATGGAGTGATTTTGATTTATTGCAGCCAGTTTTACTTTCACTGCCATGATAGGAAGCCAAATATTTCCTTTAGAAGCTGGTACGAGACGGGCTCGGCCAGCGTATCGCTGGACCAGCCCGAATGTGGTGGACGGGATTTCCCACTATAATAAGTGTTTTATTACACCGCACAATGAACAGGAATATCCCCCGCTGACAATCTTTATCATGTTTTGGCATCACTTAGCAGCTGCAGCATGTTACCAGCAGCCGCAGCATGTGCTCGGTCTGTGACGACACTTGAGAGGCTTTCAAGGACAAGACTGAGAGTTTGTCATTCCCTTCTTTACAAAACCTTGAGCTTTTATGGAAGTAAGTGCCCCCCCCCCCCCCCACCAAAGAAAGAATACAGTGAGCACCAGAAAAATGTTTTCTGTTGGTGACTTGAAGTCAGGAAGATGTAAGAATTCAAAGCAAAAGCAAAATTTCATCCAACTGAGCATGACTGAAGCGTGGACCGATCCTGTTTTTACTGAGTAAACCAATTTGTGTCGCATTGACATGTGCTTGATGGGAGAAATCCGATAGATTGAAATCGTTTCCAGGAACACAAGAACAAGCTTTTGTCAGGAAGTGAAGCCAAGCCCTCTTATGAGGAGTTAAAAGTGGAACGCTGTGCTTTCCAGTTAGCCAGTAAGCCAGTCTAAAGCGGAGCAAAAATGTCCAAACAGCGAGGCCTCCCTTCTTGTTTATGTTTTGGACGTGTCATTTCTTGCGCAATCACATAATATTGCGCAACCCCATCGTCTCACAACTGAGATTTTAACAATCTTTAGCAGTCAGAGCCTCTCACACTGCACGAGATGTATGTAAATAATCATGGCTGCAGATTGTATGGCGGCGGGGGGGGGGCATTTTAAGTTACTGTTGTGGTCTTTAATTTTCCCACTAAACACACCCAATGTAAAACAAAGGAGTTTGTATTCATGCAGGTTGCAGCAGCAGCTGCCGCTACGACTCCCCAAATATCAGACACACTCCCACAGTGGTCGCGGGCCTATTAGCGACACTTTGACCGTCCTAGAACTGCGCACAAAGCGCGACCGATTTGAGCTGCGGCCGCGGATTTCACCAACGATTCTCCCACGATCTGATCTTTCGTCCCAGATGGCAGAGAATCGCGCTTGTTTGTGTTGGCCTCCAGCCTGCGATTCGGTAAACTTCCTGTTATGGCCCAAAATGTATTAGATTTGTGTCGTACGGTGTCGGATTATAAGCACATCACTTGGGCTGATCAATCTCTTCTCATTTCAGCTGATTTCCGCATAAAAATTGCAAAAGACGGTGGTATTTTCTTGAATTCAGCTTAACTCTTGCTTTCAGCTGTAGAGCTGGGAGCCACCTATCTCTTATTTTGGAAGAAGGCCCAGGACTTCCTGAAGCTGAACCGGAGGCTCATGGTGTGCGGAGGGTCGTCGAGGTAACCCGACCTTTGACCGGCGCACGCTGATGAGACCAGACGAACTGATTCTCGAGTCTTCCTTCCCTCCGCCACGCTCCCTTTCTCCGGGAAATCTGGAAGCCATCACCGCCCCTCGCTATCTCCCTCCGGCGAGACATGAAGTGAGCTCACAATATAAATATCTCCATTCTGTTTGATTGCCCTCCAAATAAGTCACACTGTTCAAACAAGCGCAGAGCGCCGCTCCACTGCCTCCCATTGTCTGGCTCTGAGCTATTGACGCGGCGCTTGACGATTTATTATAGGCACCTTTCCCAAGTGACCGATAAGCACTGTGATGGATGCATGATTTTACTGTGCCAAAACGGCTTTATCTCTCCCCTCCAAGCGACTATCTCGAGCGGGCTGATGAGCTGTGCTTATTCTCTCTCCTCTCAGCTCCTTTCGGTCTTCCTCCCTCGCTCCTCCTTTTGTCAGGAGGGAACCCGTTGTGAGTCGTATCCTCCAAAGAGCCCGTTTCACCAGGAACAACTGCACTCTATTATTCACCGATTTCGTTGTCTGCGGCGTCCTCTCATTCTCCCCGGATTTATTCGCAGAGTGAATTATTTTTTTTTTTCTCGCCGTGTACGTCGGGGATGCTGATGAGTTTACGAGCATATGCGTTCGTTGCAGGCGCTCACGCGGCGTTTTTCCCAGCGTCTGAGAACCGTGATTGCGCTCGCTCCCCGAGACGCCGTTTCACATTGTTATTCCACGCTCCAGATGCAATATCCGGCTATTTAGAAACTCAACTATCAATCATCTCAATTATTGCCGGCAAACTTCAAAGCGCTTTCGACTTGCTTGCTCATTTTCTTTCTATTAGTAACACTCAAGTGGGCCGAAACACAAAAGAGCAGGAATTACTGTGCGTGCCTGCGTGCCTGCGTGCCTGCGTGCGCTGTGGCCTGTGATTCTGGAGATGAAAGTTGGCAGAAGAGTGACAGGAAATCTCTTCAGTTAAGAGCTAACACGTAGAACGTGATGTCGGATTCCACTCCACTGAATTTGTTTGGTTTCCCTGTTCGTCGCTCGTTCTGAATTCACGCTCTGCGCCGGTCTGCGGGAGCCCACAAACACATTTTAATTGTTTTGCAACGCGCGGTACCCGCTTGTGTTTACCTCTGTGCCCCGGCCTCGCGTGCACCGATCGGGGTAATTGGGATGTGAATTATTCATTCTGCAAAATATTCAAAGGCGACACCCCGCAGCGACGCTAACGACAGGAAGCTGACACGTTGGCATGCATCTTTTATGGATCAGTAATTGACCTTTGAGCAGTTTAGTCACATAGAAAGTACTTCACAGGTAGTAAAACAGGCACAGGGAGAACATGGAGACTCAATCCCCTCTCTTGTGGAAAAACCACTGCAGTCCACCGCCACGGCCCAACAACCATCGCATCTACAGAAGTAGATTGACACAATCGGGATTTCAAAACTACAAGTTTCCTTTTATCTTCCGTTTAAACTCGAACAGATTGAAAATATGAAACAAACTAAATTTCTCTAAGCAACAATTTAAATCCATCGATCTGTTTTCTTAAACATCTTGTGGAACTAAGACCCCATTTAAATGACATTTCAATTGAAAAAGCACCGGTTTTTTTTTTGTGTTTTTGTTTCAAAAAAAGTTTTGCATTTTACACGGCAACATTTTGAAATTAATCTGTTCATAAGAAAACAGCACAGTGTTTTCGTAAAGTTGCGTTTTCCCCTCGTTTTCACGACACATGTTGTCTTCACAAATCGAACTTGAAACTCTTTTTGCACTAAACTAAAGAAGGTTGTATTATTTTTCTAGTCTGGCCCACGTTAGATGACATCGGTTTGTATGTGGAACACAATGAATTTGACTCTCCTGGTTTCTATTCATATTGGACTCAAATTGTTTGTTGTACCAATAATAATTATCAAGGAACCAGTGGGGCGGCTGACGTTCTTGAGACGGAGGCTGTTTTGCTGTCAAACTCGTTTAACATTCATCTTCATCCATTTCGATGCCGTGTTGTTGTAATTGAGAGTCTGAAATCACACATGTAAATACCAATCAGAGGCCCGTCCCCGCGACCGTCCTCCGTCCTCCTCTTCCTCCCCACCGCGGTATTCAGTATCACTCTGTGCCGCTGTCAAACTCAATTTCAAAGTTTTTCATCTGCCCAGATCCAGCTGCATTTTCGGGCTCGCGCTGATGATCGCGCTGCGGTCGGGAAATGGAGCACGGAAGAAGTCGGCGTGATTGGCGGATCTCGACGACGTCAGAGTCGCATTTCAAAGCTATCATTCCCCAGAACAGAATAAATTAGAAAAGAAAGAAAAGAAAGCAAACAGCCGGGCCTCGAGTCGGCTGCCGCTGCTCACCAATAAATTTCATAATTAAAGAAATGCGTGTCAAATACACTGAGTTATCGATGTATTTACCCAGATTAAAGTTGTGGATTTGAATTTGTTTTCATACATTCTCATTTTCTGTCATCATCCATTAGTCACGAAGCCAAGGGCGGCTTAACAAAGTGCTTTTTTTCCCCCTCAACACTCGGAGTGACACCGCGTCCCTGCCCTTCGCTGCTCCTAAACACTGTATGTTTACTGTGGCTGCTAATCAAAGCAGGCTGATGTGTGTAAGTCATGACATGTTCGATTTGGCCGTTACACTTTCCACAGCATCTCCACCCTCAAACCAATTGTGTTCAAGTAGAGCAATGCAACTCGGGGTCACAGATTTCTAAGCATGGGAAACAGTGTTATTGTAATGATAAGAATGCTTCAGGCTAGTTGCTCCATCTGCTTATCCCTTTCCTTTTTTCTTTATTTTTTTTTTCCTACCCCCCACTGGCTGTTTGTTTGCCTTGGAGATGAATGCAGCGAGCGCCTCCGGGGATCAGCTCTCCTTACTGGAGAAAGTCATTCCTTGTAAATACAGAAGAAAAAAAGCAGCGCAGGACGGGTGCACATTTATTAAAGCGGCTTTATTGCGGCCGCCCGCTCCTCTGTTCGGCAAACCTTCTGGCCCGGGTGCTCATGCTTTTCATTCGGTCCGCCTCTGCCAATGATAATTACGGTTGCACATGCTGAAATGGGCGCACATGCCTCATTGAAACCGAGGAAATCAATATTTTAAATCTGATGTTTTTCCTACTGATGAAACATCTAGTTGCACTCAAAAAGCAGAGCAATTACACGTCCGCTGAATGGCCACTTAAACAACGGCTCTCATGCTTTACTTTGCCGAACTGAATCCGAACTGAGAGACGCGCTCGCCTTCGCTTTCTGATTGTGAGCTTTTCCACTTATCTCGCTGTCAACAGTTTAAATCAGAACAGTTTGTGGTGAAACTTAAGCCGATCCCAGATCTCTTAGTTACAGACTGAGGAGGGCCATCACAGAGCTTCATGCTGGAAGCAATAAGTGAATACAACTCCCTCTTTTTTATGTTGTTGTTGTTACTGGCCTGCTTGTTGGGCAGTCAGTTCCAGCAAAAATATTTATTTATTTATTTATTTATATTTACTTATTTATTTATTTGTATTTAGTTATTTACTTATTTATTTACTTATTTATTTATCAATTTATTTTAATTTATTCATTGATTTATTTATTTACTTTTGGGTTACTTCTGTTGTCCATTTGAAAAAAAAAAAAAGTTCATGTTTTCTGATTTTGTTGAAATTTTGCATAAATAAGTAAAACTGATAGTCACCAGGTTTGGTGACATCGGTGGTTGGAAATCACAACTGACAGAAAGAAATATGCCCAGTTAGATTCGGGGGATCGTTCTGTGTGGAGTCTGCATGTTCTCCATAAGCATTCTTTGGGTACCTCCAATTTACTCCCACAGCCCCCCCCCCCCCCAAAAAAAAACCTAAATTTGAGCTCAGTTTGTCAGTCCATGTTGCTGTGAATAGGCAGATGTGTGTTCCCTGCACCACAAAGCTAGACGCAGCTTTAAAATAAGATATAAGGATGGAAGTGAATGTTTTCCTAACACTTATAACCCCTATAAAATGACCCATGTCACCAGATCTTATACTAATAAGCATATAGCATGTTTCAGAATAGCTGAAAATGTTTCCGTCCTCTTTAAAGTACCTTCCAAACATGAGTTTCAATCGTGTTGAGGAAACTCTGGTCATTCACTTACCCCTCAAATCCGACAATTTCCGCAACATGCTCTGGAAACATGACACTAAACTGCAGGAATGGGAGTATTTTCTGGTGTTTATGTCTGGAAGAAAGTCTGTGGTCTTCTGACGATGTTGCAGCAAGTACGAAATAGTGACAAATGAATGTTTTCCTCCATATGGATATGTCACATGGCCCAGTGTCTTAATGGCTCAAAGGATATTGCACGCACTTGAGGGCAATTGTGTTAAAAGTGATTAACTGATGTATCAGCCGTCCTCTTATACACTTCCTTCATCCATCTATCACCACTAACGTATGTTAAAACCCAATAGACAGGTCTACTTTGGTACTTGACATCTACTCACACACAGATTTGTTGCTGTGATCACTCAGCTATCAAATGAAAGACGTTATGGGAGGGAATTCTTCCGAGAGGTGTGCAAACTTGGAACGTTTGGAAACCCAAACATACATAAGTTGAGTTAAGAGTCTTCTAAACTGTTTCCATGCAGTCACACCACAAAGGATCATCGTGGCAAATTTTCGCCACTCAAACGTGATCCGTTGGTTCTCAGCTCACGATGCACGTGTGGAAAATCTGAGGAGATTCTGATGGTCGAGCAGAGGAGCCAAGTGACAATCAAACCTAATAGCGGCAGGGGCTGACGGTCACTGGCCAGGTTCTTTGAGCTCCCGAGATCGTGTTGCCTGTGATCACTTTCTGAGCCTCTCCTGGCTTCCATGCTGCTTTGAGATGGTGGAGCCATCCAGGCCACACACTGGGAACACCTCATTATGCCTCCACTGAGCCCATGTGTTTTCATCTTATCCGTCTGTCCTCATGCACAGCTGCACAGAACTTTAATGCGGCCATGACATTTTGGATTTCTGAATGACCTTGGTGGAAGAAAAAAAAAAAATCCCTCCAAAGTCTGCACATGCAGTACATTCACACTGAGTCTAAAGATTGGCATCTGATCGGCCAAACGTAAAGCTCGAGACTCGCTTCGACTATTCTGAGAATAGCAAGACTTAACAAACTGAGTTTAATGGTAGTTACACTGGCTGGATGAATCTGCTTTATCATTAGAATGTGTTTGTGTATCACTAGACTGAGGCCAGGTTTACACAACACAAAACTTTCATTGCATTTTGAATGTCTGTTTACAGGACAACGGCTCCAGAGGGCTGGAAATATGCCTCTTAGCCTTTTCGGACTTGGGTAGTTTTATAGTTGAGAGTCACCGTGATAGCCGTGCAACTTTGTCGTCTGTCCATATAAACTTCTGAGTACTCCGGTTTATAGCGTATTGCTCTCTGTATGGTGAGTCTCCTGGTTTCTATTCATATTGGACTCAAATTGTTTGTTGTACCAATTAAAATTTTCAAGGAACCAGTGGGGCGGCTGACGCTCTTGAGACAGAGGCCGCTTACATGGACAACGGTTGGTTGGACATTGTTTTGAAAATGTTGCCGTGTGAACACAAAAGTTTTATGAGACGAAACCACTAAAACATAGTTGTGCAATCGGGGACTCTGTGTGTGTGTTTGAGATGCTTTCAGGAGACCAGAACAGCGTTTTGGGGCGATTTCAGGTCAGTATATGAAACACCAGAGCTCAGGCCGGGCCTTTTCCAGTCCTGACGTTACTTTACAAGTAACTAGTAACTTACTTGTTTGGGGAATCACATTTCCAATTGGCCCAGGTGGAAGGTCCCGATACCACAAGTGCAAATAATGTGACTTACACTTACAAATATATTCTCAAACGACTCTGTGCCTGAGTGGAGACCTCGCTAACAAAACTAACCAATGGGCTGAGGATTGTTGTGGTTGTCGCTTGCCGAACGGCTTCACGCATAGTTAAGTAGACGCGCCGCGAGAGAAGCGGGATAAACCGGCATCTTGAGATCGCGAGGTTCACTTTGAGTGCATCGCCGCTCGAGCGCGTCGGCGTTGCGCGCGCGTCTTGTGTGCGAACGCGCGGGTGTGATTGCAGCTCCGGCTCTGCCGAGATAAACAGGACATGCTCCGAGGAGTGGGACGGCGGCCAGTGGACACAGCTGAGGAGGCAGCTGTGAGGAGGAGGAGGAGGAAGGACACGGAGGGGAAAGAGGCAGGGAGGGGAGGGGAGGGATGGGAGGAGAGCAACACACTGTTGAGGGCAAAGTGCCCTGACAGCCACGGGAGTCACAGAGTGGGACCTCTCCAGGCTCGACAGATGGACAGACTGCGCTACGCCCCGCTGGCACACTCAGGCTCTTGATGGCGGCGCTAACACGGCGTCACACACACACACACACACACACACACACACACACACACACACACACACACACACACACACACACACACACACACAGACACACTCTAACAGCCATGGCGGTGTGGAGAAACGGGCCACAAACAGCATTGAGGATTCATGAAATGGGTAGAAAATAACTGAATAACCACCTTTTCTTTACTGTGTAGTGAAGACTGGGAAAACTGGGAAAAAAAAAAAGAAATAAGAAGAAGTCATCGGGGAACGAAGGTGAATCAAGTCCAAAGGTTTTTTTTATTTCTTCAATTCAGGACGGCGCCCGAAGCCGCGGGGAGTTTCTGGGTACTGACTTGCGTGTACATCAGCTGCCCTTTGCTTTTCCACCCACATGGGACACGGAGGACGGTATGAGCCAAGATGTGAGACGTGCAGTGAAGCTTGTGGAGGCAGAGAGGAGACGGGAGGGAGGGAAGGTGAATTCAATCAGATCTGACCATCTGCCAGATCACTTGTTACGCCAAAGGTGTCATTCCTCCGAGTGAGTGCATCCCGGCTGGGTGAGTGTGACGCACGTGGCCCGGGCCTGACAAAGTTTGACCCTCGGTTGTATCGTGACGCCATGCAGTCTTAAAAAATAAATAAATAAATAAAATAAAACCTCTAATACAAATCCAGCAATTAATTCTGGGCTGATCGTCCACAAGGCGCGGCATTTTAGGAGCCCAACAGTGTTTTTTTTTGCAAACGGGTTCTCGAGCCGGTACATTTTAAAAGGCTGCCTCGGCTCTGACGTGTAGACGGGCAAGACGCACGTTTGCGGAAAACGAAGATGTCATCGCCGCATATCCCGACCCGACAACACTGCGAGCCTCTAAGTGACGTCACATAGCAACAATGATGGTATGTTGGATTTATCAAATACGAGGATGAGCAGAGGTATTCTCCGTGTCTTCTTGCATGCACCCGCGATTTCTTCTCTTTTTTTGATGTATTTCTGTGGTCACAGCGCCACCTAAAGTCTTGGGTATATGTACTACATTTTTGAGGCGTTTCTTTTCTTCTTCTTTTTTTTTTTTTTTTTTAGGGGTGGTGGAAGAAAAGTTGTTTCCTCCCATTTCCACGGAGATAGAGTGGGAGTATTTTCAAAAAGTTCCTCCTTGGGAAACTTTTTCAAAAAGTTGCCATGTAAACGGACACCCAAAGCACAACGGAAGTTTTGCGTTTTGACTTTGTTCTGTAAGCGGGGGCCTTAATCTCTTTTCAAACATCTCGGATGCTGTGAAATCTCACATATCACGTTTTTTCATTTTTCCTTTTTGTTCAAAAATTTCCTCATTCGACACATTTTATCACATTTTATTTAGTGGTTGTGCTTCATCCAATCGCTACATGGAGCAAATAAACTGTGAAATAAAAAACAGGTAAACAGGGTGTAATGCACGCAGAAGTCTCACGTGAACAAACCTGTTTGCGCCTGATTGTTCATGGTGTTGCTCTCAATTGAATAGCAGCATAGCGAAAGCACAGTCCGGTTGGATATGAACGCAATTTAGCACACTTAAAGGATCTTAACAACAACGGACCCCCAGCTCAAAGGTCATTTATCTGTCAGGGCTCGATGGAACTTGTGTCACAAGTGAGTCCACAAATACTGGTTGAGTGTGAAGGTCCATGTCCACGAGTTACAGCGATGGAGCTGAGCAGCTCCCACAGTGTGGGGATCATTATGGGCCTTGTGGCTCCAGGCATCACAGTTCAATGGACATCCTGAAGAATCCGTCCCACTGGGACTGGGGTGTACTGATGGTTACTGTCAATACAAACTGTAAATATCAGCTGATCCAATCATGACCTTTAAATCAAGCTTCAGTTTTGAGGTCACTGGACATAACAGCTTTAAATATCTTTTCCTCTCTGTCCAAAAAGGGCAAAAAAAAAAAAATTGCGACATGATGAATGGAGGAAAAACCCAACAAGCTGCGGCTCCGGAAGTCGTTTTAAACTGTAACTGATGCATAAAGAGCAGTAAATCCGCCGTTCAAAAGCCTCGCGACCACGACGCATTCTCTTCCTCTGTCCTGCCCTCGCCGTACATAACAGAGGGATAAACTGAGCGGAGAGAGAGAGAGAGACACGAAGAGGCTGCAGGGCTGAAAGGGGGTGGAAGATGAAGAAGAAAAAAAAAAAGGTGGTGGATTGGGAGGAGAAGGAGAAAGAGGAGGAGTGATGCTATTTAAATTGATTCCACGACCTGCGGGGCCTGCATCCTGTCACGCTTTCTTGGAGCTCCAGTTTTCTGCCAACCCCATCCAGAGGAGCACGTCTGAGTAGACCCACCAGTCCTTTCCCTCCCTTCCTCCCGTTTTCTTTCTCTTGGTGGGTATTTTCATTTCAGGGTATTTTCACCCCCCCCCCCCCCCTTCCTTCCGTGGCCATCGCATTCTCGTTCTTTTATTTTCCACAGTGTCACAACCGTTCAGCTACTGTAGGCTTCAGCAAGGAGCCCGAGCTGATACTGTTCCCCCCCCTTTTTTTTTTTTACAGGAAAAAAAAAACAACTGGTATTCTTCCCTTTTCTTCCATCTCTTTTTTCTTTTCTCTTTTTTCCATCTCCCGGCCTTTTCCTCACCTGCCATCTCCGTGTAGGTTCCCTTCACATCCCCTCCATCCCACTTTTTCTTCCCCTTCCTGCCCCGTTAACGACTTTTTCTCCGACGTCTCACGTCTCATCCTCTCCTCAGCCTCCTTCTCTCCGTCCCTCGCTATCTTTGTTCTTCCTCCACGCCATATGTCCCCCCCCCCCCCCTTTTTTTTCTCTCGCTGCTTGCGACTTGAGTGCCATTTGATGAGACCTGGATTGAGAGTGCTGGAGTATCGGCGCCGTGCAGCAGTGCGCCCAGGAGAGGATGTCAGGGAAAGAGACAGGCCCTCTTCACATTAAATATCATCTGACACCTAATCTGCTGCACCTTCTGCCGTCGCCGAGAGGAAGAGGAGGAGGAGGGGGGAGGAAGGAGCGGATCCTCGCTCTCGAAGAACTACCCCCCCCACCCCTCATCTTGCCACGTAATTAATACATCAAGACAAGTTCTGTTTCGAGCTTTCGAGAGAAATAGTAGAAAGAAATGACGAGGATGTAATCGCAACCACTGCAACGATCGTCCGACAACTTTTTCGGACAACCCCCGCCATCTTTCGCTGAGGTGTCACAGTTCACCATCATATCGGTCCTTCACACTCTTGATTTGGCGGCCGGACCGTCTCCGTCCTGTCGGGGATTCAGTGGCCAAGAAAATGGCCTTTTCACGATTCGGCAAAGACAGCGGCCCGGGCTGAGGCGGCTTGCAAATTGGAAATTGAATGAGAACTGACAAGCCTCTCAAGAAAATCAATCCAGCGGAATTGGTTTCCAATATGGAAATTCCTGGAGAGATGATCACCTGGAAATGGTCGCCGCACGTTTCAGATATTTCCTTTTTTTTTCTCTTTTTTGGGTGGATAATGGATTGGTTTGTCCTCCGGGGTTAACAACTGTCGTCGTTTCAGAAGAGAAAATCAAGTAAAAGCAGGATGAAATTCCAAATCCACAGATGGTTATTAATATAGTGTTGAAAGGCTCAGGAAACCTATTTTCTACGACTCCATTTTATTTATTAATTTTTTTTTTTTGAGGGGGGGAAGTGATGATGGTTCAACTTGTGGACCGAATCTGACAAAATCCCATCAAACCTGCAGAAAAAAAAAAGAAATAGCTTTGTTTTATTTATATTTGCTGAAGGCAGTTTAACCTGTAATCTGGTTTCATCAGGTTACATTTGCCGCAATCACTCCAGATGTAACGACGTCTCTCTTTTATAACACGGATATTTCTTCCTCTCACCATCCTCGTGTTACGTTGGAAACATGGGGGCAACCACGAATTGTTAAACGTTTGTTTGCTTTGGCTTTTCCAAAATAACGTGTTTCTGTATAGCGGATCAATAAACTTCTTGGTTCCGATTCTCTCCCCAACGTTTGATGAGATATTAAACTATTCAAGCAAATTCAAGGCAGCTTCAGACGTACAAAACAACAGAACTTTAGGATGGTCACTTATGGTAACACTTACTTGATTGTTCAGTTAAGCTCATGATGAGGAGTCGTTAAATTTTTTTCAGGGGAGTAGATTTTTGCAACCTCCCTTTGACATGTTTCATCTGTGTTTCCTTTTTATCAGCTGGTGATTCTAAATCAAATTTAGACAGTTACTCATACAACTAAGGAACGAAATGCAACCGAATGCAAGGCCATATACAAGATACTGTGTCTGTCAGGCAACAAAGCATAATTAGGAGAAACGGGAAGACAAGTCCAGACACCAAAAAAAATCAACATAAGTGTGAAGAAGGAGACAAAAGAGAAAATCTTATAATAGATTCTGGCAAGGCCAATCAGTCAGAAGTAACAGATCTGTCACAATAAAGTTTCTGATGAAAACTCAGGAAGAAATACGGAAGCATGTCAAAATTATGTTGCAAAAACCAAGTTGCCTGAAATGAAGAAACAAAATACTTGACGACCTTATAGAAGTATCTGAAACAGTAAGTAAGTGAAACAGTCCAAGACTGCCTCTAAAAATTACTTTATTGCTTTTTCACTATTTCAAGCAATTTATAAAGCTTTTACTAATTTTTGCTTTTTTACTTTTCACAGTTTTGATCTTTTCAGCAGTTTCAACCATTTAAGCTGTTTTTCCAGCAGTTCTGGCCCCTTTCACAGCTTTCAACACGACTTATTGTTTTGTTTATTGCCACAAATCAAACACGCAAGTGAGTAATCATCGCTGGCCATGAAAGCCAATCAGACGTCTCTTTATTTGGATTTAATCATGGCTCGCTTTCCAAGCTTACATAAAGAGATGTGGTACAGGTTTTGTTTAACAAACTTCTGAACCAATGTTTGATTTGACACATTGAACTGTGAGATAAGAGTCCTTTTGACAGACGTGTAAAATCAAATAATTAATTCAGGGAGCAGCAACAGAGGCTCCAGGTTGAACGCTTGCAGAGTTACTCACTGCTGGGTGCATATTTCCAAGGATATGTTATATTGTGGACAATGTTTGAAGAAAAGAATATAGAAATGTTCACATTTTTCTAGGTATTATTACCACCGAAATCGTTTTGAACTCAGATTAATATTAAGTTGATCAAGTCAGTTTAATGTTTAACACATCTTGCCCAATGTAATCTACCGATGGAGGAAAAAAAATGTATTTGAAATATTCGAGAAATTTGAAAAAGAGAAGCGTGTTGAAGTTTAGGAGGAGGGAAGAAGAAGGTCGGAGTAACAATTGAATATTTCCTGTTAAACTTTGAGACAAAATCACGCCAATCAGAAAGAAGTTCAACTCTTGATTTGTACGTGTCTCACGCTGCAAACCAATTTCATTTTTCAACGTCTTAAAACAAATGCAAACTTACATGAATTTCTAAAGGTGCAGAGGAAATGCTTCAAATATGGCTTCATTAAACCCATCAGAGCTTATCCAACATTTATCAACACGAAATAATAAGGACAGTTTTCAACTCTTGCACTTTAATTACTTTTTAGAGAAGCCAAACTAGAAGAAAAATCAATACTCGGCTCAAAACGCACCAGTGAAACTTGCAGGAGGAAACGGTTCTGACTCGGCCAAATAGCAAAAGTACAACAAGTATGGGCAAAAAAAATAAAAAATGTGGGGAAAGTCTATGAAAGTCCTCAAATGGTGCTGAATACATGCCGTATTTATCACAATTGTTAAAGACCCTGATCATACATTTTTTTGAGTATTTTTATTATTAAGATTTTTGTTTAGTGGAACAAGAAATTAGTTAGTAGGAAGATCACAAGTTATCATAGAGGTTAAATCAGGTAAAGTATTTTTTTTACTTCTTGTGCGTTATACTTTAATATATTTCCCAAACATAAATAAACAAAACATGAAAGAAATATTTGGTGTTTTTTTTTTACTCAGGTTATGCAAAATAAAGGTTTTTTTGGGGGGGTGTTACAGGAAGACAAAAGTCTTGAGGTTTGCTGTGGAGTTGAGATTGTTGTAATTGTAATGAAACCGTCTGTGTGACCGTAGACACACAGCCTTGGCTTAAAATGATGAACTCTTGTGCTGAAAACATCTTACACTGATGTCTTTGTCATTGTCTTGGGTGGATGTTGCAAAGTTAAGTAAAAATATATACATATATATATATGTATATATTAAAAGAATTGATTAACTCACTGGTTTGTACCTTGGACAGGCCTTCAGTTCCATTCATACAAAGCTCCTTAACAAAACAGTCTGTAGCCTTCTTTAGAAATGATAGAAGAAGAAGGAAACGACTTCTGCTCTTGTTCCATTTGCCGCCAAGGTTCTTGAATGTATTGTTCACGATACATCCACAACCTGACATCACGTACATCCACAGGATCTGTACTGAGGGGCTTTATGGATTGTAATTTTCTTTTTCTCATTAATATAGAAAAATATGTCAAAACTCATCACTAACTCCATTAACAATAACAGTTGCATCAACAATAAATTGACATTAACTACCCGGTAATCAAGTCATTCGTTAATCGGCAATATGAGAATTCATCCGGTCACCTAATATTGTATTTAGTTTCTCATATTCAGTCATCTCCGTTTGCCACCATTGTACTTATATATGCATGTCTCGTAAAACTCTCATAAAAAAGCATCCGAAGCAGTTTTATGTGATGCAGACATCAGAGGCTGGCATTTATTGGTCACCCACAGCCAGTAAAGCAAACCAGCGGACGTTTGGCACTCAGCTTGGATTCTAAGAGTTCCAACACTTTTCCGCATTGGTGTTTCTATTGTCTGTCGGTCAGCGGCTTGGATTCAGAGGCGAGGGAACGCATGCAAACACATCCAGTATCGATTTCTGAATTCTTCATCTTCTTTGTCCCTGGGCTGCTCGCTTCAGGAGATCATGTGATTCGTATGTTTGATTTGGCACAGGCGTTCGCATCCTGATGAAACCTGCGCAGCGGGGGATTAAAGATATGACCTTAATGATCCCTCGTGAAGAAATTAAAGAGGGGCAGGTTTCCTGGGGACTGTGGGGCAGGATGAGAATGGGAGGAGTCTCCTCCCATCACGTCCATTCTTACTGAAAAGGAACGTAAAACGATATTCTCGTTAAAGAATATCCAAACCACTGACATGCAAACGAAGGCCATTATTATTATCTATAGCAAAAAAACAACATACATTTGAGTTTAAAAACAGAATACCCACCTCAATTTGAATAATAATAATATTTTCTTAAACTAATATAGAGAATAATAAAGAAAAACACCATTTTTGCTAATTCTTGATGAACCAGTCAAAGTCCATTTCTGTTGGGACTTTCCAGTGAAATGACTGCACGCGCCTGTAAACTATAAACTGCAAAATTCCACCAAGACGTGCCTGTTTTTAATAAAAGTTTGCTATGTTACTAACGCCATAGTACTCTCCACTGACTCTCACTTCCACCGCTGCTCAATTTCAAAGTTTTTTTTTGTGTTACGTCAGCTTTACTGCTACTTGAAGCAGGTGTTCCCTGGAGTCCATATCAGGAACGACGTACTCATTTATTTAAAAACTGGTGGTTTTCTTAATTTGCGAGTTCATTTAATGGGCCTGAAACGACATTTAATAACAGCCGGGGTTGCCTTCTCATGCGTTTAACCCCACCACCATCCCCTCTGCTAACCTTCATAAGGTTGATCAATCAGGAGTTGAACTCACGGATCCAGCTCTTCCAGGCGTCTCGTTTGCGACCGACTCATCCATCAGGAGACCTACGTACCTCTGAGCAAACTTGGATATACTGTAAATGATGTCCTAGTTCCTTTCGCCATGTTTGTCTTGTTGCCTAAGTAAAGCACCGGGATTTTTTTCACAATGACTTTCACAGTTACGGCCCAAACTTTCCACCGGGGGAAACATGCAAGGTAATTTCATCCTCTTGAACTCATGGGTCCGCATCATTTAGGGTAGCGTTACAGCCGGTAACCACAGGTGTCACCAGATCTAACGGGAAAGTAATCGTTGGGATGCAAAACTTCAGAAATGTCAACTCGATTGCAGATATTCAATTAAGCTGAGACTATAACGAGTAATTCGACCGGCTTGACCGTAAAGGAACGGGAATGCAGACAAAATCTCACCCATGGGTGCCGTCGCAGCGGCCGCAACATCATTCTCACTCAATTTTCACTGAACCGCGGTCATCTGATGCCTTCGGAGACTCCAGTTTTGCTTCTCTCGTTTCCAGTCCGTAGGTGGGAACGAGCGCGTTCCTGTTTTCCTAGTGAGCTCAGCTTCCTCAGATCAAAGGACGAATGTGGATTTTAAGTTCGGTGAGAAAAAAAGAAACAAACCAGGAAATGCTCTTAAAACATGAAGACATCCACCACACTTAACTACTGACGGCGTCTGGGTCGTTTCCTGGTCGGCGAGGGTTTGATGAGTGTCGACAGGCGGACGTGAGTCTCGACCAGAACTCATTGAGGGTTGCCAGTCGGACCCTCCACCCAGTCAGGGGGTGGGGTGGGGGAGGGGGGGGCTCTGGACCTGAAAGGCATCCGTGTCTGGGAGTTCATAACAATGTGAACCGTGCTCCATCTCAGCCATTTGTTTCTGCCACTTTGGCAGCGAGAGACTTGCGCTCAATCTCTCGGAGCTCGTCTGGCGTTCCCGCACCTCATCCATCACGGCTTCGCTCTCGGGTGGATGGACCACTTCCACGCCTCGGTCTCCCCGCCCTCCGTCCGCCAGTCTGCCGCTTTCATCAGCCGAGCGCCGCCTCCGTGGACTCCAGCCTTCTCCCTGTTGCTTGTTGCAATTACCCTCTGCACCAGCATACATCACCCGGGACACTGGTGGGTGAGGGAGAGACACGGTGATCTGTGGCCGCGAATGCCCCACTTCCCGCCGTGTTCCCCCATAAAGCACCGTGTTTGACCTCCCCGGGAGCGCGACGCGGAGTGACCGACGATTTGTACTCAAACTCCATGAACTCATCTGACTTTGAAGAAGAGACCTGATTTGCAGCGAAAGAAGAAGAAGAAGAAAAAACTATTGAGCCACGGATTTGCCGGCAATTGTCGAAGCGTCAAACGCGCCGGCACGAGAATAATGAAAAATGAATCTTCCTCAAAGTGGCGAGCTTTCTGATTTTAGCGTCAATTTATCAAGGGACGACTCGCGGGCATGCTGGGATGTAAATAACAGCAAATTGTAGAGTGTGATGAATGATACGGACCGACGTGCCAAACGGCACTGAAAGAAAACATCACACTGCTTCGGTGCTTAACAGTAAAGCAAGCTGTTTATGTGGCTGTCATACGTGTTGTGTGGGTTATTGATTGCTTGCACAGCTGAAAGGAGCTGCGTTGTTTAGTCAACGGCGTGCAGGAAGAGCGGCGGCCATTGAGACGCTACGCAAGACTGGATGATGTTTGTGTCACTGTGTGTTAAACCACATAGGGCCTCCTTTGAATCCCTCCAAACTCCTGATGTGTGATCCGCTTTGTGTTTGTTTTTTTTTATCCCGCTTGGTTCAGTTTTCAGTGGCTCGACACCGTTGTGTAAACAGACACACAGAATGCAGCAAAAGTTGTTGGTATACACTCAACAAAACCGGCGTGTAAGCATCTTGTCAGTCGATCGGTTATAAAATATAAATCAAAAGTATACATTTTAACATTTGACTGTTCAAAGTTTATCGTCAAAAAACTAATTCAGCTTTTTCTACTTGGGAACAAAGACTTTTGGAACCTTTTTTTTTTTTTTGTCATGTCATCCTTTATTACAGACCAGCTGGATCTCCTGCACTTGTCGGGTTGTTGTTTTTAGATTAGCAGAGGAAGCCGAGCCTCTATTAGTCTTTCTTTTGCACTACTTTGACAGCCTGATCTTATCTGCTAAACATCCTATAAGGTTACCTTGTACATACAGTTTGGTGCCTGTTTAAAGTTTGAAGAGGAAAATGAGCCGTTGGCTCAACTTGCCTTTAACAAGATGCAGCGATACCGCTGTACAGGAAAAATGGACTGAGATGAAGTGTGGAAGAGTCTTCCTCCACTGACTCAAAGATTAGAACTCTTTTGGGAAAGCAAGCAGCATCCATAAAGCTGTTGTGGCCGTTCAGAGCGTGTGAGAAAACATTAAGGCAAAATCATGTTTGCAGATTTTGGCGAGACAAATCTTTCTCATCTCAGCGCTGCCCCCCCATGGCTACCAGTGGTATGTATCCGACAGTTTCCGGGTGATTGCCAGAAATGCAGACAAAATTAAAAGTACTGATGGAAGGGTTACGTGCAGTGGTGTATTGGTCCCTGGAAAAGTGGGTATATGCTCGTTTTTTTGTCTTCTTTTAAAGCAGCCCAGAAACACCATTTTATACAAAAAATTGCTTGTTAGACAATTCTATCTATTGAAAACCATCTATAGTACCGACGTATCGTCACACAATTTTGGTATAATTTTATATAAATAAATATAAATGTATGAATTTGTCATAATTTTATATAATTTCCGTAATATTATATATATAATTGATATAATATACTATAATTGGTACAATATAATTTTGGTATAATTTATTGGTTAACAATACAGTATGTGCCTCTAATTGGCTCGTCAGCTGTCATGCTGCAAGTTAAATATAGACTTTAACCAGTCAAATCAGTGAATGCAGCGAGTAGGAGCCAGCGAGAGGCAGAGTTTGGCAGGTCATGGCTTCAACATCCTCGGGGAGGAAATTGGAAATCTGGCTTGTGGATACTGCTGAGTGCTGAATGATGCTGACTGAAAAATAAGTGGGTTTATGCCATTTGTATTGCATTTGAAGCATAAATGAACCTGGTGGAGCCCCTCCCTCTGCTCGGGGAAGTGGTTTGACCAATCTCCTTGGTGCTCCACATGCTCGGTGCAGTGGGCTGCCACAGTGAGGCCACCAGGGAGCTCTTTGGGGTCAAGGGTCTTGCTCATGGACAAATCCCCACCGTGGGATTCAAGCCTTTGAACTTCTGAGCTCCTCTAACCTCTCGGCCACCACAGCCCCTGGCCTGTCAGTGTGTCACAGTCATTTGTGTGTGACGACATTGGTGGGTGAATATAACTTAATGTATCATCGAAAAAAAGTGAAAATATCCAAACAAATCCAAACTTATGTCAAAAACAGGCTATAAACTGCAGTCGTACAAGACCGTTCTTCCTAGTGCCATTATGAAATCATTCCATATGACAAAGTCCTTTCTTTTTCTTGGTTTGGTTTAAACCAAGATGGATTAAAATAAAATACCTTGATACCTAGAGGTATATATATATATATATATATATATATATATACTTCTATACCCGCCGGCTCATTCCACCACCTTCCCAATGAGGGGGAAAAAAATCCATGACAACAATAATTGGCTCTGTCATCCACGCTGACCTTTGACCTTACCGCGCAGGGCACGGAACCGAAGTGAGAACTTCCATCTGAAGAGTTAAAAATATTCCAGGAAAAAAGGCCACTCTTTCACTCTCTCTTCACACGTGCACACGCAGTTAAAGGTTAAACTCCTGCCTACAGCCCGCTCATTATAAGAGTGCCATGTGTGGACCGGTTAAAAGTGTGTGTGTGTGCGTGTGTGTGTGTGTGTGTGTGTGTGCGTGTGTGCGTGTGTGTGCGCGCGTGCGTGCGCGCGTGCGTGCGTCTCTGTGGGTGTGAGACAGAGTATATGGGGAGAGAGGAAGTTCTTGGCTGGTGTCGAAAGCGGTTAAATCATCGCACATAGGACCAAAGTGGCACTTATAGCACATAAACGTCACTTGGAATGAGTGGGTCCTGGTGAGCCGGTACAATATGCAGGCGTGTGTGTGTGTGTGTGTGTGTGTGTGTGTGTGTGTGTGTGTGTGTGTGTGTGTGTGTGTGTGTGTGTGTGTGTGTGTGTGTGTGTGTGTGTGTGTGTGTGTGTGTGTGTGTGTGTGTGTGTGTGTGTGTGTGTGTGTGTGTGTGTGTGTGTGTGTGTGTGTGTGTGTGTGTGTGTGTGTGTGTGCGCTTGTGCATTACGCAAGCGTAGGACGCACTGAAGAGAGAGAAAAAAGATGATTCAGTCGTACATCGGCGGACATCAAGTTCAATTATCAAGCTGTGAAAACATCCAAGGAGGATTATTTTTTTCTCTTTTATTCGTGCCGACACTCCCCTCAGTAACAAACACGTCTTTTAAGCCCCTGAATCGACAGAACTGGAGTGAAAATGTGTGTTCCTTTTCCTCAAGCCCCCCCCCCCCAAGCTTACCAGGCAGGCCTGGTCTTGCCAGGGTTCTTAGCAGGCGTCGCTTCGGATCTCTGCGAGGGCAGTCGCTCACGCTGCACAAGCAGGTGATGATTAAAGGCTGACCTTACGCTTAATTAGTGGCAACTGGGAGATTTCACCGCTCGGCGATGAATCATGGGAAAGGGGAAGCAAAAAAAAAAAAAAAAAAAAAAAAACAGCCGCCAGGGAAATGTTACCTAAGTGATTAGGTGAGGGGTGTAAATCAATAGTGCTGCTGACCTGCGGATGAAGTGGAGGAGGGAAGCGAGGTGCGAAATGAAGATGGAAAAAAAATATAAATAAAAAAAAAAATGTATGAAAGGGCGTGATTAACACGAATGGCCCGCTTCTGTCTCACGGACATAAACATTCCTTTTTTCTTCTTTTTTTTCTTCTTTCTAATTCTCAGTTGAATATAAAAGAGCAAGAGATTCATAAATCCCTTCAGTGTGTGACACTCGTGGAATTTCGTAATGATTTCTCGACAAACAAACTGGAATTTTAAAATCACGCTTCGGGAAACCCAGACAGGCAAAGCCACTGTCCTGTTTTAAGTCTTAAAACTCATTTTTATCACTTTTAGAAAGTACAGTTCTTTTGTTGTAAATGTCATCGTGGTTTTTAATCAAGAAGCACTTTGCAGCCATGTTTAAGAAAAGTTGATCGCGCACACAAGTCAAGTCATTATTATTCACGTCAAATCCGCAAAGGGAGTGACAGGAGTCCAATTCCGGCCACTCTTGAAGTCGCTGCTTCGTACTCCCCGCCGGCTCGCGGAGTTGGGAGGAAGAGAAAAGTTGCAGTCGGCCCTGGCACTCTGGCTCAGATAAAACAATTAATCTTCCCCTGAGCGAGCCGCCCGAAAGCTCGGAAAGGGGCTAAATGGCTCATTGAAATCTGGAGCTTTAATCGCTTCTGTGAGGCGGGTTTGGGCCAAATCAGTTGTTGATGCTTCATCCCTCCTCCTCCTCCTCCTCCTCCTCCTCCTCCTCCTCCTACCACCGCCACCGCCGCCTCTCCACTCTTAAATAGGAGGAGAAACTCCTCTTAATATGTAGCCAAGGTCAGGACATGCATTAGTTATTGGCGAGTGGAAATCAATAGCCGAAGCGGGTCCTTGACGACGCGCCGCCTGAGAATGTCTAACGACGACTTCGTCTCTCTGCTTGCGGCGAGGGCGGGGAGCATTTGGAAGTCGGCAAACGCGACAGTGCCTCTTCTGAAATCATGGCTGTAGCAAAAAAAAACAACCTCCGAATACACTTTTACGCTTCGGCTCGGCAGGTAAAGGTCGCACAGAGCAGGTAGTGCACATAAATAAATAGTGCAACAACAGACTACAATACTCGGGTAAATAAATCCAGCAATTATAAAAAATCTGTTCCTAAAACCGTGAATCAAAGAATGAAGGTCAAAGGTTAAAATATGTTTAAACATGGTGGCAGTGACTTTTTGGCAAAGAAACGGTTGTCATTTTTATGTTGAGGCGGTGGGGGGGGGGGGGGGGTGTCGCAACGAACTAAAAAAGTAACTTGTGATCTAAAGTAAAAATGCTCAGGGAGACAGAATAAAACAGAAATCAGACTTGAGAGCGATTTTGAAAAAGTTTAAGACAATTTTATTCCATTATTCTTGTTAAGAAGAGACAAAGTCCTTCTACAACCGTCGCGTGATCGTCCAGGAGATTGTCTCACTCTGAAGTCAGACTTCTTAAAAGCTGAACTCTTTTGGGAAAGTTCCACCAGCTCCCTGCACTGTCCACACTGAAGGTGTCAAAAAGTAGCACAGAGGTTTCAAAAAGTGCTGACACGGGTCAACCTTGTATCCCAGACTGCAAGATTACACATCATGCTTTATGGGACAAAATAAGATTTCCATTACTTTTTAAAGGAGTAACTATCGTATAAGTATTTCAAGGTAACCGTGGCAACACTGGTCCTGATGCACGCCCCCCCCCCAAAAACCCACAAATGTTCACGTTTAGGAGCTTTTTGGTAGATGTCCATCAATCTGTTCATAAAGCAGGATGCTGCATGTAAAAATCTCCTTCATCCTTTTGGGTTTTGCACTTTTTTTTTTTTTTTTTTTTTTTTTTTTGCAGCTCAATTTAAATCGGAATCAATTTACTGAATCTGTTCGCAATTAAACACCGCTTCCTAATGCCCCACGAAAATATGGCCGGGGCGCCGGCCGCGGGGAAGCCGTCACTTCCGGTGGAGACAAGTCCCATGTGGTTCATTTCACACACACACACACACACACACACACACACACACACACACACACACACACACACACACACACACACACACACACACACACACACACACACACACACACGCAGAGGGCCAGTTATAATTGACTCTATTGAGCAGGAACAGCATCCTCCCTCTCTGCTCCGGCGCTAATTGGGTTCTGCGCCCTTACTTTTTTTTTTTTTTTAAAAATGAAACACATTTTATGGAGCAATTTAAAATACGTCGCTCTGCATAATTAGAGAGAAATGAGGGAATGAGTGGGACTCGTGCCACGACAGCCGCAAGACGAAATGCCTTTTTTTTTTTTGTACACCGAGGGTTGCTCGCCGCCGAAGAGAACCGCTTGTCTAAAGTAACAAACCCCCCAAAAAATTTAATCTAATAAAATCAAAATGTAAATATTAGTTCAGAGCGTCCAAATGATGTTGCTCGTAATTGAGGAAACATGTGAAGGTAAATAATGATTTGCTCTCGGGACCGTACGCCTGCTTCTTTCATTAATCTTCACTCCCGGTGACTTTATTTTGGCGGGTTCTTCTGACCCCCGTGAGTAAATGCTCAAACACTGAGGTGAGGCCAGATGTTTGGCAGACGCACGTTGACAAACACAAATACAGATGCTCGACACAAATCCGCACATCCTGCACACAAAACTCCCACACACAGTCTCACCCGACGTCCTCGGGGGAGTCGGCGGCGACGAGGCAGCCTCTTCGCCGCTTCCCGCTTGTTGATATTTGTCCTGTCGACGCTCGGTCGGCTCCCAGGCGAAACAGGCGCCGCTGCGAATGTTTAACCACTTGAAACGTTTCTGCTAAATGAGGGGGCGGAAACACAGACGCAACAGTGGATGGAAATCTCTGGTGTCGGCTCAAATATTGGCCCCACTCATCAGTGATCGTAGGAAACGTCCCGCGTTTTTCTTGCAGAGTTACTGAGGATCTTTTTAACAGTAAGGATTTCGAGAATGCTAATCGCTGTACCACCGGCAATGCTACAAGCTGCTAATGCTGCTCTCACTGTACAACCGGCGATGCTCCAAGATGCTAATGCTGCTCTCGCTGTACAACCGGCGATGCTCCAAGATGCTAATGCTGCTCATTCGCTGTGCCACCGGCAATGCTACAAGATGCTAATGCTGCTCTCGCTGTACAACCGGCGATGCTCAAAGATGCTAATACTGCTCATTCGCTGTGCCACCGGCAATGCTACAAGAAGCTAAAGCTGCTCACTCGCTGTACCACCGGTAATGCTACAAGATGCTAATGCTGCTCATTCGCTGTGCCACTGGTGATGCTACAAGATGCTATTGCTAATAACTCACTGTACCACCGGCGATGCTACAACATGCTAATGCTGCTCACTCGCTGTACCACTGGCGATGCTACAAGATGCTAATGAACCGTAAACACGCTGTGCTTCCAGGTTTAGCATTAGCTTTATTTAGAGTTTAGACTACGACTGAAAAGAAATCTGTACTAGTATGAAGAGTTTTGCAGACTGTATAGTTTTAGGAGTCTTTACTCGACTTTTTGAAAACGCTCCATCTCAATGGAAACGGGAAAAAACACGGCTTTTTTAAACTGGGTAAAGACGGGTATATTGTTAGATAAATGTTAATAGAGGAAATATTTCATAACTGACTAAGGTATGCAGGCAACATTTTGGGGATTCAATATGTAGTATGTAGAAATGCAACAGGTTGCAGCTGGATGCATTTAGAATGGACGCTGCACAACAACGATACTACTAAGAACACTGATTAATAAATTGTTGTCATTTCCAAATTGCATTCCTAGGATATGATCGTGGCTAATGAGCAATTTGTTTCACATGTAAAAAAAAAAAAAAAAAGTAGAGCTGCAGCAGAGATCAGTTGCTTGTATTGTCTCAGTACTTTGGCAGAAAAATTAATTCTCTCAGACATCCTTGTAAAAGTCTCAGAACTGCCAGATCCTCATGTTCGAACACAGAGATGAAGAAAGAAGTTGAGGGGTCATGCATATTTAAAAAAAAAAAAAAAAAAGAGAGAGAGTCAAAACTGTACAAGAGATTCCTCGTCCTCACAGAATATCAGTGTCCATTAGCTTTGAGGAACTCCAGCATTTTGCTCTCTATAAATAACTTTAATAACCTTGTGCAACCCTCTAATATTAGGACGGCTGGTTATTGTGGCAGTTATTGAAGCCGTATGGCCGCAGACCTGCGCCGGTTCTTCATAACTGCTGAGCGTGCATCTGGTTTCTCTCAGGTTCAAAATCAAGCCGTGTCATGATTCACCCTGGGAAAACATCTTGGAGGTCCTCGTGCATCAGGATCTCGTCTGCTCAGCCGGAGGATCACAAAAAAACAAAAAACAAAAAAAACAACCCCATAAAATTTTGCGAGCTCGGAAAAAATCTAGTTCAACCGGGTCCAGAACGATTGTGTCCCCCCCCCCCCCCACCCCACCCCCCCTCACATCAGACCCCGCTTGACAACGTCCCCTTAAAATAAGTGAAATTCCTGTCCCGACAGACTTTTGGGTCACATTTATCCCTGTTTCTCATTCACTGATCCCTCGTCCTGCTCCGCATTTTTTCCCGATCAAAAAAATCAAAACATCTGTTTACAAAGAAATTAGATGAATTCCACATGATCCCGTCTGTTTTTCTAACATAACCACTAAACTATTTAGTGGTACATGAGTCAGGGTGCTTGGTTCCACATGATGAAAATATATTTTTGGGAAAAAATAAAATAAAGAATGCTGATCAACTGCAGATAGTTCTTTTATAGTAGTTGACTTATGAATGCTGAACGCCATTACACAACAGCTATTGACAGTTTTATTGCGCATCATTCAAATAATTGGTGTTTAATGGTCCAGCTGTGTGCCTTTTCTTCTCTTAGTTCGTATTATTTCTGGCAGCCATAAACCATAGAATAGAATAGAATAGAGTAGAATAATGGGTAATTCTTTAAACCAAAAGCCAGTGGATGTGGCTGCCATGCGAGGCGCATTCATTTTATTTAAAAAAATATATATTTCCAGGCATATAGCAATTCAAGTGCACATACATATAGCCATATATAAACCCTTTGTGATATATTAATTATATAAACAATTTGCTAGGTTTATCAAGCAATTCTTTTAAAAACCTACTTCAAAGTAATTCTGCATGTTCAGTCAAATCAGGAAGAGACAGTAACATGGAACATGGAAGCTTGATCCATCCAACGTCATCACGTTCCGTAATTGTGTGTATTTTATTAGCACAAGTTCTTTCAGTGTTGTATAGTTTCGAACTATTAAGTTGCTCTTTAATGTTCTCACCATGGTTTGAATTTTGGTCGAAAGTGTCTTTTGTTTGTATATGAAGTACTCACACCTCACAGGAAGTGATTGTGTAAACCGGAAGTGACGCCGTGTAAACCGGAAGTGGCTATAACAAACCGGAAGTATGCCTGAGCCATGTGTCTGGTGCAAATGTTTGTAGCCACTTGTTGTTCTTCTCCCATGCAAAGGCAGTTTCTGAGTACTGTGGACGTCTAGAGTCCAGTTTGTGTGTTTTCAGACTGTAAAACAGTGTTGGTCTTAAAGAATTAAGTACCCAAATAAATTTCATGCACTTGAGGATCCTGAGTCATGGAGTTTCTTGGGGAAAATCTTTATCTGCATAGTTACCATTAACACAAGTGGCTCAAACATGAGGATTCCGAGAGGAAGCAGCAGACACACAGAGACCCGCCACCATCGATATCCACAAAATATAAAGTGGTTTAGTGTAAAAACAACGTTTACGTTTCAAATATACAGTAACACGTGTAACAGACTACATTCAAATCTATCCAGAATATAAATAAGCCAATGGCAATGACTGACAGCAGCGGCCCTGTCTGTGTGATCGTCACATTTACAGAGAAGATTCATTCAAATGCATCGTGATAAAATGAATAAAAAGCAGCCAAGTTAAGAAAATGTGTCTGTAAAAGTGTCTGTTTGGCTAAGATCTAGTAAACTGATTCTGCACAGTGTTGCTGTCAGTCTGTGTGATCATGGTAATCATGGGGGTGGGGGTTCTAACTTTCCCCGAGAGATTAATTAATGACATTTTTGGGGAATTATGTTTGACGAGACAGTTTGATTTAGAAGTTTTAGATGATGTAAATTCTCTCCTACCCTCGCTGTATGTCTGTTTCTGCTTTGGCACTTGATAAAGAGTTCTACAACAACCGATTCACTTCAGTTTATTGTGTTTTCAAATGAAGACGCTCTTAAAAGTACATTAAAACAGACAAAAGAACCAAGTCACAAACACATAAACTGACAATTCGGGACACATTTATACTGAAATTAAACAAACCACATCTGGCATGAAAGTCACGAAACGTAGAGACGATTTACAAAAATTGCAAACACACTAGAAATCACGATGAATATTAACAGTCACTAACTCCACTTTTTTGCACGTTAAACTGAAGATAATGTACTTATAGCTGGAGTGTAGCTTGACTCTGCTCCCCCTGGTGGTGAGGAGGTAACATTGCATCAAATATAGGTCTGGAATTTATTGTTTTTGTCATTATAGTTGACAATTTCAGGAAAAAAGTTCAATTTATTTCTTCAACAGCAGCAGGATTCACTATTAATTCATAATTGACATACATTTGATTGTTATTATTAACTTTATTAAAGGTAAACCGGAATAACTGGGCCAGTCCTTTGTATATTTTTCTGTATGTTCTCCACGTGGATAGGAGGTCGGACGGCGCTGTAAAAATGTGCGTGAATTAGTAGAACCAGCCCCGGCAGTTGAAAAGAGTTCCAAAGGCTGACGAGACGAAGGTGCAGCGATGTGTGGAGAGAGAGTCTGGCCCGCCATCCTGGGAAAAACCAGGTGACCTTTACTTCAGACACCGGAGAGAGGAAGAGGGCAGGAGCACAGGAAAAAGCAACGCGAGAAGATCTAATCAAGATCTACCAAACAAGAACCAGACGGAACCGAAAAACAACGATTTCTTAAGTGTTTTCATTTAGATTCCAACAAACCTATTTATCCGATGCTGATGAAATCCACCCTTTTAGTTTTCTTTTTAACTTAATACTTTCCTACAATCCATAACGGTAACTTTCCATTCTTGTTGATGCAGTAATGTTGGTTCCAGTCACAACGCTGGATAAATATTCATTAACCTGCTGGTATAAAATTGAGTTTTTAAAAAAACTCATGAAATAATTCAAGCCTGTGTTGAAGGGTGTCGTGCTACAGAACTCAGTGTGAAAAGGTGTTTCTCATTCTGCTCAGACAGTAAATTAGTCGCCCCGCTCGCGGTCTCAAGCTTTGTAATGGCAGAATTAGTTTCTGGCTCGGTTCTGTTGGGCCTGACCATGAGACATAATGAATGTGCATCTGCTTGTTGTCACATTACACCAGATCGCAAATCTTTTCTTCATCTCATTCTTATTGCAGTATTTCAAAAGCACTTCCGGGCAGTAAAGAATTACCAAAAAAAGACAAAAACCAACAACAGGCGAAAGGACTCAAATTTATTTTATGCGATTGTTCAGTTAGTTGCTTCATTGAGGTTCTTTTCACACGTTTTGAAAGCGAAGTACAGGAGCTGTGTGAAACGACCTGTTGCTTCGATGTCCTGCAACCACACAGCCTCCGTTTTTGCCTTCTTCTCCACTTCAGAAATGTTTCATGTTTATACAGCAACATTTTGAAAGCTGTAAAAACATTTTCAGAGAAACAGCAGAAATGCTGAATACGATGTAGTTGGCATGCCCGGCCACAGGTTGGTGCTGTTGTTCGTTTTTGCAATGAAACCACACACGTGCGCAGGGAACAATACTATAAACATTAACATTGGCGAGTTTCAGGGTCCCAGGACAATATGGAGTCATGACACTCTGGAGGCAAACATTGCTGTTGTATACTCGTGCACGTGCAGACGAACTATTGATTATGGCCATGGTGCACATGCACAATCGCAGTGTTTCCACCGCTTAACGCATACTGTAAATTGAGCCGAAGCATTTTTCAAAAAGTTGCGTTTTTAACCCATTTTACTCCAAAATTTTCCATTTTCATCTGCAAAGGTCAGTTAAATAGCACTAATTCCTGGTTTGATTATTATTATTATTATTATTATTATTATTACACTTTTTAAAACTTCTATAGTAATTTCCAGGAATCATTTTAAATTAATAAATAAGTTTGAAAAATCTGTGTCATTGTTTATCAGGAACTATTTAAGACGATAAAATTTTATAAAAAAAAATTTAAACAATAGACAAAATACTTTATTACAAAAAGAAGGAAAATCTTTCAGGATGTTGAGGAGAGTCGAGTTTTAGCAAAAAAAAAAAAAAAAGTATTTTGACAGTATTTTCACTTAGATTTCTTCAGTTTTCAAAGATTTTCCACGTGGACTATTTGTTTTGGACATTTTTGCTCTTATGATTAAATGCCTCACTTTGAACAATGACAAAAAAAATCCTCAACAATCCTCTTCTGCTCAAAATCAGTTTTAATTTCCCAGACGGGCTAAAATAATAATGTCATTGTACTTACTGCAATCAAAGTAATAATGCAATGCAGACAGGATAAATGTACAACCGGGACAAGTCTCTACCTCGGAACTCTCAGCAAATGGAAAGTATTGCAGGTCCAGGCTGTTTTTTTAGAGTCATTCTGCTACCTACACTTTTGCTTCAATCAATTCAACTTTTCCGCTGAAACTCAAGACGCCTTTAAAGCCGCTCTTCTGTCCGCGCCAAATCAAGGACCTCCTCCGCAAATCTGAATACAGCATAAGCCACGGAATGAGTCCTGAGCCAGAGAAAAAAACACGCGCGACCGTGAGAGGCAATAACGGGTCGGATTTCCCCAAAGGTTCCGACTCCCGGCGCTGAAAATTAATTGCACTGTTCGGGAAGATGAATAAAGGCATTTGTGCCGTGATTAAGTGAGCCGCGGCGCTGCCCTCCCTGCAGGCCTGAACCAACATTCAATAAGCCCACAGCAGCGCCCGCCCGCCTGATGGACTTCACTTCCACCGGGGGCGCCGATCCTGACAGGAAACAGAATGCCTGCACACACACACACACACACACACACACACACACACACACACACACACACACACACACACACAGAGCCGTCGTCTGTCAAGCAGCCGGAGCAATAACACGTGTATGAAGATGTGTGTGAGCGGCGTCGAGGGGCAGCTCGGAGATGTTTTACGACAGCGTAGGCGAGATCTGACCGACTGTCGGGGGCGAATGGAGCCGTCGCCTGATTTTAATCGTCACCTTGGGTGACACCCGGGGGCGACGGAGGGTTTATGGCGTCTGGGAGCAATAAACCGCGTCGAGAAGCGCCGGGACCGTATCGAGGTCGCCGGGCCTCCAGGAACATGACGGGGAAATATTTGTTTCGGCGTTCGTTAAGAAAAAGATCATCGGGGGGGCGCATCGCCGAAGTTCGTCTGCTTGTAAAGAAAAAAGAAGCGTACAGTTATGGGAGGGAAAACCAAAAAAGAGAGCGAGAGCAGATAAACTGCCCAGGGTGGTGACTCATTTCTTCCATGAGCTGTCAGGAAGTTTGAGTCTTAACAGTGGTTTGGGTTCTTATGTTTTAGAGCCGCGTTTTGGTAGTTTGGCATCTTCTTAACCTGGATCAGCGTCAAATCCATTGAGCCCCAGATATTTCACTCTCCCCGGCGCCACGCTCAACTCTTCGACGTTTCGCTCCGCGAGCGGCCTCTCGCTCACACGCCGAGGCCTTGTTTACGTTGCGCTAATCTCTCTGACAAACATTGTTCCACTTTTCCACTTCTCGCTCTGCTAGCGGCTTTTTTTTTTTTTTTTCTCGGCCTCTCCTCCGTCGCGTGGAGGTCTTAGCCGCCGTGTGAGCAGAGCAGCAGAGCACCGACTGTTTGTACACAAGTACTGATAAACTGTCCAAATAGTACTCGAATAAGTTTTCTTCAAACTGCCAGTCACTATTTATCAGCATTTAGCTGGAGAGAGTCAATTTAATGTACCAGTGGAAAATGTCTTCTTTCTTTTGTGTATAGAAGATAATCAAGAGAAATCTTGAATTATTTATGAAGCGTTCATTCATCCATGTTTTGCAGAAAATGGAGGTCGCAAAAGAAAAATGAACAATTAGAATATCGGGCGGTTGAAGGGGCCACGTACAAGCTAATTCGTCCTTCGGCAGGTCGAACCAGGAACAAAATCCATGACCGTCACGATTCAGAACTTTTCCTTTTGTGCAAAGAGCCACGAATGCGTTACGAAGAAGTCGACATTTCGCTCAACAGTTTATTTTTTTGTCTTTTTTTTCTCTCAAGAAAATAAGTGCGAGTTCATTCCTGGTAACATCGTGCTGCTTTTGAAGCTGAATTATGGTGTAAAATACTGTGAAATAAAACATATCCGTATATATATATATATATATATATATATATATATATATATATATATATATATATATATATAGTCAGACACACAGATTCTGCTGTTCTTTTTGCTTGTTTTGTTCATTTGAATGTTTTCTGTTTCGTTTAACGTGTTCAAAATACATAGACAATATCAACAATTATTTACAACATGTTTTTTCTCCTTCGGATTTTATTGCATCTTAAAATCATTACTGTATATGTCAGGGAGAATTAATTAAGTTTGACTTCCTATCCATTTTTATACATTAAACGAGATATACGTATTATGTGTGTATTTGTATATATATGTATAGTAAGCATGTGTCTTGACCAGTGATGCCGGTTACTGTAATATGACCACTTTTTTCATAATGAGTAATAATATGAATTACTATTTTTTCAGTTGTGTGTGTGTATCAGTATTTAGTGTATGTTTTGATGTGTCTGAAGCGAATTAATAATAATAATAATAATAATAATAATAATAATACAATTACAGCAATAACTTGTATTTATTACAAGCAAGGTTTGCTCATCGTGAGAATTCACCCAGTTCAGGTCCGGACAAAAGTCTGCAGCGGTTTGTAAGTTCTTCCTACGTGTGGGTGGGTTTTCTTCAGCTACTCCGGTTCCCAACCACAGTCCAAAAACATTGAGTCGAAATAATGATTGTAAAATTGCCTGTATAATAACTGATATAAGATTGCATATCTAGGGAATTTACAAATTACACTATGAAAGTGTTTGTATATCACAATTAAACAACAAGGTCACTTGAAATTGCTTCACATGAACAAACTTGTACAGCTGGCAATGAGAAAGGTAAATAAAAACAAAGAAAGATCCAAACAACAAATTATTGTAAAATAAAAAATATGGAAATGTGGTAATGACTATTCAGATTGGCCCACAGTATATACAAATGATGCAGGAATTTTCTCAGTCAGCGAATGAACGATACTGATTTAAATCGTAGATTACGTGAAATGAATTACCCATAACTGTGAGTATAAATACATATAAGAAAATAGGTACACTTTTTTTGTACTTTGCCGGCAACGTTCTGAAAACGATGTCTGTTTACACGGAAATGACAGAAATGCTGGGAAATGGTGTAGTTTCCATGTAGGGCCACTAGTGGGTGCTGTTTGCTAGTATATTTGTTAGTATATATTTATTTGTTTTCTTTATTCTTCTTTTTTTTCGTGTTAATCTGCATGAAAGCTGTTGTATAAACAGTTTGGACTGATTTGTAATCCATTACTTGTATCTGTGACGAGCTGCTCAGTTTAAAAAAAAAAAAAGAAAACAAGTCTGATCTCACGTTCCATCATTTCCAAGCCGAAAATTGGGCACTTAGCAGCGAGGATATGTAATATTAAGGTTCAGAAAGAACCTAATGTGAGTCTCTGTTTTCAGCTCGGGTGAAGGGAAGTCTACGAGCGTAACCTTGGGTCGGCACTGCACTCAAAGCAGCTGACATCCTGTGTAATATTATCTTTTTTTCCTGCTTTTAAGGGCGCTTTCATTTTCTAACTACCCCTGAAGTAACAGAAAACGAGAGATTCTTTGCTCGTTTTACCCTTGAATTATCCGATTGATGTCCACCGTCGGGTCTCTCTTTACACATTTGGCTTTAATAGATGCTCTGTGATTATCTAATCGAGTGGGTTTTTTTTGGGGGGGGGGGGGGGGGGGGTTCTATCTGAGGCTGGGTTGGGACATGGTTGTACTTCCAGGGACAAAACAGATTCCCAAATTATTGTTTGGAGACTCGTATTTCAACCTATTAAAATTCACACGCATATGCAGTTAAAAGTGGGCTTATCCGTTACCGTCGGGTTAAATCCTCCAGGTTTTTCATGCACAGTGCAATTTGTGAATGCTCAGCTCCGTGTCGCAACACGCTGCCCAGGAGAAAAGGCTCGCAGAGGTGCTGCTGACAAAATGTTGCTTTGTTTTTGTTTGTTTTTTTTGTAAAGGATGTTTTAAAGTCGGATCAGATGCCTTTCTGTTGTTATATTCAGCTATGCTGCTTTATGCAGCTCGAGGGATGAGACACATTTTGTTCCCGACTAAACTACATTAACAAATATCAGTCTGATTGCCATGAAATTCGGTGGCATCAACAACGAGTCCCAGAGGATGAATCCTGCTAACGGTGGCGTTCCTCTCACATTTCTGTTTTTTTTTTTTTTTTTTTTTAGATCTGTCATGAGAACTATTGGACGCAGTCATTCAGGTGCCTCGGGACTAATTATAACTCTGAACTATGACCGTTTGACTCAGATAAATACATACATTCTTGCCAAATCTGAAAAAGATATAAATGAGTTTGGAGTACCAATTGCCTTTTTAAAAGGTGTCGTTTTGAATGGGCAAAAAAAAAAAAGAAAACTATCGTCAAAGGTTTGTTGCATTCAGGATGTCTGTTTTTCACTCTAAAGCTGCTCAAAGCCACCGAAAACGCAACTTTTTGAAAATACTCCCAAAGTGGAACTTTATAAAAATGCTCAGACTCCGCCTCCATGTAGACGGAGGCAAATGCAACTTTTCTGACATGCTGCTATTGTGCTTGCGCACCACGGCTGTGATAATTAGTTCTTCTGCACATGCTCAGTAGATGGACAATAACAATGTTTGACTCCCAGTCCAAAATTCTATTCTGACTTGGGAGTTTTATAGTTCACAGTCACCGTAATACACACATACACACACATATATGTATTACAGCACCCACTAGTGGCCCAACTAAAAAAACTACACCATTTTCAGCATTTCGGAAATCCTTTTTAAAAACTTGCTGCGAAAATGTGAAACTTTTCTGAAACAAAAAAGCAGAAACGATTTGTTTTCACTTGAAACATTGTCATATAACCAGAACCTCAGTCTGTCCTCTACCAGCAAATTACAAATGATGTATAGCAGTAGTTTGTCATCCACGTTTAACTATTGAAGGGTGACACAGGTGAAGTTATTCTATTACAGAGGAAGAGCAGATGAAGCTGAAGGTTTGTTGGGATGGAACTGAAAAACAACTTTATAAAGCAACTGAGTCATCAATCTGTATTTTTCTTTTTTCCCCCAAATCCTTGATCATTGAAACTTTTATTTATTTATTTATTTTTTTAGAGCTGTTAACAACTCATCTGAAAAACTAGTTTTTTCACATGTTTTCTTTTTTAATGCCTTAAAACAAATCAGTTGGTAAACATTGTTTTTTGATATATATAGTTTACCTATATGGTCTAAAGCATGTTGTCGACTACGAAATGTAACGAAAAACAACATTTGAAATAAAAACCAAGACTGCACATCACAAGCAAAAAAGTTTTTATTTTATTTTACAGATTTTATCCCCTTATATGACATTTTCCCTAATCTGATAGATTAATTGTTGGAATGTTGGAGAAGTAACCTAATTACATAAAAAGTTGCACGCTTATAGCAAAAAAAAAACCCCAAAGGTAATACTGTACTCACTTTTCATTTTAAATTGTGTACAGTGCTTAGTTATAATGCTACGACTATTTACAGTCTATAAAGTATATTTGAGACGTGGGAACGGGTCATTGGGGAGAAGAGCACCTCTCAGAATTGAGATCAGACGCTCCGCTGTTGTGGAACACAAAGAATACCATTATTGAATTTGTAACCAATGCTGCAGACATACCACAGAGGAGACAGACTGTTGAACCGTCTCAGTGTCTCTTAACTCTGTCTAACCCAGGCAGGATCTATACGTACAACTCAAAAGATGCTCTGGGTTTCCTTTCCGTTGTGTCCTGCCGTCTGATTTCAGGAGAAGCTGCTGCCATACCCTTCTCCTCCTCCTCACCCCTGATGTCATTCTCTTTAAAGGAAAGAAAAAAGCAAGAAATATAAATGCTGCGATGCCAAAGTCTGCATAAGCAGACACTGGAGTCGTGTTCAGGGGAGAGAAAGTAGAGTGTGTGTAGTAAAAGGGAGCTGGCGTTAGGAGGGTACCATGAGATTTGCTTTGTTACTACGAACGCCCTGGAGGTAAAACAAGTCGCCGCGGTGACGTCTGAAGCCGAGCTAAATCGTGACGTACCGTGTGATTTTCCTCTTTCAAGCCGCGGTGAGATGTGCTTCTACGCGCTGGCGTGGTTCTGGAGCCACAACGGTGGTGTTTTACAAGGTGACAGCGTCTTGAGAAGGTACACTCCCAGGTGAGGCGCCTCATCCGTCAGCAACCTGTCCGCCTGCCCACAGTGATGCACGGCGACCATTTTCTGTCAGAGTATCTCCTGGAAAATCAGCTGGCCTCAAAAAAGAAAAGAAAGGGGGGGGGGGCTGACGGTCGGCGCGGGAATCCTGACAATGGAAGTGGAGTTCAGAGCAGCCGCAGAGGGCCCAGGTTCGTTTGCTCGACTCGCCATCTGCCGCGTTTTCCCTCTGTTCTTTAATAATTCAAAGCTGGAAGACAAAAGACAGCCATGTTTGTTATATTTATTTCCATGTTTGGTGCCTTAGCACCTTTCAACGTAATTGTCATACACGCAGCTGCCAGTACAGCCACCAAATAATTCATCAGGGTGGAAAATAAAAGTCACAACGCTGCTGCTGTGCCACGACTGAACCGGCACATGAATTATTTCCATGGCGAGCCCCCCCCAAAATCTAGTTTTTTATCACTTCTCAAGTTTTTAGAGTGTGTGCCGTCGCCACGGTTCCCCCCCACCACCACCACCATCCGCTCCCCACTCGCTTGAGACGTATCGTTGGCAGAGTAATGTCAGAATTACCTCGTCTATAAAAAGATCCCGAAGTCAGGAGGTGCAGCGCTGCCAAACGACACTGAAAGCAATTACCGTATGTTTCAACACCCTTTTCATGGGAAGGGATCTGTCTCAAGGGCCACTCACCATGCGTATGAGACTCATTTGGTTCGAATTACCATATCCTGCCGCAGCACAGCCGAGCCCGGGCTGTCACGGCCTCGTCTTCTTCTGTGTGTGTGTGATGGCTGTGTCCTTGTATCAAGAGAGGATAAAGGAAGGGAGAGAAGAAGAAGAAAAAAAAAGACTTAACATGCATGCAAACATGTCTTTGTTTTCACTTCCTTGGCATCACGCAAAGAAACGAGCCCCCCCACTGCTCCGCTGACCCTACGTGAGTGTAAAATGAGACCGAATGAAGAAAGGAGGGAGGTTGGAGAATACTGGTGGAAGTGGGGGGGGTTGTGGGGGGGGCCTTCTATGACACTTTTGGTATTGTTGAGGAATTGTGAATTCAGCAGATGAAGGTGCCGCCTTCCCTCTTCTCGCCGTACAACGCCATTGTCGAACGCCAACAAAAGCAGCGAGAGAATTCTCAATAAGACGCAGCGCGCTGTGGTGTGATTCCTTTCTTTCCTGCTGTTTTAATCTCCCGAGATATTTCCACTGCTGCCTCATCCTCCATCATCCACTCCCTTCTGGTGCTTGAACTCTTGTGTGGGTTTGCCGTTAATTGGATTCAGATTGCAGCGATAATACAGTCTTACACAGGGAGCGCCGTCCCCCTCTCCCGAGCCTCGGCCCCCTCCGGTTAATACCCGTCCATAAAAGTAAGTACAGTAGTCGGGCCGAGGAAAGAGTACGTGTTGGGAAAGAGCAATCTGCAGATGCAGATCACGTGCGATGGGGTTGGGCCTGGAAGTTACCCAGTCATTAGTGCCTCCCCCGGGGTTTTATCACCCTGCTGTGCGCCCAGTGCCACTCAGCGCCTTGCGCACATGCGTAGCCTCTCTTCGGGTAACTCACAGTCATTGTCATCCTCAGCGCCGTCCTGCTGAGTCAGCTGGGTGTGCTCGCTGTGACATAATGAGAGTAAACAAGGGGAAACATCTGAGGCCGTTCCAGAAGTACGTTTGCGCTCCAGTTCTCCATTGATGATCGTCACCGCGGCACCCCCCAGAACGTCAACGCCCGGGTCCCGCTTTAATTCCATCATTCAGGGACTTCCAACTTGAGAGTCCCGTGAGGGGCAGAGAGAGTCTTTGTTTCTATGGTTCGTTGTGTTTGTTTGCGCAGCCCAACTCTGTGTGAGATGAGAGAAAGTCTCAGTCAGTCTGCTTGTTTGTGGGCGAATTGTGTGTTTGGTTGCTTCTGGAGGAATGTGAGTTTTCCTCTTTGACAAGCAGCCAGGAAAGAATGAACGCAACAAAATACTGAGAGAGAGAGAGAAAGAGAGAGAGAGAGAGAGAGAGAGAGAGAGAGAGAGAGAGAGAGAGAAGACAGATCCATGTGTAGTGGCGCATCAAAATCTGCACATTTGTTTCTAATTTCCGGCGATGAGCCCCGAAACCAAATCAGAGTGATCGCGGTGGAGGTCAAAAACTGGCATGCTCTTACCCTCCCATGTCACGCCACCCCCGCCGCCCCCCACACCCCCTTCCTGGTCCGCCTGCCGCGCTCTACAATAATATTTTCTTTCACAGGCAGAGAACATGTTTGATCAGCCCTTTTATTAGAGAAGAGGCCCGCTTCAGAAGTGCCTCGCCGCCGCTCCTTCCCACCGCTGTCGCTGTCTGCCTGTCCTCGCCACGGCACGCTGTGCGGCCTGGCACATGGGGAGACCCCCCCTTTTTTTGGCAGGGGGGCTTCAGATGTTGGGATGGAGTGCCAAAGCGGGGGCCTCTGCTTCTACCATCCAAAGGGTCATATTATGTTGAGAGATTGACATTCCGTTCTCCTCCTTGGTCAATTAGACGAGTCGCCCGTTACCATTAGTTCCACAAACGCTGGAGAAACTCTTAACAAGAGGTAAATCTGCACATCTGCAGTGAAGATGCACTTTTTCTTTCTTTTTTTTTAAAATTATTTTTATGCTTCCCCTCATTGGTACTTTCACAAGTGCAAGGCCTTGCCAAGCAAAAGGAGCTTCCCTTTCCCTGACTTGCGAGGACAGAAAACACCACTTAAGGTTCCTGGCTCTTTGTTCTGGACGTTGAGTCAAGGGTCTTGGATGATTTACACCAGAGGTTAGGTCAGAGGCATTGTTTTGAAAGCGAGCTCAGAATTCCTGCTGCGTCGAGCGTTTCCTGCACTTTTTCAGCCCGACGTGCACATCTTTACGGTGTCATGTAGAAAGTGCCACTGTGGCCACTCTTCGGGGAGAAGTGTGCTTCCCGCCTGCATTGTCCGAGGAGAGTATCCTGTTTATTACAGCTGGATGGGCTGCGGAAGAATGGCAGGGCAACACCTACGCTGGTAACGGTGGTCATGCATTAAATTGGAGCTTTTCAAGCAGATAAGAGGGAGTTTCTAAAGTTAACAAGCAGATGTCCGAGACAAAGCACAGCAGCCACCCTTTGTCCTTTGTCTACACTGATGGCTCAAGGACTTTCCTGTGCGTACGTTGCCGGCCAAATATTTGCTTAATTTCAAGCAGTTTTCTCCAATCTTACTGGTACATAAGACTCCCTGCACTGTGTACCCACTCTGAGACACTCTTGAGGAGGCAAATGTTTATTATGGGGCTTTCTTCTTTTGTGTGTACTGATGGATTACCTTGTTGAATTTACCGGAGAAAGTGTTGTAAATCACTGCTGTGCTGACCTTTCCTTATAAAATGGGTATCAAAAGCCAGAAAGCTGATTTGCACACGAGAGCTTGGCGTTAGCCATGAGAACGCTCCCGCCGGGGAACGTCTGTGAAGGCGTTGGTCCGATATGCGCATTACCGTGAGGACGTGATGGAAAGCAAGAGGATGGTCAAGGAAACTGTGAGTTATGGTTATGGACAGGACTTAAAGCACTGCCCTCCATATACAAGATTACTGTGAGTGTTGGGCAATGGAAAGGTGCGTTACTGCTGGGCTTCACGTGGCCTTCTTATGAGGTGCTTACGGTAATGGAGTACCCTTGACAGTCGGTCCATCACGCCACTTCAAAAGGAACTTTATCTGTGTTCCGCAAACAACTGAATAGATTCATCTGTGCAAACATCATCTCGTATCGAGTCGTTCCTGAAAGGTCAGTCCAAGGACATCTTCAAATGGGAAAAACATGTCTGTTGATATGTCGGGAAAACTTCACTGAAGGTGGCCTGGGTCCACAAAAACAAAGTAAGAAACTTGAAAGTTTAGGTACAAAGCAGTGGTGTCCAGGGTGTACTAAATATAGACTTTAAATATAGATTTATTTATTTATAAAGTCATTTATATAGGATATTTACACAGGGTTTATATGTGTTTCTGAGTGTATATATATATATATTTTTTTTTATTTTTTTTATTTAATTTTTTTTATTATATTTATTTTTTTACATGTTTGAAAAGAATATTTAAGAAGTAAGTATTTTAAAGGGTATGTAACATGACTAAGACGTGTTTGTTAGCAGATTACATTGACTTTTCCATCATTTATACCAAACTACAAATTTACAATGTAAGTATATCAATGATTTTCACCCCGACAACTTGATGCAGGAAAACTGAAGTGGACATCGTATATTTAATATATAATTCCCAAAATAATGAGTGTGTTCATAAAAAGCCAACATTATCCAATATGTCTGACTTTATGAAACTACACCAACTTAGTAGGTAGTAAGAACTTAGTGTCAGAGTGTTGTAAAGGCTCAGTAGTGTCTCCTTTTATTAGATAAATCAATTCTTTTAATTGTACTTCAGTGGTGAATACAATACAAGATTCTGTGTTTTGCGAGCCGTCTCCGACTCTGTCATCTTGTGTTCTCATGCTATGTTGCCAAGCTTTTGTGCAAGCCCCCCCCCTGTCCCACCACACACACACTCTGTTCTGGCTGTGCCGAGCCAAGCAGACATTTGGAACGTACAGTAATTTTTAAAGCTACAGTTATCACCACAGTACTGTTAATACTCAGAAACACATAAAGGATGTATTGGTCATTCGCCTCAATAAAATCCTTTATCCACAGTTAAGTACATTCTTGAGCATGTTGCTCCAAATGAGGTAAACTATTTGACAGAGATTATCCTTAGGAGATGCTGCCAAGCCCGAGTATTAACAAAGGGCAACTTTCCCGCCGTGCATTTTTTTTCACGCCAGCAGCACAAAGTGAAATTGGTTTCTGAGCTCCTAATGCACCGGTCTCCCCTGTCAATGGGTGATTAGCTGAAAGGGCTTTCATATTATGGCCAAAGTTGCAGGGCTCCTTTCAGACGAGAGTCTCGTAAAAGTTCGGGAGGTTCACTTTTCTCATTAGGTCGGAGTCAGCTTCGATTTCCTGTGTGAGCGCAGAGTGGCAGGCCTTGGGTGACTGTTCTAAATGTAAATCATGGCTGAATGGAATTACACCGACAGTCAGACATCTGTATTTTAATTGGCCCCCGGCCACCCCCCCCCCCCCCTCCCCCCCTTTCCCCCTCCCCACCTTTTCCAGCCCGCAGCAACAGGCTCCCACAAAAACATTAATTTATAGCCCCGACGCAAAGAATACACCCCGCTTGTGTGAGCAGAACAAGGAGGGACAGAAAAAAAAACCCGGCATGGCAAAAACAATATTTAGCAGATGAGGTCACTGCTACCATCTCCATTGTAGCATCGGTGTGACGACGAGGGATGAAAATATTTCGCTTGGCGTCTCGCTGTGGGGTTTTTTTTGTTGTTTTTTTTTTGCACACGTTTGTTTTGACTTGAGGCTGCTTATTTCCACTCCTGAGCTATCTGGACGTGGGCTGCTAATTGTGACGGGATCGGGACAGAATGGAGTGTTTTCAGGAAAGAGATTTATTTCGTGTGTGTGTGTGTGTGTGTGTGTGTGTGTGTGTGTGTGTGTGTGTGTGTGTGTGTGTGTGTGTGTGTGTGTGTGTGTGTGTGTGTGTGTGTGTGTGTGTGTGTGTGTGTGTGTGTGTGTGTGTGTGTGTGTGTGTGTGTGTGTGTGTGTGTGTGTGTGTGTGTGTGTGTGTGTGTGTGGTGGCCTGCTGGCCTGGCCTGCTGTTAATGCAGGGTGGCTGCTGTGCAGGCGGAGAAGAAGAAATAGAGAAGAAGAGGATAAAAAAGCCTAATTGAATCATTGAGATTAAAAAAAAGAAAAAGAAAAAGAAAGAAACATGGGCAGATCGAGAGACGACGAGATGCATTTGAGCAGAGTCTTCAACTCGTACGGATATAAAGAAACAAAAGAAACCAAACCCTCAATGTGTTGTTAGTTAATATTCGGGCTGAAACCACCAGGTCGTGTGGTGTGAGAGACGTTGCAAGAGACGGGCTGGAGCTGAGACCACCGATGGATTTGTGGATAATGGGTTTATTGTACAAGCTAATTGTTGGAGGATCTATGCTGCATGGGGCCTTTGGAGAAAAGGGATTATTCCGATCAGTGCATCCCACCGGTGGAATGTGGTGGCCGGAGTCCAGGGTTCGAGCCGTGCCTGGGACAAATGAGAGGTGGGAAAGAAATGTGCAGGCAGAGAAAGCATTGAGCCCGGGGTCTCTCTGCACGACCCCCCCCCCCCCCCGGTAAAGAACCTGTTCGAGCAGAAGGCTCATGAAAACGACTCGCCTGAATTTACTGCGTGGGAAGAATTGTACTATGGATTTTCTTTTGTTCCTTTACTTTCTTTTCTTTTTTTTCACCTTTATTTATTTCCCTTAAGTTTTTTTTTTTTTTTTCCCCCTCTCTCTCCTTCTAATCTGCCATTTGCCACAGGATTTACATCCCAGTATTGAGTACACCCAGAGAACCACTCAGCGGAATAAGTCCATTACTCACTCAATTACTGGAACAGCACGGCCTGCTGGGCCGGGTTTGGGGCAGAAGCAGAAAAGGAAGGAAGGTCTTGTGGCTACTGGAGGGTTTCACTATGTCAACGCTTTTGGCTAAATCCAGCTCCGTGTCTTTCCGCGGCTCTCCCCTGCCAACCCGACGATGCATCCAGGACATTTCGATCGCCGCCTCATGTCGTATATTAGTCACTGACATTGCTGCTACGCAGCAATATTAAGATAATCAGGCCGGTCCCAGGCGTTCTGTTGTGTATTTAGATACTCGAATCGCAGAGGAGGAAATGTGATTTATTATGGAGTGCAGCCGGCGCTCCCGCTCCTCTGGGCCGATACCCAACCGCTCGCTATTGTTGCGTTGGGTACTGATACTGAGTGCTAACTCACCAGGGTTCCCTCGGTACCGTATTGGAACCACATATGGAACAACCACGGGTGAAATTCTTTACGTCGGGATTCCTCTGCGAAGCCGTTATTGTCTCTGCTCTCCGCTCTCTTGTTTATCTCGGCGCGAGGGGCTATCGGACGCCATCTTAGCTTTCATCTTCGTATCGTGTTGCCGAGACTTCCTCCGGCTCCGTTCCTCGCCGACATCTGGTATTGTGGACTTCGGGGGTCCAAGGGGGCCCCCGTCTCTCTCGCTCGAGAGAGAAAAGATGAGATATTAGCATGTGGAGAAAAGAGAGGGGCGAGAGGTAAAGACAGACAGGAAGGAAAAGGGGAAGAGGAGAAAGTGTGTGAGAGAGAGAGCAAGCGGGGCGAGCACATGTGCGACATAAATCATCACGGCCCCAAAGATAATAGGAAAAGGGCATTCCCCCTCGTCTGCTAAATCAAGCCGCTGCTTCCTCGGCCTGTTCTGTAATTGCGGAGAGTGCTGATCGGGTTGTTTTGCGGGAGCTTACAGGCGGCCTAAACGAAAACAGCCAGACAGCAAAGTATCGTCGGCGGGTGAACCGGGAGAGAGGTAGAGGGGGGTAGTGGGGGGGTGCGGCGGCCATCCGGAGGCAGCTGTGGTAATCGGCGTCTGATGCACACATTTGTCGAATGAGCAGAGGCGTCGGGGTTCTGATCCGCTCTCGGTTCACTGAGACACGGGAAATAGGAAGCGGCCCGAACCGGCAAGCCTATAAACTGTCCATAATCATTAGCCCGCCTGTCGCCAGTTCTTCAGCCATTAGGACAGTGAAGGTCCGTTCACACCACGTCACTCAAATTTAAAGTGAAAAGTGGGAGTGAAGCGAGCCCCACGGCGCTCAGCCGGTCATCCGTCTCACTCAGGCATTGTTTGGCCGTTTAGGGTGTTAGCTCGAAGCTATCCATTCTATATCCAGCAAAATGTGTCCACGCTTCTGTTTTTACTTCAGAAGTCTGCGACATGTGGGCCTGCAGGTACATGATGTACCATGTGTAAATATGAAAAAGTCTTGATTTCCCTAAAGAAGGTAAACGCGTGGAAAACATGAAATAGTTTGAACCGTCTGAATGTAAATCTGCTGACATGCTAAAAAAAACACACTAAAATTGTCTTAGGCCTTGTTTATACGACGTTTTCACATGATAACAGAAGAATTTACTCACGTTTTGCGGCTGTGTTTACATGACAGCGGTGCTCAGAGTCTGTCGGCTGTTATCTCCATTCTAGGTTAAAATGTGTTTTGTACTGAGTGTTAGAAAATCTGCTCGTTTGTCATTCAAGAAGAAATCTTTCAAAAAGTTAAGCTGTGTGGGAGGTCCATCAGGAGGAGGAATGAATGGAGGAATGTGTGGAAGAACGAATATTTAATAATAGTATTTTATGTCGGAGTGATATAATAAATGCAACAAGGATAGATTAAAAATCATCAAACCAATGAGTCTAAGTAGGATGGTTTAGCGTAAAATACCTGTCCGGCTTTTAAAAGCACACATATTTATATTTATATTAAAAGTTGATATATGGAACGTTTCACATACCTGAGGTTAAGTCAATGTACCATATTAAATGGCTCAACCCATTTCAAGCTCCTCATAATATATTGTAAAGAGACTTATCCGATGTAGAAATCGACGTTTGTTTTTTCGGCTAAAAGGGAATAGTTTAGAAGGAAGGTTTAGGACAATATGACAAGTGACACCAGTTAGATAAAGAATAAAAAAAAAGTTTAAAAAAAGAACGAAAAATCAATGCAAAATGAAACTAAATCCATAAAAATTGAATGTAAATATCTTGACTGTACTCTGAACAAATGTTTGCTTTCATTTAAGTTTTGTAGAATGAAATCAAACCAAATGAGTTTTACTGCAAGAGGCTGCATCAACGATCCTGTTTATGTGTGATATATCGCTTTGCAGTGATGATAATGAAGTCTCCTTTAAATTACTGATTAAAGACTTTCTCTTTTTTTTTGCCCTTCATCGTCTGGGGAGTGAAGCCTTCACTTCTGAGTTCCTTCATTTCTATTTTTTTTTTTTTAAATTTCTTCTGATACCGTAACAGTACGCACAGCGCTGCTTTGAATAATAAATGAAGCCAAACGTTTTCTTGGTTTTAATAGAAACTGAATTTGATCAAGGAAAAAAACTGAAACTTACTAAAAAGCTGGTATACTTATTACAATATTTCCCGCACGGCCCAAAGGTGGCATAAAGAGACGGAGATATTAACAGCCGTTATGAGTACAAACGTCTTTCACTTTTTTTTCTATTTTGAAACAATGAGAGATAAGATGTTGTCGTTTTAGGAAGCTGGGACGGCGCAGTGTTGATACTCACCCGGGATTGTATTTTGCTTGTTTGCAAATCGAAATCCAGTATTAAAAAAAAAAAGCTCAAACAACAAATCCTGAAGGAAATACTGCCAACATATGTGCACGCTGACGTGACTCTCTTTAGTAATTTCCATACGGACATGCTTACACTTCCATTTGTATCCTCTGTAGATCCTAAAATACACTTACAAGAGACGAGCGGCAACGAGACCAAAGAAAAATTGGTTATATGAAGTAAATAACATAGTTTGGAGGTGTGAGTACTGTGGCTGTACGGAGGTGGTTTGGGGCAAGAAATAGCCTTTGCATATGGGGTAGAAATGAGGCTTTATGGCTTTTAATAAGTACTTGCATTGGTACTCGGTAATCGGCATGTAAAGGTTAGCACTCGTACTCTATATTTATAGAAAATAGTATCGGTGCATCTCTAATCTAAACTCAGGTTTATCATATGTTACATTACACTCTGCAGCTCTTCAACATTCTGCACTTTGTTCTCTAATGAATTTTGCCTGTTTTAAACTCGGTGACTACCTCGAGTATCACCATTAATAGTGAGAGTGTGTTTGGCCGCCGTGCTGCACATGCATTTCGGGGGACTTTGAGTCGCACGCCGACAGAATGAGAAACAACGCGCCGGCACTCAGCAGTCTGTCTCATCTGCTAAGCCACCGAGGCTTCAATCACCCCTCTCTTAAGCTCAAAGATTGAGGCTGCTTAGAACATTATTCCTTCATCCGATTGAAAGTTGGGACAAATAGAGCGTCGGGTTTGGAGTGAGGTTTGCTCCCGTTTCCCTTAAGAGCCTGGATGCAAAGACAATTACCCGAGTTGTGGGCACGACGACGGCGGAGAAAACCACTCTAAGTCCGTGTGGGATGTTCTGTCTTGGACTAATCTGCCTTTCCCCTCAAGAAAAACCAAAGCCCGTCTGGAGAAATTCACAGAAACTTCGAAGAACTTTTGACTCCACGAGGACTGTTGTTGTTTTGTCCACTTTCAGCCATGAAAACGACGGCGCTTTTAAAGTCGCGGGGATTACGAAATGTCACGAGACGGCCACTTTTATGTGACATCCATCCGTGGCCTGTCATGATGGTTAATTACTGCTCTCGCCGCAAGAATGAAGAAAATAAGTGTCCACATGTGTTAGTGCCACTATTTGACCCGTGTATTTAAAAACTTGCAGATGATATTAGTCAATCACGAACCTATTCATGGCTTGAAAACATGCGAATGCGGAGACCGACAATTTCCACGTCATTGAGCCTCCCCGTCTTTTGTTTGCCATAAAGTACGTGTTGATTAATGTGAAACGACGAGCCGAGGTAATCCCACCGTAGGTTTGCAATTTGAGTGATAATCAGGTAGGTTGAGAGTGACCCCGGCACGGAGGCAGGCGGGCTTCCAGCTGCCGACACCGCCGCTCTTTTCCCTCCCCGTTTTAATTACAGGCTAGACTTAATTAAAAGTTTCTGTGACATTTCTTGGTGGCTGCTGCTCACATCAATTAAAACACTGTTCCTGAGCCTCACTCTGAAGCGGAAGGGGGATTTTTTTAAATGTATTTTTGTTCAAGAGAAAATGTCAGTTCCGTTTATTAGCGCCACATAATATCCTTGATGACCTAAGTTAAGTTGTCAACTATTCTATATGTGGTTGTCCTTTCTCCGGGGGGGGTTCTGATGGAAACCGCAGCGATTGTTTGCGATGTCTGAGTTCCCGGTTTTGGACGGACATCTGAAAGCGATTTGCTTTCACCTGCTGTGAGTCGGCTTCTCCATTTTCCACCTCTTCGAGAAGAGTATTATAACAGTTTCGAGGTGGAGTCGTCAGTGGGCTTTCACGTACTTGGAGGGGAAGAAAGTGAAGTCGCAGCCTCCATTACTGACTCATTCTGAGATTTTTGCTTCAAATACCTCATACTGAGATGTACAAAATTGGCCCTCCGCTCCCTTATTCCAGGCCTCTGAGTAAATGTCTCATCTGGAGTGAGAGCTATTCAGAGGAGATACTCTGAACACATCACATATTGAAAAATCTGGGCCATCGAAATGAGCCCTGCTCGGCTATTTTACGACTTTCGCCCCGATTAGGAGACGTTTACAGTGAACATGTGATTCCTGATGCACTCCCATCACTGCACCGCCGTCAATGGCCACGAAAGGTTTTAAAGTCCGTGCGCAATCTAAATGGGTTAGGCTATTGATATTTCATGAAGAAATATTTCTGCAAATGCTGTTTGCCGCATTTATTCAACATCCGGGGCTACATTATCCTGTGTTGAAGCTATGAGGTATTCTAGCTAAAAAACATTAAATATAATAACAGTCTTGAGCTGGATTGTCCTTCCCTCCCATCAGTTATTAGATTTTGCCTTTGACCGCACAGCCCCGTATGTAAGTCAGATTTAATCGGGGACATTTCTCCCAAACTATCAACGTCACTCATGATAGTGTTTCACGTGAATATACATATGAAACGTTTTTTTTTAATTTTCCAAACCAGCCTGCTGTTTTAAAACGGCTTATATTGTGTTTATTTCTGGTAAATTAAAAGAAAAAAAAGCCCACAAGTTTGATAAAAAGAAGTGGAAAGTGGTTAATATTCGCACGACATTAGGTTTACTACAGTAACTGAGAAGACGAGATGAGAACAGGAAGTTACATTCAACAGAAGAATGGCTGAACGGGCATGAATCCTCAAGGCGGGCTTCCATCTGCATGACTCCTGAGAGAGTGTGTCCATTTCATTTAATGAGGATTCAAACACGGAGTCCCAGCTGCTCTGCTCATCCCGAAGAGCAGATAAAGGAGACGGGATCATAAACTTTGTGCGGGAGGTGTGTTGACTCGCTGATCCAGGCTTCTATTTACTAGCTAACTTTAAACGACATGGAGAAAGCTTAAACCCTGAAGATTTTAGGGTCCAACCTGCACGCCTCGTACACCACATCGTCTCTGTGATCTGTGACGTCACCACGTGGCGCTGTGGTGCAGTGGTAAGCACTCTGGCCTCGCAGCAAGAAGGCACAGATTCAAATCTGGGTAGTTTGTGTGGAGTTTGTATGTTCTTCCCGGTCCATGCGGAGTTTTCTTGAGGCACTCTGGGTCTACGCTGCCTTTTCCCTGATGACCCTGATTTAGATGAAGTTATTAAAATTCGAATATTTATTTTTTTTTTTTTTCATGGTGCTATAAGCAGTTTCTTTTAGTTCTCATCACTGTGCGAAATTACGTAATAATTCATCCACCGCTGGTTAAGACATTTTTACTAAACACTTTTTAAAAAGAAAGAAAGAAAAAAATAGCTAATTTTCCTTGGTTGAACCGAAGGTCAAAATATGCTCCTGCAGGCATACTGTTACAGCAGTCTGGCTATTATATTATTACTCCGGCAGTTCACGACGGGTAATTACCAGCCGAAAGTTAGAGGCCGCAGAGAATTCGCAGATGAAAGCGAGTGTGGCCTCAGAAGCTGGCGAAGGACTCCGGGGAAAGGAGACGCACGGGGCTTGTGATAAGTTTGGGAAAGTGTGTAAACAATTTCAGAAAACCTCAAGGCCGCCAGCCCTTTCGGTGATGGATGCTTAACTCAAACTGGAGTGACGTACTCCTCCGCCCAGAAACGCTTGAACCGGCTGAATTAGCACGACGACCTCTGACACACTAATGTAAATAAGAGAGGAGCAGAATTTACCGAGCCCCTCTTCTTTTCTTCTCTTTTTTTTTAACCTCGAAAAGCACTCAGAGATCAAGAGGGAAACTTGATGTCCTCGCCTGTGTGTGTGTGTGTGTGTGTGTGTGTGGGGGGGGGGGGGGGTAACTTGGTGATTGTCGTGGACAGAGTGCAGCAGAGAGGACGGACGCCTTTCGTCTGATCTGAGTCACTAATGACGCTCACGAAAAGCTTCAGAACGGGAGGGTATTAGAGAATAAAGAGAGGGTGTTTGAATGAACTCACATTACTCATATCATACTTGAGATTCCTTTCACTCCAGCTATTTCAAGTATATGAAAAAAAAACTGTTTTATTGTCATGAAGGAGCCTGTAAAAACTCTTAGCTATGTCTGCTGTGGCTGTGTCTAGTACCCTTTAGAGACCGGCAGCATGCACCATAATTCTTTTCATAGATCTGCTAAAGCAATTGTTATTATAAATTCTTATCCTTTTGTTATTTAGGTAAAAATGCTTGTAATGGCTTCAGCGCTCACAGATGTCGTAAATCTTTGGGGGGATATATATACGTCTTTCTTCAACGGATCGACTGTCTTCACTCAAGTTACGCGAATGACATTCGCAGAAGTCGGGTTGCATCGTCAAACTTTTGTCGATATCCTGACATGTGAATTTGAGCCAAGAGCCGGTTGTCTTGACTCTGCTGACCTCGGAGGGGCTTTAGAGCTGAAAGAGTGTGTAGGTTTTCACCAATACACGTACGGCGATGAGATCTTTATTTCAGAAGTAATCATTTCACCCTTTGACCATTTGCAGGATTAAGCTTTGTAACCATCATATTTCATTTTATTGCATATTTCCAGAAACATCAATATGGGATTCTTTTTTGTCTCATGGTCCCAGTACCACTCTTTTTTTTTTTTTTATTGAGTGGTGGTCAGTGTTGGGAATAAAGCATTGTGATGTAATGCGTTCCTGAAACTCCACGACGGCGTATGGCAGTCACGTTGTCGGAGCTGATTGATGATGATCTATTCAGCGGCTCCTTTCTACTACCAGAGTTGAAACGGCAAGTCTTTGCAACTTCCACTGTAGACTAGGCCTGTTTTCACACGTACACTCCTTTAAATCCACAACTGGGATTTGAACTCGCCTACCTTTCACACCAACTGAAGACATAACCCACCTGTGTCCAGTTCCGACCATAAAAATGATATTTACTGCAGTTTCTTCAGCTTGAATCTAAAGGCCCCGGCATACTCCCATAAGAAGCCAGAAGAGCAAGAAGAAAAGATTTGATTGTGACGTCAGCCAGCTGCCGAAAAAAATACTTTTTCGGCAGGAGAGTTCATACTCCCCATCGAGCCGTCCAACTCGCTGATGTGCTTTGAGTGATGCGTTCAGGGGAATCACGTAAATCTGCCCTCCACCATGTTAACGAGCTGCGGGGCTTATATAGTAATGAGGTTACAAGTTAAATATGATTAAAATATGACTGATACAATCATTAACGAGCTGGAACACGCATGCAAAGCACACAACAGTGCCCGAGTTTCGGCAGTGCGGCACCGACATACTTCGGACCGGACAGTTGGCACAGCTGAAACAATTTTTTTCGGCCAGATGGACGTCATTTTCTTCAGCAGGACCCCGCAGTGCCGAAAACTTTCATTTTGTTTTTATGGAGTATGAGTCGGCCTTTACTCTGTGTCTGGTTTCAGGCTCATTGACTTCCCCTCCCTCTGTCTGATTGTTGTTCCCAGCCCTGATGTTTTTCACCTGTGCTTGAGTGTGTGATTGTCTTCACCTGGCGGCGTTGGTATTGACTGTGTGTCGTCTGTGTGTTTCTGTGTTATTAACTCTACATTGTCTAAATCAGTGTTCCGCATGTTTGTACTTTCTAACGTCTCTTTGTTACCTGAGCTCCTGTTCCGCCTACGCCAGGGTCTGCCGTCTTGAGTCGTCTGAGCCAAATGCAACAACCATTTGAATAAACTCCTGTTTAATAGAGAAGTAGCTCATGAAACCTGAACTAACTCAGTTCTCCTGGCAGTGACGTGCAAAGGCTGTATTCCTACTTTAGACAAGACTGACTTGAACCAGACGTTTTTGCCCATATGTGAAGTGTATTGGATTTATTAAAAAAATTAAATAAAAAATTCAACAGTCAACAGCACAAATCACAATCAGGCCACTTATATATCACATCTTAAATCAGATACCTATCCAGTATTTTATAATGTGGCATGTTTCATTCAACATTTAGGTCATTGAGGGAGAACGACGAAACAATTCTGCACCAGAACAGCGATATATCAGTTTATCATCGACATATAAAGGTTCAGACAGAGAAACATATGGGCAGAGCAATGGACATGTATGGGTAGAGACAACATATAGAAGTGGAGATATTCAAAAGTAGAGACATATAAGTAGTATCCACCTCTGGGTCTGGTTCTGCAGGTTTCTTTCTGTAAATAATTACTTTTTCCTTTCCACCATCTTCAATATCTGTTCATAAGTAATAGTCGGGTTTTTCTCAGATTTTGTCTGTTGCATTGGGAAGAAATGAAATTGAATTGCAATGAATTGAACTTATTTTCAGAACCAAGTAAATTAGCTCATCTTAAACTGTTTTGAGAGCTTTCTAATTCATAATTACAAGCATTGATACTGTCAATTACACGGTAACTGCGTCAGTGTAATGCAAGCGCAGGAGTCCATAAATATGAGCTATTAGTAATCTGCATGATTAGGTAATTTTCCACAAGGTGTTTGTGCTACTAGAGAACATAAATGTAGGGGCATATCATGAAAACTGTGTAATCAGCGAGTCTTTATGACATGGTATTAAGCAGATTGGGTTCAGTGGAAAGAAAAAGTGTGAATATGAATGAAAGCAAACTCGTAATTATTAATTTTCTCAGTCTTATTTGCTCTAGCCTCTTTGTTTTAGTTATGACTGACACGCTGTGTTTTCAGAAAGCTGCCTTTGCCTTTGCTTTGAGTGTTTTTGAAAAGTTGAGTTTTTTAATGTCTCCGAGCACCGTTGCCGTGTAAACGGACGCTCAAAATGCAACCAAAGTTTAGCATTTTGATTTTAAAATGTTCTTATTACCAGCACACAATGATGACAATGTCCATCCAGGTGCAAGTAAATTTATTTGAACAGAAAACAATCTGCAAATACAGATGAAACGCAGAATATTGTCATTATGGACTCACTCCTACAACACTGCCTATCCGGCTGGGCTTTCTTGCTTGTTTGTACTGTTAACTACTATTGTGGGAGTACTGTTGAACACATTACTAGATATTAACACAAATAAACACAACTGCTACCCTAATTGTGGCTTATTACACAAATTAAATTAGTTACACAAGTTTACTACTACAACTGGCTGCGGGCCTATATTAGCATCCAATGCTAGCGGTAGTTAGACTACAAACACAAAACATGGCGCCAAAAATGAAAGACAGGCGTGACAGAAGAACTCACCTGTAAATACAGATAGAACACAGAATATTGTCAGTATTGGCTCACTCCTCTGCTGTTCTGCCTATCTGGTTGGGATTTCTTCCTCGTTTGACGGGATAACAGCTAGTTTCCTACAGACCGAGAGCCAATACTGGCAAAATGAGTTATTGCCCTAACAACACCAAAACAAAAGCAGGGGAGCTTTCCTTGTTACGCAATGCCTTTTAAATCAAATTCGTCAGGAAAATAATAATGGGGGACCAAGCTAATTAAAGGAACTATTAATTCAGGACATTACATTAACAAAGGTGCCATATAATCATATAAAAAAGACCTGAGACAGGAAGTGAGTAAAATGTGCTCCTGAGAGTTCGCAGCAAACACATGAAGTTTGCCGTCCGCAGTCCTAAAAGACGATTATTCAAATAGAAAACCTCTCCTGCTTATTGCCCACAGCCCAGCAGTGAATCAGGGCCGCAGCGGCGTCAACAGTTCCACAGACAGTCATAAGACAGACGTCAGGAGTGAACAAACTGCGCGAAGGCACAGCGTGGCCACGGCGACCGAGACACCAAACAGCAGCCTTCATCCAGATGGGAGGGCGCGCCGAACACTCGAGCAGTGTTTGGAGGAGGAAGAGAGAATTGTTTCCGACAGGTTGCACTACAGATGGTATCGAAAACACATCCGGCAGATGAAGATTTCATAAACGCTACGATGAGAGGAGGAGAAAAAAAACGAAAAACAGACTAATCAGCTCACAATCGGCGGTGTTTTCACGGCCCACTAAATATATCTCCGTTAACAATCGCAGACATTTATTATACTGCCCATAAAGTTAAGGTGTGTATTTAATCTGCTTCAGTTCGTCCTCTGTGTTGCACCAGTAGGCCTCGTCTGCTAAGGCAGGGGTGACAAACACAAGGTCAGAGTGCCACAACGGGCCTGCAAGAAGCTCCAATCCGGCTCAACAAAACCACCAAGCAAATTGTAGACATTTCAAAGAAAACATTGGTTTTGGAACATATTTCTTAAAAGTAGAGGACACAAGACAACACTGAGACTCGAGCTGATCGATATCGATGATGCAGCCATTCTGTCCGGGTTAGTATGTAAAAACAACGCTTAGAGGAGTTTTTTCTGTTGTTTTTTTAAGACATTTCATTGTATTTTGGACCAGAACGTTTATTGAAACTTGCTTTATGTTGGGATTATAGTAATTTTCCATAGTAATTACCTCTAATTGCCGAGTACTCCCTGCATTCACTGATTTGATTGGTTAATGTCTGTGTTTACCGAGCAGCATGAGGGCCGATGGGCCAATCAGAGGCAGAGTAGGGCTGGACACGATGAGGTAAATCTTTGTAACCCTTAAATTATATCAAAATTATGTGACGATGAGCAAATGTCACCGTGGACATTTTCTGTCGCGTCTGTTTCCTGTTTTACTTTGAAGTCTCACGCCGTCTCTTGTTTCACGCTCCTTGACTTCCCCCTCCCAGTTTCTGGTTGCTGCTGCCTGTCCTGATGTCTTTCACCTGGGCCTGATTGTGTGATCGTCTGCACCTGGTGGCTGCAGCATAAGTCGGGCTTCAGTTGTGTGTCTGGTTGCCAGTTTGACCGTATTTTTCTTCTTACGTTCCTTCCTCCAGTCCTCGTTATTTGGACTAAAAAGGAGCTTTTGTCTCGACGCCTCCTGTGCCTGTCATGTTGAGTGCGAAGACAAATAGACTTGTCTTACATGCCACTGTCTCTATTAAAAAGGCATTTCTGGTCTGTCTTAAAAGAGTATACTCATTTCTCCAGGGATCATGACACCACTGGGGGTGAAAGTTTAATCCTGCCATGGCTGCATGTTAAAACCTGTTCTCTCATGTAGAAGAAGGGCAGTTAGGAATAATCAAGAAAACTGCTGCACTTTGCATTTCTTTGTGATGTGCATATATCTTTGCTGCTTGTTTTTGCAATAATTTAGTGTTATTTTGTTTACTGCATTAACTGATTGTGAAGAATAGAACGGGCAGTTAAGGAAGGCTTAGTCCCAGTCTTCGGGTTTTGCTTTTTGCTAATTTGATTTCAGAATATCAAATCTTATATCCAGCCTATTTCTTCAAAATCCTGATGCTCATCCTAGTTTAGACAGTTATAGCACCAAGCCATACTCGGTATGGCCGATTGGAACACAATCACTTGCTCAGCATTTTGATGCCACGTAGATTAATATAAAAATCCTTTCTCTTGCGTCGGAGTTGTAGAAGTTACATATTGGTTTTTGTGGATCAGCCTGACAGAAGATTTTATGTGAACGTGCACAACAACCAGTGTGCAAAAGTGGAAGCTTATATCTGTTTTTGTTTTTTTCTCGATCTACAGGGAGTCGAGTGCTGCTCCAAAACAACAAAGTTCAGTAAGTCATTATTTTTGAAGTGTTTGTGTGAGATGCGCCAGATTTCCAGAGGTTGTCTTACCTTTAGCTTCTAAAATAGTTGTCCCTCTGTTGTTTGCCTGCCTCCGGTAAAGCTGAGAAAAAAAACAGCATTAAAAACCTAAGTTCTATGGTATTTCTTTCTGAAAAGCTCATGTTGTTTGGGAGTTTGTGCCTTTTTGAAATACGTTACACGTTTAAAAAAAACAAACAAACACATAAAACCCTCATTTATAGTGAATAATGCCATTTTCAACAAGTCGCGGTTTCCCCCAGTGTACATGGAGACACAGCGTTTTCAAAAAGTTACGTTTTCGGTGACTCCCCAAAAAACAAACACCAGCACCCACTAGTGGCCAACATGAAAATGAAATTATATTCAGGGTTTCAGCCGTTTCCGTGTAAATGAACATCATTTTTTAAAACGTTGCTGTGTTATGTTGCAAGTTAATGTGAATGACTTAAAGCTTAACGTTCATCTATTTGAATACCAGCCGCATTTTAAGCAGAATATATATTTTTTTCTCTTTGATACAACATTTTTTCCTAAACTTTTGCTTTTGCTTGATTTTTAAGGAGAAATCTGCAGATCTTTCATTAAGTGACCGAGGTGATGAGTTCTCTTAATAACATCTGTGACACTGACTCCGGTCTCCTGCTCTCTAACTTGACATTTTAAAGAAATGGCTGAAGTTCTTCACATCCGACTGACAAGTGCCTGGAGGCTTCACTTGTCTTTCAAAACTCTGCTGAGTGTCTCTTATCCCCCCGATGCCCAAGGTTGCTCATTCGCCCTCACGGCTTTGTAGAAGCTGCACATGAAAGTCCAGGCTGGTTTTTGTTTTTTTTGTTGTTGTTGTTGTTTTTTTCAGGTGGGACTATAAGAAAAAATATATATATCCAAGGGCATGAGGGGTTAAACAGACCACACTGTGGCCACTTTTCACAGAGACTTCTTCTTGAGGAGAATAATTCCTGTCTGAACAGTGTGAGCACACTGTTCCGTGAACTTGCTGGTTAGAACGAGATGCTGCTGTCTGAGTTCCGTTCAAGCAGAAGCTTCACTCCTTTTGACGTCCGCTGACACTTTCGAGGACAAAACGTAACTGAAAAAGTCGGCGTGGGTCAAGTCAAGAAAGTTGATTCGAGGTAAAGTGAAGGAAGTTTCTGACGAAGTCACTCAGAACGATAAGTAACCGTCTTGTTGGAGACTTGAAGTGAAGAAAAGTCTTTGTTTTTTTCCCCAGATCTCCTCAGTTCTGTTTGCGTTCTTCACGTTAAAGAAAAATATCCTGACCAGAATAAACCTTTTTCTTCTTTTTGCCAAATTTCTTCCGTAATAGCAGCCAGTCACCGTTGTTAATGTTTGTAACGAATTATTGTGTGTGGTTTTATTATAAAAACCACAAACGGCACCAACTCGTGGCCTGACATGCCACGGTGGTCACGGTGCACAATCGAATTGGTCAATCCTGACGAGTCGGCGCTTTTAGCTGCACGGCGTGCTCACTCGACAGTATGGGATCATGCAAGTGGGCGGGGCCTGTTACCCGCAGTCACTGTGAGCGACGGCTCTGATTGGACGACGCGCAGAGAAAACAAAAAAACAACAACAAAAAAAAGACGTTTGGGAGTTTTGAAATCATCGAAAATAGCTTAGTGCTAATATGCAAGCATGCTAACAGATTGTGGCGTGTGTAACCTAGCTTAGCATGCTCGCTAGACAAAAGGAAGTTCTTTGGGAGTCGGTGTCGCCGTGGTGACCCTGCAGTCTGGTGGGCGGGGCTTCAGAACTCCACCTTGCACATCACCGTCAGCGTTTTTGCTGTTTCCATGTTTTCAAAAAGCTGCAGCGTAAACGCGAAACTTTTCAGAAACCAAATCACAAAATAGAATAGAATAGGAATACTTGAATAATTCCACAGGGAAAATACAAAAAAGGTTTTGAAGTTTCCAAAGTGCTGCTACTACTACATTAACACTGTGAAGCAGTGAACTTTACAAAACTGACCCAACACACTGCGTTTCTCCAAAAGAGCATGTGCGTGGACTTCTTTGTGGTATAAAACAACTCTGTCTCTGCTATTTTCTGGGATTTTGAAAATAGCAGTCTGGGGTTTCTTCAGCATCTCATTAGTTTTTTTGTTTACAGAGGCCAGGGAAGTGTTTCGGTTAGCGGGGCTACCCTATAATCTCACTGACTGACTGGAAGATTTAAAAAATTCATGTTGCCACCGCCGCTCCACATGCATGATGCACGCTCATTCTGCGTGGCAACACATGTAAGCTGCTGTGGGACGACTGCTCATTTTTAATAAATCAAAAGGAGAGACTCCACTCCACGGCTGTTTTGCCCAAAACCGAGGCGACGTCTGAAAGCCGAACGAGTCAAAGTTGGCTGCTCGCCAGCGGACCGCGATCAGGATGTCAGGAGATACGACTCGGCGTGTACTGTATGGTGCTGAAAGCAGCGTCGGAATGATCCAAGATCTGACACAGTGGCTTTACCATTGACAAATTCAGCCTAAGTGGAGCACTGGAGCCGTGGTTATAGGGGTTTGACAAGATCCAGGCTCACTTCTGAAGTTTGCGTGACTTCCGTGTGCATGCATGGGTTTTCTCAGCTTCAGCTAATGGCAAAGGGAATTACCTTTATATGAATGAATATTTTTAAGTAGGTGTCATGCACACATGTGTCCCGCCCACATGGGCTTCTAAACATTAAGAGGAAGATGAGTCTTGGTATATGTTCACTATAACATAAACATTTAATCGGAGTCAAGAGTCTTTCAGTCTCATTGTCCATTCTTTGTCCACATATCTTACCAAGCAAAAAATGTCAGCTGTCAACAAAGCAACTCTTAAATCATTATACAATGAACAATAGAACATGGAATGGAATTCATCCTCCACCAGATCATAAGTCACAAACATTACATTGCCTGTTCTCCTCAGAGACCCCTTTGTAATGACCCACCTCCACCTCTAGGGGCAGCACAGTTACGATAAAGCTCTGTGGAAAAGCAATCTTTAAACTGAACGTAACAATTTCAATTCTCAATTTAGGTTTATTTAATGCATTTTGCCGTTTCTAAGCAAAGCGACATTCACCCACTCATTCAGAGGCTCAACCGTCACTGGAAATAATTCGAGGTTTGGTGTCTTGCTCAAGGACACTTCGGCATGACAGGAGAGGGAACCTGGCAATCACGCCTGACATTCCTGACGAAGACGGAAGCACACCGTCGAAAACCTGTCAAAGGTTTATATTAAAAACCGACTCGCCTGAAAAGACGAAAGCAAAACACAGGACCTACTCTACCTACTGAGACACAAGAATCCATTTAGGTTCCTTGGCGATTATTTTCAAGGCCCAGTTATGTTTCTCTGTTTTGACATTAATATCGGTTGGCTTGATCCCGTCGTGGATCTTTGGGAGTTCTTAGTCTGTAAATCATCAGTCGTTTTGACGTAATCCTGCTATCAGACAAACAAACATACGCAGATGACTTTATTCCGTTCTTTGCGGACGTAACAAGCGTAGTAAATGATGTAGTAGAGTGAACCAATCACAGCCCTTGTAGTCTGTGTCGATGTGACACCGCACCAGTTTTCTGATCTATAAAATGTTTGTCCATAAAAAACAAAACAAAACATGTGATTGTTTGCACACGTGTGGAAGTAGAGCTTTAACACTGAGGATCGAATTCAAATGATATCTTTGGAAAGTTTGCCTACATGAGTAAACAATATCAGGCATGTTAGATATTTTGCAAACTACTGCGAGGAGTTCATCATTTTAGATTAACGTTTAATGTTGATAACCTCAATCAGGGATTTTCTGTTTTTCCTCAGACTTTGTGAGCGATCCTCCCATTCTCCCATATTGCTTTTAAATAAGGTTCTTTATACCTTCTTAGATCTTGCCATCTTTTCCTGATCTCTGTCGTTTTTTTCTTTTTTTAAACAAAATTCCCATTGATTTTCTATGAAGCTTTTATACGTCTGATAATATATAAATCGCATTTCATATTGTGCTGGTGGGAGCGGACGCAAGCAAACACGGAGACGATACCGTTTTCATGAAATGCAATCTATTTGCATGTTTTGTTTAGTTCTTTTTACAAGATTTTAGAGAATCAGGCCCTGACAGAGTCGTTCTTTCCGACGCATCTTTTACGCGTCGGCGTTTAATCACAGGCGTTTCCTCTGGTTCGCCCGTCCTGAAAGCTCCCGACGACAGATCAAGTGGAATACCCACCATTTCTGGCTAACTTACCGCTCGCAGAGGAAAGCCGGCGGTGAGTTATTGGCGTGTGCAGACCGCTATGCTAATGTACGTGTGTGTGTGTGTGTGGGGGGGGGGGGGGGCGGCGTATATATCGGAATGTGGCACACTGAATATGAGGGGCGAAATAAATCAGGAGTGCCATGCGGTAATGGTGCGTGGGTTTCTCCGAGCATGTTTTAAGTCAAGAGGTGTGTGTGTGTGTGTGTGTGTGTGTGTGTGTGTGTGTGTGTGTGTGTGTGTGTGTGTGTGTGTGTGTGTGTGTGTGTGTGTGTGTGTGTGTGTGTGTGTGTGTGTGTGTGTGTGTGTGTGTGTGTGTGTGTGTGTGTGTGTGTGTGTGTGTGTGTGTGTGTGTGTGTGTGTTTCTCTTTTATCGCTCGCTCACGGCTCCCTTTTATTTTAAGCCACGATGACAGGTAGGGAGGACGGCTGGTGACTCACAGTAGAAGAGGAGAAGACGTACGAGGCGTCTGGTACTCAGGTGTCTCATTCATTACCCTGGGATGCCAGGGATGCGACCGGCAAAATGTTCATGCTGTCGAGATGAGAACGTGCGCTACAGGGCTTTGGAGAAGAAGAAAAAAAAGTGAAAGTTTGTTTTCCCGGGTGGTCGCACTCAGGCTCCAGTGGTACAGGGGAAATAAATGGTGCCTGAGGGGGGAGGACGGCGGACAGATGCAGCTTTAATCATGTCCGTCACATCTCCAAATGCACAGAAGTCTTTCCCTGGACTCTACCAAACTATTTGTCAGGCCTAAACTCAACAGCTCGGTGTATATTCACTGTATTGTTTCTCTGTTTGGGCTTTGAATTCTGACAGCAACACAGGCGTTGGCTGGGATTTGGCAGTTTGAATAGTTTTCTTTGATTTATTCTCATTTATGTTCACAAAGATCCTTAAAATGTAAAACTACTACAACCCAGCCCAAAGTAGCTTAACACACCTCATTTGTTTGTATTAAACTAGATTTTCTTTTAGCTAGATCAGACCAATAACAACCCTTTAAACTCTCTCTCTCTCTCTCTCTCTCTCTCTCTCTCTCTCTCTCTCTCGCTCTCTCTCGCTCTCTCTCTCTCTCTGTCTAGATTTAAAAAAAAATGTTTTTTAGCTATACCAGACCAATAACAACCCTTTAAACTATATATATATCTATATATAGATATAGATATATATAGATATGTTTTAGTTATACCACACCAATAATAACCCTTAAAGCTATATATATATATATATATTTTTTTTTTTTTTAATTTATTTATTTATTTATTTTTTTGCTATACTAGACCAAAAGCAAAAAATTACAATCCGCGCTTGTAATATGACAGGTTTGTACAGGTTTATTGGAATTCAAATGTCGGCAGGAGAGTCCAAGCATCAAGTACCTGTAATTTGTCTTCTGCATCCTTGTCCGTCGTGTCGGAACTTCAGATTGAACTGATCCGAACAAGCCTGAACTTTCATCTCACATATTCTTAAAGATTATTTGACTCCATAGACACAGAAATATAATGTTGCAACAATCTAGGTATATATTAAAGAGAAAAAGAAAAATCATTAATAGTTTCCTCTGAAGATGTAGAAAAGCTGACGACGGTACTTCTTGATGCTGACAGCAGAAAGCAAACAATATTTCCAATTAGATGATTTACTTGAAAATCTGAGTCAGGATATATGGTGTTTGCGAATGATAGCGTCGGGTTTTACATAATTAAAATGCGCTGTCAGGGGATGATGCATCGGCAGAAGATATTGCTGAGTGAAGTGTAACGGATCACAAATTTCTGATGAAACTGAACATTTGGTGATACTTGTGCGCACAACAATACCCTCCTTTGTCAGATCGGGTCGTTTTTATCAGCGCGGTGGGATTTTTTTTTCTTCTTCTTCTTCTTCACAACCAGACGAAAGCGAATGAGTTATGGTCGGATTCCACGCTGAAACGCTTCTGCGGCACCGTGTTCTGCTTGAACTGAAACTCGAACTCGCCTTCCACCGGGGAGAAAATGCAGGGTATGCCTGCTGGAGGATCTGACCCGTGGCGGGCAGACACTAAACGCACTGAAGAGGCCCTTTTTTGATGACAGAAATATGAGACGCACTCTTCAGATGGATGCTTGCAGATGTCTACTCCACCATCTGCCTCAGACAGATATTGCGACAGTGTCCGCCTCTTCACATGAAAAGGACTTCTGAGCATCCTGTACTTACCCACTGAATACTCCCAGGCAATTTTCCTCGCCGAGAATATCTCATTTGATTTGTTTTCTAATCTTGCGGAGGGGCTATTGATTTAAGCTCGATGCGAGGAATAAGGGCCAATTCAGAAAATTGACATTCCGGGTGGAGCTGCGCTGTTATTAATACCTCTGCTGTTGAACTCTCCCGGTCGTCAGATAGGCTTGTTAGCTCTTTGGGCTTGTAAAGACCATGACAGCCACCACTTAGGCTGCTCCAGGCCCAGTTTGGCCGGTTGGCGTCGGCCCAAACACCCGACGTCAGAGCAATGTTGTGGTGTGTATACCAGCTGTGCGTGGAGATCAGTGGTGAGGAGGAGGATCTATTAAATAATGAATAAAGCATGGGAGGAAAGTTCACCTTGGTGCTTGGATCTCGGGGAGAATGTTGTCGCGCAGCCGATTCCCTACAGGGGAAACTCCTTAGTGGCCAGCGCCAGTGCAAAGAATCTAAAATAACGCGCTTCGTACATGAAAATATAATCCTTCAACAACTCAAGAGGCGCACAAGGAAGCACAGAGGACACGTGTAGACGACAGCAGAGATTCTATTCGGTGTATTTTCGATATGTATTTTATTAGATTGAGGATGAAGGAGGAAAAGAATCTCGTGTTTTGTGCGTGGAAGGTGTTGGCACGTGAAAGCATGACGCCAGAGGTGGATTCCAACCGACATTATAAATCCACATCTCGGTAGAGAGAGAGAGAGAGAGCTGAGAAACTGAAATGAAATGAAAGGTTTTGGTTTTAATAAAAAAACAGCAAATTGAATGTAAACACTGTGATTTTCCTATGCTACACACACAGCTATACTACTTTTATAAAGGATGAGTACAAGTAGTAGAGTTTAGCCAGGAGGTTCTCTCTCTCCTCTCATGGGACATAGTATGGGACTTTTTTGGGGGGGGATTTACTCAGAAACTCATCCGTTGACATCCCAAAATCGAATCGATTGGTCCTGGGAAGGTGACAAATCATCCCTGAAGATTCCGTGCAATTCGGGTTAACAGTTTTTGTGAAAAGTTAAAATACATACATATACATGCATACATACAAACCAATACATACACGCAGACAAAAACATGACGTTCTGCCCAGCTTTCGTTGGCGAAGGTATTTCAAAGACTAACCGCATGAAACAGCCAACATTCCTCAGTTTAGCGCACTTTAGGAATCTGTTAAGAGGCTGAGTTAGAATCTTCTGGACTTATCCTGAGAAGCTGGAGAAATTAAAAGCCTCTCCAAAGCTCGCATCGCTTCTTTATCACGTTGCTGGAGTTCAAAACGCGCTTGTAAACTCAGGATTTTCACTCAGTTGGGCTGGAAAACAGTATAGATTAGATGACCTGCTCATTTCCGGAGTTTTACCTGGAGAAGGGTTTGTGATTGACAGTCCTATGCAGGTTTTTTTAGTGTGTGTGTGTGTGTGGGGGGGGGGGGGGTGTGTCTTCTAAATACATTTTTCATACCGTCCATCCTCCCTGCTCTCCTCTCTCTTCAAAAGCAATTAAGCATAAAATCTCATTCGAGCAGCGTTTAGCCTGCCAACACGCAGCCTGAGGAGCTTGTAATTTGACACCAGCCTCGTAAGCTTTCTGGCAACTCGGACCGCTTTGGATCCGCTGCTCTATCCTCTTCCGCCTCATCTCTGGCCCCCAATTCCCCACGCCAGAATAATCCTCCACGGCGGTGGTGTGTGAACCAGCTGTGCGTGGAGAGAAAGAACGACGGGGAGGGAGATCGTCCATTAAAAAGTATAATGAGATCAGCAAAGGGAGGAAAGCGACCTTCTTGGGAAAGAGCGGGGAGGAGGGTTCACCCCCAGAAGCAAGGCGATAGCGGTGACACCTCCCTGTCCTCTGCTGAGTTATGGCTGGATGAGAGCCGCTCTTCGGCGCTGCAACACGATTCCCAGGCCCCCGGTCCGCCTCCCTGCAGGATGCGGGGGGTTAACGGCGAGTTCATAACGCGACCTTTCGAACGGCTTAGTCAGCACGCACTCCCTCTTCGGTGACCTCCGCCTCCCTGTCCCGTCTCCTTCCTTTCTTTCTCGCGCGCCGACGGGAGGTTTTCCAGGGGTCGTCTCTGATCCCAGATGGCTCACCGCATCTTTCGCCATTGCTTTGTTTTTATACCTTTTCTTTTTTTTTTTTTTTTTTCTGGTGTCGGTTGTCCCCCTGGCCCAGTTAGAGCCCGATATGTAACAACGACCTAAAATGTAAGAACGGCCAGAATTGTTATAAAATAGAATTGAATAAAACCCGAAATGTAATAACTGGTCGATAATGTATAAAGATTTAACAAGAATTTTAAATGTGATCTTAATATGTTTGGTGTGATAAATTATTTTGTACAATTGGACAAATAGATTACAGATTATAGAGAACAGAAGACTAGAAATGACTTGACCAACAGCAATCATACATAAATACCTTAAACTGTATATAGATATATGTATCAACAAATAGTCCAAACTTTTAGAACTCATTCTGTCACTGTTATTCAAATTGAAGCGGTAAATCATTGACTGACTTTATGATGTTATAAAATTATTACAGTATTAGGGGAAGAATATTTTTGCCTTTCCCATAATGTAATATTTAAAGTTTTTAAATGTTTGGCTCAGTTACATTATTGACCAGTTATTACATTTTTTTTTTTTTTTTATCATATTTCGGGCTCAGTTATTTTGTTACATTATCAACCAGTTATTACATTTTGGGTTTTATTACATTATATTTTATAACATTTTGGGTCGTTGTTACCTCTGTGAAGGAGAGATCCATCGTTTGCACGTTGACCTCTCATCGTCTCTCTCTCTCGCTGTTCTCCAAAACCAAACAGCGCCACACAGCCCCCCTCCCCAAACTGTCACTGTTCTCTGTTCTCAGCGAGCGTGTCTGTGAAAACTGGTGTCCACCGGTGACCTGTGGCCACGTGGACGAGGCTCGCCAAGCCCAGCCGGGCGTGCAGAGCTTCCCGCGGAGGACATCAAAGAGTAGCAGAGGTCGGCTTTCTTGACCTCCAACCCTCGGTAAACCGCAATATCTGACTCGTGTTGCTTTGAACTTGGAGCGTATGAGAGGCTCGTAATTGATTTTTCTTTTCTTTTCTTTTTTTTTTTCTTTTTTTCTTTTTTCTTTTTTTTCTTCATTTTTTTTTCTTTTCTTTTCTTTTTTTTTTTTTTTTTTCATTCAGTTGTAAGATGAGTCGTGAACCTGCTGTTTGCGTTGACTTCAGGCCATCTGGTTTAAAAATGCATGGCTCAGTTGATTGGAAACGTTGACTAACCCGAATTCTGACATGAAATCATCAAGCCTGTCATGTTCTATTGAACCGTTTTCTATCATTTGACTTCTTTTCTGTCATGTCTTCAAATTATACAGGCAATATCTCTTTTTGAGAAGTAGTTCAACACACACACACACACACACAAAAAAAAAAAATCATCACATCTGGTCCCAAGCTGGCCTCGTGAGAGCTGTCAGAGGTTATCGCCCATGAAAGCTACCCTCCACATGTGCTCGCACGACGGCCGCCCTGCATACATCTTTGCGTTGTCAGGTCCGCCGAGGTAAGAGACAGCATTGTTCCAAGCACTTCACCCCAGGGGAGCGAGAGGGATCTTTTACACGCTTGTGGTTTTACTGTAAAACATCTCTCTTTTCTGCACTGACTGCGTGTCGAGGCAGCAGGAAAGACTTGTCTGGAATTTATTGGCAGACGTGGGATCTGTGGATGACGGACGAACGCCGCTCCGGAGCTCCAGCCTTGTAAAAAGCTAAAGGGCGGGATACCCTGTTAAAAGAAAAAAAAAAAAAAAAGAAGTGTGTATTTCTTTAGTGAGACTGCGCTGAGATAATAATGATCACTGTTACCCTCTCTATTAACAACCTTTTTCCCCATCACAGTCGTGACCTATGCACTCTTCTTCCACTCTTGTGAATGAACGCTGCCCTCAGTGGTTCTTGATTCTGCCTTTATTCCCCTCGGCGCCGCTATATGTGACATTGTATGAGCAGTTTCTCATCATGGGTTTGTGTTGTAAAGGTGATGACCCACAAAAAGCTGTTTTCTCTGAGAGAAATGTGCACGTTGTGCCGCCACACGAATACACTTAACATTAACAGACCGGGGACAGATTAGAGGAAAGACCAACATATGCTGTTTTTGCTTTTGCGTCGACTCGAGCCTTCAAGCCTCTGGAGTTCCACTTCAGTGTTGAAAGCCTACTTTCCATATGATAATCCCTCTTTTAGTGTAGTTCACCCTCATACTCATCCAAGTGCTTACCCATGCTCTGTTTGGAGGCATCTGCGTTTGCTTATCCACTCATTTACTCGGGCTTTCTCTTTGAGCTCTCCCTCAATTCTCTTGGCTCGATGTAGTGCGGCACTAGAATCATTTTGACTTTCTCCACGTGTCAAGAAATGGACACATCAATAGAGGTATTCGTACCTAGTTTGCATTTTCAGGCTATTATGTAACGTTGCATGTTGCGGAAGGTTTGTGCCTGAGTGGCCAAACTAAAAAGTGGAAATGCAAAACGCAACGGTGCTCGGGGCCACGGAAAATGCGACTTTTTGAAAATGTTCCGACTCCGTCTAAAAAGAGCAAACGATGCCACCGCCCATGGCCACATTACTTAGTAATGCACATGAATGAGTAGATGGACAATAACAACAATGGCGTCCTCCAGAGTGTCATGACTCCCAGTCCATCTGTCCATGTGAATGTCCGCGTAATTGCAATTGTTAAAGGGGTCATATTATGCAAAATTCACTTTATAATGGGTTTTCCAACAGTACTAATCCTCCCCATACCTGGAATGATGCCCCAGAAGTGAAGGAAGTCTGTCCTCTCTCCCCCCTGCTTGTTTCAGGTTTTAAAAAGTGTGTTGCTCCAACTAGTCAATAAGAAATCAGACCCTATATAGTGTCATCGGGGGTTTAGCCAATCCCAATCAAGGTAGGCTCCTCCCTTTGACTCCTCCTACAATCAGACAGCTCTGCTCTGGCACATGGTACCAACTACTTCCCTCTCTCCCAAAGATGGGCATGTGTGGGCGGAGTCATTCCAGCTCACACAGACACAGCAGATTCTGAATGTAGCTCCTATGATCCAATATTCAAATGGAGGAAAATCAAGGAGAAGCTGGATTTGGGGTAATAAACATTGAATAGAATGTTTTTGGATCAACAAGACCCATGTGGAAGTGTTGAAAGATAATATGACCCCTTTAGTGTTTATACCGTTATGTTCTCTGCGTGCGTGTGGTTTATTAAAAAAAACAGCACCCACTAGTGGCTCGACTAAAAAAAAACACCACATCGTTTTCAGTGTTTCTGCCGATTCCATGTAAATGGACATCGCTTTCAAAACGTTGCAGTGTGAACAAAACTTGCACATTACGCTGAACACATTGAACACTTTAGAGTTCCTAAAATGTAAATTAGAAAATATCAAAGCCCATAACCAACCTCTCTTTAACACCCGTTACAGTTCGGAATCTCTGTCACGTCTGATTTTTAAAAAAAAAACTTTTTTCCATTTAAATGCCACAAATGTAAGACTGAATAGAGAGGATAAATTAGTATGTCACATTCTCTCACTAGTTGTAAAGTGTGTTGGATTTGTGGACAAAAGAGAAAAAGACATGGGTGGATGAACAAAAAAAAAAAAAAAGACAGAAAAAAGGGTTGAAAGGAGAAGAAAGGAGTCGGTTGTAAAGGACAAAAAGAGGTCAAACGGAAGGGAAGAAGGAGCAATAAGCAGCTTTTCTCTGAGAAATCCATGTGGGTGAAGTTGTGAAGTATTGCAGATGATTTATTCGTACGTGTCACGTATCCGCAGGCCCCGCCTCCCGGAGAACCTCCTTCCGTGAAGTCCAGGCGGCACATCTGACAGCCAGTAAAGATTCCAACAGCGGCAGGTAGGCGCCTCGGTACATGTTTGGGGGATATGAGGGCAGCAGGAAACGTGTAAACACCGGATCAAAAAGGCATCGTGTTCTGCTGCTACCTGGGTGCGTGGGACTGTTTTTAAAAGCAAACCTTAAAGGTTCCGTTTGCAGGAGATGAAGAAAAAAAAAAAAAAAAAAAAAAAGTTTGCTTCTCTTAAAAGAAAGTTACACTATCAAAGGAAATTAAGTCTTGAAAAATTCATTGTGAGCAACAAAGCTCAATTTACATAAGTGCCTTACCCTTCAAGTCTATCATTTTTCAATGTTAGATATGAGCAAAAAAAAAAAAAAAAAAAAAGTGCTCCGTGTCGCCGTTTCGGGCCTCGTAGACTGATGCTAATAATACCTTCAGTTTGAAGTATCGTCTGTTTGTTGTTTTAAGGTTTCGGTTGAAAAGGTGATGACAGGCCTAAACTTTGATCATTCAAACTTCCACTGAATGCAAAAGGGCTGCGAGACACAACAAAGAGATGAGTACTTATTTTTTAATTTAGCTGACACTGATGCATGATTTTCTTCCCCTCCAGAAACACTTTTGCAGCAGTGACACAAATCTGTAGAAACCTCAGTAGGGCCACTCAGAAGTGTTCAGGCTTGGGACTAATCACTCGGCGGGGGTGACAATTATGCAAAAAAAAGAAGAAGAAGAAGAAAACTTTTAAAGATGAATTACGTCTGTGGGTGAAACGACGACGCAACACTCGGGACTCAGCTTCACAGTTTCGGTGAGAAGATTACCGATGTCGCATCAACCGTGACATATCAAGGGTGAGCCAGTGGACTGATATCTGAAAGGCCAAATACGTCCTCACAACTTAATAATGGGTCAGTAAAACCAAGAGGCTCGGGTTACACATAGACACTCTGGTCTATTCTTCCCATTAGAGGAAATGTCCTTGATAAGCACTGAACATCATTATTTTGTCTGTGGACAACATTCCAGTGGTTAACTTGTCAGGAAGACTGAACTTAAAAGGATGTTAACATGGAGTGCTTTCAAGGCCATCCGGTTGGAGAAGAAATTGTGCTCAGAAGTGCGTTTTTCATAGTACAGAACTACCTCAGATAACTTTAGCGGACACATTCTAATGCAGTTGTTACACGTCGGCTCGATGAATATCATTTTGCCATCATTCCTGCATTCTCAATGTGACGTAACGCATCTGAATAAGGTTCTTAAATGGACACTCTTGGTATTTGCCGAACAATGAAGAGCCCATCAATAGCAGATGTACTCTCTGTGTTGGTCAGGTAATCCACATACCAGTACAATCATCTCCAATTACTTCCTCATCACCTGAAGCCAGAGGGGAGGATTGCGGTCACCCTCGGTCCTGAGGTTTTCTACCACCGGTAGACTCACCCTCATCATCACAACAAACCACAGTAGAAGTTATCATGGGAACGGAGGAAGCCAATCTGACCGGTTCATCTGACTTTGTCTTACAACCACATGTACAATCAAGACAGTACGCGCCACATCTTTTATCCATCAGTCAGTGAGAAAGCAAAGAAGAGCTGAGACGTGCCTTCGTGCATTAACATCCTGGGCTTAATGCTCGCTGCACACTGTGCGATTTTCAGCCATACCAGACATAAAGATAAGAGTTGTGGCGACGTCTTTGGTCCCTACGTTGCACTATGAGACCGGTTTAAGGACGGCCGTAAACCCTAACCCTAACCCACAACCTGAGATAAACTTCTGACAGCGTCAAATATTTGGGGTAATTGTGATTATTATTTTGTCTGTTCCCATGTGTCCGTACTTTCGTTACAAAAACCAACAACAAACCAACAGCGTTAACTCCCTCGTGTTCCTCCTGTCTTGGCGAAAAAACCTACGAAAACATGTGCAACTCCACAAAGCTCCCAGGTCTGCTGTTAAACCATGGACCTTGTCTTTGTGAACCACTACATCCACTTGAGAAATGTTGGATGAATTCATGTACTTTTCTCCTCAAAATGAAACAATAAACCAAACTTAGCAGTAAAATAAATGTCTGTGGGAAAGAGAGACTTCCTTTGCCAGGATCGGCTTCATTTTAAAGCACTTTGGGTCTCCAAATATCACATTCAAAGGTTGTTTAATATATTTTTTTCCAAACCTCCTCATTAGGCTGTGCCTTGACGACGGTATCAGTGCGAAGAGGAAAGACTGAAGAAGACCTTGACTGTTACACTGAACAGATGACAAGACAGTATGTTTACTGCTGCCTCAGATCGCCAAAACACTTTTCAGCCTTGATGATTGATTGGAGCTGTTCACATTTTACTGCCGTTTTCCATCGTGTAAATGACTGTGACCTCTATGAATACAAACCGCAACGTTAATTAAATAACGCCGGATGGAAGGGAGAGGTTCAGGAGGTGTTTTATTTTCATTATTGGTAGAACATAGAATCAGCATTTGCTTGAAGGAAACGCTTGAATTTTCTCTTGACCTTGGAAACACTGGTTCCCCATAATAAGCTCAATTTGAATTAGATTTCCAATTCACCTGGTAACCTGACATTTGCATTATCTTCTGTGGGAACCTCTGAATGTCAATTCCTCTTTTTATTAAAAATGATGAGTGCTTTTTTTTTTCACCTGGAAATATTTGGGCCCTGAGCAGCCTCTCTCCTCCCGGGTGCCACGCTCCCCGGCTGGCCTCTGCTCCAGTGTCCCAGCCTTCGCTCCACACCAATCCCGGGAGCGATCACCTCACCGGAGGTTTATCAGAGTCTCTCTCACTTTGATGCAGCATGGCTCCTAATCCATCAGAGACATTTCCTTGGCTGACCAAGGCACGACTCTGACCGTGACACCGAGATACAAATGATAAAACAGGAGCCAGGAGGCAGTTGCATAGACGAATGGTTTGTTTATACAGAATTGTGGCCTCTTCATCATTTTTACCATCCTAGATATAATGCCAGATCTTTTACTTTTTTATTTTTTTTGTCTGATAAAATGGTTGCTTTGCCACATGAGGTGATTCCTGGCTTGATCCTGACACATGAGACTGCGTATTGGGGGAAAAGTCATCACCAGTTGGAGGCTGCTGTCCGTCACAATACGTGTGAGGTGATTTAAAGCAGATCCCACAGACAAATGGCCAGCTTTTACACGTACAGTGGCGAGACGAAGTATTGATACCCCGTGAACTTTTCCAGTTTTTCTCACGTTACAACCACAAATGTAAACGTATTTCGCGGAAAAGTTCAGGAGGTTTGACAACTTTTACAAGCCACTTTATATAAATGGGCACAGATTCGATATCGCTGTTTTATTAAAAGGATGCAGTGAAGATTGCATCGGTTTAACACGTTTGCCTTCAGGAATAGTTATGTTATATTTAACGCTATTAAATTAATATACAATGTACAGTATTATTTGCAACTTGTACAACTGATAATGTTTACAATTGCATTAACATGTTTGAAAAGAAGGCGCAAATTGGCTCAGGAGTTTCAGCAGCGATCCATCTATTATTCTGATAAGAGACATTTCTTGGCGTGGTTCCCAACGACTTTGATTTAAAGCCTTTCTTAAAACATGTTTTCTTTGTTGGACCTTTAATTGGGATAACATTTTTGTGGTTGTGGCTTAGCGGTCCAACTGATTATTCTATGGTGAACTTAAGATGATAAACATTTCTATCAAATCCTTCTTGTGTTAACCGAGCCCAATGCACTCCAAACTCTGATTTAAATACTCCTGTTTCTGCGTGGTATCACATGGAAATCTTCTTCGGTCGTCTGTCCGTTTATAGTGCACTGTTCTCCGTGTGTGTGTGTGTGTGTGTGTGTGTGTGTGTGTGTGTGTGTGTGTGTGTGTGTGTGTGTGTGTGTGTGTGTGTGTGTGTGTGTGTGTGTGTGTGTGCGTGTGTGTGTGTGTGCGTGTGTGTGTGTGTGTGTGTGTGTGTGTGTGTGTGTGTGTGTGTGTGTGTGTGTGTGTGTGTGTTTTGTTTCATTACAAAAACCAACAACAGCACCAACCCGTGCATCGTTTTCACCGTTTCTATGTAGACAGACATCCTTTTCAAAATGTTGCCATCTGAAATGTAAAACTTTCCTCAAACGAAATAATGCATTGTCACTTTAATTGACCACACGCAAAATGCAAGCAAAGTGCAATCTATTTGCATCAGCGTGCAATTTAATAAAACAAGGCTTTGTGTCTTCTGACTTACCAAGTTGCATTGCAGAGCTCGTTGAATTCCTACGGCTCAGCATGACCGCTTCTTTTTGTCTTGATGTATTCTGCGGTGCAAAGCACACTATTATCTGTGGCATTTCCAATCTACAAGCCCAGCAAAATAAAAACCTGCCATACAATCGACGCGCTTACGCTATTGTAATTGGCTCTTTGTTTCAAGGATCACAGTAAGAAGGGGAAAGGCCAGGAGTGCAGATAATCAGGTATAATATTTTGGCGATGGCCCGACCTTCATCCAGCGAACTGCAGGACACACAGTTGAGACAGAGTTGTGTAATGTTGTTTAGTAGTATGTAGAAATGTCCATTTCAAAACATGGAAGTCCACCCAGAGGCATGCCGAGACTAACCATCAGTCAGTCTACTTCCTTGGTCAAATAAAATGTTGTTGCTTCTCAGTGACTTACTCCAGGGACCGGAGTAGGAAAACATTTACACAAAATTTTCAAACATTTGCAATCTTAAGTGCTTTTCATGAACTCACTGAAGGAAATCACCGGTTCTGAAAAGACCCCCGAAACCTGGCATCATGCTGTCCAGATCGTGTGAATAAGCCCTCAGGGCTCTGAACTATTTCGGTGCTGCAGATGAACTGAACGGATCATGTGATAATCACCGGACACAAACAAACACTCCTAATCTAATCATAGTTTGATCCAAGACCTATTAAATCTATAAAAGCTACAAAGAGCTGTATTGTTAATAGTTTTGTTGTTGTTTTTTTTTTTGCCGGTCATATGAGCACTCTGCTACGTGCCATTGCCAAAAGAAGCAGGAATTATCTAATAAGCCTATTTAATGAAACGTAATCCAATCCCATTCTTCTTCCAGTGTATCATCCACGAAAACAGAATCATGCTGAACCTTCTGAGAATATTGTGTCAGCGGAAGGTCGAGTCACAGGACACTGGTGATGTCTGGATTTTGTTCGGTGAGTCCTGACTTGGTGCAAAGGAGGTTTTAGATGTGCTGCCGGTCGAGGTCATGACCTGAGGCGAGCGCTCCCTCAATGGTGTTAAATGGCGAAGGCACAACATGTTTGAGCGTGATCCTGATTGTTTATGAACCAAGAATCTACAGATTGGTTTTGGGGACGGGGAAACAAGTGCTGGTCAAAACAAACCAGTTATTCTTTTTGTTTCCCCCAAAATAAATTGCCAATTACTAAACCTGAGTCTTCCAACCCAGATATCGTGTGAACACTCTGCTGAGCAGCAGGTTTCAGCTTCATGCATCACAGTTTCTGATATACCCAGTGTACTTGAAGAAATATATACAAATTTTGGAAGACAATTATGAAAGTTAACGGTGATTTTGCAAGTTCTTGTGAGATCAAATCCCAATATAGATTTGATGTAATCCGGTTTGTTTGTCCAAAGGCTGCAGTCACATTGGGATCCTGCCATAAATGTCAGAAGAATGGCTGAAGTTTTGTTCCCTCATACGAAAAGTTGAAGTCTTGGTTACCGCAGATGTGATTTGTGGTGGTAGATTCCTGTGGAGCACAGCAAACTAGCACTGAATAACTTTTCTGAAACGTCGTAAAACTTTTCACAAAAGTATTTATTATATAATTTTTTTTGTTACTTAGGTTTGGGGGGTTTATAACTCGGTGTAGTTGTGAGCAACCTTGTCTCACAGTAATAATATAATCTTTATAAGCTTGTTCTTTCTGTGTGAGCACAGACTTTCACCAGATACTCCAGTTTCTTCTCAAAAATTATTATTGTGTTGCATTAAAGATTTATTTTAAAAATTCTTAAAATGGTTAGATAATAGTTTAGAAGGGTTTTGCACAAGTTTGTCATTATTATCTGTGATTTTGGTTAAACAATATTGCCGAATAATACTACTTCCGGTTTTACCACGCTACTTCCTGTTTCCGGTTTTCATGGAAAACACGACCCTTGTGAGATCTGGCATGGTGTATGCATCAATCTGTCGTCATCCACCTTGAGGCACATACAAGGCAATGCTGTAAGTCGTGAATATGTTGATAAATGTCTCGAGATAATTTGCATTATTTAGTTGAAGTGTGAAGTGTTATAAAAATGAATGCACTTTATTTTTGTGTTACATTCAGCTCTGTGTTCTGAGATCTGCAGTTTGGTCCCGTACGGTCCTGGTTCTTCTCCAATGGTTTTACTCAGTGATATTTCGATGACACTGCCATCATAATACTAATCAGCTGGTGTGTCACTACAAAAACAGTGGTTTCATGGTGCATTATTATTGCTAATTAATGACGTCATGTGTTTTGTTTGTTATCTACCATTGGATCATCACAATAAGAAAAAATGTGTTAATACCACGGCAGGACACCACGTTGGCAGTTACAAACAACTACCATAGTTGGGCAATGTCAGCATAGTTTGTAGATCCTGAAAATACCTTATACATTCGGATTATTTATCTACAAAAAGCATGTAGACTGGATTGATGAACTTCTATGATAACTGGAACGCTCGGGCTCGGGAACACCAGTCTGCGGTTCCATCCAATGTGGCGCCCTCGGCGGGATTTTATATCCCTCCATCGGCAAGTTACATATGCTTACAGAAGAAATCAAATAGGGGTGTTTTTTTTTGTTTTTGTACCGTTGTCACCCAATTTACATGCTTAGAATAACAAAAAACATAATGAATTGTGGTTCCTGTGGCGTTTGTCATGTGATGCTGTTAGAAGGACAATGCAAAGGATTATGGGACGTTATTTCCCGAGGCCGTGTCTTCAAGCTTAGTGTAGTCATACTTGTATTTCTGTTATTGTCTCATCGTCCATCGTTTTCGCCCTACTGAGTGCGGGATGTGTTGTAAATGTGTGGTTCGGTGAGGAAGTATAGTTCCCTACGCTCTCAGTAACTTCAGATCATTTACATAAAAGTCTCATCAGTGTACATCCTCCTGTCTGTGTTTCCATGGTATCACCCTGTCGCCGTGCTATTTTTCAGCCTCTGATCAAGCCAGTTATGACCCTGATAATAAATAAAAGGTTACAGAAATTTTTTTTAAAAAAAGAATAAATAATTGGCGGCGGCTGCAGGGTCAATACTATTGGGAGCGAGTGTGTAACGAGACAAAGGCGGCGGTCGTACACAGCTTCCTGCTGCTCGCTGCCAAGTGGTGAAAAGATGTACAGTTCACCTCACCTCTTTAGCGGCTTGACCTCGCAGATTCACATGGACGCCGGGCCGTGTTGGGCTTTCAGCTGAGGGGGAATGAGGCGTCCCGTTAATTAAGTGCCTCGTCCTCAGAGTGAAGGCTCGGCCGCTCTGCCCTTGCTGTGGGAGGTGGGAAGCTTTGGCACGAGAGGCCGGCCGGAGCTTTGTCTCTCCTCGCAGGGGTATCTTTAATCTCGCTGCAAGATGGAGAAGAAGTCAAACGTCTAATGCTTCTTGTGCGTCACCCCTGGACAAATGCCAGTGCTGACTTCAGAATACAGCCCACTTTAATCCTATTTTATTAAGTATGGCTGCCCATTTGCGCAAACAGCCGCCTCCTCCGGGCGGTGAGTCACATGTGGCGACTCTGTGCACAAAGATTCACAAGGTTCAAGCCGCCGATCGACCGGGGACCGGACGCAACGGAACCTTGCGATCAGGGCGCGTTGTGGTTATTGATGTCAGACATGAGTTAACATCAGTCCCGGTGGATAAAAAAAAAAAAAGGGATCTTCGATGAGAGAGGTCAGAGAGGAGTGAGAACAGAAAGGAGGACGAGGCAGCGGAGCAGATAAACAGGCCCGTCACATCCTCACATTCAGAAGCCATAATCAATGCCGCCTGCTGCTCTTTGTTGACACAAAAGGAGTTACCGTGACTCATGTGCTCACCAGATTTCCCCCAGGTTTGCGTTATCGCGTTTCCCTCCTCCTAGTTGTGCTGAATATTTAATGTCGAGTCACAGTTTAATTTCCTAATGTCATCACCCACGCACACTGTCATAACAGTTGCTCATCCACGACAATGCCGCGACTGGAAACACACCAGGGAGAAGAAAATGTTCCTCGACTTGTTTGGATTTCCAACAGTTTCACCCCTGCAGAGCACATTTGGATATTACAGTTAGTAAATGTCAAAGCACGGGGTGTTAAATGTCAAACCGGCCCGCGAAAGGGTCCAGGACGATCTTGCAAAGTGGGAAAAAAAATGACGGAGCATATTTTCCAATCAAAGTGACTGCTGTTTCCATTTCGTTCATTAAGCGTCACACTTTATAAGTACGAAGACTCCGGGGAGCTCTGAGACCTGAGCCGAGAGGTCAGCGGTGTCTTTTTAATGCACATTGCTCTGAAACGGAGGTCTTTCTGTGGATTTGGAGAATGAAGCACAAAAGTTACGTGTTGTTGTTCGTTTGCAGCAACATGAAATGGTAAAAATGAATATGACTTATGTAATAATGGTGCAATGTGTAATAATGTAATATGTTTTCAACTCATTCTGGAACAATCCCACATTTTGTGATAAAAATGTGTTCTCAGTCCGCCACAGATCGTACGGAAGAGTTTTAGGGCCACTGAAGAAAAAAAAAATTCGGAGGCTAAAAAAAAAAAAAAAAAACCCCTTCGTGGCCCCAGAAAAAGTCGAAAATCAAAGTCGAGATTTTTTTTTTCACGGTGGGAAAAAAAGTCCGTCCATCCACAGGCCAGCGCGTGTGACTGCTCCCTCAAAATGCACATCAGGCGGTTTAATGAAGTGATGAAAAGACGCTTCAGGACAGAATCTAGCTCATAAACACGGTGCAGTTATCATCAGTATCAGGATTATAAGAGACAGAGCAGCCTGCTGCCTGGTTCCGTCGTGGAAGTTCATCGAGTACGAAGGACAAAGACACGGATCCCGGGCTGCTTATTTAAATGTTCTTATTAATCAAGAAAATCCTTTGTAAAATCACAAGTCCATAAGCAGTAAGCAACCCGATATAGTCAGAATTAACTGATTTAATGTGAATTCACATCTACGGGCAAATGATGAGGGATGGACAGACGGTCTCTCCGTGAAAAAGAAAAATCTCGACTTTGATTTTCGACTTTTTATGAGGCTGTGAATTTTTTTTTTTTTTTTTTGCCTCCGAATTTTTTTTTTTCTTCAGTGGCCCTAAAACTCTTCCGTAAAATCGGAATACGCAGGATACCTGGGAAATTCCTACCACCGTGTTTTGCATTTCCTGTTGCCAGCCTGACCCTTCTCCAGTTACCTGCACAGTGCAAACCTCTTTTTAACCTTGTTATAATGGACCTTCTTACATTCAGCTGCTTCTTGTGCGGCGATTTGTTGCTCTTAACAGGAGACGGGACCTTCTTTGTAGTACGCGCAACACCAGAGCTCTACTGCGGACTACCTTGGCTAATGCTTTGTCTTTTAAAGGCTCAGTCGAGGCTTCGGCCATTAGCGTGTTTCTGAGTGACTCCACTCCTGGGAGTTCACCGACTCGCGTCTGCAGAGTTTCCACAGGCCGGCCAATAAATCTGCGTTTGCTTGAGGTATCAGACGAGGCTGTTGTAGCCTCCCATTAGTCAACAGGCATAGTAAGTACGAGTTCAACTTCTGCATATACACCAGAAGTACTAGAGATCAAGATATTTTAAACAGGAAAATAAAAGCATACATACATTTTCTGTTCATGACTGCCCTCATGTCGTCACATAAAGAGAAGAAAAGCATTAACTGTATTTTGTTGGGACATATCGTTGATCAATGCAAGAAATATGTAGTCCACCTCTGTGCCATTTTTGGCCTCGCCACACTGGTCGCTGCTCCGGGGATTTGATTTAAAGGTCTTAATGAGGCCTTTTAAGGGCCCTGATTGCATTTCTGACATGCTAATATCTCATGAGAATGAATCGTCCAGCCCTTCCTGTCAGAACCTCTACAAGCCCCAGACTTGGCAGGGGCGATCACGGAAGCTGTTTCCTCTTAAGAAATAAACCTTTCCAAGAATTACATTTAGTACATACTCATAAATTATGGTGTTTTTTTATTTTTTTCTTTAACACACATGTTGCATTTCTTTCACATGTTTACACAGTCTACCTAAAGTCATAAGGAAAATCCAGCGTTTGGCGGATACGTGACATCGTTTGTAACCCAAGTTGTTTTTAAAAGCCAAAAAAAAGGCTTGTGGCTGAGCGGCTGTGTCGACTCGCTGCATTTGGTCATTTTTCTCAGTATTCGTGCCTCTACCAAGGCCAAGGAGGCTACACAGTAAAACTTCCTCCACAATTTGTCAGTTTAATTGTGCTCATTGATGTTATTTCCTACTGTGTCTGGCTGATTTACAATTGTGAGCCTGTGCATGGTGCTTTAATTTACGGTTCATCTGTTTTTGTTTTTTGTTTTTCCTCTTCTCATTCCACTCCAGCTTTAGTTTAACTTTCGCTCTTTTGCGCCGGCACACATGAGGCCACAGGGAACATGAATATGAACTCGTTTGGAAAAGAGTGTTTCACTTTAACGTTGAACAAAGTTTTCTTTTCTGATATCGAGACCCGAAGATTTGGAATAGTTTTGGCAACACAGGATCACCTCTGCTGTGATAGAAAATACACATGGTACATCTAAAGTAAAGTGCAGGACTGGATCTCCGTGACCCGTCGGGGTCATGAGATGTTTTCTCAGACGACCTCCTGTCCGACTCGATGTGCTCAGCGCGGCCTGATGAGGCTGCTCTGCCGAGCACTTGGAGCAGCGTTAAGTGCTTCTGGGCCTCTTCGGGAATGTTCCCAGCGGATCAGGAACACTGAACAGGCCCGACTGGAATGTGACATATCTGAATCTCATGGATTGCAGGAGTTAAAAAATATGCACTTTAAAGTTGTGAAATTTGTGAATGATCTTTTGATCTTATTCTCATTCGGTCTATTTTTTCTAACAGTACTTGGAATATTTTGTTAAAATTAATATTGGGAGTTTTTTTTCAGTATTACTGCAATTTGTTTTGTTTTTTTTAAGTTTGAAAAGATTATAAGTTGTTGCATTATTAAATCAGTGTCCTAAATCTCACACTGAAAGCATATGGATATGTGAATTATGTACAATTAATGCAGATCAGACATTAAAATCTCCACATTTGCCAAATGGAATTACAGCTCAATCAGTATTTCGGGATCATTCAGACTGACATTGATAGATCGTGTAAATGGTGGGATATTCAGTTTGAATGATTTAGATCTTAATCTCATCCTATCATTTTTACAAATCCCACATGAATTATTTATTGGATCAAACGAGTTACTGCCTGGTGGGCTTCTTAAAAAAAAAAAATTAAAAAAAGAATTAAAAACGAGCCAATCCTTTGAATGGAGCAGATCCTCAAGGAGCCAAAAACCCCATCTTGACTGGGAGTATGTTCTTGATTACTTGATTGTCACACATGAACATGTCTGAATAATGTGCTCACAGTTGGATTGTGGTCGAGTTGCTGTCACACGTCAACTCGGCCTGTCGGCGCGTCGCGGCTCGGCCTGATTCACTCATTAGCTTCAACTAAAGTGATGTAATTTAGTGGGAGTATTAACTGGACGTTAAAAATTCTTCAAACTAAACAGATTTATTCGTTAATGACAAGGAGAAGGAGCTGGAACACAACAGCTGAAATTAATGACAGTAATGTTCTCATATTAGTCACATTAGATAACGTATTCAAGGTTAATGCTCATGCAACACAGATACTGTGGACAAAGGCTAATATTATTGTCACTTATAATAATCTTTTTTGTTGTTGCTGTCAAGGGGAACTGAGTTAGTTCAGACTTAATGAAGTGCTCCCTCCTCTCTTAAAGTAATGACGGTGAAGACAACAGACACGGTGGCTTTGTCGCTCTCCTAGCAATATAATCTGTGACATCTTGAACGAACAACAAGGCCACTAAATCTTCAGTAATCATAACGTTGCCAAATTCACATTGGGAAGTCATTTACAGCTCAAACTATTATGTCAATGTATGTTCCCGTTTGGCTCCAAATATCTGAATCAGGTCGGCTTGGCCTGGTTATATTATATCAATGTTATTCTGTGGACCACAGTGATCACAGTGCGTCTCAAGTGAAAACGCAGCGATTTTACATTTGGAACCGGCAGAAACGCTGACAACAATGTAGTTAGAATTCCAGCCACAAGTTGGCAGTAGTTTTCCCTCTTCTTACCCGTTTCCCTGGATCTTTGGACGGTTTCTCTCCGCGTCGACTTCGTCTTTGGATTGTGCTTTTAGTTTCCTCCGTCTTGGACTCTTTAATAAACCCTGTCAAACTCAGGAACCCGTCAAGTCTGCGTTCGGGTTCTAAACCGATTCGTGACACAACCACAGTGTTTAAATCCCTGCACTTCTCATTTAGTTAGACGGGCCAGCCGAGTCAAAGGAACAGAGTGAACTGACGAAGCCATGAAGCATCTTCCATGATAGATAACCAGGTCCAGATGACTTGATTCAATTATTTAAAGTGGCATTACACTATTTATTTGGAGATATTGGTGCTTTAATTGCCAATACTTTGGATTCCAAACTGATCTAATGTATATAAATGTACACTTCCGATCTTACGTCATTGTATATGTAATGTTTATACTACGTTCCATCTTAGACCAGGTATACCAGCAGCCAGCAGAGTTTCTATACTGAATGTGGAGCAAAATATCAGATTTTTACTCTCTCACCAACTGATTGGCCTCAATCAAAGACGAAGCAACGGCCAGTTGGTTAACCGCGACTCACAGTTATGACAAAATGAATATGCATTAAAAACCCGGCTGGTCGCGCCATGGATCTAACAGACCTCACCTTTTATATGCGCTCACAGCTATTATAAAGCAATCCTCACTGCTAATGTGGAGCTGAAATATTAGGATATGCTTCCCGGCATGTGCTGTTAATAGAATATATGCTCTTTTGCACATCTGCAGAAGCAGTTGAGCTGCTCGTTAGCCTGCCCAGCTTCAAAATTGTGGTCAGGGTAAATGCGATTTTACGATATTTCGAATCTGGAGGCTGTCTGCTGTTGACCAACACTGGAGGGGCATGTGTGTGTTAAGGCTCTCACCTTGTGTGTGTGTGTGTGTGTGTGTGTGTGTGAGTGTCGGCGTCTCAGTACCAGTCTGACGCCAGCGCTGTAGGGCGTCTGGTCTCGCCTCAAGACCCCCTGATCCCCACCTCTCCACATTAAGGAACAGCACCGACGCACAGTCCTCCTGCCGCTGCGTTAATCCCACTGCTATGTAAGAGGCGGTACCGCCGGGGTCTCTCATCAGCCTACCTGTCAGCCCCCTTCAGCATCACCCCTCAAGCGCCTTCATAGGAAAACATCGGCGGCCCAGCGGGGAGCCAAAGACATCTAAAGGTCCGACAGATCAGACACAGTGCAAAACAAATGTGTACATTCCTTTGGAGATAACCTTTTTTTTTTTTTTTTTTTTTTAACCCGCCCCCTCCCCTTTAAAACCCACTGACATGTGTCATTTCTGTCTGTACAACACCAGCAACGATGTGCGAGCAATAAAAACGTCTACCTAATCTAGACGAGCGGGGGAAAAAAATAAATAAATAAAAATGTCATCGATTGTATTATCAGGAGAGCGTGAAACAATCTCCAGTCACTCAGTTTTTATAATGAATTGGAATCTGAGCGCGGCGAGTCAATCTTGATCCACTAGGTTGTTTTAAATAAAATTTATATGCGGCGGCTGTGTATTAGAAAGTCTCCCACACCCCCGGCGAAATAAAGCAAATACACGATCTGTCACTCAATATCACTGAAATGGCTGCAGGATTCTTTTTTTTTTTTTGTTTGTTTATCTTGTCTAAGCTTCAATTCCAATGACGAGAAAGCAAAGGCAGCCGGTGCATGAGTGCAAAATAAATGCAGTGTTTTCCCTCCTATTGCAGCTTGTGACGGGGAGAACAAATAACACGGATTTCTGAATGTGCACCCCACCCCCCCACCCCTCCACCCCAACCCCCTCGTCTTCTCTCCCTCTCTCCCTGCTCGGCTGCAGATGGCGGATGCCATATTAGATCTTTTCTTTTTTTTTTTTTTTTTTGCACATCAAACCAGAGGTCACAGCTGCACGGCTCCCAAACCAGCCACAGATGTGTGTGTGTGTCTGCACGGTTACCTGACAACCGCTGCAGATGGAGCGCTTGCTCGGTTCCCATCCGATGCTGAAAGACACAAAAAAAAAAATGGGGTTACAAAAAAAACAAGTGTTGTTTAGCCAAAAACTACTTCAGTCTCTCCTCCTCCTCTCGCGAGGGAGCCGGAAAGATCAGAGAGGCGGAATAAAGACAAATTTACAAAGTTTTCGTCGAGAGTTTCGCGACCTAAAGCAGCTGGAGAACCGATGGGACTGAAATAAGGCAGGAGAGAGGAGGGACAAGGGGGAAGGGAACAGTTTTTGGCAATATTTTATAAAATAGACAAAAGCCTGGGTTGAATATTAATGATTTAAATGACTTATTTAGGCGTGCATGCTACGGGGCTCGGCCCCGCGGAGCGCCTCGTCAGCATTATGTTCGGTCTGTCGGATAGATTAACATGTTAAAATATGTACATACTAAAATAAAAAATAAAAAATAAAAAAAACACTCCATTTACATGATCAGGCTATCCCACGGCGCTGCTGCGAGCGAGATGTCTGCACCGGGAAAGAGGACGGCCGGTACGTTAGCCAACTCTCCCCAATAATGAGATCTGATCCAAGTTTTAGCAGCCATTTATTAGAGTGCGTGCCTGAGACTCTAGACTGAACTCATTTAAATACAGACTGGACTTTTAATCAAACCTCCTGGAGGATTTCTGAATCTGATTGACTTGTTTTTTTTTTTTTTTTTTTGTTTAACCCGACATACCGTTCATACTTCATGAGTTCACAGCATGATGGAAAAGAATTCCCTCAACAAAGCCTTAACCCTTTTGATAAATGTCTTAAAGGGTGTATTTTGTTACCTTTATCACTTGGATATTAAAGAGGCTTCATCATATCTTAAAGAGCTGTTGGAGAACGAAGTGTTCCTATCGGCTGATATGAGTGTTGACCTGCAGGAGGTTTTCTAAAAGAATGTGAGGCGGCGCTTTCAGCTCTCAGGCTCCTCTCGAGTGGAACCAGCTTCGGTTAGGGAGCCTGACGGCCAAAATGTTTCTGTTTAGTAAAGCTCACCTTTAGAGCTGCTTCAGGACACACTGGACCGTTCTCTAGTGAGGCTGCTGTAGGTTTAGACTGTTGGAGCACCGACACTGAGCGTCTTTCCTTTGGGAAAGCAATTACAATACTCATAGGCAAACTAAAGACATAGTGAACACCTATTTTCTCAAATTTGACCCATACATTGAGATCTAACATCTAATTTGACAAAATAGTTTTCGTGTTTTTTTCTTTTTTTTTAAACAGTGAGTATTTTAAATATTTTTACTGTGTATTTATAGCCGATTTAGGAAAATGTTACATCTATGGGTTTTTTTTTCTGTTTTTTCGGCTTTCAACTCAAGCAATTTTGGCCGGAACAGCACGAGGCAGTTAAGGAAATTTCAATGCACTCACCATTTAATCAGAAGATCATATTTATGAATTACAACCAATTCTCTGATGTGTGATGGCACCTAATACCTCGTGGGATTTACAGTGACATTATTATTCTTGGTGGAGCTATTAAAAATGCATAGATATGCAGGCGTGTTAGTCATGATGGAAAGCAGCCATTTTCACGAGGCTCTCTTCATTTACTCTGCGGCGATAAATCAGCGATGTCACGCTGGTGCCGATAAATCTCGGCGCATCACACTCATATCACACAGGCTGCTGCGTTTCCCCGCGTCGCACGGCGTCTAACGCCTGCAACAGTCCATTGGCGATGTTGCCCGTTCAGGGAATCGGGTGAAAAATACGATAATGACAAATGATGCCAGGAAAGTAACGGACTGTAACTGCATTGCCGAATGGATATACAGGACGATCGGAGGCTCAGACAATCGAATCGAGTTTAAATTATCGGGAGAATGAACGAAAACCGCCAAGAAAGGTTCCCCTGCGTGTCTAACGAATTCCCACCTGGATGAACAGCTTGTATCTGGGGTAGAAGTGACAAAAGGACGGAACAGAGCTTTGTGGATAGGAAGAAACATTACAAAGGTGGGGATCCTACTAATGTCAAACCAACCAACATGAGAAAGAGAGAAGCAGAGCATAGGTAGATGAGAATGTCCCCGATTCCCACCCATAGAAAGTGGTCCGACAAAAGAATGGAATCTGAACAATGGCACGGGAAAGTGTGCGAGTACCAACTCACCACAGCCATTCTTCACACACTTCACTGGCTTCCCGTCTCAGCAGAAATTGAATATAAGGTCAACCTTCTTACATATCTGTGTCTGCATGGAGTTGGCCCACAACAAACCCCTGATGAAGCTGCGCACTCCACACACACACACACACACACACACACACACACACACACACACACACACACACACACACACACACACACACACGCTGCCTCACACTTTAAATTCCACCGACTCGGTTTGGATTGGGCTTTGTGCACCGCTTCTGCAGAGAGCAACACCGAAACTTACATTTCAGCAGATGATTCCCAGAAGAACGTGATTACTCATCTACTTATATTATTGCGTGGAGACACATGGAAGGGGAGGATTGCGTCGGATAAGGCAAATCTACACACCACTATTGATTAAAAGAAAGAAAGAAAGCGTACTTTATTAATCGCCTGTATTTGCTCTGTATTTAACCCATCGTAATTAACCTCATATAGTTACAGTATACATGCTGATGGGGGGGTTAAGGGTCTCGCTCAGTGACCTACAGTAGTAATTTCATTTTATGCATTTTCCTTTATTTTTCATTTATTTTCCACAATTTTCCACATACAACCATTGATTTTGACTTGTGCAAGAAATATGTAATCTGTCAACTGAAGGATTCAATACCTGCAAATGTATGATTTTTAAGTTCTGGCCTCTCTAACCTCGAGGCCAGACCCGCAGCAGAAACACCCTGAGCAACAAGCTCCATATCTCTCTATTTAATATCTATTTCTATTTTAGTATATTGTATTTTTATCTGTTTTTTTTTGTTTCTGCTATGTGTGCTTCTTTCTTTTTTACTATCCTGTTGTACAACTGCACATTTCTCCACATGTGAGATAAATAAAGGATATCATATCTTATCTTATCTTATCTTATCTTATCATACATGGACTCTGCCTTGTACCAAAAGGAAATGGAATATGCAATTAAAATGAGACACAAGACAATTAATTGAGATGGAAAACTAAATAGGGCTCTGTTTACATGATGTTTCAAATTTTCGTTTCAGAGAACTTTAGACTGCGATGTTTTGAAAACGATTTACACGGACAGCACAGAAATATTGAAAACGATGCAGTGAGCATGCCAGGCCACAAGTCGGCAATGTTGTTTTTTTTTTTTTGAACCCACACTGACGTGTGCGGAGACAATTCTCTATAAACATTAACAAAGGAAGGTCCCAGGAGATTATAGAGTGGCAGTAATGACCCTCTGGAGGCAAATATTGTTATTTTCCATCTACTGAGCATGTGCAGAAGAAGCGTTTACTACGGCCATGGTCCGCATTCGCAGTAGCAACGTTTCTGCTGTCGACATGGAGGCCGAGCACTTTCAGAAAGTTCCCCTTTTCACCATTTCCACGGAGATTCACTTGGAGAGTTTTCAAAGAAATTCCACCTTCAGTGGCTCCGAGCAGCACCGCCGGGGAAAGAAAAAACCCAAAACGCCACAAAAGTTTTCAGTTTTCACTAAATATTTCAAATGTTGTCATGTAAAGGGCCTCAAACCAATAAAAGAGCAATGAGATGACAGAAAATAAAATACAATTGGTATACAAAGCAAGTAAAATGAGAAGCTTCCGAATGAAAATGACTCCAAACACTAATATAATGAGATGGACAAGCATTCAGAATACGACAACAACGACCACTAAGACACACGCTGCCATTAAAAGAGACATTTTTCACAACAACATAGAACATGATGGCTTCGAGGAGACATAAAACAAGCAATATGAAAACGTCATGAAGAGAAATACAACCAAAATGTGATGAAAACAACAACCAGGAGAGCAACAATAAAACCAAGAAGAAAAAAAACTAAATTAATGACATTTATTTATCTATCTATCTATCCATCCATCCATCCATCCATCCATCCATCCATCCATCCATCTATCCATCTGTAAACATTTACCAAAAAGACCAAAAACCAATTAAATGCTACTTTAAAACTAGACATTTAGTCAGAACAAACATGTCAAATAAGATCACAAAAGAAAATCTAATTAGATATTAAACCTTCAAATGGGATTTAATACGAAGTAAATGACAGGAAACAATTCAAATCAGAGCAAAAAAAAAAAAAAAAAACCCAGGACAGGAGACTAAAACCTCAAATTGAAGTATAAAATGAATAAATAGAACTACATAACATGTGAAAGTACCAGATAAGAATATCAAAACCAAAGTAGAGGCACACAAAACAATCATGAGGCATCGAACCTGAAAACGATGTGAGAGAGAGAAAGATGGAAAAAGGTAAGAAACAAAAATGGACAGAATTAAAAGACATCATGAACACAGTGGCTTAACAGTAAACCTTAGGAACTACGGTATATAGAATTCACATCATCAATAAAACACAATTCATACCAACTTAGAGATAGGGGGTTAAAGTTGGAGATTTGTCCTTAATAGAATCAGACAGTTTTTCAAAGTGAAAATCAGATCGAGCGCACGCTCTGCTCTGCTTTACCTTCCTGACAATAAGAGTCGGCGACATTCATTTGGATTTCACAAACGACGAAGAGACTGAAGGAGAGAAAAACAGGCTGTGCAGAGGTGGAACCGCGATACTTTAGCTCATCATCTGCATCCAGGAAGAAAAGATGGCGGCGAGATTTCTGGAATCAGGGAATCAGTGGGGACGTTTGATTTCATTCACACTTTTCAAAAAGTATTTGTAACAATACATTTGTTAATTTGTGCTTCACCAAACTGTGATTAAGCTCATCGGATCAAGAGCAGGACGTCGTCGGGGCTTTTTTATTTTTCTGTGACTGTTTTGAACTCGCAGCACTTTACTTCTTAGAGATGTTCAATCCTGCGTGGCTCAGATGTCTTCCTGCTTCAACACACGTCAATCAAAGTTATATCATCATCAAGCTTCCAAGAATTACAGACCGCTGGTTTACAGAACATTTATTTTAAATGTCTTGAATAGTCTGCTGATGAAGTAGAACCAATGAGAGGTTGATAGTCACAGATGGAAAGAGGTGACATCACACTTTGTATGTATAGAAATGGTTTTGAGAGCCAGAGGACCTCAAAGAAGCGTGTTGTCCAACATGTTGCTCTGTACACGCCATGAATGCAGCAGTATGTGAAAAAGACACTGTATAAAAAAGAAGTCCTCTCGCCTGGTCTGCTGGGAAATCGTCTGATAGTCGCTGACGCTTGTAAATACCAACTCTGCATGTATGGCTTTTTCTTATTTGGGAATTCTGACTCATTTTCACAATCGAGCATCAGGATTTTACACCCAACTGTTAATTTAGGCTCAACAATTAACCTTTCTGTGTGAGTTTGTGACGTTATCGACTCCCGCCTGTTCAGATTCTACCCTCCCCACTCAGAAGAAAGCCGGCTTGCTGCAGGTGTTTTATTTTCATTTGGAGGGCACTGATGAACCAGCCACGGCAACTGTATTCATGAGGACCATTTTAAACGCATTTTCGGTATTACGTCTGCTCTGGTGCGCCGCGGCTGTCGGCTGACATGCGTGACTTCGCAGTTAATAGAAATTTAATTACCGTCGTCATTCACACTGCTGATATGTTTGTGCAAACATCTGAGCAGATGCCATTAAGCCGTGGAGCTGGATGTACTACGCTTGTACTCAGAAGGAGGAGAGGAGGAATCACCGTGTGGCCTTTGGTGTTTTTTTTTTGTTTTTTTTTAAATGGTATAAATCTCCGATGACCGCCGGAGCCAGACTGGGTGTAGTCTTTGACCTCAGGCGGTCCCGGAGGGGGTCACGGTTGCAGCCTAGCCTGTTGGTTGTTTCCTCCATGCCGGTCAATGCCGCCTCGGCTTCCAGGAATAAAGCTCCTACTTGAACTGTGACCCCCGACGCCTCTCTGCGGCCGGCCGCGGCCAGGCCTCCAGAGAGTCCAGGTCTGGGTGGAGACCTTGGTCGAGAAGAGACTCGCTGATCTTCTATATAGTATATATACGTATATGTGTGTGTTCATATGCGTCAGTGAGAGAATAATAAAACAAGCATGCATACGTTTGTGTTTTTTTTTTTTTTTTTTTTTATGTGCGTGCGGTCGAACTGAGCTGCAGCCAGGATCGTATATTTCCCCCCGCCCTCGCTCTGTTCTCCTTACCCCCAGGCGGACGTCCAAATTACAGCCAGTTCGGTTAACTGGAAATGCGAACCCAGGAAGCACGGCGGTGCCAAGAAGGTCCGTCCTTTGATCAGGTCCCCCGAGCTGAGGGGGGGCCGGTGGTCTGCGGCGCGGCAGGTTTGCGAGGGGCCCGCGGTACACTTCCCACTGTCATGCTTTTACCCGAGAAATGAGTCCAATGAGGAGGTAATAATTGGAAATGTCTGACACGTTTTATTGAATTAACAACAGACGTAAGACTGCCTGCATGGGGATAAAAAAAAAAAAAAATAGAAACTCCAGGCCCATAAAGGACGGGGGTCCTCAGTCTAGACGCAGCGAGTTCAAGAAGAGCGACAGAAAATACACGAGTCCAGGTATGACGTGGCAGGACTATGTGAACGAGAGCAGCGAGCCGTCGAGGAGGCAGAGGTGACGGACATGATTAGAGAAACGGAAAAATCTCAGCAGGGAAAAAAAAGCTGAATGAGCGACTGGCGTCTCCTTCTTCCAGCCAGAATCGCGCCGAAGTTCAACAACGCAGCGGTGAAGTTGAACCGAAGACATAACTGGAGGCTTTCAGCTCGTAATAACTCACTCCGGAGCTTCTCTTCTTGTTAGAGGTCAAACGCACTGCACAACAACAAAGATAGTACTTTTTTTTTTCTAAAGCAGAATTGCATTATGTCAAGGATCTTCATTTATTGTGATAGAGACAGCTGAGTTATTGTTGCTATGGTTACCTCCTGCTTAAAGTTACACACTGTGTGACGTTGTTAGGTATTAGGGAAGGTTTTTCCTATTTCTTATTATTCCACTTCCGTTGCTCCGTCAAGATGATTGTTTCCTTATTTATTTTTTTTATATATAAAGTAATATTTTTTGCGTGAGGTAAATTTATCTCTATATTCCCTTATTAGTTTTGAGGGATTATTTCTGTATTTTTGATCATTATTATTTTGGGAGGCTTCTTTAAAGCCCGCCTCTCCGCCTATACATAGGCGTGTCTGAAGCGCTCTTTTGGTATTTTAGTAGTTTAGGACACGGGGTGGTTATGGGTTTTTGTCGGGTTCTGGTTTTTGCTGAACCTGCTTTCTTTTCAGGTTTAACAACCTTTTTTGAATTAAAACCCACGAGCAAACTCAAAGAAAATTAAGTAAATAAAAACTGTAAAAATCCAAACCGTTTCCCCGTGTCCTTCATAATATGTTCCGTCCCTCCTCGGGGTGGAACAGATGTGAATTAGAAAATTAAATTTACAATCAGTGAAAATGGTTACATTGGAGGACTGATCGCAAGGTTGTTGGTTTAACGCCCAATCTGGCTGTCGTCATGTGTGGAAGTGTCCTCTGACCAAGCTGCTGAACCCTAAAGTATTGGTGTGGACATTGAACATGTGACGAACACTATGAAACACTTTGCTGTGAAAACTTGTGGATATTTGTAAAGTTGTTCTATGCTTTATGGCGCGCTTTTTTTTGGTGTTTTCATTTCAGAAAAGTTTCTTGCCAGTAAGCATTTTGTCTCCTTATTTTGGCGATTTACAACCATTACTTTTGTTTTCATGATAATGATTATTCTGTATTTTGTTCCTTTTTACTTTTTTCTTTTTTCTTCATTTTTCTTTCTTTCCATTTAACATAAATTGTTTTTGTACTTTATCTCCTTATTTTTTCAAAGTTTATTTGTTAGCCTAATAATTATGGATTGTTCGTGAATAATTGTTCCCCCCTTGTTCATTTGTGCTTTATAAACTACTACTACTTCTCATTCACAACGTTTTGAAAACGATGTCTGTTTACACGGAAATGGCAGAAACACTTAAAACAATGTGGTTTTCATGTTCGGCCACTAGTTGGCACTGTTGTTTCTTTTGCAATGAAACCACACACACATGCGCAGAGACCATTACACTATAAACATTAACAAAGAGAGTACATGGACATTTGTATGGAAAGGCGACGATTCCGGGTGACTGTCAACTATAAAACGAGTCATGACACTCTGGAGGCAAATGCTGCTTATCTACTGAGCATGTGCAGAAGAACTTTTTACTATGGCCGTGGTACGCCTGAGCAGTAGCAGTATTTCAGAAAAGTTGCATTTTCCTCTGGCTCCACAGAGACGGACTCAAAGGATATTTAAAAATTGCATTTCTTCTCCATTTCAAAGGAGGCGGACCATCCTCAAAAGCCATTTTCAAAAAGTTGCGTTTTCAGGGTCTCTGAGCACCGTCTCCATGTAAACAGACCCTCAACACATAACAAAATGATTCCATTTTTACTTGAAAACCTTTGTTATGTAAACAAGATCTAAGATGTGAGCAGCACATGCTTCAAGTAGATCCCTATAGTCTTCATTGGATCGAGATCAGGGGATTTTGGAGGCCATGTCAAAATTTCAAACACAACATTGTTTTCCTTAAACCATTCCTGAACCATTTTTGGTGCATTAGCTCTTTGAAAGACGTCACCAGGGACTACTTTTTCAATAAAATGCTGGTCTCAAATTGTTCTGCATGCAATCCAAGCAGCCCCGTACGCAACAAACTGTGACACACTGTGTATTGTGACGCCTTTCTACTGGAGCCAGCATTTTGAGCTCTCGTAGCTCATCTGCTGGAATAGACCATTGAGGCGTGATACTCCGTCGTTCTGTTTCCAGTTCACTGCTCCTTTTTTAATAACAACTCGGGTTGCTGTTACATTTCGGCTCGTTGTTACATATCAGGCTCTGACATTGATGCTTCATTAGAGTATTCAATCTTCAAATGAGGAGCGTCTATCTTGATAATAACAGACCAGACGATGTCGATGAACCGATTCAGGAGCGCTGGTTGTACCCCAGTCACCAGTTTCCACATCCTCTTCCTCGGGTGCAATGTGAGTCTACCCTTCCCAGGATTATGTAAGAACTCCAGCGGTATCAATAGACTTGTCGAAATCCAGCTGTGAGATGTTCTTCCCGGTGAAAACTAGTTGGGGTTCACTACCTCTGAGAAACAGTACTAGTTAATATGCTCAACATGGCTGAAGCAAACACTACCAAAATACCAAAAACTAAGAAAAGAGTAGAGTTGTTGCTCCTTCTCTCTGTTTCTGGACGGCTGTCGTCCGAACGATTCCTAGATGTCGGTGTAGGAATGCTTGTAGAGCTGTCGCTGCTGGTAGAGCATCCAGCAAAACATTGTTCCTCCACGCTCCTCATGTCACAGACCTCCATGAGCTCAGTCGACAATTTCAAGCTACAAAATACCCAAACACTGAGTTCAGCAACTTATTCTATGAATCAATCTGTCTGGTGATACACCAAACATCACAGTGCACACACTTACTAGTTGTGGTGGCGAATGCGGTCAAGGTGGCTCAGTCTAAGAAACGGATAGCAGGATCCATGTGGAGCATCTCCGTCAACAAGTGAACAAAGGCTTTGCGGTCGCACTCCAGAGCTCCTCCATCTTCTTCTGCTGTTTCAGGAGAAAACTTTAAAGTACAAAAAAAAAAAAAAGAATTCAGTGTGAACATGAAATTGGTTCACATATTGAGAAACAAGAGGATGTTTTCAAAGAGATATTCCTTACCTTCAGGAGATCATCCAGGCTTCTCTCTTGACTCGCGGGACAATCACGATAATTCATTTCACGTGGACACTGAAAAGCAGAAAGATAAATTTTTCTCCTCATACAGGCGACAAAATATGAAAAGACGGAACAATTTGACTGATCAAACACGCCTAAAAGAGACAAAATATTTTTTTACCTTGAGGGTCCAGATGTAAGACTGGTCGCTCTGGCTTATTTTACTGAAAAACATGGTTGAAAAACAACCCGGAGCTCAGCACATGGTCTGGAGGCATCCCAGTGGTTGTTAAGATGCTTTGTAACTGTGGATACAACACAATGTTAGATTCGACCATTGAAACATAAAAGAACATCGCTTGATCTCTGGCTCAAATTTAAACGGGAAGCTCTTGCAAGTCTTCGCACACAAACTGATAATAAACTGCAAACTCTTTCATTAACATGAATTTCCAATGTCAGTTTTATGTCCTGGTGCTTGTCGGTGCTTCTCCAAAAAGCACATTTTCTGCTTGTACGTGTTCAGATAAGACTTTTGTTTTCCACCACATTATAGAGTGCAAAATAATTTATCCTCCAAACAGATGCAACACTGGATTCGCATTGTCGTCTGTGGGTATTATTGCCAGGCGGCGAGAGCGTTGCTCCTAACTATGATCATATCTGGCTCCGTCTGCTGGATGCAATGCTCAGTTGGAAGTCATCATGTAAATATAGAAACACAATTTCAACCCAATCCATTTATTGCATATTGTTGTTGACTTTGCTGGAAATAATTCAATCGTAACACTTTGCAGAGGGATTTTCCACCTTGTTTCCTTCAACCTGATGTGACAAAATACAGATTCGGGGGCCCCGTTAAGGAATCAGAATTTGATTGAAAACAGAAAGGGTGCTGCGAAAGGCTTGCATTTTTTTTTTTTTCAAGCTGTGCAAACTTGATATTGGGGTAGACTCATGGAAGTGGATCTACTGAGGATTGTGTCTGACAGATGCGCCTTCATGAATATGGAATATCAAAATACTGGGAGGAGTTTAAGCAAATGTAGAAGTCTGGCTATCCATCCAGCCAAACAAATAACTCCAGTAGGCTGTCGGGAAGTTTATTTAGGTTGTAAGCAAAACAGAAAACTCTCATTTATACTGATAACATATTACATATAAACATATTATGGCATTTTAAATATCATAGAAAGAAAGAAAAAAGAAAGAAAGAAAGAAGCTGCTCGAAGCTTCTCTACTTCCAGTTCTATTGATGTAACTCACGTCAGGATCAATTCAATTTGATTATATTTCTACAACATCACACACAACACAGTCATTCCAAAGCAGCAGGTCATCTCCCATATTCCTTATTATATATGCATTTAATCTACGCTCCGATCGTAACTTCCTCCATCAACAAGTTAAACTCAATGATATCGTGTGTCATTTTGTGCTTGTTAGGGGCTCGGCGCTCCGGCCAATCACGGCCTGGTGAAGTCAACAAAACAATAAAATTTTTAGCAGATTGTTTAAACAGGCCTAATGCATAACAAACTGCCATTCAGTACTCCCGTTTGCACTTCATGTCACTTATGGTGGTTTTGTTCGTCGCGAAAGGCATTTGCAAACTAAAATTAGTCAATTTCAGGCAATTGAGCAAATGTTATACGGGATTTTAAAACATCAGGCTCATTACTTGTTAAAAAGATAATGTATGCTGTTCAATAAAAGGAAAAATAAGAATTATTTCATAACCAGCAGCGTTGATATAATTTGAATCTGAATGGTGCGTCTCATCATGGCCGTTAAGTGCTGCTAATGGCAGCTACTATATCCTCTCAGCTGTATATGTATATATATGTATATATGGTGAACAATGTGTATTTGCATTAGAAATGTGTACCCATCGCATGTAGTTTATGGGGAAGACAAGCCGAACTTGCCGCGTGACGTGGACACGAGGAGGCTCGACAGATTCGCCATCTGTGGGAGTGGAAAAAAAAAAACCCAGAGACTTGTCATCTGAGCGCTCAGCTGGTACCACATGTGTAATGAGGACCGCTGGAAGCCTTTCAGACGGCTGAGAGCAGGAGCGGGCACATGTCTCCATCCAGCTACCTATCAACTGACAAACCCCACCCCCCTCAAACCCCCCCCTCCCTCTTTCCACCAATTAGCTCCAGTATTAGCATATGCACTCTATTTGCATGAGCAACGACTAATTCCCGGTGTCATCGCACAGCTGTCGTTGCAGATTAGCCAGGCGAGCAGTCGGCGAGATCCCCGCCTCATCTCGCGTCCCGACATCAGATCTCGGGCTTTCATCTGAAAATGAAATAACGTACACACACACACACACACACACACACACACACACACACACACACACACACATCGTCGGCGTCGCCGCGATCGTCTCGTGATCAGCGGAGTGGAGTTTTGCTGTCGCTTTGTACAAGCTTCTCCAGGCCACAAAGTCCAGTGAGCAAAGTACGAGCACACTGGCGGTGCTTCCTGTTTGCTCGTGTGATGAATAACTCCACCCCTGGCCCCCTGCCAGAGCAAACATATTCCCAAAGAAATATTTGTGAATAGTTTGGGAGATTTGTGAGTTGGGGGGGGGGGGTCTTGTTTGGGTTTGGCGGTTTCGAGCACGTGTCCGATGGACTCGTATGGGGATACATTTCTCTAGAAGACCCACATGCAGCATGAGAGTCCGTCCCCTTTAAACCCCCCCCCCCGCATTAAAGTTTGATTTCTGCCGCGCACAGCATGAAGCTGCATGTATAAACAGCATTGTTGGAGTTGAAAGACTCCATGAGAAAGAATCACGAGTGCCGCATTGTGTAAAAACGAGCCGCTCACGGCAGCGCTTGGTGAGCGTAATGTCTCCAGACAGCGAGAGTAGCCAGAATAATCTGATTACCTTTGTTATTGAAGACGGTCTCTTTGGTATGGAAGCTCAATGCTGCTGAAGAAAAACCGAAACTAAATAGAAAGATTTTTTATTTATTTACTTTGGAAATGGTTTGAATCTTTTTCCTGACATGTTTAAAAAAAAAACAAGAGTCCTTTCAAATATACTCGAGTATTGCAAGCTCATCCACAACACAGTTGGGATGCTGTGCAGAATAACTATCGGATGCCATCCATTCATTAACTTGAACGTTGTAAGGAAGAAACATCTCGACTGGCTCCTCCATTGTGGCTCATATACCTTCATCAATTTTCTCGGACTCTACCACCTCTCCGAACAAAAGAGACATTCTTGGCACTTTTAAAGAATCTTTCACTTTTAAATTGACGATAACACACCTTACGAAGATTCAAAATGTGATTTTAATATGTGAGCAAAAGCTTCAGGTTTATTTTTTTGTTACACTTTTAGCTGTCGATTCCGGGTTCATGGTCTTGGTTCACGATCTCCTCCAGCACAACTGGACGTAGTCAAAGGGTGTTCCTCAACATGAACACATCTGAACTGCAAAACTATGAATTACTCCACTTTTAGCCTTTTATAAGGACATCAAACCCCAACAACTGGACCGTTGTTGTGATGTTGCCCGTGTGTATTCCAGCTGAAATACCCTTCGGGTGGCCTGGTGTGCCTGGTTCAGCATGGGGGAGCGGCGGCGCATTGCTGCTGAGATAGGAGGAGAGCTGCCTGGCGTCACTCTTAATCCCTCCATCCATCTTCTATTCACGCCTTATCCACGTTAAGGTCGCGGGCAGCTGGAGCCGATTGCAGTTCGCAGTGAGCTAATGGCGAGTCGGCGGATGATTTCATCGTTCAAAACAAAAAATGTTCTCCCCAATTTCCAGCCGATTCCAGAATTTTACTGGACAGAAATGAGTTTGATTTTGCAATATAAACACATTTTCTAACTATTTGCGAATGTTTCTGAGTTTCTGCTGAACAACAATGAAATAATCTAATTTCATATCTTCATGATCGGATGTGGATTTTTCATAACATCCCGACTTTTTTGGGAGCGATGTCGCCAGAGTCTTGCCACCCTTTAGGAACAAGCGCTCTTTCTGCCTTCCTTCACATTATTCCCAGAAAACACTGGCCTCCATACATCGCCAGCCGCTCTGTCAAATTCTCACACTCCACCCACACACATGCACCATCGGCTGTGCCGTGCACTGGAAGGTGTTTTTTTTTTTTCCAGTGCATCTGTCAAACCAATAAGGATTTAAATAAATACGTACAGTTATTAATGTGAAGGGAGGGCTAAACGCTGCGGTGATTGATGGCATCTGTGGCAAAAACAACAGCTCGTGGGCCAGGGGACGGACTTATCACGTGAAAGAAAAACAAAGATAAACAGTAATAGCAAAGGGTGAGCCCCGCTGGCTGCGGCGAGCGCTAACTTATTTCCTGTGCGCGCTGCAGCAAGGGTCTGAGTGAAAGTGAAATATTGGGTTTAATTTGGGTTCGCCATCGTATCCAAAAAAAATGGGTTCCGCCTCCCTCACTTTTCATTTCTCATTGAGTCCAAACCTGAGCGCCTGTAAATCTCTGACTTTCCCAGAGAATCAACCTCGATCTGTCGTTGGAAGCTTTTTAAAGTGTGATCTATACGGCATGCTCGACTCCACATGAGGCCTTCTCAACTTTGAGGTCAGAACCTCACCAAGTGGTGAGAATTTAATGGAAATATAAGAGACCCCCAAACATATTTTTCTTTCTAAAACAATCTTCTTGTCTTATCTTTATAGAAAATATCGAGTGTAATTTCTATGTGGGACTTTCAATAAAGCATCCAGAGTTTGTTTGGTTTTTTTTGCTTGAAGTTCATACAGAGTTAAATATAGATACGCGTGTGCTTCACAGGATGTCGACCCGCATTAGTTAGCACCGGGAATAGTTAGTGATTTGTTTATTCGTAAAGCACTGGTTGACTGCGATGCCGAGGCGTCTCAATACAAGATTGATTCCATACAAGTGAAGACTGATTTAAAAAAAAATAAAACACTGGGGAAAGGAAGAGAAGCCGTCAGGCTAAATTGGTGCAATTTGTGAGGATGTTTAGTGATTAAATAATAAAATGAGTTGTCATGGAGAAAACGCCTCCAATGCAGCAATTCACAACCGCATCACGCCAGTCTGATTGTTTCCTTTCTTCTTCTTCTTCTTCTTCTTCTTCTTCTTGGTTTGTATCCTAGAGGTTACACTACCGCCATCTGCTGAAAGAAAGAATTTTCTTTTGATAGAAATGATTTATGTGAGTTCTGCCCTTTTGAGGTGATCAATTCGTAAAGATACAGCGTACAGTTGTCGTGTATATAGTCTCCCGTACATCTCCAGAGTACTGTAAGGAGTCTCCTGTAAAGGGTTAACATGCACTGAATACAGCCGCTGCTGCTCGCGGTGTGGGGCGGCCATGTTGTGACTCGTTTGGCGTCGCCAAAGCTCAAATCCCGCCTGGTCTGAGGAAACTGTGATGCTCATTACGACAATGACACTACATGATTGGCTTCCCCTTGACATTGCTGAAGTTAACTTCTCTTTCACTTCAACCTTTTCATGCCGTCAGGGACATAAATCTGCAATATTAATACTGGACCACCCAACCCTGTCCTGAGCTTTGGCTTTGCTTTGCCCCATGGTCGACTCGTCTCCTCCAGCTCTTTCATCGCAGGCTTTACCCAGTTGTGATGGCGCCACTGGTTTGGCTCGAGGTTCCTTTTGGGCCCTGGGTGTCTGTGGATAATGTGGTTATAGCCCCTCCCCCAACCCCTTAACCTGGAGGAAGTGGTGCTGCACTTAGTTCTGTCCTTTCCCCCGCAACCTGCCCGGCTTGGTTTGACCTGCCAGGAGCTTAAGACCCCGTCGGTTTCGGCTCCAAGGGTTATTAAGGCATGCACACTCTCCCAGTGCGACAAGTTAAGGGCTCACAGAGGAAAGATGGGTAATGAATAAACTTGAATACACTGTGACGCCACGCTAAATGCTAACCTCCAGATTACCGCATGGGGCAAAGCGTCTCGGGGGTATTCATAGTAACAAACAAATGAAGAGTCACATGAGAAAAATCTCTATTTGGCCTCAAAATGGGAGTATGGATGACAATCTGTCATAAAATCAGTACCGTGGAAGAAAAAAATGATAAGAATAGCAGAATAAATTAAAGAAAGATGGCGAGAACTAGAACTAGAACAAGAGAGGAAAAAAAAAATAAAATGAAATCATCCTGCTGGAGTTGGCCAGCTGAGGGAATTCCTCTCAGCACTGTAGCGGCAGCCATCTCTGCTCAACACGATTTAAAACATGCTCAAGTCACTCTAATCATAAACAATGCAACTGCTCTCAGACTTTGTGAATCACTTTCCGTGTGCTAATGAATCAATCAGCATTCACTTCACTTCTCTCAGTATTTAGTGGCTCGATATTGCAAAGCCATTGAGATAAACCCGCTAAATGAGTATTCTGTCCTTTGGGTGATTGATCCTCGTGGGCACTGTAAATAGATCACATGTTAGATGTGTGTTTGCATGATATTAAATGTAAATGGTAATTTAACTGCCCACATAGAGAATCTATTTAATCCACATTTTTGTCCCTGTCTCCTTGAGGCATTTATATACAGACACACAGAACAGTACCACCACTGGCCATCGGGGCAGTGAGAAGTCTAAAACAAATAGTCGAAGTTACACTTTTCTCCTTCTTCATTTTTCTAAAAAATAAAAAAAATAAATGCGCATTTTCAGGTCACCCAACGTCGCCCTTCAATACAAACCTACTCTTTGTGTTATTATTTTATGATGATTCAGGCATTTTCAAGTGGAAACACAAAACTTTCTTTGTGTTTTTGGGTGTCAGTTTACACAACTGGGAGCCACGGACAACACAACTTTTTAAAAACAGACTTTTTCGGAAATTAGGAAAAAAACACAACTTTTTAAAAAACCGTCCTACTTCGTAAAAGGAAAATGCAACTTTTCTGAAATGCTGCTGCTGTAAGTAGTTCTTCTGCACACGTGGAGTTGATGGACGATAACGGTGTTTTCCTCCAGAATGTCGTGACCATCCAGTCCACCATCTCCTGGAACTTAGTTTTATCGTTGACAGTCACCAGAAATAGCAATCCAACATCATCTTCTGGCCATATGACTGTCCGTGTATTCGCCATTGTAAATGCTTACAGCGTGTTGTTCGCTGCTTTTTCAATTCAAAAACATCCAGCAGCACCAGCTCGTGTCCAGACATAAAAAACCAGGTAGTTTTCAGGGTTCCTGCCATTTCCGTGTTGAAGGACATCGCTTTTAAAATGTTGCCGGGGAAACGGGAAACTTTTGTGATACGAAAAAGCAAAAACGATGCGTGTTCACTGGAAAACGACGCACTCCGTTGGACTGAATACTAACTGCTCATTGTTACTACATTGAATGCATGGAAGTATGAATCCAGGGACTTTTTTTTGCTGTTTGATGTGCTTGTATCTTGTGTGTCCTTAAGCATAAATGAGAATAAAGCCTCTTTCTGTTTTCTTAACACACAGGCCTTAAAGTAAAGTAAAATGTCAAGCGCATATGGTTAGGCTTGTCTTGAACTTGAGTAGTGTGCACTGCACCCCCAAAATATGAACGCAAGAGAGGCCATCAAAGTGCTTCTGGTAAAAAGAAAAAAAAAAACCTCTCAAGATGATGAGGGCTTCATATTTATCATTCAGCGGCTCGGTCGTGCTCTGATTTCCCTCGCTTGCAGCAGAAGCAAAAGTCGAAACGCTCGTGCCAGATCACGGTGAACGTTCTGGCAGAAAGTGCGGCTGTATACAGCGAGACCGAGTCCCCTCTCATTAATGTAACCAGAGACGAGATGACACAATCCTTTGAGCTTGTTAGTCCTATTTTAGCTTGGATCTCGGTGTCAACGCCGTGAAAGATCATTACAAGGCACAGTCGTGTCTCCCGAGTTGCCATCGCGCTGTAATGTCTGACAATTAAGATCTAATCTTTACCACTGGCTCTCACAGCGAGCGTGCCGGCCCCACCGCTGATCAAGATAAGCAACAATCACTTTGATTCCCGAATTAGAGCGCAGGAAAACCGCCATCCCCATCGACTCATATTACCAAGTGCACTGCCGCCATCTTTTATCCAGCTAATATTGCACTTGGCAGGAGCTTCAGGTTGCAGAGCGAAAGAGGGCACACAGAAAAAAGCCTTCTCTCTCTCTCTCTCTCTCTCTCTCTCTCTCTCTCTCTCTCTCTCTCTCTCTCTCTCTCTCTCTCTCCCCCTCTCTCTCTCTCTCTCTCTCTCTCACCCTGCATTTGGAATGTTTCAGCGTTCCTGACCCAAACCTCAAGCTTTTGTTCTGGGCTTTGCTTTTTCTCAATAATAAATAATGCATCTGGTTCATTAGTTTGTTCACTCCGAGGTGGACTGGGGAACTCTGCTTCACCTCCAGATCATAAATCAAGGAGAAAAAAAAGCTGTCAGGAGTAGAATCTCCGGGTTCAAAACATGCCTCCACTGGCCCGGGTCTGCCTGCTCCTACAGCCTCTCCTTCGGTACCGGCGTGTCCTCGCAGGCACTCTCTCCGCTAATGATCGAACCCGTGACAAATATGTGTGTGAGATGTTTGGCAAGGAGGAGTCGTGTTTGATGTAGTTGGCGTGCAAAGCCATATTTCAACCTCCAAACGGCTGGCATGTCGAGTCTGGTGAGGAGAGATCCCAAGTTTTCCAACGAGTGTGTGCTAATGACCACGGGAAGGGAAACCAGCCGCGGCGAAATAGCTCCTCCTTTTATTAGCTGTTTATTCCCTCGCGGCGTTAAAGGAGCATTACCCTCTGTGTATAACATAGCCCCCATGTGTGAGACTTGGGGAGCTACATCATGCTGTCATAACACCCCGACGCCCTGTGGTGACTCACATTTATCGCCCCGTGATGATCGTTTTGGAGTTTTTTTTTAACCTCCGTCTGTTCCCTTCAGCCGCTCAGCCACATCGTCCCCCCCCCCCCCCCCCCCCCCACACACACACACACACACACTTCATACTGGGACCGCTGGGTATGATGCCACTCTTTCCATGGGTGAAAACCAAGCTGTGTTCCCGGCCTGGCTCAGCTCTTCCCAGAAGAGCCGGTATGTGCGTGTACATTATATTTTAATTTGTGAGCTTGGCTTTTTTCAAAGTCATCTGTCACTGCTAATATAAATAAATTCTGTTAATATGAGTCTCTTGCCCAGGCGCATGGGTACAATGGGGGCAGACATCCAGTAACCGATCCGCCGTGCAGCATTTATTCCATTTAATGAAGCTTTTTGTACGGAGTCGGTGAGACTCGGAGGCCAAGTTCATCCTCTGGGCCGCCATCGACTGAAGCAGCCTGCTCGCATTGCTCCTCGTGATTAGATCTCGCCGTAATTAATCACTTCCCAGAGAAAAAAAAAAAAGCCACCACGCCACAAGTCACATGATTGTCGGGATAAGCCTCGGCGTGTTCGTGCCTGTGTGTGCACGTGAGCCGCCCGCCGCCTCCCTGGGACCGTTTGGGTGGCAGCAGCCCCGGGAGCTTTGCTCTCATTAGCAGCGCCACGGGCCAGAATCAGCATCGCTCCATCCATGACAACCGACGAGAAACGGCGAAGCCCGTGCGAGAGGAAGCGGCCAGCTGGTGAGGACGGCGCTCTCCCTGCAGTCTGTAGCAGCACCACCACGCAGGGTTAGAGGCATGAAATGGGAGCCTCATTGTTGGACCCAGAAAATGTTTCCTCAGCCACTTTTCATAATATACTGCGGAACGGTTACTGCTCGGCGATATTAAAGCAGCGTGAGTCCCTGTCATCATTTGTGATCTAATTTCATAAGTACCAGACGTTTAATGGCGTAATACGATCAAATTGTTTATTGTTCTTTAAAATTTCCCACCGTACAAATCCGTGCAGGATGAGGGCTCCAGTGTGAGCGCCGCTTTACGACTTTAATCAAATAATCGTGAAAAGAGTGGCCGTGTTTCACATCGAGCTTTTGTGCATTCAACATCCAAACTGCAACGCCTGACGCGTCAGCGGAGATGTGGCCACTGCCACGCTTAAAGGCGCTACGGGTTGAATTTTGGCACATTAGGTGACAATGGAGTCAATGCAGTTCCTCCAACCTGTAGTGTGATTACTAATCTGTACTGAGGACGGGCTGCGTGATGGACTTGTAAGACTGGACAAGTTCATGACCTACAGTGTGGCCCCATGGTTTCCACGACGCTGACACAGAGACAATCAGAGAAACTGGTATTCAAATGGACGATTGTTGATCTAATTTTGGAACTGTTACCTCATGCAGGCATTGTGGGGGCCTTTTCCAGAGGTTAAATGCTTTGGGGAAAGAAATAAAATACTGGTCAAAAAACAGGTCAAAAGCTGAGAGTTACACATTGCTGTTTTAAATGTAAAGCTGAATTGCACACTTGCGGACACCGATCGCACTTTGCCTTGTGTGTTTTGTGGATGTCGTGGTATCGTGTACGTCAGATTGTTCTCTTACTTGTGTTTGCTTGCATCCGTCCAGGAGTGATGAAAGTTCGTCCACATTTTGGGGTATTTTTGTGTTACTTTTATTGCTCCCTCTTGGGAAAAATGACTTTGCCGGCCTGCCACAGTGTGGCGCCCCGGCAACTCCCCTAACCTCAACCGTCCCACATGGGAGTTCCAGTGAATACATCCAAGAAAGAGGCGCGATGATCTCTCACAATGTGAGAGGGTGACAGAAGAAACATAGATATTATTGGATAATAAAATCCACAGATAAACATTGTTGGGGTGGGCTGAAGAAACGCTCCTCACCACAATAAGAGCACCATCTCTGATACATGTCGAGCTGAATGTCGTTTTTAAAAGACTCAATCATAAACATTGCATCCATTCTGTTTTCAGACGATTTAAATGACCTTATATGTTGTTATGTTGATTTATATGGATGGATGGATGGATGGATGGATGGATGGATGGATGGATGGATGGATGGAATTCACAGAGTAAAACCTTTATGTTTAAGAATATCACCGACACTAACTCTACTGTATGAATATTTTAAGTCTCCCCCAGCTCCTCTTCAATGGTTGTCATGTTTAGGTTGATGGCGGCACAATGAATCGCTTCAACATCTGCACTGCAAGGTGTGCATTGCGTCGCAGTCGCACCACAGATGTGAGACGTCAACCACAGAAGATTAAACTCACACACAACCTTTTTGCAGCTCGATGTGAAAGAAACGGCCTTGCTTTCCAGGTCTAATCAGCCAGAGGAGTCTGTCTAACGTCACATAACTCGCTGCCAGTTACGGTTACTTGGAAACATGATGTTTGTTGCCAATGACCAGTGTGAAGAAATCCTTCTGCGATCCTTGAGCTCCATTTTACATTTCCCTACATTAACAGATGAGATAATAATCTGTTATGTCGGCTTTTACCGACACTGTGAAACCTTGCTAACAGTTTAGTTTGACTGTGTTATTATAATAGCCACCAATACTTCTGCTATCTTATTTTTTTTTTTTTACCCCGGCAACAAAACATAAAATAATTATAGTCCAGCTTTTCTTAGAATTTGAGCAACTCACACATACAGTGACACATTTATGTCATTTCTCACCTGCTTTTTTTCCAATAGTGATAAATGTCAAAGTCTCCAGTGTTCTTTACTTAAATAACAGTCTTTGAAATGGCTTATATAATACAACCACAATAAGAATGAAAATAGCTAATAGTAATAATTAGAGAAGAAAAATAATGAAAAGAAAATAATATGTGGCTACGTGTTTGTGCATGGCGACTTACTGTATGTGTGTTTGTAACACGCTCAGATAAGGAGGCTGTGGCGTTCATATTTTATTTGTTTATTTATTTATTTCAGCTTCGGGGAATATGTTGTTCCATGAGGACAATTTCCCAGATTCAATCCACACGCTGCATGTCAGAGGCTCTGGTGTTGGCCAATTAGTTGTGAAACATTTGTGAGCATTTGTGAGAAATAATTTTTGGCTCTGGCGTGAATCCCCACCGGTGTCGTACATGTTAGTGCAACTCTTTGGATCGTTTCTAATACGTTTGTGCAAAATTGTTCTAAGTGCCTCGAATGTCTCCTCCCAAAATTCACGTTTCACTACTTTCATAACAGCATGGAATTTGGAAAGTAATATATTTCTCATATTCAGAGCAATTTTAATGTTTTTTTTCAAGCTGTGCACATCAGAAGCAAGAAATGAATCGAACCGTCTAAATATCGCAATGTTATTGTAACGTGATTCTCCTTAACTCCAATCATGCTGTTTCAGTGCTCCACTTGCACACTGAAACATGCATGTGCTGTCTTTATGTTTTATATGTGTGTGTGGGTAGAGTTTTCTTTAGATGGAAGCAGAAGAAAGTCAGTGATAACTTCAATAATGACAGCATTTCTACAATATTCATAAGCTTCCAGGAGAAAGACAAAAGAGTGCAGATGACTGTGTATATGTAACATAAATTAGCCTTGAGCAAACAGTTGATTGTTATCGAGGTGTACTTACATTGGCCTTTCTGAAAAAAGTTAGATAAAATACCACCTCTACCTTATGTCTGAGTTTCCTAAAATATGTTTGAAAGGAGATGGAACTAATCTGTGCATGTGATGCTTGTTTCTTTTATTGTTTTCTAAAAGTGTTATTATAGCACTTTACTAACTGTATAGCAAAAGTGTAAGATATGTGGTTTTAAACTTGCTGTTCAACTGTTTAAGTAGAGTTCATCTTTAAAGTGGTCATATTATTCTTCTTTCCAACACTTTCACATGGTCTTGTTGGTCCAAAAACGATGTATTCAAATTTTATTGCCCCCAAATTCAGCTTTTTCTTGATTTCCCTCCATTTGAATGTTGGATCATAGGAGCTGCATTCAGAATCTGCTGTGTCTGTGTGAGCTGGACTGGCTCCGCCCACACATCTTGGGAAGAGGAGGAAGTACTTCCTCTCGTGGTGCCATGTGGCAGAGCAGAGCTGCCTGATTGTGGGAGGAGTCAATGGGAGGAGCCTACCTTGATTGGGATTGGCTAAACCCCCGATGACACGATATAGGGTTTGATTCCTGATTGGCTGGTTGCAGGTATGGGGATGCATGTAATTGTTGAAAAAACATTTGAAAGTGAATTTTGCATAATATTTTGAACAACTTTAAAGTCTCCCTTCAATCGCCTGGGTCTTGCTTTAGCAGTTCAGGTTTAGTTTTGAGGAGTATAGCTCTGTTTTTATCACTATTATTTTTTATCAAGAGTATGTTAAAGGGTTTATCCACACACAGTCCTGTGCTCCAGTCATCAGGAACGTGCTGTTTACTCATCTATACATGTAAACTAAACTAACCTGGCTAGCACTTCTGCATTACAGCCAGAATAACCTCAGTTCAAGTCCAGGTTTGGGTTTGTTTCCCTGTGTAGTTTGCATATTTGCCTTAAAGCCACAGATGGATGGATATTGTGGTCCACTCTGTATTCCAGCCTTTAGCTGTTGTACACCAAGTTTTCCCCCCTTTTTATTCCCAACAGACAATAACACATTGAGAACATATTCACAATTTCCTAGACTTGCTTTTTCATTCCCATCTGAAACGCCTTGCCAGGGCGTGCAGAAAACACAAAAGGAGATGAAGACACCTGACAGAGTGTGCTTTGATGCCCAGTACCTGTATTACCTGAAAAATGAGTCTATTGAACATGAAGAGCAGGAGCGAATGTGATCCAAGCCGAGCCCATCTGTTACATCCATGAATTATGAAAGAGACAAGTGGTGCAGGCCATGTGAGCATTGACTAATCAGCCCGCTGATTGGGTTGGACGGTGAAGAGTGCGTACACCAGGAGTTTGTATGCCTGTGCACGTTCGTCGCCCGGAAAATGTCTGTTGGGTTCACAACCGCCAGGCAAAACAGACGCGGGGCGTCCGATGAGTAGCTCGTCTGCCTCCGCTGTGACCCCGGGCTCCTGTCAACAGAAGGGAAAACACAGTTAAATCAGAGCCGCCGCTGAATCCGTCCAATCAGAAATCAGAACCGCTTTGGGAACAAAGGCAGTAGCAGGGCAGCGTCCAGCACTCTGGGAACAGAGCAGTCCAGGGGCCAGTGCACACCCACACTGACTGAGTCAGGCAGGGTGTCCGGTTGCGTCTGGCAGGCCTGTGTGTGTGTGTGTGTGTGTGTGTGTGTGTGTGTGTGTGTGTGTGTGTGTGTGTGTGTGTGTGTGTGTGTGTGTGTGTGTGTGTGTGTGTGTGTGTGTGTGTGTTGTCCGGGTGGGCTTTGTGTGTCTGTGTGTGCCGAGCACCCGGCGGGTCAGGCTCCCCCTTCACCATAAGACACTGAACGCAATGACAAATAAGAGTTTGATTAGTTCCTTCCTGCCTCAACGCCACAAAGCTCAACTTAATCCCAGAGCAAACAGGCCGTCTGCGACTGCAGTACGGTGATAGGCTGTGAGCTGGTAAACAGTAGGACGGTAAAATATAAGACGGTAAACAGTAGGAAGGTTTACATTAAGCTGATGGGGAAAAAAATAAGCTGGTAAATAGTATGATGGTAAACAGTAACATGGTAAACACTACAGTGGTAACAAGCAAGATGGCAAAAAAATGAACTGGTAAACAGTAAAATGGTAGAAAGTAAACTGGTAAGAACATCTAAAGCATAAAAACTTGTAATTGACTAACAAACACGTGAGTTTAACGTCACATCAGATCCAAAGTTTTGACGTGAACATATAACACTGAATATGCTGAAAGGAAAATAGTATACTAAAATTAAAAAAGTATTTGGTTAAAGTGAAAACTGAAAGAACTCTATAAGTTAGTGAAATGATTTTGAGGAAGAAAAAAAAAAGCTGAACTTTATAACTCAACTTACATCACTGATTCTCCCAAACAAGTAGAAAACCCGACGTTTATGTCAAGCCGAAGACAAACGTTTGTGTATCGCGTCACGTCAGCTATATTTAGCGAGCTGTTGACAGAAATACAAGAAACAAACAGAAGGACTGCGGCGGCATCAGAGCGGAGTTCCTCCTCTCATCTTGTCTGTCAGGTTGCGAGCTCCATTCCCGTTCAATCGCAGCGGCTTCCCTTTTAATCACCGCGACGGTCCTGGTTGGAGTCGGTGACATCATCCTTCTTCAAGAGCGAGTCTCCCACCAGAAATGGCAAAAAAAAAAACAATAAACCCTCCGGACGCCTCTGGACGACACCAGCGGAGGCAGCGTGCCGCTGATCAAGCTGATGGCGGCAGACGTTTTTTAGAGCCGGAGCAGGTCTGGTTTTGAACCCGGGAGCGAACCTGACGAGCAGCGGTGCCACAGGAAGCAGTCGATCACCGGCCTCCTCTTTTGATCCCGTTCCTTTTCGCCCCGCAAATAAACAATGGCGGCGGGGGCATAATGAGGCCCCTGGGTGCCGTGAGGACACGAGACGACAGGGAGACCCGGCCACACACAACGTAAAACAACAAGGAGGCCCAGCCGACTCATTAGTGAGCCATGAGCGATGGTGGCAACCGGTCATTTCCTCTTCTAACGACACACACGCACACACACACACACACACACACACACACACACACACACACACACACACACCGATGTGCTACAGAACCCATACAAACCATGTCAAACCACAGAGGACACCTTTAAGCAGAGTGCGATGCTGTTTAACGCCGTAATTCTTCTTTATAATGGTCAGAGCAGAAAGAAAGGGACAGAGGGGAGTTAAATTAAGAAAGTAAGAGCTGTTGGGGAGGCCCAGAGCGCTGCGACATATACCCAGGAGCAGGAAAAAAGGCTCATAATTGCAACAGGTGAACATTTGTCTGGGCTTATTTCTTGATTTGAAGCGAGGTCATTTATATTCAACGGGCAAAACAACTCCGCTTAATTGGCCTTCAGCCTCCATAAAGTGGTGTGTGAGGTGCCACCGGTTATCTTGGCTGGATCTCCCGCGCGTCCACACAAGGACACTTAATGTTGGATTTTATCTGGTGCAGGAGGAAAATGTCAAGGTGACCCAACAGCGACGGTGCTGCATTAGTTATAGTCGTGTGCGAGGAGGGGAGAGCGTGACGAGCACGAGGCGGCTACGGCATTATCATGGTTAAATGCTGTGGAACCATCGCATCCGGTTCTGGTTCACTTCACAAGACTTGTGGCCCTAAACGTTTTGGGGAGTTTCCCCTTCACCATCTTCTCCATGCGTCAAGTCCGTTTCAAACGGTTGAACCAGTTTCCCACAATTCTCCGCCTCGTCCTCCTCTCAGTCAGAACCGGTTCACCGTAAACCTGCTGTTCTTTTCCTTTGTCGCTGTGTTTTACTGCATTTGGTTTCCTGCTTGTCGGAACTCTGCAGTGACAGATGCAGAATTATCTTATATTACATCGGAAGAAATACCATAAGAACCTTCATAAAGGCCCATATAATATATGATGTCATGTTCTAATCGTCAGAATAATGAGAAATGATGTCGAGGAGTACCTGTGGTGAGGCAGGGCATTGAAAACATGAACAACCATTATCAGATAATATTAACCACGTAAATATTTGTACTTGAAACTGTCGTCACAAACTCCTCTCAGTTTTCTGCACCTTCTAGAACTGCGTTTTTCAACCTTTTCTTTCTTTCAATTCAAAATATCCGGCAGCACTATCAATGAAAAAAGTTACTAAAATAATATATTGCAGCTTTAAACGGCACATTTAATGACGATGTTGACAGTTTTTACAGCTTTTCTTCTAAAGAAAATATTCTACTAAATAAATGAAGCGAAAGTATTTTCATAATATCGAAAACCGGAAAAATAGAGTCTGAATTTTTCCATTTCAAATATATATCCATCGCTTTCTTGTCGCTTCTACTTTCTACTGTTGCCGTGCCGCACGTCACTCATTTTATTGTCTTAAATTAACAAGGTCGGTGTTAATGTGCTAACTACTGCCACCTGCTGGCTGAGGAAGGGTGTTTAATTTTCTTGGTCAGCCGACACATTTCAGGCGCTCAACAATATTACATCATTGCCAGTGACGACTATTTTAATTAATTTTTTTACCAATTGACGACGTCTCACAGTGGTTTGAAAATACCTGAGGGACACACGCCTGATATTCCAGATTCACAAAGAGTAACCCACTGAATTGACAGTTTGTGTTGCTTCATCAGTCACTTCTCTGCGCAATCTCGAGGTTCCGGCTCGTGTTTATACGGCCGAAAAGAACACATCAGTCTTGTTGTCTTTACTGACGGAAAACAGCGTGACTGATGACAATATTCACCTTCAGCAAACCGCTTCAAAAGCTGCCAACGTCCGCTGATAACGCACAGTTTTACTCCTTCAAACAGGTTACTCAGCAAGTTTGTTGTGCTGTCGTCTGCTGCGTGAAGTCCATCAGAGGATGAAAACCCACGGGACGCTCATTACAGGGAAATGTCCACAGAGTGGGAGCCGAGGACACCGACCGCGGGGACATTAGCGGAGCGTCAGATATTGATTTTCATGAATCTTTTCACCCGCCTCTTATCTCATATGAAAGCCTCCTTCGTCTCTGAAAGCGCAATAGCGCATGAGTCAACCGGATTTAATGGGAGGATTAGCATTTCAATGGCTTGTGCTTCACACACATAACAACACATTTTCAACATTTCAATGAGTAATGACGCATTTTAATAATCAAGGCCGAGGTGAGTAAAAATGTGGTATCACTTCACTCGTTAATTGACGGAGCTTTATACAGAAAGAATGATGGAAGATGTTTATGTTTTTGAAAAGAAAGAAAAAAGCTGCACGCTTGATTCTGATCAACTGGCAGAATGTGAATAGCTTGTACTATATTACAAGTTTTGTCCTATGATAAGTTGGAATATTTGTATTTGAATGCAAGATTTCTGCGCATTATGAAATAGCATTAACAGCAGCTGTAGACAAGAGAAAGCAGAGCTCTTCTCACACTAGTTGGAAGTCTTTATAGAGATTCTCCAACTGTTGTTCCCGTCCTCGTCTCTCAGTGAATTCTGGAACTTTTAAGTCCGCGGCCAACCGAAGAGTTTTTTCAACTGGATGCAATCTTCGGCTGCTGCCAGTTGACTGATGGTCTCTCCCACCCTGAGCATAGATGATCGCTAAGAGACTCGCTTTGAGGGAATGGACATCTCCCGTAGCCCCACATTTTCCAAAACTAGATTACAGAGATGAAAAGAAAAAGTTTCTTGCAACCCGGGAGCCATTCCTCACACTTCAAGATGAAACAGAGGAGGGTCGGACACTCTGACCCTCCACCCCGTCGCCAGAATTTTCTCTCGGGTTATCTTTGGTCTGTCCCCCGGCTAGCTCAGTTGATAGAGCATGAGACTGACAATCTCAGGGTAGTGGGTTCGTGTCCCACGCCGGGCGCCACCTTCCCGTGGGCTCACCACCTGCAGGAAGGTTCTTAAATGGTGCATTATGATCTGGGTGACAGTGCTCAGACTGTCACCCCTGCGACCCGGAAACGGATAAGTGGAAGAAAATGAATGAATGAATGAATTATCTTTGGTCTCAAGACCGTGACGACAACCGTCTATGAACCGGTCTCACCGGGCGAAGCAGGACCACCGATTTGCCAAGACCAAAGACATCGCTGTAAATAACGTGCATGCTGAGATGTTGTGTCAGTTAAAAACACTGAGGTCACAGCAAATATTTTTTAAAATTGATCACGTTTTGTAAAAACGTTGCACTCACCAAAAGGGAAGGCATTAGTGGTTGTTAAAAAAAAAAAAAAAAAAGTTTTCAAAGTTCACTCTGCTGCTATTTCACCGCATAAAGGACTAAAAGGAGTTTCCATGAGTTTCACCAAATTTAAAGTAAGAAAGTGAAAGATTAACGTGACGATCAGCAGCCAAAGGAAAACAAGCCAGGAAGCCAGCCGTGTGTTTGTCACAATCTCTCCACGCTCCCATGCTCAGAGCCGGCGGGGCAGCGAGGAGCACATCCTCCCTCCTCCTCCTCCTCCTCCTCCTCTCTTTGTCCTCTTCCTCCTCCTCTCTACACGCTTGCGTGGCTCTGGCGCTGGACTGGTTTCTGCTATGTTTGGCAGAGAGGAATTGGGGAGGTGTGTTTTGTGTGAGTGCATGCACAGTCGTCGTGTTCTTTGCGCTTACGCCCCCCCCCCCCCCCCCCCCCCCGGCCCGGATAATGACAATGACCGCCGGGCAGTAAAGCCGTCACCTGTAAATCAAGCGGAGCGCCAGGTAACTGCGGGTGCCGGGCGCCTGATTTAAAGCCCGTCGGTGCCGTTTGGAGCTTCAGCAGGCGAAGGAGCGATGGCCGGCGCTGTCGGGTCGCCTGCGTACGTAGGCGGCGGTCGAGGCCTGTAAAAGTTCACGGCGAGCTCGTTTTAGCCTCCGTGTTCACCAGGAAGCCGCTCACTGCTTGTTTGCTTTTTAGCAGCAGTCGATAACGTCGGCAAAAACAAAGGATTTGTTGTCAGAGTTTTGTAAAGCACAGAGCAGAGAATAAATTGATTTTGTGTCGGATTTTAATTTGTCGAATCAGCTCAAATACGTCGTGCACACTTGTATTTTCTAACTTTATGTCAAAGTACCGCAGAAAAAGATGTATTTTAATTGCTTTCAGGACCAAATATGAATTCTCCAAATTCGATAGAGGGCTGAAGGGTAGAATATCTGGGCTTTTGGGCTTTGCTGTGTTGAGTTTGCATGTTCTTTTTGTGAATGCAGGGTTTTCTCTTGGTCCAAAAATCTGCAATGGATGCTACTTGGTGACTTTAAGGCCAGTTTGGGAGTTTAAATGGAATCCTGTCATGGTGTTTTGGTTGTACGATCTCAAGACAATAGCGTTGGGATCCGCTGAATGACACTTTTAGAAAAGGGTGTTTGTTATTTTGCGGCTTTGCAGTCCTTCCACCTCCCATGCGAACATCTTCGTCTCTTTGTGTTTTGTCTGTAATAATTCTGTCATTCCTTAGACCCTGTAGTCATGTCCTGTCTCTTTATACACTCAAAAAAAAAAGCAACTACGCAGTTTTTCAGTTTACATATCAGAAATATGTTTGTTTAACGTGAGCATATTGAGTTTCTTGTTGTTAAATGGTTCATTCTAATACATGTTGTTCAGATAATATGAATAAATGGGATTCAATCTACTTAATATGAATACGTGGAAATGTGTGTGATTAATTCACATTAACTCAACAAATTATTTTTGTGTTTGTGGAAATGACAGAATCATTTTTTTCAGTGTCGTGTGTTTCTGTGTTTTTAAGAAGTCACGTCGTGTGTTTCTGTGATGTTGTATTGGATCAATTATGACACAGTTTACTATGGAAACTTGAGCCCCAGATATCGAGACAGAACAGAGACTCGGTTATTGTCGTTTACATACTGCACCATTAAAACCACTGGGAAAGACAATAACGGTAGACCTGACCTCCTCTATTTTCATCTCTGTAATCCCTTAAACATGTGGACAGTGTAATTAGAGGCAGTCTGCTCGGTCTTTTCGCTCACATTCCCAGTTTGTTCTGTAAAGTGCCGGCTGATGAAACCTCGGCTGTGGACAGACGACATGCTCACAAATTCATTTGAATCATAACCCCTCTCTTGTTCAACATACATATCAAGGACAATCATCTTTATCTCAGTGGTACGAAACAAAAGAGTGACAAGAGAAACATATTGCCAGGAGTTTAAGGAAGCCAGAAACACTAAGTTTGCTGGTTTGAATCCTACTGCCAAAGGGTTTCTCACTGTGGGTTGATGAGCAAGACCCTTAACTCTCAACTCGTGTCTCAGTAAGCTCATAGTTTGCTATTTGGCATCACTAAGATTTAGTCTTTATAGTTGTTTTGTGTAACTTTGCTGTCGTCGTGTCGCTTTCTTTCGTCTTTTTGTGTTTTTAGTAGGGTTGTCAATCCGTAAAAAAATGTTTTAATTTAGGTGACACAACTGTGAACCTTGGCAACGTTTTAAGAGCTGATTTAGGCGGGTCAACATTTACCGTATGGTTCTGTTCTGGAACGGCTGATCAGTCTGAGCCAATAAAAGCCCTGCAGAGTAAATGGGTCACCACTGCTGAACACACACTTCTACTGTCCTCAGTCGGATTTAGTCAAATTAGTGGGTCGTCCGATCAGTGTCAGGACGGCTTTATTCACGATTTCAGGTGAAACCGCATCGTTTCTGTTCTGTTTACACAGAAACGTCAGAAACAATGAAAATAATAACAAGTTGGCCATTGTTTGCCTTTGTAATAAAACCATAAACACACATGCGCACTGTGAACAACACGCTATAAAGATTCACAACACCGAGAACACGGACATTCGTATGGACGGACGATGAAGTTGTATTACTATTGTGGCTGACAGTCAACGATAAAACTCCCAGGAGAATGTGGACCGGGGGGGTCAGGACACCCCCATTGTTGTTATCGTCCATCTACTTGTGCACGTGCAGAAGAAGCATATCGGGAAAGTTGCATTTTCATCCGTCTACATGGGGACAGAATTTTCAAAAAAAGTTGCTCTGAAGTTTTGCATTTTGACTTGAGAATGTTGCCGTCGAATCGTCTCCTTTCTCCATGTGAGAGGACAAAGTGTCTCTCTGGGAACAAAGCAGTGAAACAACTGTGTCTGGTTGACGTCTCAATTTTCTTTACTCATCCCCCCCAAAAAATATTGACAATATATATAGCAATTCGGGTAGTTTGTGTTGTGGGACAGTGAATCGTATACGTCTTTTGTTGCTCCTTATTTTTTGGTTTTTCTTTGATTTTTGATGTTTGCCCTCCCAAACTCTGGGAAAACTGCACTCACTTTTCTTCTTCTTTGTAGGTGACCTACATCTCTCAGTGGTAACTTTTTTTTTTTTTGTTCCTTTCAAGTAGTTCGGTCCCTCTTGGTAAATGTGCATCTTTGTTGTAATCTAATCTCTTTGTGGGTGTTTTTGTATTCTTCGAAGTAATTTTGTGTCTCTTTGTAGTTGTTTTATTGACTTTCCATCATAAAATGATAAACGCCACTTCAAACAGACACAGAGTCTCAGGGGTGCTGCAGCCCCCGGGCCGGTGCCTGACAGGACCGGCCATTATTCTTTTCTCCGCTCGCGTTTTAATGCAGCAGAGTGGCTCGGACTTTAAACTACTTCGCGGTGCGCATCAGTTTACTTTGACGCATTTAATGAAATGAGTAAACCAGGCGAGATCTGGAATCTGCCCACGTCTTCAAACGCGAGACTTCAAGGTGCCGGGGGAACTTATTGAGTTTCTGACAGAACAAAGCAGAACAGTTACAATCAGGACTTACATGAGTCAGATCAACACATTTATTTCAGAGATTCTACAGGATCTTTGTGTATCTCCAGTTGTTAGGTCCACCCGTATCTGTCAACGCCGCCTTCACTCGGAAAGGCTTTAGGACCAAGTGATTTGTGAACTTGCTATTCTGAGGCGGAATTTTCTGTCCCGCTCAGGCTCATCGTGAAGGAAGAGGCTCATGGAAACTCATGAAGTGTTTAATTGAATGAGATCAAAGTCTTAAAATCCAGGTTATATCACATGGAGGTGAACAAAATATCTGTTTGAATCTTCCCCGGCGCTGCCGGGACAAAAAAACCCAGTCGGAGGAAATTGAAGGCAGATCTAGTCCAGCTCCGCTCTGCTCATCAGTTCCTGTCGGCTCCTGTCAGGTTTGGGGCGTAAAATGTCAAGCCCCGGCCTGGATGGCAGGGGGGGGGAATCTCTTCCTGAGTGTTTCTGGAGGGCTTTTCGGGGATTCATTGTGTCGTCCTGCTGGAAGGCCCGAGCGTGGAAACATGTTCTCCTTCTCTCACTCTGCTGCTTCGTATTGGGAGGAGGATGGAAGCAATTACCAGCGCCAGCAGCTGAGAGAGGGCCAAGCCTCCGCACATCAATCAGCATTACTTCACCGCCACCGTGCGAGAGGGAGACCGTGTGAAAGAGCGCCCCCCGGTGGCAGCGTGCCTCACTGCACGTGCCTCTGCCAATGAGAATACCATCACAGCCACAATCTGCTGATGGGGTCTCACATCTGAAAAGAGGGGCCTCTTTTTTCTTTTCTTTTTTTCCTCTCAAATTAATTTTCACCACTTAATTGCTATGTTCATTACCAGGGCACAGTAATGTCAGAAAAAAACACTGTCCTGATTTAATTTCCATGCCTGCATGTGAAATGAGTCGGAAAAAGAGGCAAAGCGCTGCGTGTGCTGCTTGTCATTTAGCTCATGTTGGACTGCAAGAGGCAATTTAGGTTAATGTGGAATGGGGGGGGGGGGCACAAAAAAAGCAGGCTTAATTTGGTGTGGCAAATTGATGAGTCATCTTTTGTTGGGAGTCTTTGATTGACTAAAAGAGCGTCATGGAGGAGCGGGAAAACGGTCGCGGCGAAGATTTGTCATTGTGTCAGTCTCCGTTTGAAGGCGCGCCACCCTCTCCCTCGGCCGTGCCGTCCTCCTGTGTTTAGGCTAATTACGCTTCGGCTAAGCCCGAGTGTGTCAACTGTGACATTTCCACCGTCGGCGCAGCAACATTAGCACTGCCCTCCCATTACGTCCGCATTAGGGACATCACACATTAACCACATTCTCCTCTGGCTGCTTTTAACCACGGCGAAAAGAGGGAAAAAGAGGCAAAAAAAAAAAAAAAAACCTTTTCACAATTTCATATTATCTGCTCTGAATTCAGCATTGGCACTTCATTTAATATCCCTAAAATTGCACTGCCGAAAGGTGAGTGGGAACAATCATCCTCCCCTGATTAGTTCTCTGCTGTTGGAGCACCGTCACCCGAACCCCGTCACCTCATGCATACTAACGCCAGCGAAACAGCCAAATGTTTATGCTTTGTGTCTCAGAGGTAGAGTGAGTTCAAATGAAAGCCTGTTTTGTTGTGCGTTTTGTCAACGGCGGATTGGATGGAGCAGAGTTTGGCGGTGTGTGTGTGTGTGTGTGTGTGTGTGTGTGTGTGTGTGTGTGTGTGTGTGTGTGTGTGTGTGTGTGTGTGTGTGTGTGTGTGTGTGTGTGTGTGTGTGTGTGTGTGTGTGTGTGTGTGTGTGTCGCGTTCAGGTCGTACTTCAAGGCCAAATCTGAAGAGAGATGAAGGGTAGAGACGGGGCGCTGCGTCCTGTGACGAATGATTGTTAGATCTAACTCAGCCCTGGAGGTAAACAAACGAGGCTGGATTTCTGTGGGGTGAAAAAAAAAAAAAAGAAGAAGAGGTTTGGGGTGTCTCGGTGTGCAGTAACCTCGGCGAGAGACGGCAACGTGTCACATCACGAAGGACGGCGGTGTCTGAAATTGACCGGACGCGGTTTAATATGCTTGATGTCTCCACTGATTGTTCATCCGGACGCAACCCGGCTTGAAGGCTGTGAACTCGTCCCACTTTTCAACGCTGTGTCTTACCGGACGAGCGCCGCCACGTTCCTTCCTGCATCGTCCAATACACGACTGTCAGAAACCCCCGCGGAGGGGAGCACGCTGCTTTTATATAGGGAATGAGGGGCCGTCCACACGAGAACGCCGGGTCATGTAAACACACCGTTGTTTGGCCGATCAGCCACACGAGGCAGCGTTTTGGAAGGACGGGAAATTCTAAAACTGCGGCTCGGCTTTGAGGTGTGGACGGCAAAGACGATCATCTGTGGAGAAAATATGACGTAATCACCGCCCCTCTCCCCCATCGCAGTCCGTGATGTCATCTAATGACCACAACAGTGGCGGACTCCATGCGCCAGGTGGCGCTGCAGAAGCTACCGACACTCGCCGGAGGAGGAACAGGCGTATAGATTCATATAACTACTAGTCTACTTCTAAATTTCTATGTGCTCCGTGTCTTCTTCTGCGTTTTTGGTGTATTTGGTGAGTCACAGCGCCTCTAAAGGCCTGGCATATGTACTACACGCCCTTAAGCCTCGTGTTGAGCCGTGTTCATAGTGTGGACGAGGCCTGAGACAAGCCCATGTGATTGGGTAAGACTGGCGCTGCCCATAAGTTAGTCCTCGGATTTGAACCTCTTTTACAACTGTGGGTTCTCAGTTCACATTCAACAGCTGTGGTAGAAAAATGTAAAAAAAAAAGAAACCAGTGCTAAAAGCTACCTGTGGGGCTAAAGGACCCCCGCACGGGGGTCTCGGAGGGCCAGGACAAAAATACGAAAGAATTTAATACGGATATGACCTGTAACCATCGTTTTCTTTTTGCAGAGATCTGCTGAAGTAACTTATTGGCCACAGGAGGCTTAACAGCCTTAACATGAGGCTGCACAGCCCATTTCTGAACCCCATAATATTCCAAAAAGGAATATGTGAAAAGTGAAAACTAAAGGTAGCAGACCTACTAACTCACAAAAACATAAAACAGCAAGACCCAGTTTACCGAGGTCCGCTCTACAGTCTATATAATGTGGTGTTTCTATGAATTTTCAATGAAAAAGTATTCATACCAGGCCTGTAGAGGTGCTGCAACTCCACCATAGAAATACACAGAAAAAGGGAACCGTGTGGCATTTGCTGATCTCATTCTATTTCTGTTTTTGCTCACAGCGGTAGAGAACAAGCAGGACGTTTTGTTTCAACAGCCATAACAAGCTCAGGAGCTCCAGTAGTCTGCGTCATGACGTTGATTGGCAGGATTACTGCCCAACGGCCAAGGGAGGGGTGATGCTATTACGTCAGCGTTTGAACGAAGATGCTGAGTGGGCATTTTTCAGATTTATTCTCTCTGGGAGACACATTTAAAAGGTCACTGTTTTGGATTCATTGTAGAGTGTAGTGTTTATAGCACTCAAGACCAGTCTTGGTCCGTCTTGGGATTCTGATCATGACTCGGTCTCGGGTTAGGTGGCCTGACTACAACACAAGAGGGAATGGCTATCTGATCAAAACTATAGAAATAAACTGGTCAAGGTTTAATTTCCTCTAATTTCGACAACCTCAGAGCTGGTCAGGCCTCAGGCCAACCAATGATTTCTGGCCTGGACCTCAGGTTGGTCAACACCACTCTATAAGATGTGTATTTTCAGTAAATACATTTTGCACCTACAATATCTGCTTTTTCCGTGTGATATTATGCACAGGTGGCGGATCAATGCTGGAAGGGCTTGAAGCTCCATTACAAATGACATGGTTAATCCAATTAGGAAGCAATGTGTTCTTCAAAGTCGTGACAGTTGCAAATAAAGAATGACAACAACATTAAACCCTTAGAAATTGGGATTTTACAACAGCAACATACTCACACAGGTGTTTATTATTTGCCTCAGAAATCCTTCAAAGGCCAAATAAAATGTGAAAACTGTTTGTTTTTGTCACATATTTTATGCAATATTAAACACTTTGCAAATTCAATTGTTATCCAAGTAGAATTGGCAGGCCAACGCATGTTTTCAAAGTAAGTTTAACTTTAAACATTATGCAATCGACCGCTTGTAACAATCCCCGTCAGTCTTTAGGCGCGGTTGGCACGACTTAACAGTGGTTAATGCCTCGAACCGCATAATCTTGCACTGGCCCAATTATCAAGGCGCCTGCAGGCGAAAAGCAACAGACGAGCTCCAATTAGTTTCCAACACATCTTCAATCTGAAATGATGGATCAGTCTGCACCGCCAAGATTAAGAGCCACTGGTATTGTTTCTGTGATCAGGAAAAAAAAAAAAAAAGAAAATATGAAAAAGAAAACCATATTTGGGATTGTTTCAATTCAGCTTTCCCATTCCCCTTTTGTATGTCTAATTTCAATTAGCATGCATTTGATATTTGTGTAAGTAGCATAGTAGTTCGGAGTATTTTGGACTGATACTTAAATCAAATGTACCAAAAAATTTACTTCATCCTTCCATCCCCGGTGAAGCAAATCATTCAATCACTGTTTAGAGAGCGCTGAGTTCGCTGCAAAGTGTTGGGACAGCACGTGGCCCCACTTCCTGCCAGTTGTCTGATCTGTATGAACATTCATTTCACATTCCCAGTGTTTCTGTGCTACCGGCTTTGCCATCTAATATGTTAGCAGCATGCTACATCAAGCAGTCAAACGGCAGTAATGAAGGTTGCTATGTAGTAATGAAGCAGGATCTCGCTGAAGCCCTTGGTCGTGATGCTGCAGCAGGTACCCAGGGCTCTTACAGCATCAGGCTGTTGACATCCAGTAACTCTGCAGTAACCCCCGGAGTCCTGCGGCCCTGAGGCAGCTGCTTGGCTCGCCCACTTGGTAATCCAGGCCTGCTCGCCCCCTTCTGAGTGCTGTGCAGCTTCTCTCCATGGGGAGCACGAGCTCTTCTCTTTCATGGTCCAATTCACCTTTTCAGCTCCACTCTTGTTAACGCGGGCCCGAAAGAGAAGGTGGAAACCCATTCAGCCAGGCCTGCCTGTTGTGGGAAATACAACACGGACATGTCTCCAGAGGGTTTCCCTCCACTGTCACAAAATCTAAACGTACAGTGCTAATAAATCTGAACGGCTATTTTTGGTTTGTGTTTCTTATCCCCAACAAATCAATACGATAATGGCTCCATGTTTGTATTATCGTTTCAGAAAAGTTTGGTATTTACCAGGCAACGTTTTGAAAACTTGGTCCGTTTATATGGAAAGAGCAGAAACACTGAAAACAATGTAGTTACCATGTTGGGCCACTAGTGGGCTACAGTTGATTGTTTTTGATAAAGAAAATACATACACATCCGTCCAATCCGCTAAAAACATGAACAATGTACGCGGACCTTCGTATGGACAGACGGCCAAGTTGGATTGTTGCTACGGTGATTGTCAACTATAAAACTACCAAGTCCCAGGAGGACATGGACTATAAAGGGTTGCGCTCGCAGACACATGTGGGAAACAAGTTCAACTTGGACAGCAATTTCAAAATAATCCCAATCCGACCCAGCAAGGGGAAAAAAAATTATAGATAATTTGCAGCAAGAAAGTTTCTCATTTTTCTTTGTTATGTATCTGAATTTTGTATGACTTTTAACTCTAACACATTTTTATAAAATATGAGGGACGGGGACGTTTTATTTGCTTATAAGCAGAATAGTTTCACAGATTACCCCTTGAAAAATGGAATTACCTGTATTTTATAAGTCATAGTTATAGAAAAGCAACCCTAAAATCCCTTCACAACCCTGAGACCACGTATTTCAGGGGTTTTTTTGTGTGTGTGAAATTTAAGGGAAAATGGAAGTCCTGGAACAGTGAGGCAAACTCATTTGTGAGTAGCACCTTGGAAATAATGCATTTCTTTTCCTGACATGCTAATGACTCTGTTCACTGAGAGCTCATGTTCCATGAAGGCAACAACCTCTTCAGCGAGGCTGCCACTGCTCTCCGAATGCCGTCCGTCTCCCACCGAGGGGCTGCCACAGTCACTGTGACACTTCTTTTAACCAACACCGGGAAGTTTCTCTCCCAAAGAATTGCTTTTTAACAACTTTTTGGTTTAATTTGAATCAATTTAACTGCGATCAGGCGGGTATACATCGAATTCAAAAGACAAGGATATAAAAATGTAATGAATCAGCTATAAAAGTGTCTTCTGTGAGCTTTTATTCATGCCTGATCCATCGTCTTTTCCTCATACATTATATTTTCGGCTGCTCACAGCTCACCTCCAGGAATGACAGCCGCTGAAACAAAAGGGCTCGCGCCCCCCCCCCCCCCCCCCCCCCCCCCGTTTTTGAATTAATTAATCAATTTTGAAAATCTTTTTTTTTTTTATTTCTTGGTTAAATTTGCTTCATAATCAATGATGATGTCTCGAACAATCAGAAACCCTTTTCAAATTGAGTTTCAGCCAATTAGAGAGTGTAAGAAAAGAGTCTTGTCTATTTTCTGTCTGATAAAAATGTTTGCTGGACTGAGAAAAAAAAAAAAGTTTTCAGTAAAGGTTGTGGAATTATTTTGCATATCATTTGTGCAACGTGCATAAAGTAAAATATTTTATGCTCATTATTTTGCATTAGTATTTTTTTTTGACAAAAAGGCCGAGTTGAATAGAATTAAAAATTAAAAACAAATACTTGAAAGACATTTTCCCACCTTTAACAAGGAGATGTAGTCCGAGCGTTTTCAAAAAGTTCTGTTTTCAGTGGCTCCGTTATTGTGTAAACAAAGACGGAAAATGTTACGGACGGGTTTTTTTTCATTTTCATTTGAAAATGTCGTCGTGGAAACAAGGCCGAAGGATTTCGACTCCTTTCTTTCAGCAGGATCGACACAAGGCAAAACTTTGTCGTGACTTTCATCATGAAGGTTTCACGATTGATCACTAATCATCACCATAGAACTCAGCTTTAAATTTAGAACGAATTTGCCTTATAATTTATTCATTTTTCTCTGTGAGAACAAGAAAAAAGTACAAATTCTTCTGTAATAATGTTTGCGGTTATTGATATCTTCATTTAAATTGTGATCTTGAGGCCTGACGTGTTTAAGTTGCTTTAAGTTTTTGAGAATTGACCTCAAAACAAACGCGCCCACATCCAGCAGCCCTCTGACACTTTCAAAGAACAAGTAAAATTCCACAAGCCGTGCTCCCTCAACGTTAAGAACTGTAGTTCCAGCCATAGCAGGCACATGTCCTGATCAGTCCCACGCAGGCTGCTGGAGCCTCGGATCAGCACTCGACTTCGGCGGACACTCGAGAAGCGGCGTCGTGAGGAGAAAACGCCGATCGATGTGCTGCTGGCGGGGATAAATAATTGAATATGTAAATGAAATGGCAAGGTCCTGAACATATATAGGGGAATGCTGAGGTAACAGCAGCGTTTGAATGACCTTCGCGATGCGCGGCGCCGTCACAGTCTCTATGAACGGAGGCGACGTTCGGGGAATCGCGGGGCCGACTTGTGACGTCTGAACCTCACAAAAACATCGGCGGAGAACTTGGGCTGCGCTCCACTGTGTCAGGAGAAACGGGTTCTCGGGGAAGATAAGAGGTAATGTACACATGTAATGTACTTGTGATATTCTGAGCACGGCTTAAATGTGGCTGTACGTACACGTTGGAGGAAGACGGGGAGGTTAACGTGTCTGAACGAGGACGGGAGATAAGGGCCATTCAAATGTGCACGTCCATGTGTGGGATTGCCTTATACACACGCACACACACACACACACACACACACACACACACACACACACGCACACACACACACACACACACACACCAAACCATCACTTCCAACATGATTAGCTCTACAAGCAGCAATATCCTGAGGAGAAGGCAGTGTTTTGTTCCACCTATTAGCGGCTTCACAGACGAGAAGCAAAGAAGCAGATTAAGAGCCACGTCTCTCTGAGAGAATCCTTGATGAGGAGCCTCGTTCATATATTATATTTTGAAGTTATATTGGATATAATAGATATCAAATGGAATATTTTCCTGTGATGTGAACGAGCCGACGAGAGAGTTTTCGTTAATCTAGATCAGAAGCGTCGACGAGGCGAGATAAGAAACTCTCGTGGAAGCGGAAGAAAGAAGAAGAAGAAGAAAAAAAAAAACACAAAAAAAACCAACATCTGACTCACGACGGCGTCTCAGCAGGAGACCGGCAGCGCGGGACAATATCCTCTACCACTGAATGTGCATTGCGAAATGTCAGAAAATGCATATGCATGAGCAGCGGAGTCGATACATTCTGCACTGGTCGTCAAACATTGACGTCGGGGAATACGAGATATGACCAGCACTCTGAGAAACATGCACTGCTTTCTGAGCGTCTGCAGGAATATAAATCAGCGAGAGCCTGATGGACTCCACATCCTGGGAAATATGCTGGAATCACTGAAATGAAAGGTGAAAGGTGGCAAAAGAGATGATCAACTTCTTTATATATGTACTCCCTCAACCATTTCTTTTGAGCGGCAGTAACCGAGCAGTTAAAGGCAGCGGGGATTCATTTTTGCGTCTGCATGCAGTTTCATCACGGCGGCAACAACAACAGCAGCACCTCCTTGGCAGAGCAGCTCTTCTGCCAATATGAAGGCCAAATCCATAATTTCCTGCCAAACCATGAATGAGTCAGTGACAAGTTGCATAACCAGCCACTGTGTCACCGTGAATTTACAAGACAATGCTCAACATCTAAATAAAATAAAAAAAATCAATAAAAAAACCGGATGCCGCCAATGAAACTCACCAGAAATACTTAGTGTAAGAGTTCCAACATTACTTTTAATGCCCGTTATAAAAATCACTTTGTCGTCTTTCCCACTGCATAGGAACCGTCAAGACTTGTGGGGAAGTTTGAATCAGTCTTGTAAGAGGAACCTGAACGACCTGAATTGTTATGAAATATAATGTAATAAAACCAGAATTGGTGGATGATGTGAAAAGATTTAACGAGAATTTAATTCTCATCTTAATATGTTTAAAGCTTATAGATTATTTTGTCACGATGATTGGAGAAATAGATGACAGAATATAGAGAATAGAAGACTATTAATGACTTGGGCAACAGCAAACACATATAAATACCATAAACTGTATATAGATATACATATAAATTAATAGTACAAACTTTTAGAACTAATTCTTTCAGTATTATTCAAATCCTTGACTCATTTTAGGATATGATGAAATTATTACAATATTAGGGTTGAATATATTTTGTCTGCCCGATAATGTAATATTATAAAGCTTTGGGCTCAGGGTCTTATTACATCATTGACCAGTTATTGCATTTTATTTTCTAACAGTTTGGCTCGTTGTTACACATTGGGCTCTAACAAGTCTCATCACTGTAACGCTGCATCACGTAAAAACTCGGCAAAAATGTCAAATTTCCATTTTTTTGATGTGATAACGCCTACATTGGCTTTTCTCGTTTCTCACTGTTGGTTCATAAGTTACCATTACATGCGAGTCCTGCCTCCATTAAGTCTGCAGTGAGTGGATTAACAAACATCCGGCCTGATGTCTCTTTTTTGTTTCTTCCTCTCCTTTTCCCTTGTTATATCCCCAGACCTCAATCAGAGCAGCAGAAAGCCTCTACCTCTGGTTCTGGTTCTGCAGAGTTTCTTCCTGGCAAAAAGCTTAGTTTTTTTTTTTGTTGTTGTTTTTTTTACTCTTTGGTTACTCATTTGCAATTTTGAGGATTTTCTATCCGGCCAAGCAAATGGCTCTTCTGTTTGTCTGTGCTTATAGTTTTACTTGAAAAATACTTTATAGTCTCTGGGGACCAGTTTACATCAAGTGAAAACCAGTAACTTTCACTGTGTTTTCGGTGTCTGTTTACACCACAGCTTGTTTGATTTCTCTGAACTCCGTCTCATTTAAGGTTTAACTAGGAATTCTCTTGACGGTATTGTTCTCTGCGCACTTGTTTGGTTTTCATTGCGAAAGACAGCCAACAGCACCCTCTAGTGGCCTGGCATGCCTACTATTATATTCAGCATTTCTGCCGTTTCCGTGTGAAGGAACCGAGCAAAACATGGATTGTTTAATTTTATCAGAGTTCCGACACAGAGTTCCGACACTGTCGTATAGCATTACTTTCTAGAAAAGTATCTGTACTCGGTACAATACTATAGGGGAGTACCACGCTGAATGTAGAAGAGTTGGCAGCCCAGGCCTGGTATATTAACGATTTGTGTGTTGATCTTCCCGCGAAGACTTCCTCAGGACCTGTGGTTGTGGCGCGATGGTTTATATAATCCTTCGCACATGTATATGCTGTACTGGGGTAAATGACACATGAGAATCACAAAATCTGAACCGAAAGCGGCTCCAGAGGCAGGAGATTTATTTTCCACAAGTCAAGTCGTATCTCCGCTCCTACTTTTTGCTTGATAACCAGGAGTGCAGTGTGTACACTAACAACCCCTGCTGGAAAACAACATGTCCTGAGAGATACGCTCCACAGGCAACAAGTATTCCAACACCCATATACACCCGTATACTGCTGACCTGCTTTAACTCTGGCAATGCATCATGTTATATGAGCTCAACATTGAATGTAAAACGCTCCTGCATCATTTTTTTTTTTCTTTTTCCCCAGAAAACAACAGCCTCCAGCAGACAAACACAGAGTGGTAAACATGGCAGTAAAGCTGCTTTGCAGATGCCAGAGGCACTCGTCTTGAGAGGTAAATATGACCTGCTTCATGTTGGACCGATTCAGAGTCATGATTTATTTTGCGGAGGCTCTGCAAAAAGAAAAAAAATCTATGTGCCTCTTCACCGGAGCCCATCACGCTCCCCCTTATCAGCGTCACAGGCCTCAAGATTTATATTGTCATCAGGTTCAACAAGGTATATAACATAAGCTTGTAAAGAAGAACCCGTCGGATTGAAAGTTTGTTATTAGAGTAGATTGAACAAGAACATGAATTATGCTGAATTAATAGAAACAAATACAATACAGTATAAATATTAACAATGGGAGTACACGGACATTCGTATGGACAGACGAGTGACTCTCACCTATAAAACTACCAAGTCCCAGAAGAATATGGGAGTTTTTAATGTGAACGAGGCCTGGAGGGGATTCACTTGTGTGTAACTTTAAGGGAAAAATAATTAATTAATCAACTTTAGCAATATAGGAAGTAGTGTGAATGATTCAACCCCGCTTTTGACAGTAACAAGGTAAATTAACAAATTACTTATGAATAGTAACATTTAATGAAGCTTGCTGCTTCTGACACTTTTGAAAACATTCACTATTCTGAAGATGATCAAACTAATTCTTCAAAAATAAATCAGTCACCTGTGCTTTTGACAGCGTGAAAAGGAGCTGGCAGTTTCCTTTTCTTCACAATGCTGGAGAGCGGAGCGCTGTCTGAAAGCCTCAGACGAGCTGCTATCAAAGGAAATCCAGGAACTTCAAGGTAATCAGCCAAGATCTTTGTTTCATCAGTCTCTTAATGGCATCAACAAGTTCCTCAGTCATCAAACCGCCCCGGCTTGTCCTGGACTATGAGCTGAATAAATCTTAATGAGTGAAGTCTATGAAGGTTAAATATACCCATCACTCGGTTTAATTACTTTTATTGCCGGTGGGGACAAGAACCAAACTGGCCACTCATATTGATGAATGCTTCTTCACCAGGAGACCAGACAAAACACTTCAAATGAACTGCATCTGAAAGTTTAAATGAAGTATTGAAATAGTTGAACCAGGCAGCTCATGTAAACACAGGGAAGAGGCAGATCCAGACTTTACTGTCTGAGGTGGATGTAAAGTTACACTTACTATTTAGATACTCTATTGATCCCCTTATTTATCAGCGTACTGTTAAAATAAAACCATTAAATACACAAACGTTTAGCAGTGGGATGCCCATTGCATCACCAGGGGACCTGATGAAGATCAACCTATAGTAACCTGTTGTGGGATTTGAACCTTCGACCCTCTGAATGTAAACTTCGAGCACCGTTCTTTTGCAAACCGACGGCCAAAACACATCTTAAGTGGTCCGTTTTAATTTGAAAACCTTGAAAAACTATGTCGCGGGCAGACGTGGAGTGGTGAGGAAGAAGTATTGAGGAAGACGCTCATTGATATCTGGTCTGAAGACTTCATATCGCGGTTGTTTGTGGCTACCCCATTAGCCATGAGCTAACTAGCCTAGCCACCATGGGCTATTGCGGTGGGATTTCTGCTTTCGGTCGGGACCAATCAGTAAGCCGTGTTTCTTCTTCACTTTCTCTCAGGTCAGTGTTTGTTTTGGGCGACAGCGCCCCCAAACCAGCAGCTGGTGTAATTGCGTGACGTTTTCCAGGCGGTTTGATCCGGTCTCAGAAGTGAACGTGAACGCCACTCGGACCAAACCGAGGCGTTCTGTGAAAGGCCCCTGAGAGTGAAAAGAAATAATGAACACATTTTAATATTGTAAGATGCTTGTGTTGAAATGTAGGTGGTAAAAATAATAATAATGAAAAACACCCAAGTATGAATTCCTGAACGATCCCTTTTCATGGACTGGCAGGGTATTTTTTACTTTGTCACATCTGATAAAAATGTTGGCACTGACGGGACTTCAAGGCCTTCTACAACCACCCTATAACCATGTCCTTGTCTGACATTTTGGCTGCCATCACTCTCATTGTATGCTCACTGATGAAAGGCGTCCAGGCTCAGTGAGTAATGGCCGACTTTATATTTCGCTGGTATTCAGCGACCAAGGCAAATGTGCTCATAAAGAAGAATTGTTGCTTCATAAAGCGTGCTAGGTCATAATGCAGGCTGCTAATGACACGGGCAATAATATAGTGGGCTTGTTTCTCGATTTGATCTAAATACGAGAGGAAGTGCGAAATGGGACCAGAGGCGGGTGCTTTGAAAAGGGGCAGAACAATCGCGAGGTCTCATGAGGAGAATCTGCGGGGTTGGAGAGCGTGCAGCTCAATCCAGCCTTGTTTTCTTCCCTCTCTCCTTTTATTTCGTCAGATCTACAGTATGTGGCCTCAATCCCTCCGTCTCTCACCATTTCTCCCACTTTTTCCCGATAATTAATACGCGATTAATATTTCAGCAAAACACAAGAACACACACTTGCTGAGACGGGAGCAGCCATTGTTTAGCCATTGTTTGTGGGTTCAGTGGAACAGTTTGATCTTTGGAAGTCAAAGAAGAAAAGCGGGTTTATTGGGTGTAACTCTGTAGCAGCAGAACTTATTATTAAAGGGAAACGGAGGGTGGAAGTTTTCTGCCTTGTTAGCAGGATTAAATTCTATTACAAAATGCATAATGTGCAGCAGGGTGTCCGTCAACTCCTCGGTCGGGATGCAAAGGCAACAGCTCCAGAGCTTGATCAAGGGCGAGTATTCTGCCTTCGACATGCATGTGGACCAGAGAATCCGATGGCGGATAACTCACCTCCAATCCGAGCTGAGCCTCTCTCAGGAGACATAATTAGAGGGGAAATTTCTGATGATGAGCAGTGCTTCAAGGCGGATTTTCAGCACAGTGTATATGGGATTAACTGTACATTACATGGGGGTTCTAATCCATAGGCACACTAAGCCAGGAATTAGCATGCACGATTAGCAGTTTATACCAGCTAATAGATGAGAATAATACTTTAATTCACCTAAAATGGCTCGAGCTGTTTTGACTGCTCGGTAGTCTGCGTGAACTACTCGCACAACCTGACATAGGAGACATGAACACACACAAGAACCCTCACCAACACAGGGAACATTTAGCTGCAGCATTCCAAACTGTTTATTTACTCAGGGACGAGTTCCCAAATGGACTTACCGTTTCTTTTTTTTTCTTTTTTCCAGCTGTAATCTGAATCTGACTTGCACACTTAAACATGTGAAATTGTCGGAGCCACTCGGCACCACCAGGCTTCTGCTTTTGGCTCGCCAACAACTCCTCGGGAGCAGAAGAGGCTTATTAATGTCGGCTGTAGAGAGCAACCTCTCGTTCGGTTCCTTTTGTCGGGCCACCAGATGTCCGTCCAGATCCAAACTGGCTTCTCCGTGGCCACAAATCTTCCACAGCTGCCCTCAAGGCTGATGCTCCCCTTTCAGAGTCAAAACATGCTCATGGAAGGGAGACTAAGATTTGATATTCGAGATACGTTTTCAAATTTTTGGATTCAAAAGGCAAAAAAAAAAGAATAAATAAAAAATCCTGATTTTTTTGGGATCACGGGCAGCATTTTAAATACACATTTAAGACTCACGCAAATGGCGCCAGATATCTTGGTTAGTTGTAGACAGATGTTCTGGTTTTCCTGCCCAGCTCAACTCATTAAATTACATTTCTGTTCAGGCAGATTTGTTGCGTGTTGCAACTCGAAACAATCAGGTTATCGTCGAGATTCAAAGTTGCTGCAGCTTTTTTTTTTATGGGGGGGGGGGGGAGCGGTTAAAACCATAAAAAGTACCAGATGTCTTCATAGATTGACTTGTTATACAAAAGGATATCGTTAAACTATTTGGAGGCAAAAGTATGTTTCTTGCTTGGAGCTGTCTTCCATATCCAAAGCTACATACTCACTTAAAATAGGATGGGGACTTCCTTGCAAGGGATCTGCCGATACTGTGTTCCTTTCTTTACCTTCTGTAGGTGAGTTATCCTCAGTATTGAGCTCCGGATGTCACTTTCCTAAAGAACACTGGAATATCTTTAAGTGAGGAACAGCAGCAAGAACTAGAACAGATGAACATTTTATGATGCCTTAACATATGATGTAATCTATCTATCTATCTATCTATCTATCTATCTATCTATCTATCTATCTATCTATCTATCTGCATAAACACAATCTTTGGCATCACTGGAATCAGTTGAGAAATTCACAAAACTTTCCACAGCTGGATCATTCATCAACCTAAAAATAATGTATTAATCAACAAGCTGGAACAGTATGCGACCAGGGGAATAGCCTTACTCTGGGTGAGAAGTTATTTAAAAAGACAGGAGGCCGTTAGTGAGACTGGCAAACTTTACTTCTTCATGCTTGGAAATTGCTTGTGGTGTCCCCCAGGGGTCCGTACTGGGTCTCAAACTCTTTTTGTCTGCCAGCCAGTTGATTGCTTGTTCGATCTATCTTCACAGAAATCTTTCCACTCAGATAGCTCCATTCCCAAAAAATCTTGGCCAGGATAATAAAAAAAAGTAATTTTTTCAATCAAAAATACAATTGCTGGTTAGCGTACCCCAGAAGTCGGCAGTAGTTACCGTCCTCATGCCAAAGATGCTTGTAATAAAATTCTTAAAAACCAAACCTCCTGAAAATGAAGCAAAAGTTATGACAGTTGAAGTTAGTCAGTAGCATACATGACCTAGAGACTATGAATAAAAAACATATATCTGATAACAGTGGTACAGTACTCTTTGATTGTTCAAATATTATGCCTAAATACAGTGTTCTGGAAACTTGGACCACAATCCCTTCTCCGGGCAATACGGCTGTTGATTGCAACATTTCAGTCTATCCCCAACAAGTGGAGCAGCCAGCGTTCATAATTCATTAAGGTCCCAATGCAAAATCTGATGTCCCTGAATTGTCTTTGACCTCAGAAAGCCTCTCAACTTCAAACTTTTCTTCCAGTCACAGCTGATATTTCTTTGTTGAAAGTGGTACTTTTTGGCTCACAGCGTTCCCATTCTTGCTTCTCTTCTAACTCCTCCACGAACATCCCTCCAAGTGCTGCAAGGGGCTTCTTTAAGAATTCATTCCTTGGCCTCCGTGTTCCTCGAGCCTCTCTGAGCTTGTCTCGCTGATGCCCCGGTCCTGCATCAGTATTCCGCGCATGTTGCCTCACCCTCCCTCTCATTGTATGATTGTGTTCCAGTGCAGGGAATAAGATCTGATGTGGCTGTCTACAGGTAGACCAGCAGCTCCCCAGGGTCCGGACAGCTAAGCTTAGCCCCTGATTCCTCACGTCAGATGGGCAGGAGGCAGGAAGACGAGGGGAGGGGGGGGGGGCCTTCCCAACTGACTGACAGACAAAGACAGATGACTGTAATGTTTGCCCATCAACATGTGCAGACACGCTGAGATGTAGTGGAATACAATCATTACACTGCACACGATGATGCTGGACTTAATTGTTCTAAGGCGCTGAGACACAGTAAATATGTGCTCACTTCACCAGCAGCATTTTGGCAGTAAATAGAAGGTGCTTGGAACTTCTCGGGAGTCTTGCCTGCTCAAGGATGCTTCAGCAGAAAATGGCCGTGCATACAAATTGGGGCTCTGCATAATGTAGGAATACCAGCCATGATAGTGCCACATAGTTTATACCAAGCGTAAGACCTGACAATGTGCTAAATCATGCAATGTTTCTGTCACAAATTCCTCTCTGTATTTCATATTTTACAACAGTGTCATAGTGATGGTGAAGAGTTCTGTGATGAAAACTGTTGGTGAAGTTTAGGGAACAAGTGAAAGTACATGAGGGAAAACAAAGTCATGTTTGAGGCAGTACAGTTGGACGTGCAATTAATCGGCCATACACCTTTGTTTATATATTTATATTTCTTTCAACTAAAGCCTCGTTCACACTGCAGGGAAATGCGACTTAATTCAGATTTTTTTGCTCCAGTGACTCATATCCCACCTGTTTTGTGGCTGTGTGAAAGCTCCAATTCTGATTTATTCAAACCAGACCCAGGCCTCGATCGTATGTGGTACCAATTCAGGTATTTTTCTACATGCAACTGCTTCGTCATTGACGTGGAGCTGTTAAAAGCCTTCGCCATTCTCCTTCTTCTTCCCCTTGTCATGTTGTCTAGAGTTTGTCGCTTGTATTAAACTTCCACTAGAAAAGGGATCAACACACTGACCTGTGTCGCCAGATATAGCAGGTATCCCCCAATTGTGGAGCCAAACTCTCTTAACTTTTAACTCTATTTCTTCCATTTGTGTGTTTATGACGGGTTCTTTGTTACACATGAAATAGTTTTACGGTTTTAACATGATTCCTTCACAGACTGAGATTTGGCTGGTTTTTATCGAGGTGTTCGGGTTTTACGCTGTTTGGGCTGGAAACAGTCTGTCACATCTGGCAACCCTGGTTGCTGACCGGCATGGCGTCCATATTAACTTCTGTCAACAGCGTCTCCTGCGCTCTCGTGCCCTAAACGTCGGGTCTGATCACGTTCACACGGCAGTCTGATCAATCAGTGAGTCACATCAAGAGCGTGAACGCAGCCTAAGATCAACAAATCCTTACACGTGTGCAAGTTGCAATAGGGACAAAAAAAAAAGAGCATATATTTCTAGAAATTAAAGGTGTACTTTATACAATTTGAGTAATTCCTCTGATGTCCTTCACATTTTTGCTCTGAATCTTGGCTGGTAGTTCCTCTGGTACAAATTGCCTCCACGCTGTAATGGTGTATATCTACTTCATTCCCTACACTTACCGTCTACCTGCCAAGAATTCAACCATTGTTGTGTTAACTCTTCCTTCTACTGTTTCTCTGACTGACTCAATTTTCATTGACTTTTATTGGCACAGCGCCAATTACAACATAGCCACCTCATGGTACTTTCTCTGAGAAAAAAACCCCAAAAGTCCCACATGCTGAGACACTTACAAAAAGATCGAAACTGAAAGGTGGCAGGTTTTTTTACTGTATTGATTGGAGGACAGTCGGAGTGCAAAACATAGAGCAACAAACAGAGAAGTTGATATCAGGTGGAAACTTTCTGAAAACTTAACTGGGACAGCAGTCGAGGATTAGGAACTTCCAGTTCACTGTCGGAGATCCTGCAGGTAGTGAGCGAGAGAGAGAGAGAGAGAGAGAGAACAAAGAATACAATGAGTGTGTAGTATTTGTTCTTTTACACTGTTTCTTCATCTATCAGGTTTTTTTCCACAAAATATAAAGTCAAACATAAATAAAATTTGCTCTTATTCTTACTTTATTGTTATTAACAGAGAGAGAGCACATGGTAAAGTGTGGAGAGTTTGAAAGAAGAGAATCCTTACCCGCTACCCCAAACCAGGGTTTGACTGAGTCTATACAATCTGTCTTTCTGTCCGATCCTATGCTTGTCTTTCGATCTTCTAACCCAAACCAGAGTTGAATTGAACGGCACTAAATATTTCTCGTCAGTCTAAACCTAAAGCAGTTTACCTAAAAAATATGTTTACAGGTGAAAAAAATTGAAGGTTAAAACAACATTTTTAACCGTAAACGTGGAGACTTTGTCAGGGTCCCGAACTTAATTTGAGAGCCGGTTCCACTTGAGAAAGACGTCATCGACGTCATCTCTGTCCGACCCAGGGTTTTTTTTTTTTTTTTTTTCGTGAACGCAGAGGTGTAAATATATAATTTTTGGGAAAAGCCTCTATGTGTGTAATCGTGGCCTCAGACTCCTTGTCTTCCCCTCGTCATGTCTGATTGCTGTTCATCGCCCTGATGTGTTTGCTTCAGTATGATCGTCTGCACTAAAATTTTCTGAACCAAAATCGACTTTTCACTTTCACTGCAAAGGTTCATTAAAATTGGCTTTATGTTGAGATTCTTGTCATTCTTCGATAGTTATTGTTTGGTTTTGTGAAAATGTAGACATTTTCAGCACTTATACTCTGTGCCATGACAAAGATAACATTTTTTGTTTGAATATAAAGGTTATTGTGGTGCTATTTTACCAGCCCGGCCCAGTCAAGACACAAGTGGAATGGAATCGGTTAACGGAAATAAAATATATAATGTTTTAGTGAATAAGGTCCACCGTCACAAACATAGTGGATTCTAACCAAACCTAACCTTCACCAACCTGAATCCCCATTGAGTACTTATTATACGTAAACAGCCAATCATGAATGCCGGCCACGCTCTGGTGGAATATATGTGAGTAAATAGGGAATGCCTTTCAGCCAGACAATGGGAATCCATACTTCACGGACAATACCAGCACATAAAGGCATAGAGAAAAGCATTATTGGCTTATTTTCTGCTGGCTAATGATTCCGTCACACTTAACTAAGCAGCTAATTATATATTACCCCTCTCTTCACCCCCCCCCCCCCCCCCCCCCCCCCAAACCAAAGAAAAACAAAGCCACAAAGACGGAGGCCATCTACAGTACACTCACAAGCACACTAGTGTTGATCGCACGCCGAGAAGCTGTGAAATGAACTCGCCCTCCACCTTTAATTCCGAGTGAATCCAAGCGCCGCCGTCGGAGGAATGGCTGAGAGTGCAGTCGTGCAGAAGTGTACGCCCGCACGCCGGTCCGCTCGCAGGAAGTGCGTGCGTCTGGGGAACGGAGGAGGGAGATGAATGTCCTCCATAAGCAGGCCATGTTTAATTACATCCTCAAGAATGGAATATGAAGGCATCAATTATCCTCCACTCACCTACCAAATGTTCTGCATTAGGTAAACAGGAGGATACTGTTTACTCTTGACAAATGTGCTCCAGAGAGCATGAATAATTGTGAAGGGCACAACCTCTGCCTTCCCGCAGATTAATATTTATGAAGGCAATTTCATATATTTTTTTTTAATTTTCTCAGAGAGCTCGGCGAAAAGTTTATAGGTGTTTATTGGAGGGGATCGAATCTCGGCGGAAGGATGCGACGCGCCATCGCGGTGTTTGTTCTTTGCTTGGCGGCCTTCACGCTTTATCACCCCCGAGCCTCCTTTACCTCTCTCTCCTCTCGCCGCAGTCAGAGCTTCCTATATCCTACCTTGATACAACCTCATCTCTGTCGCGTGTCTTTGTCTGAACTTTCGGAAGTGAGACAACTTCCACCCCTCAGTTCTCGGGGAACTCATGCACTATGTATGGCATCGATCAGAAAACAAACACAGCACCTCCCCGCCCCTCTTGCTCCTCTCGCTTACCCCTCAGAGACGTTGTTTATCTTGTTTATGTGCTGGCCCGGTTGCCTGGTCTCGCTGAATGTGTTTGTTGTTTGTTGCTTCCCCTGGCAAAAAAAAAAAAAAAAAGAAAGAAATCACGGGCGGCGAGGCATCCAATGTGGGCGCAGTCAGATCATATTTTCTCTCGTTGCATTTAACTTCGTAAAGCTGCCAATCAGCGGTCGACCCGACGCACGCAGGAGAGAGGAAGAGAGGGAGGAAGGTAATGCCTTCAGTTTATGTACAGTGAGGAGAAGATTGGAGAAGAGGCTTTTAGTTTTTTTTATTTCTCACTTCGCTGCCATTCTGCTGGCAGCACATTTTGTTCCTGCAAGATCGTCAGTAGATCCCATCATCCCTCACACATTAAAACGTGGGTCTGCACATCCAGTCGGGGCGGTGCCTCCCTCAGCCATTACTGCTGCACAGAACCTATAGGCCATAACATTACAACCACCTACAGATTACATGGATAATGATCTTTATTTCACTACAATGGCAGCTGTTACCGGATGGGTGGTGATTTATTGGGCGCGGCAACACTGGATCAGCAAAGTAAATGACTTTCAATCGGTCAATCAAACCTAACTTGCGCAGCGCTTTTGATGCACAATGAAATACAAGGTGCTTTACACCAAATAACAAAGACGATAAACAACCCAAGCCCCATAAAACACAAAACACAAATTCCATGAAACACAATTTTGTCATTAAACAAAAAATCAATAAGTACATAATACATCCATGTTTAAAGGAGGTTTTATAAAATTATAGAAAAACATAAATATTAAAAAATATTATTTGCAACCTTGATTTAAGACGAAGGATTAGTATCAGGGGTGTCAAACACATTTCAGTTCAGGGGCCAAAAAAAGTAAATTTCATCTTGAGTAGGCCGGACTGGTAAAATAGTGCCATAATAACCTTTAAATTTTAACTTTTTCGTGTTTTGGCGTATACATGATCAAAATGTCAATATTTTCACAAAACCAAACAATTACTACTGAAAATGACCACAATCTAAACATAAAGCCAATTGTGAATGAAAATGAAACCTTCTGGTGCAAAATACAGTGAAATGTACAAAATAAATAAAAAAAACTTCTGTAGCTGTTGCATTATGGGTGTTTTTATAAACCCACCCCAACATACTGCCAAATAACACAAGAAGCTTAAAGAATTCCATAACCACTCTTATTAGGCACTCACCGATATCAATACCAGTATCAGGTATTGGGGCCGATACTTTATGCCATACAAGTACTTATAAAAGATCCCTGATACAACCAGGGTAGTACTACGTGACAATATCTGTCAGCAACGCCAGCAGCAGGTAAACAATAGAGGATTTAAAGATTCTTTAATACTAATGAGAAGAACAAACGTGAGACAGACTGTAAATTAGGAACACATAGCGTCAACGCAGAGGCTGTCAACGAGTATAAAGTAGGCTTTAGGGCAATAAGTACTTATATATATATATAAAAATTGCTCAGTCTACAAACATTTGCAGGTACAACTGTTTTTTATTCACCAACAACTGTTGAGTCAAATTGTTTCCCACCCTGCTTCTCCAGCGCCTGACGCATTTCCTTCCAGACTGTTGCTCCTTCAGAATGAGACGGTGGCTTCAAGTGTGATGTGGTGCTCGTCTTCTGGTGTTATGTTTGGCTTTGCAGCTGTTTGCTATTCCAAGTGCAAAAGACGTACATTTGCATGGAGCCGGGCGTGTGATTGGCCTCCAGAGCCTGGCTTTGAACGAGCTGTGGTCACTGAGCTTTCACTTATTTTGATGCTGTAGCGAGCGTTTCTAAGGAGAACTGAAGACGTAGACAGACAGAGAGAGAGAAGGAGGTCGTTTGGAATAACCACCAGCTTCCTGGATCTCAGTCGGATGGAGCAAACAACTCCAATCCATCGAGTCTCCACTTTAAAACTCCTAGAACTAAAAGAGGCACATCGTCGTTGCAGCTACATAACTATTACCGATATGTTGAACTCTTTACAGATATTTTCAGGAGGCTGACATGAACAATCTGTATGGTTTCAGATGTGAAGTTATGGGGTTACAGCTACTCAAAACAGCTGGGTTAATTAAGGTGATTGTTAGGAGAGGGCCCCGGCTAGCTGGTAGAGCATGAGACTCGCAATCTCAAGGTAGAGGGTTCGTGTCCCACACTGGGCGTTACCTTCCTATGGGCTCACCACCGACGGGAAGGTTCTTAATGGGTGGATGTTAGGAGAGGTGGTTGGCCCTCATCTACTAAATATTTGCTTGTATAAACAAACAGGCGATGAGACGCACTACTTCTGATAGATGTGCACTAGTTTGCTCATTTGCCTTCATGAATATGACATATTGTGCCAGATCACAATGGGAAAGAGTCCTAAATACAACAACACATTTGCCTTGTTTATGATTAGGACGTTTTTAGTGCCGCCCGTAAGGACATGCGAATCGGTTATTGTGCTGAGTGGCGTTTCTTTGCCCATGATTTTTATCCGCCTTCTTCATAATAAGCTGTTTTCTGTGTTGCACAGCGTCTGAGGTCTTGCAAACTTTTATGAATTTCTAATGTAATGTGGTTCCTCTGCCCCCCCCCAGTGATCATCTCTCATCTCGTGCATACGCTTTTCTTTTTTTTTTTGCCACGTACGAATTTGTTCCCTTTATTGCTCCGATATGTCTGATCCCGTTTCATGTTGTGCCCGCCGGCGCTCCAGCCTCATGTAAGCAGGGCCTAATGCACACAAAACCCTCATTTTGAATAATCGTGTTTGCGTTATGTTGCTCATGGTGTTATTTATTTATTTATTTATTTATTTCTTGTTGATTGCGAACAAAACGCATGTGGATGGAAAAGGCAATCTACTTCGGTTAGTATGCTGTTCTTTAATTACCTTTTATGGGGGAAACTGGTTAATCACTCTTAGTTGTGCGGGTTGTTTTAAGGTAACAGGAGTCGTGTGTGTGTGTGTGTGTGTGTGTGTGTGTGTGTGTGTGTGTGTGTGTGTGTGTGTGTGTGTGTGTGTGTGTGTGTGTGTGTGTGTGTGTGTGTGTGTGTGTGTGTGTGTGTGTGTGTGTGTGTGTGTGTGTGTGTGTGTGTGTGAGGCATTGTTGTGGTCAGTCCATTTCACGGAGGGAAAAGAACAGACGATTCAACACCGGCATAAATTTGACTGATCACCTCGACTCGAAGCTTTTATGGCGGCGGCAGGAGCCTCTATTTCACACATCATCTCAAAAAAAAGAATAAAAAAATAAAAAAATCTCCCAGAAACGCTCAACTGAGCGCATATCCAGTTATTTAGAGGCGCTGAACTGAATGTTCAAAATATCGAAGAGCTATTCCTGTTATTGAATCAAAGTCCCTTTTAGAGCGAGAAACGTCAGCACCTTTCCTCCCGCTTCTCTTCATTACCTTTTCTTCCCCGGTGATTGGCATGGATTTAATAAGGGAAATCAGCAAGGCATAATGGCTTTTTACCTGGATTCACCTCATCAGTGTGTTTCAAGCAAAGAGCATGTTTAGTGCTCTCCTAAGTGCACGGCGTTTAGCACGCGGGCGCCGCCGCCGCCGCCACCGCTGTGTTTGCCGGCTACTTATTCCTGGTCAATGGAGGGCTGTCTTTCTGGAAAGATGAGTCTGTAAAATAGAGAAATGTGCGAGGAAACGAAGGTGATCGTGTGGAAAAGTTACGCCGGTGGTGATTAGAATTCACTTTGCTTGCTTTGAGATAATTACACTGATTACGTGTCAATAAAACCCTGCCGTCATTAATTCCAAAACTCCAAACACTGCAGACTGCTTCTGGTGGTGGAGAGATTTCCTCACTGCAGTACTATTGATGGCACAACTGAGGAGCCTCTAAAGCAGCATTTCGGGCAACGCGGTGCTTTAACTGTTCATAAAGCCAAAGAAACTCTGCACTTTGAATGCTGCTACCAACATAACATATATATATATAAAGTGTATTCCAGCACATATTGCACATGAAGTACAGTCATGCATGGTAGGATGCCTTTTTATTGCTTCGTTTTAAGCTTTATATGGCAGAAGTCCACATTCTGGTGGCAAAAGTGTCCCTGCAAGAGACGTTCTGGAATTATCATGAAGGGAAACAGTTTTCATATTCCATATATTTAAACTGAGGATTAATGAGGTGGAAGTTTAAGTTCCACTAGTCGTCACACACCCATGCCAGAGAAGACCTCCAGTCTCAACGCCTTTGCACAACAAATCGGCCTGAAGGTCAGCCGGAAGAAGACCGAAGCCCCGATGCTGAATGGAAAACGCCCGACGCCAGTCAAATCAAGAATCGCATAATCAAGGCCAGAAATTCCTTCGGAAGGATGAACGATGTTGGGAAGTCATTCCGGCGCAGCGCCAAGATGAAACGCTGGCTGTTCCAGATCAGGGTGCTCCGGGACAGTCTGGGCTTGACCGTTACGTTACTGGTTGTGACTGGCATACTATATCTAACACAATCAGTGGTGTACAGTGGAAAAAGAAGCTGATTCTCGTTTACTAAAGTTGATACGTAGAAAAATATAGACATGATTTCTGGGGGGGGGGGGGGGGGGGTGACACAGAGCAACAGTAGCAAGTCAACTAATGTCTCGGCCCTCAGTTGTATTGCTGATTTATCATGTTGCCCTTTTGGGAAACTAGTTGCCCACCCCTGGTCTAGGATAACCGATGTCTGAGGTGTCAAATTTGTCACTTAAATTGATGAATTTTTCGTGTTGCAGTGTGAACGAGCTCTGTGCTGGTTAAAGGGACGTCACATGTGAGCAGTAATCAGCTGCGATGGGGCCAAAGAGTCTGATCTGCTGGTTTCCACGGTAACGATTGACCACCTTTCGGGCGGCGAGAAAATGTGCACTGGCGCTGATGCCTTTGCGTTTGGAGAATAAGTCAGGCTCGATGCCGTTTAACAAGTACATCGGTACTCGGTATCAACAAGTAGCTGAGACGAGCACTCCTTCTTATGCACGTCCTTTGAAAAAGTGGTTTCGGTACGACTGTGAAGAATTGTACCACAGAAGAAGTGAGCACCTGCAGTCCAAACAGTAAACATGAGCTGAAAAGCGTGGGCACCACTGACCTCGTGGGGACTCCGAACAGATCTCGATGTTGTGAATCTGCTTTGTTCTCGGTGTTTTCAGGTTTACGTTCAGCAATGCTGCCTCGCAGAAATAAGCACCTTTATCTGCGGTCGGGCCTCAGTCTTTTCTCTGACATCTCTGTATCTCTTCAACAAACTGATTGATAATCAAAGCTGTAGTTTTGGGGTTTTTTTGGTTGTTGTTTTTTTCCATTTATTAAGTAGGAGTCGTTTTTTGATTTTGGAAAGTCTTCCAAGCTGAAAGTTGTGATAAAATATATATACACTCAGATTTAAGACCTGATAACGGATCAACGCCTGTGGACCTTCTTACCGTCCGCCTTCGACAACAGAACCAAGGTGAGCTCAACGGCGCTTCCCGCAAACGCGCTGGATTAGTTTGGAGGAAGGCGTTGGGGGAAAACCGTTTTTCTTTTTTCCTCTCAGAGTCTGAGGCTGAAATGTGCACAAGCCTGCAGGTGGTGCGAGAAAACCCCCCCCCCGCTCGACCCGCGATAGTGTGAAATTTTATATCTGGAGGTGTGTTTACATAAGGAGGCTTTTGAACCGCACATCGACGTGCCCTGAGGTGAATATCTCACCTTGTCTTTAACACTGAATGACTTTGTGGCTGTTGCAGAGCAGGTACAGTGTTTCTGTGTGTGTCTGTGCTGCTGCGGTAGGAATTAAATGGCAGCACATTAATAATAATAATAATACTTTTTAAAAAAAACATTTTAAATCGCCCTTAACAGAAAACAGTTGTGTAACCCCGTAACGGTGTCAGCCAGCAAAAGAGAAAACTCTGGCTGCAGTCCAGAGGAGTGAGAATGTCTGCAGAGCTCTCAAGACACGACGCATCGGGAAGGAAACGTTTCCGGGAAGAATAGAAAGTCGGGGCCTGAACATTTATCCCGAGTCACACGGAGGACTGTGCGCCAAGCTGAAGTGTCTGTAGTCCCTCCAGTGAAAGAGCAGAGAGGAAACCCTGGACATTCGTATGTCAAACTGTCGGCAGAAATGAAGTTAGTTTGTCGTTCACAGATTGCACTGAGAACTGAGCCCAACACAAAATAACACAAACTATTGTTTTCACTCATCAACCTTCAGCAGAGACGCTAAAAGACGGACAGGAAAGCGATTTTTAAGCCAAAGTCCAATCTCTTTGCCATAATGTGGTATATTTGATTATTTACAATTCTAAAGCATCTTTAATACATTTGATTCTTGAACTAATTAAATGTCTTGAAACGGTAATATTCGATTCTACCACAACGATCCAACACCACAGTGACATAATGAGGGAATTTAGGCCCCGTTTACACGAGTTCAAGTGAAAACAAAAGCCACTAAAAACGTAATTTTTTTTTTTTTTAAAAGACTCCCATAGCTGTGCTACTTTCGGTGAGTAGATGGACAATAACAACAATGGCGGTCTCCATATTGTCATGACTCCCAGTCCATAGTCTGCTGGGACTTTGTAGTTTTACAGTACAAAATACAAATATTCAACTAATATATAATAACTTGTTTCGTTATAACATAACGCAACATAGAATAGAATAGAATAGAATAGAATTTGATTTAATTTAATCAAATGGGGGAAACCCAACTTTTCTGAAACGCTGCTACTGCGCATGCACACCAAAGTCGTAGTAAATAGTTCTGCACATGCACGAGTAGATGAACAACAATAACAATATAGTGTTATAGTTGACAGTCACCTGTAATAACAATCCAACTTGGTCGTCTGTCCATACGAATGTCGGCGTACTCGCCATCGTCAATGTTTATAGCGTAAACGGAGCCTAAGTCATTGGCCGATCCTCCACTGGGTCTTGATGTTGTAGCATTAACTAATGCACCACCAAACGAGGAAACTGGGAACAAATAAAAAAGACATGAAACATTTTAATCCTACCTTTTTATTTACTGAAATCACAGTGAGGTGGTAATCAACTAATGCTTTTCAATTCTTTGTCTTGGCAGTTTGGCTCTCTCCCCAAATCCAGATATTAGCGGCACATCAGCGGGGATTAGCTGAAAGAATACCGCCTGTATGAAAGCATTAGTCGATCGCTTACTCATACGGCGCTCCTGTTGCCTTCCTGTCCGGGACTTCTTAAATCACAGGCGTCTCGGCAGCAGCTGGAAGTCGCCTCTATTCAAATGTCCCGGCTCCCCAGAGCACACATGGCAGATTGTTAATTACGACAAGTCTGGGGGAAAATTACTTTATCGATTTGCATCAGGTCAGTTATTCTGAGTGGGCCCACGGAGGCGCCGCCGCGGAATTTGACTGAGGCGGATCTTTATGGAAAACAACCTCTTCTGTCCCGGCTGCCTCGGCGAATGCTTCAAACCACTCGCCATGAATTCACCTCGGCTCTCATAATGTTTTTATTTCATGCTTCGCTGGCACTTTGCCGTCAAACTGGCCCGGCTGTGGAGTCTCAGCTTCTCTCCAGACCGGAGGTCTGAAGCCTTTATGACTGAAGGAGACGTCTGTGCCGGAAAGATGTTTCTGTAGCGACGCTATCGGTCTAACAGTCGTATCGTAGATCCATTCGTGACGTTTCAAAACTGTTTGGAACTGTAAACATTTTAAAATTGTTTAGCTTTTTTTGCCGATTCTAGCAGTTTTGCATTGTTGTCATTTTGTCTGTTTTACATGTTCTGGCCGTTTTTCCTCTAAAAGCATTTTTAAAATTTTTTAGCCGTTTTGCATTTTTGTCCCCATTTTTTTTACCGCTTTAGCTACCTTTGCAACTTTTAGGAGTAGCCTCTTTTTGGGGGGTGTTGTTTTAGTATTTTTGTCAATTTGAGCTACTTTGACTTTTTTTAGGGCAGTTTTTCATTTTGTGCCACTCGAATTCTTTTTTTTTTTCTTTTTTTTGTGGTTGCTTCCGTTGTTTGAGCTATTTTAACTGTTTTAGGCAAATCTTTTATGCCGTTTCTTGCGATTTAAGAGTCATTTTTGCTGTGTCCCTTGTGTCTGTTCAGACAATTTCAGCTGTTTTAGCCAGTTTAGGAGGATTTGTTTTGGTTTTTTTGTGCAATTTCTAGCTGTATATTTGTCATTTCAGCACTTTTGAGCCATTTTAGGTTATTGATTTTTTTTACCTTGTTTAACACTTTTTAGGCAGGATTTTAATATAATGAATATGCGATTATAAAAATCAAAGTTATTTCAATGAAATTTCATGTAATCTTCGGGGAGCCAATGACAGAGCTGACTGCCGGCAGTTTGTCCACAACGCCTCTGGGAGCTCTGCGATGGTCCCGGTCAAAATATTGTGGTATGAAAGAGGTAAAGATTGAATGGAAAGGAAGAGGTGGGGAGGGGCTGAGAGAGGAATAAAGAGAGGTCAGAGACCCAGGAGGGAGAAAGAGAGAAAATGTAATGTGCCAAGGCCAGAGCCACATTGACGGAGCCACTCTGGGCAATGGAGACATCAGGACTGACAGGATTGGCCACAGTCCAGGTATGAAAAAAAAAAGAAAGGAGAAGAAGACACGCCGTACGGGGAATGAACTGAATAGCCGGGGGCACGGCTTCAACAGCCACGGCTGGAAGACTGACAAGTGTAGATGAGCCGGGAGACGCCGAGGAAAATATGTCAGGCAATCAGCTGGAGCTGACAAGCGTATCTGCGGTTGCTAAAACTCCATCGACCGCTTGGATGTTTCTCCCCGCGACGCTCCGTTGAGGTGGAGGTGATACGACGAGTCCGTTATTACTTTTGCTCGTGTCAGAGGAAGCATCTATGTGGAAACAAGCCGCAAGAATACAATACAGACACCCCCCCCCCCGGTCCCCAATGCACTCGTGATAGCGTTGTGCTAATTGCTTACATAAAAGTACACCTTCCGACACGCTGCTGCAAGGCCGTGTCAACACATGTGCCGGCATCTTTTTTATTTATTTTTTTAACCCGGACTTCCCCGTACACGGATCAATCACGTCTTTAACATTGCAGAACACACGTTTGAGCGGATAAGCAAATCTTTCATGTATAATTGATCTGACGCAGCCTTCCGAGTTTCGCCCTCGGCTAATAACAACCACATCGTGTTCCTGACATCAGCCAATCCATTTGTCAGGACGTAAGAAGAAAATCTTCATGTATTCCGTTTGATAAACATATACAGCTGCTCCGAGCTTCCAGCGCACGTCTTATTGACTCTTCTCATGCAGAGAGGACGTCTGAGAAATTAGCCGTAGTGGTCACCATTTAGATTTACTAATATGATTTTGTTGATAGGTGTATCGTTCTGTCGTACTTTTTTATGTTGTGCTGATTTCACCCCGCCCGCTGTGCTTCTCAGGAGTGTTTTTTTTTTTTTTTAACCGGCGGCCGCATCTTTTTACCCTTGTTTGAATTCCAAAGGACGACCTATTTGCATTGTGAATGTTGATGAGTGCTGATTAAACACGCTCTGTGCGGAAGAAAAAAAACCCCACCTGTGACAGCCAGCCATATTTACTGGATGTTTATCTACTTCAAACCAATCTCGTTATCTCATTATCTCATTATCTTTGCATTCTGGAGAGCCCTCGTTTGCTGCTTTGTGCTAAATGGATCTTATTAGCGCCCGTCTTTGTCCTTGATCAAGAAAAAGAAACTAGAGGAGAAAGGACAGGGTGATGGGAGGGATAATCCGCACTGTAGCTTGTTTTTAAGTGGTGATTTGTTCAAATTTACCAAAGATGTTATTCACAGGGTGCCGGGGCGGCATCATATTCAAACCAAGCATCATTATGGGCGGATGTGAGTACCTGAAATCAGAATGGGGACGGACTCTGAAGGTTGAATACTTCTTGAGGTGAATGCGGCGGTGATGAAGTCTCGTTGCACATTATGTTTATGCACATTAAGTATACTTTTAATTCGGAACTTAAATAAGGACGAACACAAAAAAGATCCTTCAGTGATAAGAGGAGCTCTGCGACGTTTTACCTGAAGCTTAATTTGACAAAACATGTTGGAATGACAGCCGAATGAATAAAGATTATTTGTTGTACATTTTAAATGTTTTTCATTCTCATGGCCTGACCTGTGGCATTACCTACACACACACACACACACACACACACACACACACACACACACACACACACACACACACTATCTACGAGGTAAACACACTGAGGATGACGTCTGATAAATGTGCACAATAACACGCTCTCCTTTGCCTACATAAAAATGGAATATTGATCATGTGTACGAGATTGTACATAATGCTGGCAGGACTTCACGCTAATTGATTCATTTGCAATGTTGAGTTTCAGGCTCTGACGCTGCTCTTATTCTGGTGAAATTCATTTCTTCATCTGACCCCACGAGACTTTAATTCTCAGACTTAATTCTTAGACATTTTCCTTGTGACTGATCTTCTCCCATAATGCGTCTTGACTTTATTCTAATTTGCCAAATTCTTCTATATTTGCTTTTCCGTGTGGCGTTTGCGTCTCCTGTACAGTCCAAACACATGCCTGTGAGGTTGATCGGTGACCTCGGTGTGTGTGATTGTCCGTCTTTCTGTGTTTGTCCCGTGATGAGCTGACGGTCCGTCCAGTGTGTATCCTGCCTTCAGCCATAGATAGCTGGGATTGGCTCCAACGCCGAGTGACCCTGAACGGGATAAAGCAGTATTAATGGATGGATGTTCCAGTATATTTAATTACTTTCTCCACCAACACGTCCAATGCCATTGTATCACTTATCATTTTGTAGTTGTGGGCGTTGAGCAATCAGACAAAGAACCATGGAAACATTAGTTCCCAGCACATCTTAAACGTGCATGAGAATGCCATTAAACACTCCTGTTGGCGCGTGATGCAACTTATGATATATTTATCAGCTGATTACCTGCGAAATGCATGCAAGAATAAAAGCACAATGTGTTTGCATGTGCACGCACATTTAGTGTGAACAAAGTCGGCCTCCAGACCCATTATTTACATTTTAGTGAATTACTTGATCATAACCTGAAGTTGGTGTAAGATGTGGCAAAATGTCAGCAGTAGATAACGCAGTGACTTGGTTTTATATTCGGGTCATGATCTTTCTGTCACTCAAGTATATCTCAACATACCTGCCTCTCTGTTACTTTTCTCTGACAGACATGTTTGTGATGTTTAGTGTTGAGGTGTGAATGGTCGATTGTTTCTGTGTCAGCCCGGTGATGGACTGCCAACCTGTCCAGAATGTATCCCGCCTCTCACTCACTGTGCAGCGGAACAGACTCTCCATGAGTTGGATGAAGCGGTTGGAGAAGAATAACATGACAGATAAAACTGGTATTACTGTATAATCAGTCACCTTTTGACACCAGTCCTCATACCAGTTGTTTTGTTTCTGTTGTCGTCGTCAAAATTGTTTTATGCATTTTTTTCTTTTGCCTAATTATGTGAAATATTGTGGAGACAAAATCTCATGAACAGCAAATGTCACGCCCAGCAAAAAATGTAGTATGTAGGGGGTTGATCCCCGGGTCATTAGTCGAGAGTCTACAGCACCAGCAGACATCCAGAGCTTAACAATCCAAGGCAGACGTACACACACACACGCACACACACACACTCCCACGCCGCATCAACAACAAACCCAAAGTACACACACAGTCGGAGTCAGAGGTCCTTACCTTCCTGCACCGCCGGGAAAGGCTTTCTTGAGCTTGAATTGGATGGAGTGTGTGATCTTCTCTCTCTGCGGGAGGCCGATGCTCAGACAGAGGTCTGACACAGGGAGCCGGGACGCCTCATCATCCCGTAACACATTTTCCTCAAATCTCGTTGGCTCAACTTTGACCTGACAGTAACTCTCAAGTCAGAAAACTGTCTGTGGTGAGATTCACCTGAGCGCAGAGACTAAAAGCAGAACCCTGCGATTCCCGCAATGCACAAAATGAAGATCGAATCAAAGCATGAAAAAAAAGCAGAATTGTATTTCTCCAGGTTAAATACCGATGCAGCAGGTTCTTCCTTCTGGCGCTTTTACAGCAAAAACATCACCTTGTTCTTGTTTTAGCTAATTTATTTTTAACTACTTTGTTTTTCATGTACTTGTCTTCTCTGGTATTTATTTGTTTCAAGAACATTTTAGTAGTATTTTGACATTGTAAACTTGTTTTATGGGACACGCTTCTAAAAGAGATGATTAATCTCAATGTGGCTCTCCTGACTAAATAAAGATGAATGAGAAATAGTCGCTATGGGTCACCGGTGGAGTACCAGGGGCCCTAGAGTGGAGCAACAACAAAAAACAGAAAAGTCTAAATGTGGTCAGTCTGAAAATATGACTAAGTGTGGACCAGAGTACCAGGGAAATGGAGCCTCCGTGGGGTACCAGGGGCACGGAGGTTGCTGTGTAGGCTAGATATCTGCAATAGATAAAGTTGTACATTGTTGCATGTGTCTGTAGTTGACTTTCTTCAGTTCAAAACAAAAAAGTCTGAAGCATCACGATACATCAGGATTTGACAAAAATGAAACAGAAGTTGCAAGTTCATGTTGGTCATTTTAAAATCGATGATCAATTTGGTTAGTTGCAAACATGAGCAGATTTTTTTAGGGCCCAGCTCTACAGAAAGAAAAACAAATTACTAACTGATGATGACATGCTGATGTGGTCCGCGATTACGCATAACGTTAGATTGAATAGTACATATATCCACGATATCCAGTAGATTTATGATGGCATTTAGTAAACTTTAAGCGCGCTCTAATGGAACATGGCCCCTCTGTGTTTTGTCATCCGGCATCCTCACAGCAATACATCAATTCGTTGCCTCTTTCTTTCAATTACAAGTTCCTAAAAGGGCCTCGCACGCTGTAAACGCAAGCACATGTTTTGACAGTTAGATTATTAATAGCCTCACCCACTTCTTCAGCAGACACTTCAGGACGCCGCGGTGGTCGAGCTAACATGGTTACTTGCGGGGCGGCCCGGATAACAAACTAAGCATCTGCCATCCCTCCCTATTCTCTGCCTCTAATGTCGTTACGTGTGATTCAAGACACTCTGTTACCATCGACTGCGAGCTAATGATGCATGAGCACTGATCACTCACATGGTTCCAGTCTTTAGAAGCCGGCTGGTTTGCTCTGGCCTCCCTTGTTTTTCCTCCAACGATCCACCAAACCAGGAAAAAGCCAGTGTAATTAAATATTGATTACAGAGAGACGGTAAAATATTCAATATCCAAGAGTGGCCAGACTTTTGTCAAAAGGCAGAATTAATGAACTTGTGGTGTTTTCCCCTGTGGCGGGATTGAATCATGTATTATTAGGTGCACTTACAGTTTTTTGTTGTTTGTTTGTTTTTTTTCATTCAAAAGCTTCAAGAAAGACTTCTTCTGTATATTAAATAAATTTTTCATTGTCGAGTTAGAAACCCGTACCAACGTCCTGTGAAAGAAACGTCTGTGTGATTTGAGCAGTATTACTTCTTGATGAGTGAGGAGGCAGCCATACAAAACGTTACGTGTGTGTTTGAGCGGATGGTTCGGGTGTGTTATCATTGAGCTGTTCTGCAGCCGTAAAGGCCACGTCTTTCTGTTTTCTTTTTTGGAGGGGCGGGTACAGCCTTTACAGCATGTCCACAGTTGGGAGTGTTTTACTGCTGATTGGATCATTTTGTGAGCGTGCCTTTCATCCCTTCACACCTTTACGCCTCCTCTTATTTGGTTTTACACGTGCACTGATACAACACACGAGCCGACCAAACCCCCACGAGCGCGTGAGTTTGACCTCGCGTCAGTTATTTATTGCTTTATTGGCCACTCAGTGGAGACTGATTGTTGGACTGATTGTTGTTTTTAAAGCATAAACAAGGTTTTGGGCTTGTGATGCTGAGTTAAACTGTTCTTTTCACCTCCCACTTCACAAAGAACAGAACTACAGTGTGCTGGATGTTTACAGGCTCCGGGTACTTTGAATTTCCAAAAAAAATGGCAGCCACATCTACAGAGAGGGGACGTTGTAGGAAATGCAAATATAATGCACAGAATGCATTTTAACTATATGTCGTTAGTGAAATTAGTAAAATACAGTCCACAAATAAAAAGTTGTGCAGCGCCAGCTGGCGGAATCTTGCACATTAATCTATCAGCCTAAAATCCTCTGAGTAGAATATTCCTGAAATCAACCGAGTGCTTATTATTTTAGTGCATCCTCCTCCACGTGTACCAATGTCTTAGTACACACAAACATTTAGTGCATCAGGTCCTCAGACTAAAGTATTGTTTTTTTTCGTGGTTAAACTTAGATTAGTTCAAAGAGTTCATGAAATATTTCATCAACCATGTCCCTGTACTAACCCCTCCTCTCACCCCCCCCCCCCCAAAAAAAAGTTTCCGACAGCAAATTGAATTTGTGTTTCTCGGCAGAGTGACGAGCATTCCCTGCACTGGAGGACTCGTCTTTTTTAAGTTGCCCAACAGCCGAATTAGTCTTCCACGCAAATATTTGCTTTTGTGTTTGAAAATCAACAGAACGTCCCTCAAAACAGTTTATTTGTTCGACTCCACTGGAATGTTGCTTATTCGGGTTTTTTGTGATCTTGTCAGACACGTAACGCAATCCCCCGCTCGCAGTAACCCAAACACACGCCGCCGAGGCGTTCCAAGCAAACTGCCCGGTGTGTCTTTGTCCGGCTCCTGAAATCACAGGACGAGCCGCGCGCCAGGGCGCCGGCGTTTTGGTATTCGCAGAGTTAACCGGAATGAAAGTGATGCAGCGGGGAAGACAACAACACGTATGTTTCCTGGGTGACGTCCCGCGCTTCACGACATGTTTATGTGTACGCCTGTGGCGGAGGAGCGCCTGCCTCCTGTTTCCTGCCCGTGCAGGAGTTTATACTGTACCGAGTGTGTGTGTGTGTGTGTGCTTGTTTGTATGCCAGTATGCAAGAGAGAGCGCCAGAAGACAGACTGTGTCCTCCCCCCCCCCCGCCCCCCGCTGTTCCCCACAGAGACTGTGATTAGCTCGTCTCTCCAGGACAGAGACCTCGGCTGCATCTGTACGTCGTCGCTCCGCGACCTTATTGATGAGCTGCCACCGGCCATGACAAGTGTGTCTCGCGTCGCAGCACGCCTCCCACAGGAGGATGGCGGGTGGAGATGAGGAAATGTGCGAAGGTTTCTGGGACCCATCCTGAGACTTGAGCAGCCAAACAAACCTCTATCCTCTCTCTCTCTCTCTCTATCAGTCACTGAATTTAGGAGGAGTTGGAGTCGTGCCTCAGTGGGATTTTCAAAAAAAACGATCTCATCCTGAAGCCTGTGAGCCGCAGCAGTAAATGTATTTTGAGTTTGCGTCACAACGAGAAATAACTGGTCGTCAGAGCTGCCAGACACTGTTGTAATATTAAAATATTTAAATCTGAGTGGAACCCAGTAAGTGTAACAGTGGAGTAGTGGTTTGGCCTTGCAAGGCTTTCAGTGACTAGTTTTCAGGTTTGTTTGGTTTTTTTTCGATGTTTGCACCGGCGTTCTGTGAGTAATGTGGTCCGAAAACATTTGAGTCTAAAGCTCGATTTATGCAACAACTTTTCAAGTGGGTTTTTGTTTTAGAACAGTTTTGGCAACGTTGTGAAAGCAATGTCGAAGAAACAGAAAAATGCTGGAAACAATGTAGTGAGCATGTTGGGCCATGAGTGGGCGCTGTTGGTTGTTTTTGGAATGAAACCACACACATTTGCGCAGAGAAATAATACGCTAAAAATGTTAACAAGGGGAGAACACGGACATTCATATGGACGCACGACCAAGTTGGATTGTTATAGCAGTGACTTTCAAAATAAAACTACCAAGTCCAAGGAGAAAATGGCCTGGGAGTCACAACACTATCGTTACTAACTATTCACTATGGCCGCCGTGCGCATGCACAGCAGCTTTTCAGAAAAGTTGCATTTTTCCCCCTTTTACACAGAGGAGTCACGGCATTTTCAAAAAGTTCCACATTGAGAACCGTGTTCAAAAAGTAGTATATATCAACGTACGCCCAAAATGCAACGAAAGTTTGTCATTTTCACTGGAAATCACTGTTGTGTAGGAGACCTAGGTCTGAGGTACAACGCAAGAGAGTTTTCATCTCTGGTTTATTTCCCTCTGAGACACATTGGAATAATTTTGTTTTTTTAAATTGCTTTTTTTTTTTTTTAAATTACATCTTGAAAATGAAAAAATGAAAGGGTTTTCAAGCCCAATGTGAAAAAGAACATTCAGCCTCATTAAGCAGTAGGGATGCAACCATACCACTATTCTTAAAGGACAAGTACACGTACTAACCTTTAGCTACTGGCCAATACCAAATACAAGTACTTAATAAATGCTATTAACACTAATTTATACTCCATACCCAAACAATACGCTAAGTGAACCACCTCCACACAGCCTGACTGTACTAACTATACGATGACAATCAGTCGTCCTCTCTTTAGGGATGACGTCACGTAATACACACCGAGTGTTTACGAGTACTAGTACTCCATGCAGTAATAGACCCGATACTGGTATCGGTATCAGTGTCCTTTTTGATAAAAGTTACTGAACCTGTCATTTTGTAAAGTTCTGAGTGTTTTAATCGTCTGTCCTACTTTATTATTAATATGATGAATTTTGAAGACGCTGTTGGACAGTCCCTGGTTTCCAGGGAAGGTACGAGGGAATAGTTAGGAAACTTTGCTTCAGTTGGCCACAGCAGGCCGATGATTCATAACGTTTTGCTCCCTCGTGACAAGGCGATGTAAAGTGTCTTCTTGTGTCTCCGTTCTGAAACACTTGTGCCGCACACCGTTTACTATGTATGTTCTTGAATTGAGCTCAAGAGTATGCCACTCTGGGAACTTAGATTCAATGGCAAGAATGATGTAGGTTTATCTACAAGGAGTCTGTCTTTACAGGCCCTTTTTTGTTCCTTTCTTTTTTTTGAGGGGGGGGGGGGACTATTTAAAAGTGCCCAGGGCAAAACATTGTCCAGCCTCTTAATAGAATAAAACGATAGTATTAAATCATCATTCCAAAAAAAAAGAACCAACGCAGAAAAGTACGGAAGAGTTTTAGGGCCACTGAAGAAAAAAAATTATTTGGAGGCTAAAAAAAAACAAAAAACCTTTGTGGCCTCAGAAAAAGTCGAAAATCAAAGTCAAGTTTTATTTTTTTCACGGAGAGACGTCTGTCCATCCCTCATCATTTGCCCATAGATGTAAATTCACATTAAATCACTTAATTCTGACTATATCGGGTTGCTTACTGCTTATGGGCATGTGATTTTACACAGGCTTTCCTTGATTAATAAGAACATTTAAATAAGCAGCCCGGGATCCCTGCCTTTGTCCTTCGTACTCGACGAACTTCCGCGACGGAACCAGGCAGCAGGCTGCTCTGTCTCTTCTAGTCCTGTTACTGATGATAACTGCACCGTGTTTATGAGCTGAATTCTGTCCTGAAGCATCTTTTCATCACTTCATTAAACCGCCTGATATGCATTTTGAGGAAGCAGTCACACGCGCTGGCATGTGGATGGACGGACTTTTTTTTCCAACGTGAAAAAAAAAAATCTCGACTTTGATTTTCGACTTTGTCTGAGGCCACAAAGGTTTTATTTTTTTTTGTAGCCTCCGAAATTTTTTTTTTCTTCAGTGGCCCTAAAACTCTTCCGTAGAAAAGAATGAGACTGTTGGCAATGGAATTCGGCATAAACCTAACCTGGTTTATCGAAAAGATGAATTCATTTTGGATCCACACTCTGCAACACTCTAAAGCTTGACGGTAAAAACACTTGTTACACTATTGGCAGGTTATAACATTAGTCGATTAATTAGATTTAAAAAGGCCTAAATTATGACATATTGTCACTTATTACATGATTGGTTTCTTCTGAACAGCATTGTGTGTCAACATTAATACTTTTTCAGATTTCAGACCATCCAAGCAACTTGACTTTCATTTTGCTTGTTTTTTGTCTACTTTACTGAATCCATGTCTTTGTGTGTGCAGTGTTTTTCTTGACATTTTTTGCAAAAAATACACCCAAAACCTCAAACATCTTCATGCTACAAATGTCAACTCACATTCAAGATAGTAAGTAATGGTAAGTAAAAGTAAGAGGCACCAAGTGTCACGCCAGACCATTGGAAATAGTTTACATCAGTGTGGTCCGTGTGCTAGACCACACCACCAGGCACGCGCTCATCGTCTCGACGGACCAGGGAGCATTTTCATTGGATGGGTGGTCCTCAGTGCTATTCTCTGATGAAAGTCCCCTCACACTGAACAGCAATGATGGCTGCCGACGATGTTGGCGACTTCTAGGAGAGCGTCATACATCAACCACTGTCACCTCACAAGCCTTTTGTGGGGGTGGTGTTCTAGGGTGAGTAGGTGTGTCTGGTCAACACAGAACTGACCTACAGTTTGTTAACGGCCCAGTGAATAGACCAGGCTGCCCGAAGCTCAACGAGGCGGGATCATCAGAGGATGGCTGCTGGAGACTGAAGTACCTCAGAGGGAGCGATCTGCACTTGTTTTTATTTCCACCGCAGCTCTGGCCACCAAGGGTTTTTAAGTTATGCAATTGAAACAATTCTGTACATTGGCCATTCTGAATTCTCAGGCCACGGTACAACTCTGTACCGAAGGGGCCTGTACAAATGTGTATTGTTTAAACCCTAAATGGAAGGCTGAGCTTTCAGCCATCAGGCTCCTCATTTGGAACCAGCTCACTATTTTAGTTGCAGGGGGTGACTCAGTCTTTGCTTTTGAAGTTGAGCTTAAAACTTTTCAGTTTGATAAAGTTTACAGTTTGGGACACCCTGGATAGATTTGTTATGCTGCTGTAGGTTTAGACTGCACCAAGCGTTCCTTTATCACTTCCCACACTGATGTTCACAGCAGAAATTCAGCACCTCCGACTGCAGGTATGTTCCTGTTAAAAAAATAAATAAAAAAAAGAGCCCTTCATTCCCACCATCTCCTGTTCTCAAGAAAAAGGGTCCTTTGTGCTGCTTTTCCCTTTGTGTCAAAATTTAGGCCTCTACTTTGTGGTGGAGCTCTGCCTTCAGGTTTCTATAAGGTGAGGCTGTGAACCAAACCAGCAGCTCCAATTTGTGTTCACAAGGCAGGAGCGTGCCGACTTGAGAAAAGGGAGGTTTAACCACGTGCCATCAGATTATACAACTTAAGGACATTTTGGAAACCTGCAACTTCCCATTTGAAGCTCGAGCAATCACCATGAAAACATTGAAACGCAACAAGGTAGAGAATCAAGGGAGACAGAAGTGAACTTTGAGCCTTTTATTCACAGCAGAGGGACGAGATGATTCAAACACCTGTTCAATCTCTTGCAATCACAGCAGAGTTAGTGTGGGGTTCCAAGTCCAAGAAGGCGTTTCCTGTTCCCTTTCAGCATCTCCCCAGCAGCTTGATTCTTGGTGGGCGGTTTAACGATTTTCACAGGGTCAACTGAAGCTTGAGTCTCTGCAACTGAAGAACGTAATCAGCTTTACAACTCTGAACTGCTTGACCTTTAGTTTTAAATTTGGTTCACCTACCTTTACTCTGAGAGCTGTCGGCTGCCGTCTCGTTGGTGCGACCGCTGTCGGCTGCCGTCTCGTTGGTGCGACCGCTGTCGGCTGCCGTCTCGTTGGTGCGACCGCTGTCGGCTGCCGTCTCGTTGGTGCGACCGCTGTCGGCTGCCGTCTCGTTGGTGCGACCGCTGTCGGCTGCCGTCTCGTTGGTGCGACCGCTGTCGGCTGCCGTCTCGTTGGTGCGACCGCTGTCGGCTGCCGTCTCGTTGGTGCGACCGCTGTCGGCTGCCGTCTCGTTGGTGCGACCGCTGTCGGCTGCCGTCTCGTTGGTGCGACCGCTGTCGGCTGCCGTCTCGTTGGTGCGACCGCTGTCGGCTGCCGTCTCGTTGGTGCGACCGCTGTCGGCTGCCGTCTCGTTGGTGCGACCGCTGTCGGCTGCCGTCTCGTTGGTGCGACCGCTGTCGGCTGCCGTCTCGTTGGTGCGACCGCTGTCGGCTGCCGTCTCGTTGGTGCGACCGCTGTCGGCTGCCGTCTCGTTGGTGCGACCGCTGTCGGCTGCCGTCTCGTTGGTGCGACCGCTGTCGGCTGCCGTCTCGTTGGTGCGACCGCTGTCGGCTGCCGTCTCGTTGGTGCGACCGCTGTCGGCTGCCGTCTCGTTGGTGCGACCGCTGTCGGCTGCCGTCTCGTTGGTGCGACCGCTGTCGGCTGCCGTCTCGTTGGTGCGACCGCTGTCGGCTGCCGTCTCGTTGGTGCGACCGCTGTCGGCTGCCGTCTCGTTGGTGCGACCGCTGTCGGCTGCCGTCTCGTTGGTGCGACCGCTGTCGGCTGCCGTCTCGTTGGTGCGACCGCTGTCGGCTGCCGTCTCGTTGGTGCGACCGCTGTCGGCTGCCGTCTCGTTGGTGCGACCGCTGTCGGCTGCCGTCTCGTTGGTGCGACCGCTGTCGGCTGCCGTCTCGTTGGTGCGACCGCTGTCGGCTGCCGTCTCGTTGGTGCGACCGCTGTCGGCTGCCGTCTCGTTGGTGCGACCGCTGTCGGCTGCCGTCTCGTTGGTGCGACCGCTGTCGGCTGCCGTCTCGTTGGTGCGACCGCTGTCGGCTGCCGTCTCGTTGGTGCGACCGCTGTCGGCTGCCGTCTCGTTGGTGCGACCGCTGTCGGCTGCCGTCTCGTTGGTGCGACCGCTGTCGGCTGCCGTCTCGTTGGTGCGACCGCTGTCGGCTGCCGTCTCGTTGGTGCGACCGCTGTCGGCTGCCGTCTCGTTGGTGCGACCGCTGTCGGCTGCCGTCTCGTTGGTGCGACCGCTGTCGGCTGCCGTCTCGTTGGTGCGACCGCTGTCGGCTGCCGTCTCGTTGGTGCGACCGCTGTCGGCTGCCGTCTCGTTGGTGCGACCGCTGTCGGCTGCCGTCTCGTTGGTGCGACCGCTGTCGGCTGCCGTCTCGTTGGTGCGACCGCTGTCGGCTGCCGTCTCGTTGGTGCGACCGCTGTCGGCTGCCGTCTCGTTGGTGCGACCGCTGTCGGCTGCCGTCTCGTTGGTGCGACCGCTGTCGGCTGCCGTCTCGTTGGTGCGACCGCTGTCGGCTGCCGTCTCGTTGGTGCGACCGCTGTCGGCTGCCGTCTCGTTGGTGCGACCGCTGTCGGCTGCCGTCTCGTTGGTGCGACCGCTGTCGGCTGCCGTCTCGTTGGTGCGACCGCTGTCGGCTGCCGTCTCGTTGGTGCGACCGCTGTCGGCTGCCGTCTCGTTGGTGCGACCGCTGTCGGCTGCCGTCTCGTTGGTGCGACCGCTGTCGGCTGCCGTCTCGTTGGTGCGACCGCTGTCGGCTGCCGTCTCGTTGGTGCGACCGCTGTCGGCTGCCGTCTCGTTGGTGCGACCGCTGTCGGCTGCCGTCTCGTTGGTGCGACCGCTGTCGGCTGCCGTCTCGTTGGTGCGACCGCTGTCGGCTGCCGTCTCGTTGGTGCGACCGCTGTCGGCTGCCGTCTCGTTGGTGCGACCGCTGTCGGCTGCCGTCTCGTTGGTGCGACCGCTGTCGGCTGCCGTCTCGTTGGTGCGACCGCTGTCGGCTGCCGTCTCGTTGGTGCGACCGCTGTCGGCTGCCGTCTCGTTGGTGCGACCGCTGTCGGCTGCCGTCTCGTTGGTGCGACCGCTGTCGGCTGCCGTCTCGTTGGGCGGAGTTGCGGGCTTCCAGTCTTGCTGCACAAGTTTCACATGACTAATTGTTGCCTCTTCTTCCACTTCCTTGGTTCCTTGTTTAACTGGGGAAAGGAAAACGCAACACCATTGGCTCAATGTGACGTTATACTGAAGGCCATCTGCCAAGGTATCGTTTCCACAACTTTGCCTACCTTGTTTGGCAATTTGGTCAATCACTGATTCCATTGACTGGAGAAGCTTCATCGTCTTCGTCATGGAAATATCACTGGCAGACAGCTCTGAAACAAGACGATAGCATTAGCATTATTCACCGTGAGAAAGTCGCTCCAGTAAGATTTCCTCACTAGTTAGCTTACCGCGCTTTCCCCTCTGCAGTACATTTCCCAGCCCCCAGGATCCTGTGGACATCAAGATGGTTATTATACATTTCAGGACCATAAAGCACAATAGAGCAACTAGAGTCATTAGCTGTTAGCAGCCAAGCAAACTGGTGTGATAAGCAAACCTTGTGCCAGCAAGACAAGCAGCGCACAGGCGAGGAAGGCCCAACGTGATCCCATGGTTCCAGGTAGACAGTGATACTACAGACTGCAGGTTCCTGTTTAAATAGTCTCACTAACTGCCACAGGTGCTGCTCATCAGCTGTAATTGACTCTCTGGGGCAGAAGCACCGACTTCAACCAATCAGCTTCTTTAACTTGTGTGACCAAAGCCAACCCACATTGACCCACTTCACTGACAAATAGAATCCTCCAAATTAAAACGTTTCAATTAGGTCTTTTTTAATCATTTTATTTGGTAAGCTGCGCACACTTCAGACTGTTCTAGAGGAGAACTAAAAATATTAAACTGGGCAGTGTAGAGCATGGTTAAAAGAACATGAGATATCATTGATCACAGCCTATCGATATAATAACTGTAATTCAGATTTCCTTCTTAAAACTTTTCTACAAAGAGTTATTCAATGCAGTTATGGAAAATATATACGTTTACTAAGAGTGTTAACATAAGTCAGGCCTTCAGAGGTGGATATTTATCCTCTGGAGTCCACAAATGTGCAAAACTAATGAAACCTCAACTGCCATTTTATCTTACTGGGATCAGTCTTATCTTTAGGCTCAGAGTCAGTTGTAGGACGACATGGTACCATGAGCTCATCAGTGAGGAGACATCAAAAGAAATCCTCTATTTATATTCAGAAGTTAAAGTGGAATTTACCATCACAACTGGAAAATAATCATAAGAAATGAAGTAACGATTCTCACAAGTCGCATGTACAATTGACAGGAATACATTATTTCGGCTGCCCCCTGCAGGCATGTAAAGATACTGCAACGTAGACAGAAATACCAAAGAGAGAGAAAGATAAGACTTTGGGTACGTCCAAAAAATCCCTACACCTCACACAGTTACACCTCTACGCTTATCTCCACCAAGAATACAAGGAAATGAAATTACTGACCTGGGAAGCTAAAATTTGACATTTTACTATTTAAAAAAGCAGATATTACCAAGATTAAGGTAAATCTACAACAAAACTACGGTCTGTAAGTAATTAAAGATACAACTAAAGACCCTGTGCATCAAGTTATGACACAAAAATCGAACAATTCCCTAAAGACCCAGGGTCGAAAAATATATCGCTCACAAGTATGGAAATTCTACATACTGTACCTTTAAAGACTGCATCTCACTAAATCATGCCAGTGGTGCCTGGCTAATATAAACAGAGCCGCAGTGCGATAATCCCACAATCACAACGTTTAACCCGTTGATCATTTGCCAGTATTATGCTAAATTTATTTGCAATAAATACGAAAATCTCGGCCCGATTTACATGGTATTGAGTGAAAACAGAAAACTACCGTTGCATTTTGGATGTTGTCGTGGTCTTCTTGGTAGAACGCTGTCCTGGGCCAGATGTGTGGGTGGAAGACCAATCGAACATAGTAACACTAATGGTTGTAACTATACTGGTACTCAGCTAGTCTACTCGTACAAAACAGACAGGGAGAGCGGAGCAGGATGCAAAAGTAGAGTTTTATTGCTAAAACCCGGTGCTCAGATCAGTCCCCAGACAGATGCCAACGATCAGACGCTTCGCTAGGCACGATCGAACACAAAAATAACTTGCTTGGGCTTGGTCTTTATATACACTGCAGATGTTCCTCCTTCCAAACATGTACTTCCCATTTTCATCGAAGGGGGGTCCCCCCTTGCACATCAGGTGCCGCCCATATCTCTTTTTGCCATTTCAGCATTAGTGCAGAAATAACCGTATTTCACTCGGGCATGTTTTGGGACCCCTCCCGTCATAAATTCATTCTCTTGTTGACACTAAGGGTGTTTTCCGTTTGGCCCTGTCTGGTCTATTTTGGGCTTCGTCTAGCACCTTCTAGCTGACACGGTTATAATCGCCCATGTTTGCATTCCAATTTTTAAAAAACCTTTATGAGTTCAGTACATTGCTCTGGTATAGTTTTCATACATAATATGTGTTAGTGCTTCTCGAGATACATGAATAATTATTCAACAATGTCTGTTTACACGATACTGGTGCTCGGAATCACTGAAAATGAAACTTTTTTAAAAATGGCTCCGAAGGTGCAACTCTTTCGAAATAGGGTTAGGTGACTCCGATTCCATATTCTCCTCGGACTTGGTAGTTTTATAGTTAAGATTCAGCCGAAATAAGAATCCAACTTGATCGTCAGTGCGTAACGATGTCCTCGTGGTTAATGTTTATATCGTTTTGTTCTGCACAAATATGTGAGGCTTCATTACAGAACAGCCAACAGTGGCAACTTGTGGCCTTGCATGGTAACTACACCTTCGTCATTACACGCCACCTTTAAGTTTGTTGGGTCAATAAACACTGTAATCCATATTTACATTCATCCAGTTGAAAAAAATCGTTTTTTCCAAGGTGTAACACTGTTTTTGAATCAATTCCTTATTGTCGGTGACGCGGCGTGAGATCATCACAGAAACAGTCCTTTTTTGTAAAATTGGCAAAAGATTATTCCGCCAATGAAAATTCTCTTCAACCTTCCTGTGCGCGCGCACACACACACACACACACACACACACACACACACACACACACACACACGCACACACGCACACACACACACTGTTTCCTCACATCGTTTACCTGCTGTCACATCACAATGACTGCGGCCACTGAAGGTGGCAGTGAATGTGATCACTCTGTTTGAAGTCTGCCGCTGTGTGATTATGCAGACAAATCCTGAAAATGACTCGTATTACAGGTGGAATTAGTTTTGCCCCGTAAAGCGTGTGAAGTGGGTGTTTCCTCTCAAATACATCTTTAATCCCGCGTCACCTGTTCTTCAAGGTGGTTTCCTCGTATCGGTACTCGTTATCGCCGAGTGGCTAAAAGTTAGTCCTCGTACTTGTACTCGTCCTTCAAAAAAAATCCCCTAGTATTTACACGTTGTGAATTAACGATGTCGGTTTACAGCCAGCAGCCTTCGTCCACACTAAGCAAGCAGCCGCTCGCAAGTGGACGCCGTTCTCCGGTGAAGTGCCTCATATCTCTTCGGCTCCGAGGTCATTCTGAAGTTTCTCTCCGCACTATTTTCTCGCAGCAACCACTTGGATTCCCACCATTCTCTTTATCTGTCTTGCGCTGCATATCTTCCCCCACAGCGCGGCCCCTCCTCCGTACACTTGTGAGCGTCTTATCTGGGCAGCGCCGTCTTCACAGAGGCACAGATGTTATCGAGCCGTTGCATCACTCCCTCCTCCAGCAGACAGGTGGGAGAAAAGAAAGCCGCGCAAAAGAGGAATAAATCATCTGGCTTTTGTTATTATAATTCAGAACAGGAGAGATGTAAGTGGCTGGCAGCTAAAGAAAAAAATAGAAATACAGGGTGCATTAGGAAAACAGGATAATGAATGGAATGAAGTGGACTTGGCTTTCTAAGTTAGAAAAACAACTTTCACGCGGGGTTTTTAAGAACCGACGGTGAATGTAAAGGTGCAATCTGCAATAAGGTTTCAAAGTAAACCACATTTCGGATTACCTTGTACAAGTACTAAATATGTTAAGCAAGAGAAAAAAATGTATAATAACTTCAACTTTTGTTCTGCACTGATAAGAGAAAATAAAGGGAAGTGGAATTATTTGAACACGTTCACAGCTCATTTCTAAGAATCCTCTGTTTATGGCAGACCATGAGAAATTAATATGCTCAAAGACAAAGTTTTGTCATTTGTATTTGGCAGCGTTGTAACGGGAAAATGCATATTCTGTGTGTTTTTTGGTTTGTTTGTTTGTTTGTTTGTTTGTTTGTTTGTTTTTCCAGAAAAGTTTTGTTTTTAAACGTTTTGAAAACGATGTCTGTTTGTACAGAAATGGCAGAAACGCTGAAAACAATCCCATTTTCATGTTGTTAAGTCTCTGTTTGATGTCTTTGCAGACGATCTCTTCTTATTCCGACACAATGAATGAAACACAAAAATCCTCTGGAAGTGTTTCACATCACCTGGGGCCCTGAAACATTAGTGAAAACAAGAGCAAAGTTCAGACTGCTCATTATGATCAAATAAGGTAAATGTCTACTGCCTTGTTTTTCTACCACGACATTCAACTGCTTTGCTTTGTTTATTTCCTGAAGGCAATGGGTGCATGTGTACTGATATGTATGTCAGTGTTATTCTTGCATACGAAAGTATATCGTTGCATTCATGTTCTTCTTTGCCTCTAGTATCTTAGCTCCTTTGCATCAAATTGATCATTGCTTCTGGCATTTTCCTGATTGGGAGTTTGTTTTCTGACTTCACACTCTGCGGCTCAAAAGAGTAACATGTTTCACTTAATATTTAATCACGGTTATTAAAATTGACATGGATTTGCACAAACTTTTAAGCCCTTCTGCCGCGGCCCACTGCAGGTTTCTTCAAATCATATGTAAATAAATATTTTTTTTAGTTTTTGTTCCTCTTATCTCACAGGAATCAAATGTGAGACTCGCGTGAGATAACCCAACTGCTTTTTACTGCAAGTGATAAATATTGATCTTCCAACCTCGGAAAGTTTAAAAATACATTTCTTTCAACAAGGAAACACAAATTTACTGCCAACGGTGTTGTTTTACCTGTACGTTAGATATGTGGAGAGAAAGAACCCAAAAGAAACTAAGTAGTAGAAGACAGAAGTAGTCATGGTATACATTTTGTTTATTGTGGGTTTTTTTTGAAAATCTGACGCTGACTCTGCTTCAGGGATCCTTGACTTCCTGCTCTCGTGCCTGATTGCTGTTTCCCCGCCCTGATGTGTTTCACTTGCCTGCCTGAGTGTGTGTTTGTCTCCACCTGGTGGCCGTGGTAGATCGGTGCATGGACTGCAACCTTGGACAAATTGACCATGTGGTTACGTTTTGTGAAACAACAAAAAAAAACATGTGTAAAACCACTAAAATGTACAAAACAATGGAAAATGGTAAAATGTCTAAAACTCCTTAAAGTAGCTTAAGAGAGGTAAAATGGTTCGATGAATTAAAACGGTAATACAATGTAGACCGTTCCTAAAGTTAACATAGTGGAGTTCACTCGTAGAGGGCTTTTCCACGGATTTAACAGCCCTGACAGCAAACACACACCAACAGAGGTGATTTGCATTAATCGAGCCAACAACCTTCTGATTGAGGGACTACCCACTCTACCAACGGATCCAGAGATTATCGGTTTGGTAAGTACAGCCAAAATGGGCTATATAGAAGTTTTCTGTACGTTCTAAGAGTGGCTCTTTTATCCCTAAAGGCTTTAGACCCCCGACCTCAGTAAGTATGAAGAAAGTCAGAGAATCTACACTAAGTAAGCACGCTATAGTATTTTTTGGCCAGCGGTGGACGAAAGGCTAGAGAATTGGACTTGAGATCCAGAGTTTGCAGGTTCAAATCCCACATTTGACATTTTAAGAAGGATTTTACCCAAGAAGTTAAAATGAATTAGTTTATATGCGACATTGAGCAGGTTCCCTTTATGGCCTTTGTTAGTTTGGACATCTACTACATCTATTACTTGTTTAGTTGACTTGCCTTTTTTTCACTTTTTCATTATAAATGCTCTCAAGCTATATTCATATGCATTCTACTGCAAACCAAATCTTGCTTGTTTTAGGAAATGTCATGAAACCAGCCTTGCTTGGTGATAAAAAGGCACAAGATTATTATTGAGATTAATCTATTGACTCTTTAATCTGCACCAGTGTTCTTCCTTCTTTCCCGAGAGGAAAATCTTGTTTTTAAGTTGCTGCAACAGTTTTTTTCTTGTTTACCTGCAGCAGCTCGTCCTCCCGAGGGTAGTCAGGAAGTAGTGTGATCCTTCTATGGTGATGGGAACGACTCCATAAGTTTCAGAGTATGGCGGCGGGAGTATGGCTCTGTTGACCAGAGGACACCAGCGCTCTTGTTTACACAAATAAGGAGATGCACACACCCTTTATTTTAAAGAAAATTTGAGGGAATTAATCCAATTTACCTTCCATCCGCCGCTTCCGCTTTTCCCGACGGTGGTCGTGTCGCGCACATCCATCAAATGAGGATAACGCCGCGACGGAGCCGCGTAGCCTCACGCCGTAATTCACCCAGTTAAACACAAACAGCTATTGAATGTGTTACCAAAGAGCCGTGTTCCTCAAATGACTCGGTAATAACTTCTTTTTTTTTTTTAATGCAAGTGTACAAATTTCTCAATTGATTACAAGTGGCGGGCTTTTCTCAGCTGAGCGCGTCGCGCCGGCAGACGGAATGGATGTGGAGACAAAGAATAAATAAGTGCCTCGTTTAACGCGCCTGTAAATGTATTTGATACAGCTTTTCTTTTTTTTTTCTTTTTGTGAGCCGGCAGCAAAGAAACCTCCATACTGTGTACAAACAAGCCACCATCTTGATGTTTGTTTTCCCGGCAGAGCGCGCGGCGCACCACAGTGACACTAAGCCCGACTTCACTGTTAAGAACAAATGGCAGGAGGGGGAGTGCGGCGTTCGCCCCGGCCAAGGTCCTTTCTGCCCCCGTGGCTGCTCACCGATCCAGGATGATGAATGGCCGAACACGGGCGAACCCTCATTTGGCTCTCACAGCATCAGGTGATAAAAGTGGAGCCCTTGTCAGGGGACGGCGAGCGCGGCGCTCTGCAAGGACAAGGCCTTACACCCACGGAGACGCCAGAGGAGAATGGACTTAATATTCACCGCAGGCCGGCGGGCTGAGCGCCGGGCGCATTCGGAGACGAGCAGTGGAAATGTCGGAGGAGTGTGAAGACGGTGCACGGACAACTCGTCCACACAACCGCAACTCTTGGACGACTCGTCCATGACTTTTCTTTTTCAGCATTATTGATTTGAAGGATTATCAAGTATATTTGACACAAAAAGATAAAACATATCACAGTAGATATGAATATATATATATATATATATATATATATATATATATATATATATATATATATATATATATATATATATATATATATATATATATATATATATATATATATATATATATATATATATATATATATATACAATATACACAAAATGAATGTGTCAGTGGTACACAGTATAAGCTTTTTTTGAGCACATCTGAGGTGTGACCAGGCCAGTGTCGGTGTGAGGGAGGTGTGATATCTCGTATATGTCCATATATATATTCAGTATAGTAAAAGTATATTGTACAGGATCTGTTTTCTCAAAGAAATTCTGAAATGTTATCCGTGGACGAGTTGTCCTACAATCGTCAAGACGCAACTGTGCAGCGGAGTTTGCTTCCCACCGCAGTCGTACACGGGCGTCACTGCAGCAGCTATTTATAGAGCGGCTGTCAGAGCAACATTAACCAGAATGTCAGTCCTGCTTATCAGGGACACATTAACCTGGAATGGTAATAACTGAAGAAAATGCACCTTTTATCACAGCGTCACTCACTCATTTGATTCGCAGCTCGGCCACAGCGACACACTTTTTTGACAATTGGACGGTTAATTATCTTAGCGGGTCTTAGCGGGCTAATCGCTTATCAAGCATCGCCGCATAATGCGAATCTACTCCGGCGAAGTGAATAAGAAGAAAAAAAAGCTTAATTAAAGGAAGCAAGCAAACAAAGTAAAAGCCACCGCTAATTATATTCCATCAGTATGCTGTCTCAACGTTGCGTGTCTCAATTACAGGATTTCAACGTCGTCGTCACTGTAATCACGCACAGCGTGTTTGGAGTTGAGCAAGCTGAGCTCCACTGTTTAAAAAAGGCCCACCCGGCTTCCTGTTATAGCACGCAGCCTGTGGCATAATTGATTTAGTTTAATATAATAGAAGACAGAGAACAGGAGAGTCTCCTAGGAAATGGGACTGTCAAACACTGTCCATTCTAATCTCAGACATTGTACCCTCACCTCGCTCTCCTCTCCAAAACTAATGAAGTTGTATTTGCATACAGACTGACACGGCATGATGAGACTCACTCGGAACATGATTCTACCAGCTGTAGATCTATTTAAAAAAAAAAGTATTATTTCATCTTTAAGAACATGTCTTCTTTTGGATGAGGAATCGGGAGCGAAAACCAAACGGATCGTCTGACTGTGACAAATGGCCCCGATGTTGACGGTATGAATGTGAGTATTGTCATCGTACAGAAAGTCGTACAGACAGGTCCAATCTACTGCATTCCTTCAGCAATGTGTGTTTTCTGAATGACTTTCAAACTGTCACAGACCACCTAACACCAACACGTGTTAACATAACATAACATAACATAACATAAATAGAGGAAAACCTAACTTTTCTGAAAAGCTGCTACCGCACATGTGCACAAAAGTCGTAGTAAATAGTTCTTCTGCACATGTGCGAGTAGATAACCGACAACAATATAGTGTTATAGTTGACAGTCACCTGTATTAACAATCCAGTTTGATCGTCTGTCATGCGAATGTCAGAGTTCTCACCATCGTTTATGTTTATAGCGTATAGTCCAGTGTGTGGGTGTGTGGTTTCATTACAACAACAAACAACAGCGCCCACTAGTGGCCCAACATGAAAATGACATTGTTTTCACTGCTTCTACTGTTGCCATTGTAAACAGACGTCGTTTTCAAAATGTTGCCATGTAAACGTGAAAGTTTTTCTGATTCGAAATAGTAAAATGTTTTCGAGTTGAAATGTTGTGTAAATAAATGTGATGTTTTAGCACATCAAAGCACTCAAAACATATAAAAAGTTAAATGGTGTTTTTCAAGCTTTGTGCGTCTTCCTCAGTTTAGTGCTGAGCAGCTTTGCTATTTATTATTTCACCTCAGCTGTGACACCTGCTTATCTAATATCTGTAACAAGGCATATTTCACAGACTTTCAAAGCTGAACTGGATGTCATGTGCGCCACTTTCAGCTGAATTATTGCCCTCTCAAAGGGAATTATCATATCTCCAAATGTTATTGTGTTCTTGGCTTCTGCTGTTCGGGCCATTCAGTAAATGCATTTCAGACTTTTTTTTTTTTTTTTTTTTTTTCATGGCTTGATCAAGAATGAGTGTCACTACAGGCACATAATCCAATAAAAGGATTATTTCTTCCTCCGCTCTAGTGCAGTGTCAGGTTGAGGAGAACAACGTCCCCGTCGAACACATGTCATGTATGTTAATGATTGTCCTAATGACAACGCTAAGCCATACGTTTTCTCGCAATTATTCATGCCAATATTAATGTCAATATGTCAATCCTCTAATTTGCCTCCTGTCACTCCATCGCTGCATGCCAAATATTAGCCATCTGGCGTGGCAGTGTGTGGCGGTTCAAACCTATCCCATCGGTATACTAAAGAGCTGATTATGAGTGATATTTAATAGGCTGTCTGCTGAGGCTTTCATGAGCTGGAATTTCCATAACTCATTATCCTGCGGGTTTAATAACTGTAATCATATTAATCCTCAGACTACAGACGCATAAATCAAAAAAGATTCATATTTAAAGGATGTACGATTTCTGTTAACAGGTGTTTATTATTTTCTGATGGATGGCTTCTGATCGGCCGTCATTTGTCTCCTGTCGGATCGACGTCGCAGTGGAGAAAGCGATCCGCCACCCGATGTGTTCAAGCTTAAAAGTATTACAGATTCTGTGAGGAAAATCATTTATGTAAACATATACACCTGCGTGTGCATGCTACTTACATACATATATGATTGTGCGCTTGCATGAAGCTCAACTACTGTGAGAGGCGAATGGATTTCCATGAACGTAATCCCCGATTTATTGCCATCTCAAGAGTTGGATCCTATAGAGAGAAACAAATGGTCATAGAGGCTGTGAATAAGTGTAAAGAGAAAACATCTACTGATTGTAAAAGCTCACTTTTATCTGTAATTTTTCATCCAACCTCGTACGTTCCCAAAATTGGAAAAAGCACAAATTGTGCCGCTGTATAGAACAGATAGAATAGAATCAATTGTGAAAATCACAAATGCTAAAAATCACAATTTTTAAGTGGAAAAGTCATCGAGGCAAAATAATCAACTCAATGGGATCAGGGGAAAAGTTATGTGAAGGACAGGAGGCAGTTTGTAATGCAGGGAAACTTAAATTCTTCATGCTGGGGGCGTTGCTCGTGGCGTCCCTCAAGGATCTGTACTGGGTCCCAAACTCTTCATCCGACACGTAAATGACAAAGGGTGTTCAGTTCAGGGGGATTTACAGGAACTACTGTGCACAATCATTTCAGAACTATGTAAGTTAAAGAATGCCTTTAACAGGAATGATTTATCACTGAATCTAAACAAAAAATAAACGTATACTACTTGTAAAATGCCAAAGGAATACTAATGCAATGTAACACAGATAAGTGGCGCTGACGTTGTGAAAACTCATTAAATCAAATTTCTTGGTGTAGTGGGTGAAAAAACAAACAGGAAATGTCACATTAAATATGTACAAAACAAACAGTCAGGAAGGATTTCAACACTCAGTAAGACGAAACACTTTCTGGAACTCAATTCACTGTACATTCTCAATAATATTACCATATTTAAATTACAGTGCTGGGATTTGGGGCAATACCTACAAATGATCTCTGCATTTACATTTACTTGCTTAAGGTTCATTCACAATACCAGTTACAGAGATCACACACATTCTTACAGTTAATAACATAAAAACACGCTGATGTGGTTCATTTTCAAACAGCACAAGTCATGTACAAAGCATGAAATGACTGACTCCCGGGCAACATTCAGAAAGTGTTTGTTAAAAGAGAGAGAGGCGATATGAATAAAAGAGAGAACTAAATTTTAAACATTAATGTCGCCGCACAACCTGAATACATTTCCGATTTCTCTTTGTGACTGACGGGGAACTCAGGCAGTGTCCAACCATGAAGCAGTTCAAACAGTACTGACAAAGGGTGCTAGTTTGAATTCTGCTGGGTTGCTTCTTCTGTTTGGCAGCTTTTTACTTTAGTCAAATACAACAGTAGTTTAGGTTTATCATCGTGGCATTCAGTTGTCATACGGTGACATCTAGTGTTCTTAGATGGTATCTACCCGTATAATTTGATCTGTAATGAGTTCAGTGTTTTTCTTTCTTTCGTTCTTTCTTTCTTTCTCTCTTTCTTGTTTTTTTTTTTTGCATAATAAAGGAAACAGTCATCAGGGACAAAAAAGTTACAGATAAGGAAGAAAGGGAAACAGTCATCAGGGACGACAAGAGCAACGGGAAACATTGGAGATAGATGGAACCAGCAGATGGTGGTAATGCAACATTACGGATGCAAACTGCGGCTAAACCTAAAAGAAGAAGAAGAAGATCTATAATATAAGTCACATGACCTGCCGGACAACTGAAACAGTGCCGCCTGGAAAACATGTTAGCCACGGAGATGACAAATTTATTCAATGTCTTCGTCAAAAGTGTTAAAGATTTCAACCTCATGTTAACATGTTCTGGAGAAAAGCTCATCAGTCACAGCATCTTCATCTTCATCTTCCTCTGATGCTTTCCAAAAGCTTTTAAATAAATCATCTCTCAGATAAAAATATTTTTTAAGATTTGAATTCCTTATTTTTACCTTTTCAAGAAACACTTATTTTTATTTATTGATTTAAATGAAAAGGTTTACAAGTGAAAAAGTAAAACTTCCGTAGCGTTTAAGCACAGTTTTTATGTAACCAACACCACAACAGGACTCTAAAAACGCAATTTTTCGAAAATGCTCCGTCTCCATGTTAACCTTCAAAAAGCTGTTCTGAAATGCTCCTACTGCATGTGCAGTATTTATATACCGGCCATAGTAAATGGTTCTTCTGCACATTTGCAAGTAAATGGAATATAACAACAATGGCGTGTCATGACTCCCAAGCGCCACCTCATGGCCTGGCATGCAAACTGCATCATTTTCATCGTTTTCAAAATATAAATGCAAAACCCTTCTGAAATGAAAATGCCAAAATGAAGCGTTTTCACTTGAAATGCTGTCATGTAAATGGAGCTCTTGTCCTGTGATTAGGTCACAGTGGTTTCCAATATTTCTCTCAATAATAAAGTTACATAAATAAGTAGAATGGAATTCATGAATTGCCTTATAAATAAAAACAACAGTGCTTTAGTCTCCTGATAGTATTTTGCAAGAATTTTACAGTGTTCTGTCGCCTGAAAATTAATTACCGGCTTATTGACGCCATTCAATGTTAATATCATCACTCTGAATGCGTCGCTTTGCATTTGTCAATATTCCATTCATGCTGTCGTGTTAATGCAGTGCGTGTCAACCAAGATTAATCAACCGCGCTACCTGAGAGCAGTAATGTAAAGACGACCTTGACGGGGACTGTGAGACGCATAACTCCAGGGTGCCACAAGGGATTTCTAGATGATCTGCGATGGTGGGGGAAAGTCAATAAAAATAAAATGTGTCCGAATTATTGGAACACATGGTTTATAGAACTGGTTCTCTGCACTGCAAATTTATATGCATTATTTATTGTGAACTGCTGGGAGCTTGTAGACACTTTAGGGTTGTTAGGGGAGAAAAAAAAAAACCTGTTTAAACAACATAAACAAGATTTCTGTTGTTTTCGTCACTCAGGAAGGGAAAAGTTCCCAAATGCACCTTTTGTGTTTTCAAGCTTATAACCTGCTTGTTTGTGTCATTTGGTCTAAAGACGACGGAGCATCCCTGCTTGAACGTGGTGGGTTGAGCGTTTTCTCTGCGTTTGCACAACAATGGCAAAAAAACAGAAAATAATGTAGATGTACATGGAATTTTTTATATTGAAAGACATGCACAGAGAACAATGCACTATAAACATTACCAATGGTCAATCCCGGTGACTATCAATGATAAAACTACCAACATGTGTGACAAATCATCCCTCATACTCGTTTGTATTATCTGGTCACTATGTGGTAAATATGCTTTCCTGTTTGCATGTGACGTCACTCATGGTGTTATTCTTGGTTGATCATCAGCAAAATGCATTAAAACCAAAACTGCATTCAACTAAAGTCCATTTAATTTCTATAGAGCCAAATACAACATTTCACTTTTACAGAGAAGAATTCTTAGGATGGGTTCAAGGGGGGGTGACACAAGCCAATCTATTTCTATATAAATGCAATTTACCGTGCTTTATATAGGATTTTAATGAATGAGACTGTATGTCTGTCACAGGGCTTTTAACTATATCCTGATTCTTCAACTCTAAGGTTCTGGTCAGGGTATAGCAGTTTTCTCTCTCTCACGTTAAAGGTTCAGATTAGTTTCATTGCTATTGTATGGCCACCTTTCTGTGCCCTGTGAAATACTTTCTAATATGTCCTCTAAACACACAAGAAATGGATGAAATTATCCTGTGCATTTGTCAGGAAATGGCAGCACCACTTAAGAGCATTTCAAATGCATCACCACTACAGGAAAAAAGGCAGATGCAGACCCTGGGAGCAAGGGGGGGGGGAAAGAAAAATAATAATAAATCTGCACAAAGAGAAAAATGACGGAGGCAGGAAAAAAGTGACAAATTGCAAACCGAGTCGGGCATGTTTTTTATACAAAAGAAAAACATGGAGGAAAAGAAAGAAACAGGTGAGAGGTGGAGGGAAAAAAAAGTCCAGTGCAGCACCGTCTCCCAGAGAAAACCCTCCAATTATTCCTCCCGAAGGAGGATGTCAGGGAAATGACAATGGTTAAGAGAGAAACTAACCCCAAAGGAAAAACAAGAAAAGGGTTCATGACTGACAACTTCAAAAACCTTCACAGGAAGTTCTAATCTTAAAAACCGAGTGTCATGTTTGATTTTTTTTTTGTAATATACATATATATATATATATATATATATATATATATATATATATATATATATATATAGCCTGGAGACAGGTTGTAAGACCCACACCCAGAGTGACATAGAAGCCCACAAAACCAACAAGTGATGCCGGCATGTTCTTCAAACATGGACTTTTTAATCCTCCAAAGGCCTTTAAAGAGAAGGCTGATGCGACAGTGCGCAACCCTGATTCAGAAACCAGCGCATTCCGAGGATGCGTAAGGCGCCGCAATACTTCTGTGGCCATGGCGACATCTGAATCTGACGGAGCCTTTTTCACTCAACCCCGACGAGAAGAAGAAATATGGTGGAATTCCAGAGAAGAATGTTGGATTCGATTGGAATCTGCGCCACAGGAAGTCCATACAGCTTTTTATTCCAAAGAATGACTTCTGTGGGCAACGGAAGATGGGCGACCAGCAAAGTTGGCCGAGATGTTTTCGTCTGCGTGTCTTTTATTTATTGGTTTGTAGCTATTGCATTGTACCAACGTTTTGCAAAAACTACTCACGTGAATTGCAAGAAATTTTCAGGGATGATTTGTCGTCATCCAAGGACCCTATTCTGGGACGGAAACTATGCGTTTAGCTCGCTTCAGTTAATCCATATGTGGTGGCCACCAGGCAGGAGACAAAAGCACAAAAAGCGACAAAAAAAAAGGCAAAAAGAGACAATTAATTGAACAACCTGAATTTCTTTCAAACCTAACTAGGAAGTGCGGACACATATGCGATTGGGGTGAAATATTCTACGTAGGTGTTTGTTGTTCATCAAAAACTTTCCTCATCGTCACCATATATCTGAGATATTTTGTGTCTTTACCTTTGATTTCAGTAAAAAAAAAAACAGTTTGACGCTGTATATCTTCATCAATCGTTCAGTCTTTACCACCAGGCATCGTTTCTAGTCATCCACCCTCATTAAGTACGTGAAAGGAAAAGAGAACATATATGGGTAATGCAACATGAAAGCTCATTATAATTTGATTGATAATATCTTATTGACCTCACGTGGACCAGCAGAGAGCCGGACGTGGCCTCTGCGGCGTCTGTAAGCACCTTAGCGATGATGTCAGTGAGACGTGAGCTGAAGAGTTCAGCCGGAGCACACTGTTGATCCATTATACATACGGTCACCGGGGCCTCCTATAGTCATGTGCTGCCTCCGCTCCTCCCGGCTCCAGCCCGGTACAAAGGTTCAGTCCGGGTCTCCCCCGGTGGCTCGCCTCCACTTCTTCAGTCCGACAGCAGATAGGAAACCTTGCTGCCTCTCCTTCTCCTCTTTCCACTGAGCTCTTCAAAAGAAGCTTTGAAGTCAATTGAAATTTCCCTGAGGTCGGCCACGGCGAACGGGGCCCAGGGTCTCGTCGGGAGGCCGTCCAGTGAAAACCAAGAAAAAGACGTCGCAGATTACCGACCGGCGAGTCGCCGTTCTGCAGCAGCTTTGGTCATCAAGTCCAATTTTATGAATCTTTTTTTTTTCTTTAATTTCAACAGTATCAAAAGTACCGGATACTGAACTCAGTGTGCTCCTGCCACATGGAGGAGGAACCCCTCCCTTCAAAGAAAGGATGATAAAAACATTTAGAATTGAACATGTTCGCCATGGACAAAGGCTTTTTTCAACACTGCTATATTCTTTTGATATATTATTATTATTATTATTGTTATTATTATTATTAAATGTGTAAAGCAAAATATATATATATACAGCTTTTCTTAAGACAGCTTTTCCTCTTCAAGCATTTATCTTTTGTCTAGTTTTATCAAATGTTTGACATCACACACACAAACTCATTTAAAATAATTATTTCTCAAAATACAGTTTAAAAATAGTGCATTGGTGTTTTCGTCATACCCAATGTTCTGTATCATTATTACTGCGTGTTTACTTAATATCGTGCAGCCCTGATGTTAATGTCACAGCTGCACTAACAATAGAATATTATTAGATAATATAATAATGTTTATTGCTTTTTGAAAGCAATAACTAAAGGTTAAAGATGTTGCCGGGTGAATATTAATATTACATATTACCGCGCTTCTACTGCCACGACGGTGTAGAATTATAATTCCTCACACATCGTGAGCATCAGTACGCTCCTGTGATGGAGCCCGTATAGACACGTTTGTCACGACGCTAAATGCTTTTCAACAAGCATCGTCTTTAATTGTAAATTCCTCAAAAACAAAACCGCCTCCTCTATCTGTCCTCCTGATTTTTATGACTTTCTGCGAGCTAGTGAAAGGGAGAGTTGCTTTGCCGCTTGTCATCGTGACTGATTGTGATGAGGAAGCTCACGGAAAGTCACTTCTCCTCTCGCACTATTTGCAAATTATAGAGGGATCTGGGGGGAAAAAATCATTTTGATGGAGTGATATGTGGCCCAATCTATTACAGGTGTGTGTATGTGTTGAAGTCATTCCTCATTACTACCAAAAGTTTGAGCCAAAAGGCTTCTGTAGTCACAAAAAAAGCAAAGGTATCAGAGACAACAACGGTTAATATTAATGGCTGAAAGCCTGACGGTCACACCGTTACCATGGCAACAGTATAAAACAAAGTGTCTCCTGCACAGGCTATATGTTCGGGCAAAGTAAAATACCAATGTTATGCACGTTTCACCCCAAATCCACAAAAAATACATTTATTGTACATCTATGAGTGTAAAGTGACAAAATGTGGAAAAGTTCCAGGAGTATCGATACTGTTGGAAAGCGTCGTCGTCTTTCTCATCACTCTCAATGACTATTTTACATTATTGTATTTTGTTCCAGTGGACCACACGTTAACAAGGTCACTTGTTTAGTCTGTTTAATGCGATCTCTCCCCAACGCCTTGAGGGAATCTCCGCCAATTCAGTGTCCAAATTTAAGGCCACTTCAAGATGAAATGATTCCATTTTAGCGATCAAAGGTCAATGTGACTGCTAACTGTCGCCTGCCTCATTTTTTGTTTGAGTAATAACTGGAGAGGGTCTCGGGGGTGCGTCTTTATCTCTGTGAAAAATGTTAATGTGGACTCCTGGACGGACTCGTCAGACTTTCAACAGTCAAGGTCATTTCCACTTCATATATTCTTTTTATAATGGGACGTCTTGATCGTGACAAAAAGCTACAGAAATCCATTTGCTTCATATATTTTGTACCTTTATCGGCTATCATTACTTACATTAAGGGATTCTGGATTTACATTTTTACTTCCAGCTGTAAACATACAACTGCAAGCCGATGAAGATTTCCTCTTCTGAGCAGTGGTAACGATACTTTTATGTCTTCATCTAATGCTGGAAAGTCTTTATTCAGGGAGTCATGTGGGCCCCGGAGTACGTCTTCAAAGTAATGACAGGGTATTAACGGCGGCCATGCTGCCTCTGAGGCCTTATCTGCAGAGAGAGAGAGAGAGCGAGAGAGAGAGAGAGAGAGAGAGACGAGGCGAGGCGACGAGATGGAAAAAGAGAGGTGAGAGGGGGAACTCTGATGAGAAGCGGCACCAAAAAGCTTGTTGTCCAGTCGCAAGGTCAGAGACTGATATTCATCCCGACTTGCCGTGCGGCTTTAGTCATCAGCATATTTATGATGCTAACGCTGTTTATTCTCCGGGGGGACGCTTCAAAGCTGCATTAATGTGGGCTCTGACTTTTCCGCCACTATTAGAAGTTGGGATGCGTCGCAAGGCTTCACAGGGACATCGTAGGTGTGTTTGCTGCACACGTTTGCTGTTTCGATGTCTCCTCTCATTAGACTTGTTACGTGTAACGTTCAATGTATGCGGTAGCTTTGAAATTAGCCGCATGAGACAATTCCAGCCGCCAGCTGCATTAGGGCGCGCTTTATTAACGGAGATGGATTGGACTGGAGCTGCAGTGAAGTTTAGGAATATAATAGATCCTTTTTGTTTACGAGGTTAGGAATCACTAAACGCTGACGACTATGTGATTTTGGTAAAGTGCAGTGGACACTGTATCATGACATCATTGACGTGTAGCATGTAGCCCCGCTATTGAGTGAGCCCCAAAGGTCCTTAGCGTGTAGCATTTAGCACGGCTCAGAGTTACATGCTGCACCTGGTTGGACAAACGCCTCTCGACTCTGCCTCTGATTGGCTACTGCTGGCTGCTTTCTCTAATCTGATTGGTTAGTGTCTTGTGTTTACCTGCCACATGAGGGCCGACGAGCCAATCAGAGGGAGAGTAGGGCGGGTCATCACAAAGTGTTGCTACCTGCTAAATTATACCGACTTTATTCGACAATGAGCAAATATTACCACTGAACTATACAGTTATTAATGAAATAATATCGATGCTATTGATGTTTTAGGAAATGAGGCTTATTGTATTGATAGGAATATATATTTTTATTGATATACATTATATTTGTAAACTTAGTTGTTGCGTCATTTTATTCATTTGGTAATATTTCATTTACATTTGTCTTGGTACGGGTGAGCTTTTATGTTTTGTTTTCAGAATAGAATTACCACAAATAAATAGCAACTATTTAATTTTTGGGGGTGTTTTTTGTAATTACTCGCTGATTAATCTAAAAAAAAAATTGAAAAAAATTTGCTGTTGGGGACAGCGGTAAAGTTTTTTTGTTTGTTTTTATGCTATAAATGTTTTTGCTGTGTTTAAATGTGTCCAAGCTGCAACGAAATCTATATTAGTGTGCCCGGTTCCCATTAGGAACCAGTTTGCGCTCACGAGTAAAACATGCTTTGAAATGGACATTAAATGTGGTTCTGAGTCTTAAAAAAAAAAGTCTTAAATTTAACTTGTAGAAACCTGAAGGAACCCTGATGCATCGACCTCATAATATTTCTGCCGGTATACAGAATAAAGTGTGTGGGAAAGTGTTTCATTGCTTGCCTAAGCAACTTATCTTTATAGGCTATTGGGTCATCTCACAGCGCTCCTCCGCCTTCACACCAAAACGCTCTCGCAGTCAAGCTTCACTCAGTGGTTAATTAAAAACAGTCCTGTAGGCCCAGATTGGACCCTACAGACACACAATGGCCTTAATTGAAGCGGCTGCTGCGGATTGCTGCGCCGCTACATGGTTACAGCTAAATAGGTTGCAAATTAATTAGCGAGTCGCTAAATTTAGCCTTGAATATTGGTCAACAGTAATACCAGCTTTTTCCAGGGGATGACTGGAACTGGGTTTCTTTGACAATTAGTTTAGTGGATTACAATGAAGCCTTAAGTTTAGAGAGATAATTTGTGTTTCAGGGGCCACAGGCTGTTGAAAATACACAAAACCAGGCCATGCAGTTGTAAACATCACCACACGCCTCCAAATGTATTCCATCAAATATCTAATGGCCAAGAATATCACATAGCTAATTGAGGAAAAACAAATGCATGGAAAGATGGCAGGTTGTTGAATTTGGAACACAGAAAATGGATCAATGGATCATTTTAATTGCAACCCAAATCCCTTGTTTTCATTTCTTTCTCCCTATTAATGATAATTTCTGGTCCGGGTGGTCCCAAACATTGAGGAGAGACTGGCTGCAAAGGTTAAAGCAGGTTCTGATCAAATGGAGTACAGAGTGCATTGCAGTTTGCAGAGTGATGATCATTGTGTTTTAAGGCCACATTCACACAACGTTTTCAAGTGAAAACGCTAAACTTTCATTGCTTTTTGTCGTCTATTTACACCAGGAGTCCCCACCAACCGGGCCGGTCCGCGGATCAAAACAAATCAAACTTTATATGTATAACACTTTACATACAGTTCATACATGAAAGAATCTAATGTTTATATTTGAAAATGTACGTTTCAATTTCCGTAAGTCTGCATTGAGACTTATTTTGAAAAACTTCAGGCGGCGCTCCTTTAGCACACTTAACTCTGTCACAGTTATTTTCATTATATATATCGTTAAGGCCTTTTCATACACCGTCCTGCAGAAAAATCATGATGCTTAAAACTGGTTTGTGGTACAAAAAGGGTTGGGGACCACTGGTTTAATCAGAGCTGTTAGAAGTGCCACTTTTTGAAAACTACAGTAACAACGTTTGTTTCCGGACTGTCATGACTGTCAGTCCAACTTCATAATTTGGCCAATGTGTGTGGTTTCATTACAAAACAACAAACAAACACCCACTCTCGTGGCAAAACATGAAAAGTACATCGTTTTTAGCATTTCTGCCATTTCCGTGTAAACAAACTAAACAAAAAAGTAATCATACTATATTATTTATCATTTCTAAAACAGAATCGTGTAAACGCTAAAATTTTCCAGAATTAAAAATGCAAAAATTTGTCTTATTGACTTGACAGGTTGTCATGGAAACGGTGTCTTAAGACACCGAGAAGCAAAAGCCAAAACTTTTTGGGTGAGACTTCTTAAATACCTCTCTGAAACACGTTAACTTTACACTTTAAAATGGAGCTCCTCCACCATCAGGCTGTCAGAGGGGGAAAAAAAAAAAAAAAAACCTTACAGTATGAATAAAACATGTATAATAATACTTCAGTATGTAGAAGCTCAAACAAATAATTTTCCTGCCCCGGGAGTAAGCATCACTTCTAACAACCACATAAACATCATTTTTAAGACGCCGTTGAACCGTCTCCCCTTTATAATTTGGTACATGCGTCATTTGCATAAACTACCTGGATGGGGAAGCAGCTATTGTCTATGGCAATGAGAACACGTCTCTCAGGACGCGTGAACATAAATAATGCATTGTGTTTGTGCTGACAGCCGCCTCTATAGGGGCCCCGAGCGCCAGGTCCTACAGTGACAGCAACTGAGGCGACGCGGCAGCAGCAGCAGCAGCATGAAACAGACATGATGGACCACGTTGCTTCTCTACGGTCCTCAGCCATTTTGCAAAACGTCGTAATCATCACAGGTTCGCTGGCGAGGACAAAGGAAGCTTCCCAATTGTTTCCGCACGTTCTCACTCCCCGCTGCTATCTGCTGGTGCTGCTGCCTCGGCTCTGACGGGGAGTGTGTTTCCAACCTGTCTGTCACCACGGATTGGCAGGCGAGAAGCGTGTTGGTGTGTGTGGTGTGTGTGTGTGTCTATGTGTGTGTGTGTCTATGCGTGTGTGTGTGTGTGTGTGTGTGTGTGTGAGAGAGAGAGACAGACGCATTACCTGTGTGAGGTTGATTGGCAGGTTTAGCGTCTCGAAGGAGTGTTGCAGGATTGTCACTCCGGTTGCCTTGTGGTGGCTGTAGTGTCACTTTGGACTGAACCCACTTCCTCGTTACTGCAAAATACATTTCTAGTCCGTGTACTAATTATATATTCAAACAAAATATACACAAGTCTTCATTCAAAATGCAAACAACCATAATAGGTAAAAACTGTCATCTTTTTTCTCTTTTTTTAGGGACTAAATTACTCCACTTTGTACTCAGTTAATAGAAATAGTGAATAACTGATTAAAAAAAAAATCTATTGACATGCAATAGCTATGATATTCATACTCCAATTCAGTTCAGTTTATTCATGCAGCTCCAGTTACATCGTGGCTTCCTCATGGAACTTTGCATTCTAATTAAATACCGAAAAAACAAAAACCCAACAATTCCTCTTGGAGAAGCTTTGGCCACAGTGGAATCGGTTCGAGGGTTGAGGATGATAAAAAGCAAGGCAGAGAAACAAACAAGTTCAAATCAGACTGCAGGTTGATTAATAGGAGTGGATCACAAACTTCCAGGTCAAATATCCTGCACATCCTGACTGTGGATAGAGAAAAGATTAAAAAAGAAAAGAAAACTAAACCTAAAGCAGCTTCATGACGAGGTTTTAAGTGAAAACGCATCGTTTTTTTTGCGTTTTTGTTTCAGAAAAGTTTCACGTTTACACGGCGATCTTCTGAAAACGATGGCAGAAACACTGCAAATGATGTAGTTGGCTGGTCAGACCACTAGTGGGTGCTGTTAGTTGTTTTCATATGAAATTAAACCACACACACACACACACACACACACACACACACACACACACACACACACACACACACACACACACACACACACACAGAAAAATATGTTAAAAACATTAACAATGGCCAGTACACGGATATTTGTATGGCCAGACGACCAAGTTGGATTATTATTACGGTGAATGTCAACTATACAACTACAAACTCACAAGACATTCATGACACTCTGGAGGCAAACTTTGTTGTTATTATCCATCTACTCACACATGAGCAAAATAACTATTTTCTACGGATTTAATTTAAGTTTCAGTGGCTCTGAACACTGTTGCTGTGTAAACAGGTTCCTAAAGGAGTCATATTATTCAGCTTTTCAACACTTTCACATGGTCTTGTTGGTCCAGAAACCTTGTATTCAAAGTTTATTACCCCAAATCCAGTTTTTCCTTGATTTTCCTCCATTTGAATATTGGATCATAGGAGCTGCATTCAGAATCTGCTGTGTCTGTGTGAGCTGGACTGGCTCCGCCCACACATGCCCATCTTGGGAAAAGGAGGAAGTACTTCCTCTCGTGGTGCCATGTGCCAGAGCAGAGCTGCCTAATTGTGGGAGGAGTAAAAGGGAGGAGCCTACCTTGATTGGGATTGGTTAAACCCCGATGACACTATATAGGGTTTGATTCCTGATTGGCTGGTTGGAGCAACACAGTTTTTAAAACCTGAAACAAACCAGGGACAGAGAGGACAGACTGTCTTCACTTCTGGGGCGTCAGTCCAAGTATGGGGACGATTAGTTCTGTGGAAGGTTTCTAAAGATTATAACCAGTAGAAGGTGAATTTTCACAATATGACCTTATTAAAGTAGAGCCTGATTCAAACTGGTAGCAGGGAGGTGTCAGATAACATATCGAAACTCTCTGAACTTCTCCAAAGAGAGGATATTCCACTGTTTTCGGGGCTTCCTAAAAATTCACACATCAGTTTGTGTAAATGTTTATTGATGAGCATTGATTTTATGTCTTTTACAGCTTGCAGGACAATTGTTTAACAAACTGCTGGTATCTGCCCCAATCGTTATAAAAGATAAATGTTAGTGTCACCAACACTAGTTTGTCATTAAAAACGTCCTTCGTTCCAGATTCCCCAGTTTGAGTTATAAATCAATTTGACAAATTCAGTTCGAGGAACACGGTCAGTATTTAGTGATTGTTGGACACTTGAAACTTTTTGTGTATTTTTTTTTTTTGTGTGTGTGTGTTTATGTGTGTAAAAAACAAATCAACTGGAAAAAGAAAATGACGAGCTTTGTGGGGCTTAAAAAGATGACGAGATCCCTGCTGTGCTGCAAACTGCTAAGTTTTTCTCTCCTCGTCACAGCCAAGACATTTGAAATTAAAATTTTGAGAGACGGTGTCGAAACCCACTCGTTGCTATGTGACACCACGAAGTCAAATCAGTTTTTCTTTCGCGTCTGTGTGTGTGTGTGTGTGTGTGTGTGTGTGTGTGTGTGTGTGTGTGTGTGTGTGTGTGTGTTCTGGAGTGCGAGTTTGCATCCCAGCTGGTCGCATCAAGGAACAAAGGCAGACATTGAAAGTGTATTTCCAGGAGTCCTCACAGCTTTTCAGGGGATGAAAATCCACATCAGGCGCGGCCGAAATGCGCTCAGTGAAGACGGTGGCGTTTAGTGAAACCGTCGAGTGCGGCGAAGCTCAACCAACCCCAACAACACAGAGACACAGTCCGACACGAGGCTGAGCTGGAATCTGAAGATCACTGTGACAACTGAAGTTAACGTCACTGTTCATGTCTCCATCGGGGTCATTTTTATACTGAAAAAAAGAAAAATAATTGGACCAACTTAATTGAATAGCTTCAACTGGTAACATCTGAATGAATCAAGTTCTTCCAACTTAATGACTTAGATTAACTGTTTTTCTTTTTCCAGTGTAGGAAAGACACTTCGGGACAAGGGGTGAGAGTAAATAAGTTTTTACTTCTTCTCACTCCTTTTCGAATACTCTCTGACGATGTTTTTCTTGATTTATTTTATTTTATTACTGTTGTTCATTTATTTATTATTTGAGAGGAAAACTTTGTTGTTTATTTTCTTTTCTTTTTTTCTTATTGTTTTCGTATTCGAAATAAACATTTCAATCAATCAATCAATCAATCAATCAATCAAAGACACTTCGGGCCGCCTCGTCCCGCTACCTGGTCGTCCACTTTCTGATTTCAGTGGCTTCCTTCATCCACCGTTTGTGTTTGTTGACCTCTGACGTACCAGTCCATGACATGGTCATTTCTTTTGCAGTGATGGTTGATTTTGCTTCTTTTTTCTTTTTTTTTGGTTCTGCTTTGTCTTTTTGTGGTCTTGTGAGTCGTCCTGCCGTTTTTTTTTTTGTTTTGTTTTTTCAAATTATGTTTGAGGTTTTTCTCATGTTGAGGGATCTGCCCGTTTCCCCTAATGTATGTTCTGTTCGATGAGTTACGCTGTCGGGAAGAAAGAAACTAAAGGACAAAGTTAAGACGACAAAAATGAACAAACTATTTGAGCTGGACAGTGAAGGAGTCGCATTAAAAAAAATGAATCCTTTTAAAACGGGCTGCAAGGATATGAATAAATACGCTAAAGTCAGAGTTAGGCACATATTTTATATAATTTTTTTTTTTTCATTTGTTTATTATTTCTTGCACTGGGACTTTTGGATGAAGTCAGATCAGACATGAACAGCATTAATGACACATTTAAAGGCAATAAAACAAAAAGAAAAATAACTCCAAACAATCAAATGCACATCACAAGAATTAAAATCCATATTTCAGTAACTCTGACTTTTTGCCACAGTGAAGTATTTCATGGGGAAAGGTGTTCCGTTTCGGTTCTGCTAATGCTTCTCCCGCTGCCTCACAGGTACGAACCGCAGGACGCTTGAACAAAGGATTAAGCGCCGGCCGCCGTTAAATCGTAGCGTGTGTGCTTTTATGTCGTCTGATTGCAGCGGACGTGTAACGCACTCCGTCTCTTTGACGCCAATCATTCGCAGTCATTTGAAAAGGTTGCGGAGGCTCGTGGAGGCGGACTCTGAAACACTTAGCCCGAACATTTCTAACACCACCAAGGATGTGCCTGCTGTTCTGAGTGACTAACTGACACTGGATCCACCCCTTCACGGCTCACTTACCGGCTCAAGCAGCCCACACTCCCAGACTTCAGCGCTCAGACCAGCGTGGCACAACTTCAGCGTCCACATCGATTTATTTCTTAATTTGCTTCAACGATTAAAACGTGAAAGAAAACCAGAAAATGCAAACAAGAAACAAGTCAAAACAAAACAAAAAGTAACATGTCTTCTTCACGTGTTTTAAGAATGAAGGATTTCTGTTCTATTCTATTAGATTCTATTATTTTCTATTACATACAATTGCAAAGTAGCATGAAGGAATCTAAACTCATCTGGTTCTTACTCGCAGCGCAAAATACAAATATTCAACTAATATATATTAGATACTCGATTTATTACAAAATATATTGAAACAAGACAAGACAATAAAGTAAAATTAAACAAAACTAAATTAAACAAAAAAATTTAAAAATAAAACTAAATGAAATAAAATAAAATAAAATAGAATAGAATAGAATGAAACAAAACAAAATTAAAAAAATCGGGGAAAACCTAACTTTTCTGAAACGCTGCTACTGTGCATGTGCACCAAGGCCATACTAAATAGTTCTTATGCACATGTGTGACTAGATGGACAAATAACAACAATACAGTTTTATGGTCGACAGTCACCTGGAATAACAATCCTACTTGGTCGACTCTCCATACGAATGTCTGTGTATTTCATCGTTAATGTTTATAGCGTGTTGTTTTCTGCACGTTTTCTTTTCAGTGTTTCTGTGTAAACGCGAAACTTTTCTGAAACGAAAATGAAAATAGATGCGTTTCCACTTGAAACGTTGTCGTGTAAATGAGACCCTATAACTCCAGGTTTCCATGCTGCTGTGATTTCAACACGAATGCTCCCTCACTAATCTCTTAGTCTGTGGTCTTGTATTGGATTCGACCCCCCCCCCCCCACCCGACATTCCCTGAAACACACAAAATCATCTCTGTGATCGACGTACGGGGGTAATCCTCCAGATTACATATTGAAGCAGGTAATCTCTGCATCATTAGTGTTCCGGTTGGGAAAATAATCCCCGCAGCCGACAGCTATCATTGTGACAGCACTGAGTGCCTGCTGTCTGCTATCTGTCACCCTGTTGACTGGCAGGTTGCATTCTGGAGGTGAGCCACGGAGCTGTCACCTCAGCAGGTGCCCGGGGGCCCCGACTGTGCTGATATGATTTATGTCGGCGCTGATTGTGTTACCTGCTCTGTAAATTGATTGTGTCACTCCGTGCTGCTGTAAACCGGTGCCCTGCAGAGGCCCGCCGTGGAAAACGCCAGTGAGCTGGCTTAAGCCCTTTTTAAACAGGAGGCGATCAGACGCCGCCGTAGTTCCGACCATCAACGGTGCCAAAGTAGTGACCCAGTGGCGTTACCCCCGTGACCCGCTCCTGGGATTGTAATTATTTTCCATGATGTTCGGTGAAAGGTTCAAGGTTGCTATATTCCTACCCATGGGTAGATTTATTTTGAAAAACTTTGCATTTGGCATGCCACCACAACCAAAACACACACAATGAACCAGACAGGCAGGTACAGGTTGAGCGGCAAATGAAAAAAAAAAAAAAGACAAGTGCTCCGTGTTCTGGCATTCACCAATAAATTAAAAAGATTTAAAAAAAAGATCAAGAAAGATAGAAGACACGCCACAATAAAAACCTCAGAGAGATAAGAATCAACCTCTGACATAAAAACCAGAATAAGAAGACAGAATAAACTCACGATAATAAATAGAGCTAAGAAATAAAATGAACAAATAGAATAAAATAGGTGAATAAATGAATAAAGGCAGTTGATCTGGATGTAGAATTCCCTGTGTCCATGTTAATGTACCGGGAGGCGGGACAAAGACTGTGACCCACCAATCAGACGACCGGACCAAAAGCTTTTTTTCGTGTAAAACGTGTCAACAAGTGTCAAATACCCGACTGGTCCTTCGGAGTGTGAGTCTTGTCTTTGAGGACGTCGGTTCATGGCAGGGTTCAGCCTCATCCCGGCACCGAGCATCAGCTCGCTGCAATTAAGTGGAGAGAATTTAGACGAGTGCTCCTCTGGCCCTCATTTGGTTTTATAATTCACGCCGAGGACATCTGTGGCGGAAAAGGCGGTGGTCTTTTAAAAAACAAGCGCAGGTGAGATGAGTATGAGAGTAAATCACCGGGTTTAATGGATTCTGCTTCCAGGTGAGGTGAATACTTCAGAGCCTTTTTTTTTTTTTTTTTTTTTTTTTTTTTCTTCATGTTTTTTGGGAAGAAAGAAAATGAGGAAAAACTGAACTGTTTAGATGAAATTGCCTTCTGCCATGTTGAGATCTTGATTTTAATCCCCGCAGCTGTTCAAAACCCCAGAATCTGGAAAGGCCGCTCGCATCGGAGTCATTTGCACAAAGTGTTTGCATGTGGTGGAGTTCAGCTTTGGGACAGCAGGCTGCAAATTTATGCCGGTGACCAATTTCCAAACAGTCGTGACAATGCCGACCGCAGCTGAAAACGCCAATTGTACTTGGCAGAGCGAGCGGTGAGTTCCTGAGGTCGTGGCCATTTCTCCCCGCGAGCCAAAGCAAGTGCAAACGCCAGCTCTGGCGATCCATTTAACATGCGACGCAGTATAATTCACACCAGCGTCGCTCGGATAAAGGCTGCTTTCTTTTATTTTCCAGCGAACCGCTGCACAGCTTGCAAATTGCTTTGCTGCAAATCCAGCAAACAGAAGTAGAATATTGCACAATTAAGCAAATTTGTACAATTTATGGAAGTGCTGGTCTAATTTCAGGAAGACGCTTTCCAAATCTCCCTCTAATGGCGAGTATTTTCTTTTAATTAACCAACATTTTAACTACACACAAAAATATGAGCGTAGAAGCCGAACGCAATTAAAAAAAGAGAGGAAGGACCAATTAATGCTTATTTATAGACCCATATTGCCACTTTCAAGAACTTTAGGGTCTTTTGTGGGTGAAGCGCATATTCCGTTTACAACTAGAAGTAATTTTAAACAATTAAAGAAATTAAAATGGTTAAAAAAAAAGTTGTACAAGTAAACTATGAGTAATATATACACTCACAGATAAAGAATTGGAATGACACTTTTGCAAAAACCTCCAACAGAACGTTATAACAATACTGTACAGTTAGTATCCTTTGAATTGCCACTAGTGGGTGCTGTTGGTTGTTCTTGTACTGAAACCACACACACGAGAGCATGGAAGGTTAACAATGGGAGTCCAGGGACATTCGTATAGACAGACGACCAAGTTGGATTGTTATCCCGGCTGAATCAACTGTAAAACCACCAAGTCCCAGGAGAACATGGACTGGGAGTCATGACGCTCTGGAGGCCGCCATTGTTGTTATTGCCTTATCGAGTTATCTACACGAACTGTTTACTGCAGGCGGCAGTACTCTCGCACAGTAGCGGCATTTTAGAAAAATCCTGTTTTCCTCCATTTCCATGGAGACGGAGTGAGAGCATTTTCAAAAAGTTTCATGTCGGAAGCCATTTTGTGTGATTCGCAACAATAAAAGATGTAAAAGGGGGTAGGACTCAAAAAAAGTCCTACTTCTTCCGACACACTTTTTCGAACATGTAATGCACTTATTGTAAAATTGTAATGTGTGTGGAGTGATCTCTGGATGAATATCTCTTTATTTTTTTATTCATTCTGTTTGTTTCTTTTGTTTCTTTTTCTTTTAAATAGTACATGTTTGGAAATAAATAAATAAAACTTAAAAACGGAACGAAAGTTTTCCCTTGTCACTTGAAAACATCGTCACGTAAACCGGGCCGTACTGTAACACCACGCGACATCGGCTGGAAAATTAAAGCATCCCACAATGAAATGAGCGTAAAAGCTAAATCCAAACTCACCTTGATCATCTTCAATAGAACGCCGCATTAGTTCAGGTGACTTGTGTTGTACTAGACCACATTTGATTGGAGGTGTAACCCCCAAAATTAAAAACAAAAAAACAAAAGCGCCTGTTTAGCATGTATTAAGAAGGAAAAGTGAGCCTTCACTCCCCCGACCTTCTGCTGTGCCGCCACACTAAAGACCTGAAAGCTGCTGTCACAGCCTCGTGCCATGGAAACAAATGTGAACAGTCTGAGGCTCCCTGCAGCAACAGTCACCGCTCCATCACACCGTGACGGACATCTATTCTCGGCTGACATTTGAAAACCAGACCAAACAAGGCCATTTGCATTTAGAGTCAATTTGCAGGGCAAACCTACAGATGAATGCATAATGAACAACAGTTTTGGGTTTTTTTCTCTCCACATTAACATATTACAAGCAACAGAGGTGCGTGTGATACTTCCACATTGTGCACTGGGGTTATTGTTGCCATTATTTAAATGAGTATTAATTAAGGCCACTTTATCAAAGTGGGACTCTCAACATTCGACCAGCTGAAAACGCAATAAATTGAGGCTTTTGTCTCCAAAGCAGTGTGTGAGTCAAAAGAGAAGTTAATGAACGAGTTTCGTTTGCACAACCTTGTTATTCAAAGTCGAAGAAAAGCCAGAACAACAAAAAAAAAATACAAGTCTGAAGCTTTAGGTATTAGAGTATTTAAAGCTGAACTAATCCTCATTTATATGTTAGCATAAAAGAATGAGTCTCTAAAGAAAAGACTCAGGAAGTGAGCAACCCTCAGAAAAGCCAATTGAGCCTCGGTACTGTGATGGGTTTTAGCTTCTTTCAGCTTATTGTTTTCTTTTTTTGCACTGTCTTGATTCTGAGTAGAAATTCCAGCGCTCCAAAGCTGTTGTTCCCACCCTGATTTCCCTCGAGGCCGGCTAGTTTACCTCTAAGCGGATCCTACCCCGTTCCCGATTGTCCAAAACCTTTTAGTGAAGCTAAAAATGCACACTTACGTTAACTGATAAAAGCCGGGTCTTCAAAATTACCGGTTTACATGACGATGTTTCAAGTGAAAATGCATCGTTGTCTCGGGGGCTCCGAGCACTGTTGTGTAAAACAGACACCCGAAACGCAAGGAACGTTTTGCTTATTAACTTCAAAACGTTGTGGTATAACCGGGACCTCAGAGTAGATAAAGTCTCAGACCCAATGTGGAAGTCTCCTCACCTGATCTTTTAAATCTAGTTTTTCAAAATCTGAAACGCTGTAGAAAGGTACACGTTTTTAAAAAGGCGATTATTATCCACTCAACCAGCATCTTCTATATGTACGAGTGTCAGGTCCCTATCTATGTCTTCCTAGTGTCTGTGTGTCTTGCCTGCTTTCGTCCTTCTAGTTTTATTTTGACACTCACCTGTCTTGTCCGTGTTGCTGCACACATTTTACCTTCCTGTCGACTCCCCCTCTGTGCGTCTAATTGTGTCAATGTGTTTCACCAGTGTCTTCCCCTTCCCCAGTGTGTTTAAACCCCCTTCCCTCATGTTTATTAGTGTCTCTGAGCTGCCTGCAGACTTCAGTGTGTGTGATTGAGTGTCTGTCCACTGGTAGCCTGCCCAGGGTGAATCCTATCTCTGTACTGCTGCTACTCAGAACCCAGCTGTCGTGGATCGTGGCGAACCCAAAAGCGAACAAGTTCAGTTTGCGAGTAATTCAGAGGGTAAGTAAGTCCAGAAACATGAGCAGAGTCCAAAAGAAACAGGAGTGAACACAAGAAACACGAGGGAAGACGCGAGATGTCACAACATAAATGTCACATACCCATTTTGGCAATTAAACTTTATAATAAAGCTAATCGGTACGCCGTCATGTGGCCTTGATATTACGTGTTTCTCCATCATGGCACCTTTTAGAGTGTGGCAAACGTTAGAGAACAGCTGAACATTTCCATGTGCCAGAAGCAGAGGAAAAGCATCTCAGACAGTTTACTCTTATGGCTTGATGACTTTGACCACATATGTCCGTAAACTTCACAAGACCTTTGCAGACCATTGGGAAGAACATTGGGGGTTCAGTTTCATGCTCAAAGACACTTTGACAAATGGAGGACGGAATCTAAAATGCTGCGATTGGAAACCAATTCAGCTACCAAGTGATCTAAAGTTACCAATAGGGAACTTGGCACCATTATAATAAGTTTATAATAACTTTTCCTCATTCAGTTAACACCTGGTTTTAGTTGGTTTGTAGTCGCATTCCTTTCAAAAACTGAAGCCAAGTCACCCGGAGACAACAGATTTGTTGGATTCCTCTCTGTGATAAGCACCTTGAAATGACTGTGTTGTATTTGATCCCATATAAAGTTGAAATGAATTGGATTGAATGGGATAATGCATTTTTTTGTATTGACATTTAAAGACAAACACTGGTGAATGTGCTGTACTTGCACTATTTAACGTGACACTTTTTCCACTAGTTAACCGCTTCTTTGCCATATTTCTATAACTCCAAATAGAACACATTCATCTCAAGGCAGTTTAACAGAGAAAAACCAACAATTGCTCACGTGCCAGCAGAGGAGACACCGGAAAGGAAAACGTCATGTTTAACAGGAAGAACCCTGCAGAACCAGAGGGGGAGACTCTCCGCTGTTCCGCTTGGCGTGATAGAAGAATACAATCGTCAGTTAACCTCACGTGTAGGTATTTGGACTGTTGGAGCAGACTGCAGTACCCGGAGGAAGAACCTGCAAGCTCCAATTAGAAAGAACCCGACTCGAACTGGGGATCTTCTCACGGTGAGGCGAGAAACCACGAACTCCACCGTGCCGCCTTTAATTCTGCTCGGGCTCTTTTTAACGGTTGTGATTTATTCGCCGCCAACAGCTGGGCTGTCTGTGTAAACATTAAATATGTAAATGTGTTGACTGATGCCTGCGTTGTAAAATATTTATGCCACCTACAACTTGTTGATGGGTAGACATTTGTGGCGGCGTCCAACTTGTCGCCGATTTTCTTTGACCGCCACAAATGTCTGCCATCCTTAGCCGCCGTGTTTCATGCGCGCAATCAAGGTAATTTCATAAATTAGAGGTTTTGATGTTTTCATTCCAGCTCGCTTGATTGCAATTTCATCTCCTCCTCTCATGAATAAACCTCCCGGTTAATGTCGCCACAAGTTCCCCCAGGCGGCGACTGGGAAAAGCAACAAAAAAACACACTTAACACTTCCCCGCGTTTGGCCCAGACGATGCGTGCGAGCTCCCCCACGCACGACAAATAATGCCTCCTGCGTGAGCCACGGCGCCGGTAGTCGTCATCAGGTCGAGAGCACATTTTGTCACTCACAATTTGCGTCTCCCCCTCAGCGCCTCGGTGTCACAACGGCTCATCCCACACTGCAGACAGCGTATCGCGACCTGATCGTCCGCCCACACGCCGTCACGGGCTGTAATTGTCTGGGGCGAAAGACCACCGCAGATGACCGGCTTGATTTGTCAGATTGTAAAACATCTCCTTTAGCGGCTGTCAGTTATGACTTTGGACTGTTTGGCTGAAACAGCTGAGGATTTTTTTTTTCCTTTTTCTTTTAAGAGCAGGAAAGTTATAAATGCAACAAATCCCCACAGGCTGCCGTTTGAGACGTCCTCGTGTTTTAATGTGGAAGTCATATTCTGCAAAAAAAAAAAAAAAAAAGAAGATTAACGCCTCCAGCTGGCGCTACGTTGAATTCAGAGTTTGTTTTTTTTAAACCGCGAAACATTGCCTGCATCCTTCACCGTATATGTTTCGCTTTAATACGTTGGCATTTAAGATGGTTGCTGGTGTGATCTGCTTCTGCCCAAATGTCTGAATCTCCATCTTCCTCTTATGGATTTTTCTCCCTCCCTCCTCTCTTCCTCTAATCCTTTGCTCCAGCTGAGAAAAACCGTAAAGCTCCTAAAATGCGTTCGAATAGAGAGGGTGGGGCCGACAGGAGAAACTTGGCAAAGCTATCAGTAAAGTGAGAAGTTCACACAACAAGGAGGGGACGTGGATTTATTTCACCAATCAGCCCTACGTTTTCTTTTCTTTTTTCTTTTTTTTTTATACAACATCAAAGATACGAGAATCAAAAGAACTCAATCATAACCAGGGATTCATTTAAAGCCGTGACAACATCACTCCCTTTAGATCCAAAAAGTCAGACAAACTGTGTGGAGGGAGAAGAAAAACAGAAATTGTGCGAGATTGAGAGACAAAAATCTACGCAGACCATTTGCAGAAGCCCCTCGGGCGGCGGGGGTGTTGGGGGTGGGGTGGGGTATCTTTCGCGCAATTGTCAAAACAGAAACATCACTGGCATTCTCCACGCCACTGAATCGCCGACGAGGAGCTCAAAAGGACCAAACCTCGGGTCTCGACAGAGGCGGCGTTGCCTGGTTACATGCAGTAGGTTGCTCATAGAGCGGCGCCGTTGAGCGGCGGATAGAAAAGGTCGGCCGCAGGTCCCGCCGAGTATTTTATCAAGTCACACAGCTGCATGTGCTGATGAGGATTGGAGGAGGGAAGTGTGTGTGTGTGTGTGTGTGTGTGTGTGTGTGTGTGTGTGTGTGTGTGTGTGTGTGTGTGTGTGTGTGTGTGTGTGCCTCCCCTGACTGTTTGTGCATTTGATGCGGTCTTTAAACTCCACGCCTACGGGGGTGTTCCTGTTGTTCTCAAACTGTATACACACTTCACCCATGATTGCACATTGGCCCGATGCTGCAGAGAGACGGGGACAGCAGAAAGGGAAAAGGAGGTAGAAGATTTTATATTAAAAGAAAATGGGGGGGTGGGGGGTATTAGCGCTGCGGCCCCTTGCAGCTTGATTGTGTCGAGACTGTAAATCCCATCAGGTTCGGAGCTTTAGGATCGGAACAACTAAACCTACCGAGGTTTGAGGCGGAGCGGTGCAAAGACGTACGGAGAGAAAGAGTCGGATGCGTCTGCTGGAGGTGTCACTGCAGCAACGGGAAAACACACACATACCGAGATAAGCCTTTTTTCCCCCCATAAACCAGCGGCAGAATGAGGTTATCTTTGCTCCGTCAGACCTGTTACGGTGTTAATCTGTCACATTAGATCACCTACAGTACGTGAGATGTCACATGGCCTCCTGCAGCGCAGGCTATTTTGATCTTCCAACACACTGACAGGTCTGAATCTCCTCCTGACGGTTTGCTCACACGACAGTCCACCGTATCGGGGAGTTAAATGACTGCAAATGTATAAAAGCTTTAGGAAACAAGCCTGCCTCCATTCACTGTGTTTTATACAGCTGTAATGGAAAAGCTTGTGATGTCTCACTCAATCTTGGGTCAATTTATAGCCAAGGGTTCGAAAACCACTACGTGCTCTCTATTTATGACCTGGAAAAACGTTAGTTACTCACTTCCTTAACCCCATTTACAATGTGTCCGTCCCGGTGGTGGGACGGTTTGCGCAGTAGGCCAAGTACCAGATTTCATAAAACCTTCTTCAGTAACAGAAAACGTCCACAGATTTACTCCTGGGACAAGCAGGAAGTCCAAACCAGGATGACCACGACACGGAGTGGCCACACCACACACACTGGGAGCGGCTCGGTCGATGCCTCTGCTTACGCCCAGGGGTGGCAAGGCAAGGCAAATTTATTTATAGGGCGCCATTCAAACACAGGGCAATGCACAGTGCTTTACAAAGAAATATATTAATAAAAGATTTGGTACATGGAACATAAGAACCATGAATGAACCTGGAAAGACCCACCAGACTGCAAAATGGTAAACTGACCAAAATCTTAAGTGGAATATGAATTCTAGGTTAAAAAAATTAATCTTAATGGATTCATTTATCACTGAGTTTCTGTAAGAGGTCTTCAAATCTTGATGGTATATGATTGAACTATCCGACAGCATAACGTTTTATTTGCAAAATCGGACAACATGCTCCCGATGTTTGTCCTGCTACTTTAACTGTCAACAGATACGGTGTCACAATTCTTCATTCAATTGTTTTAATTGAAAGCATGAATCAGGTGACATTGTCCTTTTAATTTGTTAGAAGTTATACTTCTCCGAACCAAATTGTCAAAAGACACCATCAATGTCAGTTTGGATGGCAGCGGAAATGAGGAAGTTTATTGTCGAATCCACTAAAGGAATCCTAAAACAACAAAGCAGAATGTGAATATTGCATACACACTCATGCAGAAGCTTTGACAGACGTCTATACGAATAGGGAACATCATGCAAGTCTCTTGGAGTTTATGCTAATAGCATTATTTAGACATGTAATTTCATAAACAGCGGTTTACACATGACATGTTTATGATTCTATCTGTTTTTATCTGCTCAGCCTTCAGTAGAGATGCTGTTTTTGTACTATTTCTTATGGCCATATTCAGATTTATTTGTGATAAAACACCAATATGTTTGATACTTTTCACCACAAACACATCCAATTCTATGATATCACACTTCACTTTGTACCCTCGGCGCTCCAGCCAGTGCCTCCATATTGAACCCAAGAAAACAAATACAGAACCAATACCGTTTCCAGTAGTTTGTTCTCATTTCAATACTAACGGTGTCTGACTTCCCCTGCAAAATGCATACAAACACTTAATCTATTAACCTGAGGATGCAATTTAGTACATTTTACACAGGATCTCATTGAATCAGGCCTATGGTCACTTGCCTGATATAAAGGGTTAATGATGCGCCAAAACTACTGAAAGTAAAACTCATTAAAGTTCATTTAAATTTCATATTCCAGTTTTTTTTTTTTTAATGTTAGAAATATCAAAGGCCTTTAAGGGAGCTATAACTTGACAAGTTTGCCCTCATTCAGAAACTATTACATAAATATTGAAACCCTTTTTTTCCAGTCTAATCTTCAGTTTGAGTTTATAATGTAATTTATTTGCCTCCAAGACCAGATTTCCAATTCAGAACGATGCCACTCCCGTGGGGGGGAAAAATTTGTTGTATTTGAGGATGCCACTTTTTCAATGTATGAGTAGTAATGTTTCTCGCTACCAATATAAGTACTTATTAGACGCTATAACACTTAATTCATACTCCATACACAAACGATATGTGAAGGCTCTTGGTCGCCACGAACCACCTCCGCACAGCCTCTGTCTCGACGCTGTACACACCTACTACATCCTTCAAAGCTCCGGTATACTACTGCAGTACGCCTAGCGCAGTGCGTAGCCTCTATCTACGTTGACCGAGGGAGAAAACATTGATAAATAAACATTTATGAATCACCTTTTATGCTGCCATGATGAAAAATGGGCTTGGAGAGTTTATCAATGTCAATGAAAAGAATAAGATTCCTCCTACAGGCTGAAAGACGCTTTACAGAATAATAGAATGTCCACGAGTCACGAAAAACACAATGAGGCAGTAAAGAATACATTACATGAAACGTTTCAAATAAGAAAAGCAGATTTAATATTATTGCAGTCGCAATCATTTGTAGGGTGAGTTCAGGAAAGTGGCGGCAGCAACTGAGAGAAAACTTCTTGGTCCTCAGAGGAGGGAAGAGGGATTCTGTTGTCTGATGATTGGAGGTTAAAGAAGGGAATGAAGGAGTGAAGGAGGCCAGTGAGATCTGCTGGTGGGAGGCTGTGCAGGGATCTGAAGTTACTCAAACCAGAAAACAAATCTTTAAAATATACCCCCAATAAAAAGTGTCACTTCTGTCACACCAAAACACGACCATCACCTCTCATTTCCACTAATGTCCAACCCACAGATTCTCAAGTCGATCACACCAAAGTCGATGTGTTCACAAACAAACCGGGATTTAGAGCCATCCAACTGTGTTTAGCTTTCGCTAACTGACGTCATCTAGAGAAACCTGCCGCAAGGGTTTCTGGGAAATCAAATGTGGCAATACGGCAGCGTGTGTGTGGTTTCATCACAAAAACAAACAACAGCACCCACTAGTGGCCCAACATGTAAACTACATCATACATCATTTACAGCGTTTCTGCCGTTTCCGCGGAGAAAGACATCGTTTTCAAAACGCTGAGGTCTAAACACATAACCTTTCTGAAGCAAAAATGGAAAAACATTATTTTTAAACCAAAGGGGGGCCCAACCGAAAAAGGGAAACACTGCACTAGGTGATGCGTGTCATCAGCGTGAAACAGTGTAAACTAAGGCTGTAGTGCGAGAAGAGATTTACCGGTGGAATTCCAACCTGAAGAGGAAGGATCATTTACCGTTCCGTTGCCGCTGCACAGACAGATGTAGCATTACCTGTGGGTCACTTAATAGACGAGCAATCGGAATGTGAACACAAAATCAGGCATAACATCCCATATTCTCCAATTACTGAGACTAAGCTTAATCTAAATAGATGAGCTGATTAATAAAGACACTTGCCTTTGTGTGTCCGTCGGTGCATTTCACGCCAGACAGATGTAATAGAATGAAAATTACAGCAAAGATGGAAATGGACTAAATGGACCGGACAAAAGAGGGAAATGAGAGAAAAGGGGATGAACTGAATGTGATATCTGTGACGGGAAGCATTAGGAGCCACATGGCTGGACGTGAATCGGAGAGTAATGAAGAGGGGGCAGATTCAGAGCAACGCCACCCTCCCCAACAATGGACTTTTTTTTTTTTTTTCTTTTTTTGTTAAGGGAAATGTTTAAAGCTCGATGAACAGAAAAGAGTATACCAGAAGGGTCCCTCACTTTAAAGTATCTTTAAAAACTGATTCTTTTTAAAAACATTAACTGGCTGCACGAGTCCCAGTCGGTCCACAGTTGCAGAATAATTTACTTTTTGACACTTTTCACCAACTTTGACCCGCAAAACCTTCAAAATAAAGATGACATAAACTTGAATACACTAAAATATACAAAAAAAACCCTGCCACTTATGTTGAGTTGATGAATTTTATAAACTATGACTAAGAATTTTTTTATGTTTTATTTAACTATTTAGCTTTTTCATAAATTCTCTGATTTATGCAATCTTACATATTTAACTTTATTTTAGTTTTGTTTTAAGCAGACTTTGCAATTTTATCAGTTTGACCAATTTTAAGCCATTTCAGGTATTTAATATTCTATAATTATTTTTTCTAGGGATGCACAAAAAGGACGAATACATTGTACTCTGTGCAATATTGGACCTCGATATCCATTACAGATATCGGCGCATTAAGAATTTTTCACGATTAACTTTTTAGCAATTTTTCTTTTCCTTCCAATTAAACGTACAGATAAACTAACATTGTTGGCAGTAAAAACAAATGTCCACATTAAATGAAGCTGTTCTTTTTGGTGGGGGAAACTCATTAATCAGATGATGTATATTTTATTCGGTCACTGCGAAAAATAATGTTGTTGAAAAAATTCAACAAACCACAAATTAGATGGAAAATTTCAATAATTTTTATTTTTTTTATTTTTTTGCACACGTAGTTTTTGAAAAAGCTTTTGCTTCCCAGCAGCTTTTTTGGCGTTCGTGAAACAACCTTCGCCCGCGTGCCTCCATCGTACCTCTTCATTGAGATTCACACGCTATGCTAAACACGTCGCCCGCGATTCACGGGGACCGCCGTCACTCTGCGCGCCCTCGACAGTAAGCGGGTGCGAGAGAGCACAATGAATCACTGCCGCGGACATGTGAGGAGACGGGCCGTTGGCCGGCGAAGGCGAGGGAACGAGCGAAAGCATGAAGTGTGACATTGAAAAGACATCAGAGAGATGATGGGACTTAGCGGGCAGTCCGGCTGGTTGGTGGCTCACCCAGGTGATGCATTACTGCGTTTTTTTGTTTTTTTTTTGGTGGGGGGAGGGGGGGGGGGGGGGGGTTCTCAACCCTTTCTATTTCTGTATTACCCCCTGCCTTTGTTCGGCCGCCGTCAGTTGCTGTTCACTTGTCTGGCTCGCAGGTTTTTCTGCAATGAATATGTTTACAGAATCCCCTCTTTTGTTGAACATGATGGATGAGGACGGCGCAAAGAGCTCGGCGCTCGCCGCTAATGCTTTCCCCTTGACCCGCTCCCGCAACACACGTCTACATTTTGCATTTTAATGGGCTCTGAAAGATCTCGTTTTAACAACTGACAAGTAAATGCGCCAGCTAACAAAGGAGAGCCCTCCTGTACATTTTTGCGACAGATCGACAAGCAATCGTCCGACTCTAAGAACTGCTTACTCAGGCCGTCACTGTTACTGCCGTTAATACAGCTGGGGGTGTGTGTGTGTGTGTGTGGGGGGGGGAGCGCTTCGGCGTCGTTCTTGCCCCGTTCTTTCTTTCTTCCCTCCTCCCGTGACGTTTAGCCAGTCGAGGCAGAATGTTAGTGGAAGGAAATATGCTTTACAAGCTCTCATCCGTCTTGCGAGAGCCATGAGTGTAATGCAGCTCCGGAAGAATCCCATCAATCCACGAAACCACGAGGCATATAAAAATGCGTCGGGCCGGTATCTGGCGTTTTCCCATGATATTCTCCCACATGATATTACAACCCAAGTGGATCTCGTGAAAAAAAATAACAATCCCCGATCCAAAATGAACATTAAGAAAGTGAGCCAAGACATTAGAAATTCAGCGCAGGCCCCAGAGTCATGTCTACAAGAACTTGCCTCAAACTTTTCGGTCTAAATACTCGTCCTTGCATTCCGTTTTTAACTCTGTATTCCCCGTTTCCGCCGGTGGCAGCAGCTACAAAAGTATTCGCTCTCGATGTTTTGTAGTTTCCTGTCTTTTCAATGAAAACACCAGGTGATCTGGAGGAAGCAGACGGCGATGCACACAAGCTACATTCAACCTGTTATTCGTTGTGCACAGGAAGGGCGGCGTTTTATTTGTTTAAGGTTCTGTACCGTTCTGCAGTTTCCAGCCACGTGACGGACGATAGCGATTGATAAGGTGGACGGAGACGCATGAACAAGGACACTTCAGAATTCATTAAAGACAAACTTTGGAAGGTGAGATATTAGAACGGACTGCGGTTTGATTGCCGCTGCTATTCCCGATGCCTTTGGAGGAGTGGGGGAAATGGAGTCGGATCAATCGGTGATTAATTCAGTCATTTAGCTCGTGGATCCTCGTTCTGTTTGGTCTTCGAGGCTGAATTAAGCAGTGAACTAATGAACACATCACTAACACTTGGCTTCAGGTGATAAAGGATTATAACACATCATAAGCAAACGATAAGAACATAATGAGCCCATTAGCATCAATATTAGGACGTTGCATAATTTTTGCAAAAAAATTTGCTAAATCCTAGAGGGATTTGGGGCTTTCGAGGGCAGAAGCATGACTAATGACGTTTTTTATGAGAGAGTCATTACAGATTATGAGCGTATTTCTTATAAGAATTGTTGCATGTATGTAATTTTCTGAGAGAGCATTATGAGCTATTGCTGATTTTGCATAAGCTGGAACTTTCTTGATGTGGTAGCGACTCATTACTCAGTATAATTTTTTTATTTATTTATTTTTTCCCCTCTCAAAGCCGATCTGATGAAATCATTACAGCAAAGCCATCAAACAAAGGCATTTTCACACAGAATTACACCATTTCCCTCGGTGGTTATTTGTAGTCACGCGGATGAGAGGCAGAGTTAATCTGGAGTGTCAAATAACTGCTTTTGATGGCCTCGGCTAATTGAGGAAAAATATCTACATTCCGACTCGACAAGAGATCTAATGAAGAGCAATGAAAACTTTACGGCTCGCTCCTGTAGGTCTTGTAAAAGTGAGAGGGAGAATAATTAGACTCACAGGAAGCGTTGCCCCCCCCCCCCTCACCCACCCACCCAACACATGCTTGCAAAAGTACTTCTGTCATCCGAGCGGGAGTTAATTCACGAGGCGTTCTCCGCCTGTAATTGGGTCACCTAAGCAGTTGAGCAGCGGCGCCCTGATCCGGGTCCCAGCGGGCGAGCCGTCCCACAGAGTGCCGAGTGCACAAACATTATAGTCGCCCATTAAACGGAAACTCTGCGCAGACAGAACTACTCCGAAACAACACACTCCCTTCTGACGGCGGTTAGCAGACAGAGGGAGGGAGGGGAGGGGAAATTACAGAGGCAGCGGGGAGTTTTAATTTGGAAAAGCTTGTAAACACAACGGGCTTCCACCTCTGTTTACCTAATGCGGCAGCTGCCGATGCTACTGTTCCGTCAAACAGATCCCGCTCGCCTGCTTTTCGGAGGGAATGTGAAAGAGGATGGTCGAAATGGAAGTACTTCACTCAGAAACATATTGAAAATCAATATTTACCGATCGCAGACCTTCGCCAACGCCACATTTGTTTGCGGAACTGAGTTAGCGTCGCTATCATGATAGCCGTTAACTAATATCGACGCTCACTAGGTAGGTCAGGTGGCTACATCACTGAAACACAGAGCAGGGAGCGTCTCCATGGCAACAGACGCTGATCTCCTCCATGAGGTGCCTCTCTCATCCACTTTGTTTGGAACATTTTTTTCACAGTTTTGGGGATTTATTTGGAAAAGGTTAACTGTTAAGATCGGGTTTCAGTGTTGTGTTGTGGCACTACTCTCTACAACGTCTATGTTTTTCTAGGTTTTCTTTGAAATTTTTACCTTTTGCTTGGCGGTTTGGCAGGCCGGATTGGATTGAGGGCAGGTTTTGGCCCATGGCTCCAATGTTTTAACCTTTTTTCTTGAGTTTTTAAGAAACATGAAGGGGAGTTATTAAAAATGATGATATTAAAGGGTTAATCACCATGTAGGGGAGATCTGTTTCATCACCTCCTTCTGTTGAATAAGTTCAATAATAATGCTGACTAGAATGGAGGTTATATATCCCATCAAATGTCCCATCGGTTCAGAAAAATACACTTTGCATCCATAACTTATACTGCCTGGTCAGCTTTGGGTTCACAGTGGGCTGAAGGCAATATAATAGAATAGAAATACTTCATTAATCACAAAGGGAAATTCTTGAATCCCAGCTGACAATCAGAAAGCCCATTGGGATTCTGTGGAATAAGTATGTTCGCCAATTTGCTTTAACTGTTCCTCACTTAAAAGTAATAACGTCTGGATTCTTCGCATGCTTGCTCTGCAGTAGCTGACAGCGGCTTGGCAGAACTTTGGAGCCACAATTATATTATACGCCAAATTTCATCTCTTTGCAATTGTTTTCTCACATGTTCTGCTTGTTTCAAATCTTTCCACAATGTTTAACCAGGACTCAAACTGAGTTAGCAGGTTGATTTTTCTTTGTTTTTTTTATTTTTCTCAGCAGATGCTGGATTTTAATGCGCCTGGGGTCAGAATAATATGAAGATCAAGGTATTTTATTTTTTTTTGTAAGTTTCTTGTGGTGGAACCAACTATCAATATCATTTTGATCCTTTTTCAACCCAACAGCAGATTTTAAAGATGGATCCTTTTTAGCGTCGCTTCTGTAACTGCAAATAATGAATGTATACTCTTTATGCGATGCTCATTTGCTGTCTATCGGGAACAAGGTTATCTATAGACAAGATCCTTGCTCATGTTGAACAGAGCGTATGGAGAAAGAAAATGTAACAAAAGCCTATGCAGAATGAAACTGCTGAAACGTCTTTAACCTGCCGCTGATTTGACAGAAAAGTCATGGATGATTGAAGCGAATGAAGCGGTGAGTCAACCTGTCAGCCTGAGCACTTCCATGGCTGATTTGGACCAGATAAGTCGACTGTTGCTGCTCATTATTCCAAAGTGCCCGAGCTTTAATCGGCAAACCTCAAATAAAAGTGCTGCCACTTTGATGGTAACACTCGATGTTGCTGAATCTCCCTTTAACGTCAAGTGTTCTTCGCTTTCTGAATTTTGCTCTGATAGACAATCCTTCAATTCCTAGAAATCCACAGCTTTGTCAAATAATTTTTCCTCTAATGTCTTTTGAAAAAAAATCGTTTGGAGAGCTTTTCAAATTGCCTCTCAGACTCTAAAGCCCTTTTTCTCACTGGGCTGTGTCACATTGTGACTTGGATTCTTGAGGGACTTTTTAAAATATCTCAATACTGATACCGGTATCATGTTTAGCATATAGCATTACTGGAGTCCAAAACATTTTTAACATTGAGCACGTAGCTCAGAGTAAAATCCTCCTGATCCAATGAGCAGTTAAACTAATGAGCGACATCGGCTTAACACTGCTGGTCCAAATATCTCTGGTGATTAAGTTGCTGGGGTTGTACGAACTAGCTTTAACGTCCTCTTCTTATTATGGCAGAACATAATGAGTCATGCTGCTGACGTTGATGACGTTACGTAACACTCGCCAGGTTGCATTGGGGATCTGTTACGAGTCCACAGTGCAGTATCGGAACTGATGCCTGCTACTGGTAACGGCGTGTCCATCATTTTTTCTTTAAGGTTAGTGTTCGTTAGCTACCCTCCGTCTTCTGTGTCCTCCTTCCTCACGGGAATCACGAGTTGCAATCATTAGGCCACATTCAGTGATCACATTATTGTAATCCTGTTTGCGTGTACATACAGTAGAACCTCTCCCCATGACGTGAGCGGGATGCCTTCTCTTGCCATTTATTTATTTATTCATTTAACCTTCAAGCCCGACAGACGCTCGCCTCTCCAGTGCACGTTACAATCTGTGCGAGCCGAGTTCCTCTTCCCTCTCAGCGGGCGCCACAACAAGCTAATCTCCTTCCGGCTAAGTTGTCCTAGCGGCCCATTGCAGTCGGCTCACAGCGAGGCGTGCCACTGGGCCCCGGCGACAACAGGGCCCGATAAGCGACGAACTGTCTTCTGATTTTTTCTTTTTTTTTTTTTTTTTGTCAGGCAGTGTGATTGGACCGTCTGGCCTATCAGACCCCTTCAGTGGATCAGTGCAGGTTGAGCACCCACAAGAAAATCTCTCTCCAGCGCTCGGCCGAGTTTCAACCTCGCTTATACTTTCACTCTCACGTGGGTCATGTGCGAATGAAACGCATCTGTCTTTAAAGTGGCTAATATACGGCTGCAGATTGAAAGAGAGATTGCCAGGCTTAGCATCTGCGACCTTCCTCCCTCCTCTCCCTCCTCTCCCTCCGCCGCTCCTCTTGTCTCTTTCGCAGAGATCCAGTATTTTTTGGCTCTGGGTATTTATCTGTGGCCCAAATATGCAGCTCGTGTCACGCAGCGCAGCGGGCGTTTCGGCGACATCACAAAGATGGATTAAGTCATGCGTTAAATTGCCTCTTTGAAGGAAATGAATAAATAAATTTGAGGGACTAATTCCTTGACTGTTCGCCATCTCTTGTGTGAGCGTGATTGCATAATGCCGGCTTTAATGCGCCCTTCTGCTCCGCTCTGTTCTGGTGCCGTATTAATTCCCCTCAAATTGCTTTCCCTATGACCGAGTCATGCCAGAAAACGGTAACTGCGTTTGTGTACAAACTTTTATTACAGCACATAAAATCGCCCATTTCTGTGTGCATTAAAAAACGTGGTAATGATCCCCTCTAACATAAAGCATCCTGTCACTACAACCTCTCTGTCCCCCTTTGTCCTCCATAAAACATGATTAATGTGCTTGTCAGACTCCGAATATTTAGACTTTATACCGCTGATGGATTATAACGAGTAGAACGGCAGATTAAAGGACATACTTTTTCTTCTGAGTGGAAGCACATACAAGGAACTTCATCGGGTGTCTTCATGAAAATATTGAACGACCATAGAGGCAGATGTTACTACAGTACCAAAACTACCTGCTGAGGTTTAGAATAGTGTTGATGAGTGACTAGTTGTTGGGAAAGGTCTCAGTTTATGGGATGAGCTAGGAATGCACCAATGACACGAGTACAAGTGCTAACCTTTAGGTACTTGCTGATACCGAGTACCGATAAGAGTACATATTCAATGCCATTAAACCTCATTTATACTCACATCCTGCCAATCGGTGCTCATCAAAATCTAAATTAGTATTACATTAGTTTTTTGTAAATATCAAATCTTTAAATTTTGAATTAATGAACAGTTCTCTCTAAGGTTTTGGAGTTTCATTAACATTGAAACTGAGAATTGATGTCAATAATCACCAACTAATGGACACAGGAAACGAAAATAACTATAAAAAAGTCAACATGCACAGTATTTTGTCTCTTATCAAATCTTATTGCATTGCCTCACTTATTATCTAACTTTTGGAGGTTTTGTTTGGAGGTCGATCAGTGTTTTGCAGACAATCTATAAGAGGAGGGTGAAGGAGATAGCACAGTTCTATCAAAAAACAATGATAATAATATTATAAGAAATAACTCTTTCAAATACCCAGACCTACTTTTGAAACTGAACAATGTGAAGAGAACATAAAGGACCACCATGGCTGTTTTTCTGCTGCAGTATGAGAGGCAAGGACGTACGTGAAGAGTACTATAAAGCAGGCTGTACTGTCAATATCTTGTGTAATATTATCAAAACAGACATTCTGAACCAAATAAATAGAGAATACTTTTAATATTACTGTCCTGTGAGATTCACTGTTGTATGTATTATTGGGATGGTGACTGTGATGCTATGGCTGCAGGTAAACATACGCAGGTTATCCGGGAGTTTCTCTCGTTTTTTCATCAGCTTTCAGTCTGAAGCGATCACAGCGGAGGGAAGGGGTCACTGCCGATTGTCAGTGTTTCAATATCGCTGCTTTAAGAACTGCAAAGTGGGATTTATTCCACTTTTTATATTCATTGTTGAGTGCCTGTCCAGTTCCAGACATCGGAGGAAATGTGGAAGTACAGCAGCTCGCCAGCATTAATATTCCGGTATTTTTTTCTACAACCAAAGCCATTCAAAGCAGATGGTTCTCACGTAAACAGCCGAGTGCACACAAACTCTTGACTCTGATTCGGCAGTCACGGCGTTACACCTTTATCCAACAGCGAAACCGCAAAATGCACACACACTGAGACAGGGATCTGAGATTTTAGCGAATCACTCTCCAGCATGGTGCGGTGGTGACGATAACTTTGCTCTGGCATATACAGTGATCGAACAGTGTTTGTAATCAATTTCTTTAAGAAAAGAAAATTAAGAACAATTTTTTTTTTTTTTTAATATTGCCCGATTATAACCTGAAAAAAATATTAGCATGGTGGTTGTGTATCATCCTCATTATGGTAATGCTGAGTGTGAATTGAGCCGTTTCCTTAAGCAACACTCTTAGGCCCAATGTTTGAGTGAAAATGCATCGTTTTTCACGTTTGAGTTTCAAGTAATTTTACACGGCAAGACTTCAAACGCAATGTCCGTTTACAAGGAAATGCCAAACGCTGAAACAATGCAGTTCGCATGTAAAACCACTAGTGGGTGCTGTAGCTTGTCTTTGTAATGAAACCACACACATGAACACAGAGAGCAATATAGTACTGCTGTAGTAAACTATTTGATATGGCCACGGCATGCATGTGCAGGAGCAGTTTCAGAAAAGTTCCCCCGTTTCCATGGAGACAGAGTCTGAGTGGTTTTTTTCTGTTGAGATTGCATTTTCAATCGCTCCGAGCACCGTTATTTCACTTGAAGATATATATAATTCTTAAATTATTGTTTTACATTCTTTCCCCTCCCCCCAAAAAACTTGCGGAACCCACCTATGTTCAGATGATTCAATCTTCAAGCAGCCCGTTGTGGGTTTGCAGGATTACTCATTTCCCCTTCAGGAATGAATTAGAGTATAAATCATCAAATGCACCGTTAGTGTATAGCCTTACGGTGTGCAAAATTTCACATTTACAAACATTCCTATTCATCATCTCTGCAGCTCGCGATAGCCGAACACGTTTTTGCCTCGGGTACTACAAAGGTGCGGCGCCGCAGCGATGCGGCTGGAGTCGGGGGACCGGCGCTCTGGAGGCTCGCTGAGATTCCAGCTTGAGCACCAGCTCGCTCCTGCCTGCTGTCACTCGGCACCACCGCATTCCTAATTGACACCGAAACATCTTTTTTTCAATATCTTATGACTCGCTCTTCACATGATTAACCGAATCATTCTCTTTGTTCCTTCTGGTAATTTTTCCTCTAAACACCCCACAGGTCTTTGCGAGCATCGGTTTAAATGTCATACCGGATATAACTCATCTTGTCTCGGATTCACCTCGACTGGTAGTAAAGGAGGGTTTGAAATAGCTGTAATCAGAGGAGTAGCACAAGAATTACAACCAAAACGCCCCGGGAAGAAACCTCCCATGATTTCAATCATGCTAAACTGTGTTTTCCTCATTCATTTTTAAATTGCATGTATATTATGCCTCTCGGCAGCCAACGGAGCAACAGCATCACAGTATTAGTGCTGAGTGCAATGCTTGGCTGGTATTGGTGCTTTTTCTTGATGAACTTACCAAATGTAGCCTAACTGAACCCCTGGAAACAGTCCTTACAGCAGAAGACTTCATTCACTGCTCGCATCAGTTATTTATGAGCTGTTTTTAATCTTTAAGGGAGACGTAATGTACCAGCTGTCAGACAGTAACTCCACAGACCAGAGCATCCTAGTGTCAGGCCTCTGTGTCTGCCTCTGTGTGTCTCACCTCGTGTTTCCAATTAACCAATGTTCCACTTGTGTCCACCCCCCTTCCTTGTGTATTTAAACTCCTCTCCCTCTGGTGTCCTTGTCAGATTGTCAACTTGTCTCACCTCTTGTCCTCTTGTCACGCCGGTCGACCGAGTTGGGCGCCGGGTTTTAGATGATTTAAAGTTGTTCAAGGCAGATTATTACTTTAGTAACTTAACATGATCTGCTTTGAGTCATCCTGAGTTTCCCTGAACGCTCTGATGAGCGGGTCCCTTTAAATGTTGTCGCCGCAAGGAATTGTGGGGCAGCATGATCTGGTCTCCTTTGGCAAATGAAGTATCAGTGTTTCATCGGCTAAAGGAGGTTCTAATGGAAGCATCAGTGCCGGGCCACGGGGGGGCGCTGCTGCTTGTTTTTTTAATGAGACCACACACGCTATGAAAGTGAAAAATATCGAGAGAACCCGACATTCGTATGGACTGATGACGATTCGGATGCAATCAGGGGAGAGTGTCGACTATTAAACGACCAATGTGGACGATAAAACTAGAAGTCATGCCACTACGGGGGCGGCCATGTTTGTTTCCAGTCGCATGAGCAGAAAGCTGTATTTACCATGGAAGGAGACGTGCCGTCACAGCGCTCCATCGCCTCCAGCAGTCTGGAGAGAATCGTGACCGTGAAAGAATCTTTCCACCTTGGGAACCGCGATAAAAACTTCCCGGATGCAGTGGATCCGAACCCCGGTGTCGTGTAAACGGACCCCCCGGAACTGAAGACAGTTTAGCGGACACACTCTCATTCATTGCGGTGTAAACGGGTCCGAACATTTGTTACAAAGTGAACAAATTAAAAAAAAAAAAAACAGGTAAACTTTGTTTTTAAAAGCCGTGATTGGAGCAGGAATGATCGGAGGGGAACATCTGGATGGGGATGAGAGCTGGAGTGTCTACCTTGAGGAGACACAATGGAGGGCAGAGAGAGACGCCAACAGCTCGGTCTATTATCTGCTCTAATGGAAGCCCTTCTGTTCCAAACAAAAGTCCTCAGTTGTTGTGCCTCAGCTCTTCTGATGATTGGCCAGCGACTGTCCCACGTTGATGGAGTCGATTAAAGGCTCCATCCGTCAAGCGGGCTCCGGCTTCCTGATGCTGGGGCTCGGTGGGACACACACACACACACACACACACACATACACACTGTTGCTCTCTCACCAACTTCCCGTCATGTGTGACTTTTTATTTTAAATGTATTTCCCCTCTATCTACTCCCCTTCCCTTTCCACCTACTTCCTCTCTCTTCCTCTGCAGCCATGCCAGGCTTTAAAAAGCAATTTCATCTTTCTTGTTCTGTCACGCTCGGTGTGCACACTTTTTTTTTTTTTTTTTTTTTTTATCCTATTGTCTGACTTCAAGCTTAATTTCTAAATTTTAAATATGCCATATCCTCGGCGAGGTGGGGAATACACTGTGTGTGCTTAAATACATGAGGCTCATTTAAAAAAAAAAAGGCTTTAACTGAAAATGAAATTGCTGCAGCCACTGTGTATTTATAAATTAACAGACATTTTAATATATAATGGGAGGTATGACAATGAGCCGATTTGAATTCACATCCACATATTTGTATTATTTTTTTTTTCCTAATAGGATTATGAGGATTGTTCCTGCCAGACCTCAGCCTGCTGGTGACATCCTGCACCACATGAGCATATTCACACACACACTTCTTCACCTTAGCTACAAATCTGGATAAGTTCCTCATGTACGCTCCAAATGTGGAATTTCCCACAGTGTACTGTGATGCGGCCAACGCACTGAACAGGAAAAACGACTCCAGATATGCTTCATCGCCCGGGAAAAACTGTTTAACAAACAAAAGCTACACGGGCAAATATACTGACGGGGGATTCGGTGCCTCCGTGTTAACGTTGAATTACTACTGTTTTTAAACCAGGAGTCTTTTTTTTTTTTCAATTTTATTTTAGAGTTTGATGAGCCGAAGTTGTAAAAGACGGAGTACAGCTGGCGCTCTGAGCTGAGATTTTGATGTGGCTGTGCCCAGTTGGCCACGTAACCATAAGTGATGTCTTTTTCAGAACTTATTGACGCCATGTCAATTTGATACCGTCTGTTTAATGGCTTATGTGGGACGAGAAAGGATTAAAGGTATTTTCTTTTGAATTACATTGATTAAAAAGACACCAAGGAGAAGTATTCTTTCTTTTTTCCTGATCCGACAGGACTGTTTGCTTTCCGCCGTCGTCTCAACACGTCTCAGCCTTGGACATGACAAAGTCGAGCTCCAGTTAGACTTTACTCGACTTGACTCTACTCGCTTTTGACGCTTTTCCACTACGCGTTAGTACCCGCTACCAGGTACTTTCCTGGTACCTGCTCAACCGAGGTTCCAAGCGAACGGAGGCCGCTGATTGGCCGGCGCGTCACGACACAAATGAGTCAGAACGTGACTCATTTAAACCGCCATTTTTTTTAAACCGACTAGAGGATTCAGCGGGAGCTCGACGGAGCGACCCGCGTTGTTTTGGATTAACCGGTTCTCCTGTTAACTGGTGACCGGCTTCCCTGAGCGTCCCCTTTTCACAGCAGAAGTTAAAAACCTGATCGAATTCCTTTAGCTGTCCTGGCGAACGCCGTTTAACCACATTTCCATTAAAGTTTAAAATATCGTACCGTTTGTTTGTCTTATTTTATTTAACGGCTGGTGGCAGAAATCACCAGTTAACAGGGGCACCAGTGAAACCGTAACACCAGACAGTGAAACACGATAGTAACAATCCAGATTTTGTAATATTACTAATAAATATATAAAGATATATACTTTTTGATTTATTATTTGAGCTGATAGCCAATGCACGTTCGCTCCGCATCATATCGGGTGGGGATTACTTGTGCACGACGGGGAAAAACCTCCAATGACTCCGCCCACGCCACGGTGGTGCTATCGAGTAAGGCTGATTAGTCGCTAGTGGAAAAGAGCCTTTACTATTACCAACTAGCGGGAAATGGGATTTGAATACTATAATAAGTTATAACTGTTCGAACGGTTCAAACCATTTACAGGCGATGTGAAGGCTTGTGAGGGGTGAAAGCGTTATAAATGATCAACTAGATGTTGTTTGATCCCCAATGTCAAGGCTGCTATGAAACACTGCTTCAGAGAATGAAAAATGTTTATTAGTTGTGTTATTTTACAACATCTTTATTCGAACGAGTCCTGCTTAACTCTCCCAGAATTCTTTGCAGGTTCATATAGAAACTCTTACAGCTGAATAAATCACTTTTATGTTGAAGTTGCGTTCATTCATGCACGAGGGAACGCAAATCTTTTGAAGCGTCTCTCCTCGTATCAAAGCAGTTATACTTTCTCTCCATTTCAAAACCATCAGATATTTCATAACCGCGTGTGAATTTCTGCTGGCTTAAAAGTAAAATGAAATTTGATGTTCGACTGAGCAATTGTTCAGGAGGCCAACGATCATGTGGAAAGGTGCAAAGATTTTTTTGCATCTTGTTTTTCACCATCAATGACTTTGAATATGAACCCAGATCATCTGTCACTATTTCCCTGATATATTAAAAAAAAAAAAAAAAGTGTCATTACAGACGAGAAGGAAGTCTGAGAGGAAATCCTCTAATGAGCCGGGCAGCTCTGGAATCGTTCTCGCCCTGCTCTACACTCACGACTCGCTGATGGAGTCTAAATTGAGTGTGTTGGGTCCATTCATCTTGACCGCCACCCATCATTTTCTTCTTCTTTTTTTTTTTTTTTTTTTCCTGAAAGCTACGAGCCGCATTGATTAAGTTTTAACAATGGCCTTGTTAATACAGAGACTGAGAAATGAGGAAGCGGCTGTCATCCAGCCAAAGTCATTCGGAGCGAAGATGCCTCCGAGCGAGAAATTCTGACTCCGAATTAATAAAACTCCGCACGCAGTTGGCCCCGGCGATAATGAAAAACAGGAACGCTTAGACTTAATGGCTGTTTACAGAGTGGAAGAACACGACGCTGGAAATGAAACGGGAGGGACAACATGGTGGATTATGTTATGGATTGTGTTCGACATCGTTGTGCAATAATGACATTTGAATATTGGTGGAGGTAGTTTGAGAGAGTGGAGCTGTCATCAGTCATAATACCATTAAATTAAATAAACACATCCGTGCTCTAAGATGGATTATTTCTACCTGTTTGAGATAGTCTGGGGGAAAAAAACGTGGAAACTAATCTAATAAAGAACAGTAACAAATTAATGTGTGACTTCCAGTGCTGGCTTGATGGTTTATTTTGATGCATTTACTTATAAAAGGAGGACTGTTGTTTTTACAAAACTTCACAGAAGCCAGAAAAACATTACACAAAGATACCTTTACTTTTAAACTACCCAGATTAGCGCTATCGTATTTGTATATTTTGCTCAAGTTAAAGCTCGCCATCATTAGATTTTATCTTCGCCTCAGCTGACGTTACCCCAGATAACCCAACATACATCTCTCTCATTATAAATCACAGATCCAGAGCAGCACAACAATCACTTATCACACGTATATGATGACCGCCCACAATCAGGTTACAGAAAACGCAGCAATAAGTGGCACTTTTATTGGTAAGGAGCAACAGACACATTTCAGTCTCATCCAGAGATGAGAAATGGAGAATGAAACTCTCGCTGTGACGCACAAACGACACGAGGTCACTTGAAACGTAGAAACGGGGCCTTAATCGACAGCGTCGGTTCCTCAGTGTTTTCTGTTCGTAGACAATCGTCCACTTGTGTCCACAAACCTTTAGTTAGGTCAAGTACTTCATTCACTTCACATCAAGGCCTGAGAAATTTACTCAAATCTAAGTGTTATTACAAAAAGGGATTTACACATTCATGGCCGTGACAAGGTAACAAAGTTTTGTGTCACCAACTCGGGACCAGACTGAACGTGAGTTACGGCCGAAATCTGCCCCTGTGTTGCTTGGTCATAGCATTGAATAATGGCCAGAAAAGGCTGCGACCTTTGGAATATAAAATGTCATCTCTTCATCATTCTACCCTTTCAGACAGCCGTGTGAAGCTTTGTCATAATTAGCACATTTGTTTTTAAATGACGGCTTCAAACGGGCTTTTGTGTGGCAGTCGTGACCTTTAACCCTTTGACCCACCCGTGGCGAAAGCGCCGCACTGCTTGATATTCATGCACACGAAAGCAACATCGGCTCTTCCACCGAGTGATTCTGGACGGAAGACAGAACGGCGAAAAGAAACACTAAAATGGTCTCTTAAGTGCAAGTCAACGTTTTCATCCAAGATGGAAAGGAAAATCTCCCTCTGAGGCGCCATCATCGCCGTGGAAACAGACACGCTATAGCGCCGCTTTATGGAATAATGGCGCAATATGTAATAACGCAATACATTTGTGTGAACTTTTCAGATCATATTGTGTAAAATCTCACTCCCAGGTTATTCAACGATTTTTTTGCATTTTTGTTTCAGAAAAGTTTCGCGTGTTCACAGTAACGTTTTGAAAATGATGTCCGTTTCCATGGAAACGGCAGAAACAATGAAAATTGTCGATTTCATGTTGCGCCGGTGTTTCTGTTTTTCTTGAAACCACACACACACACACATGCCTGCAGAGAAACATTAACAATGGAAGTACGTGGAAATTATTATGGATTGAACCATTTACTACAGGTGCAAAAGCAGCGCTTCCACCATCTTCACAGCGTGTTTTCAAAAAGTTCCACCATGGGAGCCGTTTTCAAAAAGACTCAGCATCATTGCATCATTGTTGTGAAACAAAAACCCAAAACGCAACGAAAGTTTTGCGATTCCACTCTAAAGTGTTGAGTAAACTGAGCCCGGATGATTTCTCAGAGGAGCTCTCTGGGGGGTCCAGTAAAAGATATAAAAGAAATAGGTACAACGCCTATATTGAGTTAAAATAGCTTCAAACACACGTTGTCCTTTCAGTGGATTCAGATTTTTTTTTTTCTATTAGTTTTCATCAGTGTCCAGTGAGCTTGATGATCGCACTTGTCCCTTCATATACCCACTAGTCACGTTCTTTTATTGCGACGGTCACATCCATGATGGAGTATCTCCGGCAGTAATCACAAGCCATTTAGTTGGACTATTAACCAGTCCCGTTGACCTGTCTCGTCGATTACGGAGCGCTGCCCTGCATTAGCCTCTCAGCATCTGTAAACATTAACCTTTGCTGGTATTATTACTCGTGCTAATCCAGTTAGCCGGCTGGCATCGGCATCCGCCCTCCCGTTTTGCTTCATGATTCACTTACCCGGCTTTGGTCTCTCGCTCGCCACACTTCAGCATGCGGGCCTGCACCTCTGTAGCTCAGAAAGTCATCATTTGATAGCCTGTAGGCTGCGCTTATCTGCTCCAGGGTCATCAGACAATATTTCTTTCACTTATCTCGAGTCCCTTCATCGCTCCATTCATCTGGCCGGCTCACTCACATACTCATCGCTTAGACCCTGGATGATATATTGAAGAGGCGTCCTCGCAGGGAAAAGTGTCTCTACTTTTTTTTTTTTTTTTTTTCTGTTCAAAAACAATGTTTACCTCCTGATGCATTGTGTATTAAGAAGACTATATATTTTTTTCTTGTGAAGAGTATCTGACCTGAAGTTGTCCTTGAGCTATGTGTAAGTGTAAAATGAGAGAAAAACTAAAGGAAAAACATCCTGTTTGGACCCGCGGCTTGACGTGATGTCGTTTGGTAAAATTTGGAATTGTGAAAAAAAATTAAATTAAATTAAATAATAGACATTGGGCCCAACGTTTCAGGCTCCGTTTACACGACAATGTTTTGCAGGAATACAGAAAACGGTGTAGTTCTCATGTTGGGCCACTAGTGGGCGCTGTTTGCCTTTGTAATAAAAACCACAGGCACACAGAGAATAATACATTATTGTAAACAACAATAAAATGCCGACCCACAAATGTCAAACCTTTAGATTTACACTGGTGGTAAATGCAGCATGTTGTGTTTATGTACTAATATTCGATGTTACCACAAGTCCTCATTTTATTGTTCTGTTGTTATTTGTTCTCTTTTCTTTTTCTTGTCTTGTTTTCTTATGTTCTGTGTTTGTTGATTTTGTGGTGTTGTATTATGAAATAATAAAAAGAAACGACTGATCAAAAACAACAAAAATAAAACACATAACAATGGTGAGTACACGACACTCTGGAGGCCGCCATTATTGTTATTGTCAGTCTCCTCGAGCCTGTGCAGAAGAACTATTTACTATTACATTATATTTATTATCATAAAGATAGAAATCCAGAAAAGTTTTTTTAAAACCTCCTAATATATTGAGAAACACACACAGCGGGCGCTCCTATACACACAGAAACCCTTGGGAAAATCTTGGGCCGAGCAGTAAGAACAGCAATATGTGCGAGTGCATACTTCGCATACAAAAGCGTGTCAATAAAGTCGGTAACTGTGCCCAATAAAAGTAGAACAGGCCTCGACATTCTCATTCACTGTATGGCGCTCAGCTGTCGGGGTGTTTAGTGAAGTACAATAACATAAAACGGCGAAAGTACCAAGAAGAAAGTGAGGAATTAGGCATGTGACCACAATGGGAATTGTAAAATGCTTTTTTTATTTTTTGTCCCTTGACGGTGACGCCCCGCCCCGGTAAGAGATCTGGCTTTATTCAAAGGACGAGGTCACACCGTAAGTGAATGTAAATCAAGCAGCGAGTGGGCAAACTTTACGACTGAGCTGCTGCGTGGGAAGCTCTTTGGAGACTTTCTCTCCATTTTCATTTGCTGCTCGTGCAAAACTGTCGGGCCTACAATGGCTGTTCAACTGGGAAACATAAAGTAGAGGAGGGGCGGCTTCCGATCGCCCCATAGTAGAAACACGACATTATTTCATTTAGCTACCCCCCCCCCGACAGAAATTTCAACAGCCAGAAAAAAAACGTGTTAAACACAATTAATCTAGTAAAAAAAAAGAAAAAGTATTCTTTACCTCAAATTTGGAGAATCGACAGCTCAGGAAATTGTGTTAAATTTCTTTTCTCAGAGAAAAGCTCCAGCCAATGTGTTTATTTACCGCCGTCGCTGTGTTAGAGATTACAATGATAGTTTTTTTTTAAGTCAATCAAGATGTCCGGCCATCGAAGACGAGGCGCCGTCACAAACACAGATAATGAGCGAGCTCCCTGCAGCCCTCGCCGGCTCTGTAGTGGAAGCCCAGCTATTGATTAGCGCTCCGTGGGAGAGCATTGATTTTCATTCCGGAGTGAGTGAGAGGACTGAATCCACTCAGCGGGAGGGAAGGAGGGAGGGACGGCACTGGGAGGAGGATGGTAAATAGGGTCGGGCTCGCAAAACTTTCTTCACTGTTGGGGGGGTCCGTTTACACGACACCAGTGTTCTGATGCACTGTATCCGCAAAGTTTTTTAATCCGGCTCCCAACGTGGAAAGAATCTTTCACGGCGCAAATCCCTCCTGCAGAGACTGATGGAGGCTACAGAGCCTGTTACTGCGCATACATATCTCTCCCCCTCCCTCCTGCTCATTCAGTTGTAAACAAACATGGCGGCCACGTAGTGGTACGACCCGTAGTGGTACGACCCGTAGTGGTACGACCCGTAGTGGTACGACCCGTAGTGGTTCGACCCGTAGTGGTACGACCCGTAGTGGTACGACCCGTAGTGGTACGACCCGTAGTGGTACAACCCGCGGTCCATATTCTAGTTTTATCGTCCAGATCAGTAGTTTAATAGTTGAGACTCACCCCTGATAGCATCCGATGTGTCATCAGTCCATGTGGATGTCGGGTTCTCTCCATTTTCCTCACATTTATAGCGTCTTGTTCTCTGCACACACGTCTGTGTAGTTCCATAACAAAATCAAGCAACAGCGCCCCCCAGTGGCCCGGCATACTAACTACATCGTTGTCTCTGTGTCCGCTGCTGCAGTGGAAACACACTCCTTTCTTTTAGCAGATTGGGTGTTGTCACGTGAAACGTTGTGGTGTAAACTGGGCCTAAGTGACGGAGTACACCGCCTCCTTAGCTTAGTCATGTGGAGCAACTCCACAGCCACAGCACTGCTTTTTTTTTTTTTTTTTTAGGCAGCTATCTAATGAGCTGCGTCTAATGTGCTATAAAGGCAGCAGCATTTCTTTACTTATTGTTTGTGGGCGACTCGATCATCGTTAACTATTCTGAGGGAGATTGGACTCGACTGTGCGGAGTAAACAAGATCTCATTAAGTCAGATTCATCACATGTAATTCTCAGGGTTTTCTTGTTTTTTTTCCCCAACCTGTCAAAAATAAGATTTCTCTCACATTTTATTCACCACAAGGATGAATGTTCAATGTTCGCATGCTGTGTACCAAAGTACATCTAGTTTACTGGGGTTTTATTTTAGTTTTTTGTTGCTCGCATCGTTTGGAAATGACTAAAGTTGTTAAATCTCATTAAAACAACAAAATTCATTGCAATCCGAACAATATCTTTTTTTTAAAGTACAGGTGAAGTTTCACAGCGGCGCCGCGAAGAATCTGTAACTTTAATTAGTTTAAAGTTAGTCCACCAGAATCCACACGGGGAAAATGAAAATATTTAGGAGCCAGTTCTAGTTGTTGACGTACATCTCTAATACATCGTCAGTACTTTTCTGAAGGAAATTCATCTTTATACTCATAAAAATACGTATTTCCAGCATTTATATTTTTGTTGACATCTCTCCGTCATGGAAAAGATTTCCATGGCAAGATCCCATTTGTACACTGGCTCTCGATTCGCTCTGGGAAAACGATGAACCATCAGATTCACAGCATTTAAGACTGTTCTTATAGCTTGAAGACTCTTCTTTCACAAAGTTTTTTAGTTTTTTTTCCCAGGTCAAATGTTGATATTTTCACTTGAGCTGCCGCGACGCCATCTTTGATATCCCAGAAACCCTTGCTGTAAACGAGTGGCGATGATCTTGTCTTCCTGTATCGGTTTCTTCTCCGTGCAGAAGTGGTACATTTTATGGGAAGTATATTTATATATAAGATTTTTTTTTCCGGGAGAGTAACTCAGTTTGGTTCAATTCAAGTCAACTTTATTTATACAGCACCACATACAACACAGTCATTTCTTCTTATGATGGAGAGAAACTCAACAAATCCACGTGTTTGTAATGGCGCGATGTTACAACAAAACCAGCTGGACACAATGATATTTACCATTTAACCATGCATGGGCTGCTGGACGGAATTAAAATAGAAAGACGCGTGGTTTGTGCCGGATGTAAGACCAGAATGTGTCACCTTTACGTCAAACCCCGAGCATGTACAATTATCTCGTCAGACGAACAGCGTGCGTCTCTTTTCTGTCACTTCCTCGCCTGCTGGGTTGAATAAACAACATCTCAAGCTCAGGCAGATTAATTAAACGGAGCCAGAAAAGGCTAAAACAAGTGCTTGTTTAAAAGTGTGCGTTTATTCGTCGCGTCTCTTTAAATTTCTCATTTTAATGAGCGAAAATTGTTCAATAGATTTCCCGTCCATATCTTTATGTAACTGTCGTTGAATATTTTAATTATCTCTCTCTGTTTTAGTCTTATTAGTCTATTTAATGTTATCGGCGTTGAACATACTTTTTCAGAGTGATGCAACCGAGAACAAGAAGCGCTCATCTTTTTTTCTTTCTTTTTTTTCACCTTATCCAGAGCGTAGAACTGACATTCCCACCTGTTTCCCAGATATTTCGAATATTACATTTTATATATATATATATATATATATATATATGTGTGTGTGTGTGTGTGTATTCCTTGATATTTCAAGGAACAGGGCACGTGTGGGTGTTTTTAATGAAAGATCAGGAGGAGGAATAAAAAAGAAAAAAGTGGGCGGAGGACCGAGGAGAAGAAAGAAAAAGGAGCTGCTGTCAAACTCGTAACTTTTCCTTCCAACACAGAGGCAGTTAATTAAGGACCTCAGCGGCGGCACGTGGCTTTGAATTAATCCGTCCTCATTACGGTGGCAAAAATCTCCTCGGTTTATTTCCATCTTTTTTCTTTTTTTTTTTTTCTCTCTTTCAATCTGTTTCCCTTCATTTTTTTCATCAGCGCGTACATCACTCGTTCATCGCCCCTGTGTTCTTTTACCGTTTCCTTCCACTGCGCGCGCAGATTCATCGCTCAGCCGACCAATTTAAAGTGATTTCTCTGCCGTCATCCTGTCGCCTCCAGTTCCAGCTGATGGCTTTATGTGAGTTCGCCTCGCCGTGGATCTGCGAGGAGTTTGTGTCTTTCTACTCGGTGTCACCAGGAGGGGGTTTACGATTTTTGAGGAAAGAAACAACAAATCATCAGATGATTTGTGGAATTTGCTTTTGGTTAACAGGCAAGAGAGTCCCCCAGCTCGCTGATAGGCTCACGTTCAAGTCTGAAATACGAGATACTAACGGCCCCCGAAGCTTCGTTCCTCTTTTATTGTTCCCATAAAAGGTTTATTTTTAGATCCCTTTTTCTTTTTTCTTTCACGCACTACAATAAGACTTAATTAAAACGGCGTTTACACAACGGCCGCTGAAAACTCTTTGAAAATGGCTTCCGAGGCGAAACTCTTTTGAAAAACGCTCCAACTCCCGTCTCAATGTAAACGGAGGAAAATAAAACTTTTCTGAAACTCTGCTACTGCACATGAGCAAGTATATGGACAATAACAACACCTTTTTTTGGGGGTTTCAAGGAACTCCAATGAGATGTTTTGATAAAGTTCCTGAGCTCTGAGTTGAGTTGGGATTTAAAATGGACTTAAAATTTTTAAGAAACATAAACCTTAAATGGTGCATATTAGAATGCGTTCTGGACTACTGAAGACTACATCGTCACATGTGGTGTTCCTTTTCTCCCTGTTATTTTTGCTGATGCTTCCTATATCCTTTCCTGCTTTGTTAAAATGAGGTATTTTATATTTCTTTTAAGGTAATGGCTTCTTCTCATTGGCTTTATATAGAGATTGTTGTCATTTTCCACAAGGACTTGTTGGTTTTATAAAACAAACGTTTATCACCTATCGAGTGTCACGATCAAGAAAAAAGGTTATTATGGCACTATTATGCAGGTCCGACCCACTCAAGATGAAACTGAACTTAATGTGTCTCCTGAACTAAAATGTGCTTGACAGAGGTTCAGTGGTTCGTAGGTTTGAATCCCACTGCGGTGGGTCACTGAGACAAGTCTCCGGGTAAAACGTTGAGCTAAAACACAAACATTTCAGCAGCTTCCTCAACCTTTTTATTGCAGTGACCATAATTGTTGGCTTCCTTTCCTGTTTCTTTCAAACTAAGAGCGATGAGATTGTGAAAATGGGGGAAACCAGCGCCACTTGTACGGGAGATTCACAATTTGTTATCAATATTTCACACGTTTTTCGTCTGCGTGTATTTACTTATTCATTTATTGGTTTGTATGTATGTATTTTACCAACCTTTCGCAAAAACTACTCATCCAAATTGCATGAAATTTTCAGGGAGGATTTTTCGTCATTCATGTACCAATCAGTTGGATTTTGGGACGTTAACGACAAACCGTTTACAATAAATCCCCAAAAAACTGTGGGAAAAAAGATAAAACAACCATAACCAGAAACACAGTACGAAATATGGGTGAGTTTTAAATGTTTCTTTTTATAACTGAATTCATTAGAAATATTTTGCACACTTGTTTGATTTTAAAAAGTAAAAATTATTTCACCATAGAAAAACCCTTCTAAGCATATTTCAGTGAGTGTAACTCGTCGAGAATAATTCTTTCGGGTCCATTATAGGCGAGCATTTAGTTGAAATGCAATCACAGCTACAAATATGTTTATATAGTGAAGTTGGTTTATATAACATTTGCTGTTTTATTTTTATTTTATTTTTTTTATTTTCTCCTATGTTTTATTCATTTAATTGCTGTATCATTTATTTAATATTGTTGTATAGATCATTGCCAGATCAGTCCATTATCTATGGCGAAAATGGAAGATGTAACAGTGAAGCTCATTGTGTAGAATATTAATTGAAAATGGGGGTGGAGTTAAATACGTTTTCTTCTTCCCACTCCCTTTCAGGCAAAATAGGAGCTTGCTTTCTTTTTATGTTAAATGTATGTTGATATGACATGTCACAAACCACGTGACGACTTCCCTTCCCTTGTGCTCCACTGTGGAATGCTTATGCCTGAAATAAATAAATAATAAATTAGATTAACTGGAGGACAAAAGGTGACTCTATTTATGTAATCTGACACGGGTTTGTCTGACCTCTCTCGCCACTTTCCACACAGAAAGAACAACCCTGTCCACTCGGCACTTATGTGGACTCATATGGCCGCGCAAAGGTTTTTATTGGTCCAATAAACTGGCGCCTTTAATAAGTGTAATCTGTCCGCCAGCCCAAAGGTTAAAGCCCGGCGATCTGTCAGTGTCCCACAGCTATACCGCTGATCTATAATTGCCTTGCTGGTGGCTTAATTGTTGAGGTGTGCGTGGAGATCGTTTGGAAATGATCCATCACTTAGCACTGTAATAATGAGTTTCCGATGGTTGGCTGGGCTTGAAGCGGCCTCGCCGGCTCCCCACAGAGGGGAGTTGTTGAACCCGGAGTGCGGTGCTGTGTGGCGAGGTGCAGCAGAGCGGAATTGTAAGAGTGTGTGAAGGGGATCGTAGGTTGGATTTGTTTCCGTGTGTGTGTGTGTGTGTGTGTGTGTGTGTGTGTGTGTGTGTGTGTGTGTGTGTGTGTGTGTGTGTGTGTGTGTGTGTGTGTGTGTGTGTGTGTGTGTGTGTGTGTGTGTGTTACTCACTGCACCACTCTTAATCAAACCGACTCCCATCCCCCCGGCGTCCTCCAATTTGTAAGTACAAACCTGCGCTGCATAGAAATCAGGACACGTCCCACTCTTAATCCATGAATCTGCATCGCCTTATGCTGTTATGAGAAGAGGCTGAACTCTCTCGGTTCTCTCTTCACCGCCACCGCCACCCTCACCTGTCTGCCGTGAGCTGTCAAATAAAGCCAAAGTGCCCGAGTCTGGGGGAAAATAAATAAATAAAATAAATACGAAGAGGAGAGCCACTCTTTAAAAACACTCTGCCTCTAAGACGAAGCTTAAAAATCATTCCTCAGCGGATGCCCGACCCTGTTGGCCAACGCCAAAAATGCAGCTTGGGCCACTTTTCCATTGGACACACACACACAAACACACACACACACACACACCCATGGCGCACCAATTTGCAGCTTTCGTGCTTAAATGTCAACCTGCCGTTGATTATGCAGCCCGCTCAGCTATTAAAGCAGCATCTCAAAAGAATTTAATGCACTCGGAGGGCAAAGGGTTCAAGGTGCCGTTTCAGAAAGGCTTTCATTACCATGACAAAGAGCGCGCAATTTCTGTAATCACGCCGCCGTCGCACGGCCGCGATGCAGCAGGTGAAGTCGAACATTTCTGGGAAAATGCTTGTCGAACGAGAGCTAGAGAAGCTCATGAAGTGACAGATGATGATGAATGAGATGTCATGGCAGGGTTAAAAAAATAAAAAAATAAAAATCTGAGGTGTGCGTGACACTGTTGGGATGCGAGGTGCGCCTGTAAACCTCTCCGCATTTGTGGATTTGCACAATAAAGCGACGCCGGATGGTAGAGGGAAGGTGAAGCGGCACTGTGTTGAGATGTTTGGCTTCGTTTACAGTGGGATTATGAGGATTACCCCGAGTTTGGTTAAGTTATTGCAGTTAATATTTTTACTCTGCTGACCTATTCACTGTATTTATAAAAAAAAAAAAAAAAAAAGGAATATTTCAACTTAGCAACATACAATTCTGCAGTGAACTCAGGTCCCAGGAAAGTTTTGTGTTTACACTGCAATGTTTTGACAACATTAACATGCCAGGGTCGGGTCTCTCAGGTCTGCGTCTTTTACTTGTGTGTCACTTCCTGTCTTATTGTGACTCACCCGTCTTGTTCACGTCTCTTCCTGTCTGCCCTCCCCTCGTGTGTCTGATGAGTGTAATGTGTTCCGCCTGTATCTCCTTCGCCCTCGTGTGCCTTGCGTCATGATTTGTCATCATCCAAGGACCAATCCATTAGATTCTGGGAAAGTTAACTAACCGACTAACCGTTTCCGAATAAATCCCCCAAAACTACGAAAGAAATGTTCCCATACAAAGCGGATGGGAGAGGCACCCCATGGAGGAGATCAGCGTCTGTTGCCATGGAGACGCTCCCTGCTCAGTGTTTCACGGTGATGTAGCTTCCTGACGTACCTAGTTAGCATTGATATGAGCTAACGGCTATCATGATAGCGATGCTAACTCGGTTCGGCAAAAGAATGTGGCGTTGGCGAAGGTCTGCGCTCTACCGAGTGTAGCTCTAGTTATTATTGTGTTTGGTTTTTTTCAGAGCAATTAAATAATCCCAGCCACGTAAAACAACATCTTGAAATTGTCTTTACTAATTGAAATATATGGAAATTTCAGGTGTTTAAGGGTTAAACTGTTAAGAAAACAAAACACCACCATGTTTAACCTTCTCCTTGTTATGCTTAAAAGATATTTTAGAAAATGTCGCACTCGTGCAAGAAAATTGTGTTTGACAGAAAACCTGACATAACACCACAACACCAAACCTCTTGTGACTCATGTGTCAGACGAGCTGTTTTCATTTAAGTCCTCAAATCCGGGCAGTGTTTTGACACAGCGTCGCCAAACGTCAGTCGATACCTGAGCGCCGGCTGTTTACAGAACCACTGCCCACCGGGCGGCGCTGAGCACAGACACACAGCGGAAAACACTGTTGTCACGGAGTGGCACACAAAAAACAAATTTTAACCAAAACAGTGACAACGGGAACCAAACACACGTCCTGACTCAAGTTTGAATGGCAGAGCACAGACAAAAACAGAACACTGTATGGTGTTTAAAAACCTAATCGTAAAAGCAAAACGCTGCGCGCATGTAAAGAAGAATGAACGGGAAACTGTTGGCCTTCATTTCTCGTCAAGCAGGAATCATTTACACTTTGTTGATTGTCAATGGAATTAAATATCAAGGAGAAAAGCGGGCGAAACGTCAGTCTCTTTCCCTTTTAAATTAGACGCTTTACTGACATTTATAACTTTATAAATGTGAGTATCCACAAACCAGAAGCACAGCAGTGTATATTGATGCTGTTTTTTAAAAGAGGCTTTGTTCTGTTTTTGTTTTGTGCAAAAGTAAAGTCAAATTCATAAGAATGCATGATCCTCTTACAGAAAAACAAGCTTTATTCTTTTTGTCTTCTCGTTGAAAATGTCTTACCTTTATGACGTTTCCGTGTTTATTTGTTATTTAGTTTGTGTGCAGCACAAAGTGTTAGAGTACCAACGTCTGCAACAGGTTGAGAGCTACACACTACTTCGCTTTATTCAATATTGTTGGTGCAGTTAGGAGCGCATGGAAAGACATTAGATTTTCTCGTAGCCTGTTTTCTGTGTAACATCACAGTATTTCTGTTTATTTAGCGCATAGTGTGAAACTCTTTGGTGCTGGGGAGGCGCCATCTTTTAAAGTAATGGGGTCTACAATGGAAAATATGCAAGTGAAATTAAAGATAGTTGTGTCACAAATCAAAACTTTACATTAAAGCAGCATTTAAACAAAAAAAATATTTTTAAGTGAAAATGGGAGAATTTTCGTGGTGTTTTGGGTGTCCGTTCACATGACAACGGTGCTCGGTCCATATAAATGTAGGTGTACTCGCCATTCTTATTGTTTTTGGCATATTTTTCTCTGGGTGCATGTGTGTGTGGTTTCATTACAAATAAAACAGCCAACAATGCCCACTAGTGGCCCAACATGGTAACTACATCATTTTCAGTGATTTTGCCATTATAAGAACAAACGCGTAAACGTGAAACTTTTGAAAATAAAAATGCAAAACGTTGCCTCGGTCTGCGTCTCACCATGTTGTGTAACCGCTATGAAAAGCGGCCTTAGATAGAGGCATATCTGAACACTATTTATTATGTTAATATCTCTGTTCATGTACTGCGCCGTCTGCAGATTTTTTTATTGATTTTCTTTTGGTCACTTTGTTGTGTCATGAACACATGACTTGTTTATCCCCCACATCCCAGCTCTCACATAAAAAAAAAAAAGCTGTATTAAACCTGTATTTCAGCCTTTACAATACATCTTTATTTGGCCTCTGTGTACTCTCTGCTCCACAGCCACACTCTGGTCAAGCCACTCATCTCTCGGTACAATTTAGCTGTCTCGTTTCTCCACCAAAAAACTGGAGCTATCACACCGGTGATTTATATCTTCCGTGTGTGTGTGTGTGTGTGTGTGCGTGTGTGTGTGTGTGTGTGTGTTTCTCTCTCTCTCTCCCCTTCCTCTGACTTTTCTGGCAGGCTGAAATTGCTTTATTATTCCCCCAGAGTCTGACAAATCCCCCAGCAGCTACAAACTCATCACCCATCACTGGCTCTTTGTCTGAGAGGAAATAAAGTGTCGGGATTTCCTGGGTGACAGATTTGTGTAATCGTCCTTTGTCCGGAATGGGGGGGGTGTACAACTCGGTGGACACAGGAGGGAGGAAGAGGAAGGAGAGAGAAGGGCGACATGAGAGGGTGGCACATCAGTCTGCCATTATAAGTGAAAATTGAGTTTCTTTGAAGGGGAGCTCCTCAGGTAGTGAAGGTCTAAGACCTTTGCTTTCCAATTCTGGAAACGAAAAAGTCGCCCTTCCAGTCTTTGCTTTAATCAAATACGTTATTATAGACCGGCTGACAAAAGGAGGGGAGAAAAAAAAAAAAAAACACATTCACAGGTTCTTTTACCCTACTCCGGGAGAAATCCAGCTGTGCGGATCATTTCGGTGTTTGCCTCAGACTCATGTGTCACCGCTTCACCCCCCCCCCCCCCCCCCCCCCCGATCCTGGAGGAACAGACCTTATGATGGGAGAAAATGCTGAGCAGAGACACGCCGGGTTTCCTCTCTCGCCTTGGAGTAAACTGGTGACCTCATTTGAAGACGTTGTTGTGTAAATGAGCTTTAGTTCACCGTGGAGTCATTGGAAGGAGAACCGAGCCGCCGTGATGTGTCAGTGAAGAAAGTTGTAAAACATATTGCAGTACTATAAAGGGTTAATGTTAGGGTGTGCTGCAGCAGAAGTTTTATAAAAAAAAAGCATCAGATGAGATTCAGGAAAGACTAAAAAGAACAACACAGACCAGACATTTCAATAAAGCGAATGAACAAATGAATTGTGTATTTCGTTTACAGTTCCAGTGCAAGAGTTGAATTTTGTGCATTCAGTTTATAGTGCTTAAAAGTTTTTACAATTTCTGTAGCCGAAATTGATCTAGGCTGAAGCCAAGGCTTATTTTTGCCAATCCCTTAAAAATCCATAAAGTTACCCAGGACACCAGTGATACAAGAGGAGAAAAACCCCCCAGAAAAAAACAAAACATAACAGAAGTAATACAAAAGAAAGTCAGCAGAGGAAATGCTTCTCACCACAATAAGAGCAGGAGCTTTACTAACGGTTGCACTCACTATGCAAACATTTTCCGACATAAATCAGATTCTGAATTGTACATTACTCTATCTCCCATGATAAATACCTGAAAGCCAACCCCTTCAAAAGTTTGGTTTAAGCAACATACAAACAAAACTTGAGCGTAAAGAATTTATGTAATCATTGTTTATATATTAATATATATTGTTACATAATGTTAGCAGTATATATATTTTTGTATGTTTGGTAGATTTAATGCCCCATTGATGTTTTGCCCAACGTCTCCGTAAACACAGAAACATCAACCGCTCTGAGCAATACGCCGTATTTAGTAAACGTCTCGTAGAAAGGAGCTTCTGTGTCTGAGGAACAATGCCGCAGAATTTTTTTTTCCCCCCAGAGTAAACATTGTGAAATCAGAGTTCGGCTTTATTACCAGAAGCTCTCGGAGGAGCGTTGATTCTTCCCCAAGCTGCGGTCCATGTTTTCTCACTGGGACCGGCCTGTAGGCTCACTATCACCTCTACAGGTGCAAAGAGGTATTACAAGTTGCCGTGACTGGTCGTGAGTAGCGTCAGTATTGCAGTAATACAATATCAGAGCATATTTTCCTTCATATTTGTTTGGTTTATTGGTTTTTAAATCAAGATCGTTGGCTCTTTTTATGAATATGGGAGAGAGGAAAGAAAAACCCTCCCTGCTGTCGACACACGCTGACCTTCTTGATGAGTGGATTTGTTCTCTATTATTTTTGAGAGTTAGAGGTTAAACCACGCAGCCTTTCATTTGGAATTGTGGAAATATGAGACGTCTGAATGGTCGCAATCAACCTGTCGTTTATTTCTCACCCGTCAGACAAAACTGTTGTCCATGAAACTCACGTCTCAGGGGGATTGGGGGAACACAGAGGTCGTGAAAATTGAGTGACTGCTGAAAGAAAAAGAGCAAAAAATATAGTTCAAGCGGGGCCAATTTAATTTTTTTTCCCCTCAACTTCTTAGACTCTTTCCATGTTAGCCAATCCTCTCTGGATTCTGTAACTGCAAGGAAATAAATAAACCAGTTCAAATAAGACATTGGAGACAAACTGGAGTACCGACGTTTTCTCACAGTAGGAAACGGTGAGCTGGCCGGTGCCAGCCGAGAAGCCTCGTGTCGGTTTTCAAAATGGTATTTCGAGGCGAGTTAAGTACAGGAGACATCCAGCGGAAACAAAATCCTTGGGAGCAAATCGGAGGGATTGGCAATGATTCCTCCCAGAAGCTCAGAGATATTATCTGTGCTTAAAAACATAAGCATTCCTTGTCTTCTAGCACGTTGCTTTAACGCTGGATTTAGGGTCTCGCAGGCTGGAACCAGGTGAAGGAAAAAATAAATAAATAAAAAGATGTGGTCGTGGCGTGTCGTGTCCACGCTGTCCAGCAGAGTTGTTTTTTTTGGCGATTTCACAAAATAAACTCTTGAACTTCCCCGAGGAATAGAACGTAAACTGAGCTCGTCTCATGATTCCTGCTTTGTTCACATTGTTGCCCACATTTATTATTGACTTTGATTACGACAACAATCAGTCATCTGACATGTGTTTTCCTGGGTCTTTCGTTACACCGGGAGTCTTTCGACTGCGTCGGGGCACCATCTGTTCCTCGTTGTAACGGAAGACACTGAGGTTTTGACTGCTTGCTGAATGTCTTGGTGTGACCGAGCACATTTGATGGTGACCTTTTAAATGACAGGGCCAGCTGAACTGGTATCAGTCTAACGACGTCAAGCCAGCAAGAACTGAGGTTCCACCTCCAATATCCCTTAATACTGGGTAATTCAACTCCCTGTATCACTGAGCAAGAAACCATCTAGGGGTTCAGTCAATTTGCAGACTTTTCTAGTCAAAAGGAAGCGTCATTGATTAAATAATAAAATAATGTGAGGTCTTTCTTTCTTATAGAGCGGTGGGAAATAGAGCAATGGAACCAGCAGATGGCGGTAATGAAACATTCACGGCTGCAAGCTGCCGTTGAACCCAAAAGAAGAAGAAGAAGAATGCGAGGTACGTTAATCCTGAAAACAAAGTGACATCGTGAAAAATTGAGGGGGAAACTTCCATGATCCCATAATTAATTCACAAAATGCAAACAGTGAAACATCATAGAAGATGTACAAAATGAAAACGCAAAAAGTGACGTGTTTTCAATTCGTGGGAAGAGGACACCAATTTGCAAAACAAGTTGTTGACCAGATTGGGAGAAATGTACTCTTAATAATATTGAGAGATATTGTGGAGAAACTGGTGTAAGGAGGAATGATGAAAGTCAGTATTCGATGCTGGTGAAGCAGTGAAAACCATTACGTGGGCTCAGGAGCACTTCCACAAATCACAGCCTCTAAACATATTAGCTGTTTTCAATCATGTCAGGTAAAGGCTGTGTCATCCAGACGAGGAGTTTTATATATATATATATATGAATACAATTTGAACTCTCGGGACTCGAGCTCATGGAAAATGGACTCAGTCCTAGTTTTTGTCCTCTGTTATGGGGCAGTCTGGACTTATATGAGCGATAACATGTCACACCTTTCCCATCACGTGGGGAGCGCTCGCGGTGTCTGGGTCTGGCCACTTTATGCTGGGAAGTGTGAATTTTTGAATAAAGCAACGGTGTGAGCGATTCCAGGAGCTCAGAAACAAAACTATAGAGAGGAATGTTTAAAGAGAGAGACCATGCAGAAATATATCCAAGCAGTTTTGATGTTCCTCTGGCAACAATTTTCAATATTATTACCAAGTCTGAAGTTAGCGGGACCGTGGCCAACCTCCCAGGATGCAGCTGCAGAAGGGAGAATCGACCTCCGATTGAAGACAAGGATAGTGTGACTGGTTGAGAAAGAGCCAAGGAAAACTCCCCAAGAGACACAAGCTGAACTCCGGGGTCAAGGTACATCAGTGCCTGGTCACACTATCCGTTGGTTTTTGAGAAACGGCGCGATCCAACAAGGCCCAGGAGGTCCCAACTGTTGAAAGAAAAACATAAAAAAAAGCCAGACTGCAATTTGCTGAGATGCTTTTTGACAAGCCACAATGCTGCTGGGAGAATGTCCTTCAGCCGAATGAGACAAAAAAAAATTTTGGTTTTTGGCAAGTCACATTGGCTCTACGTTCACAGCTGGAAAAAAAAAAAAAAGAAGAAGAAGAAGAAAGAGGCTTTTTTTTTCTAAAAGAACATTCGGCCTACTATGAAACGGAGTCGGCCCAGCTCTGTCTCTGAGCTGCTTTTCTACATTCCGGCAGAAAATTCTCAAAGTCTCCGATGGGATGAATGAAACCTTGAGGTTATCAATATATTTTGGTGTGAACAAAATGAAATTCTGCTCATGTCAGCAGGCTCCCCCCTGACCCTTACACTGGGAATGACCCAGGAGCAAAACATTACACTGGACTGGAGAAGCGTTTGACTCTTTTCCTTTTGAACGTCTTTTTGAAGGTTATGAGAAGAAACCCTCAAACTTGAAACGTCTGGACCAGCTCATACCAGGAACCTTCTAATCGCCGGCAGTTTGAAAGTCTGCCACAAAATAAAAAGCTGCTCTGATCAGAATGGGGGATATATACTGTATATCCCACCCTAATGCCCCATCCCTGTATTTGATTCTCAGCGATGTTTGCATCCATCCATGAGTTCTACTGCCCGATCAGCTTTGGGGCTGAAGGCAATATAACAGAATAGAAATACTTTATTAATCCCAGAGATAAATTCTTAAATCCCAGCAGACTATTAAAAACAACAACGTGGGATTCTATAGAAAATGTCTTTCCAGCGTTTACTGTAGTCGCAATTGTTCCTTAAAACGACTATTATACGGCAAATTTCTTAAGAAATGTTTTTAAAATCACCGTAGATCGGATACCTTGTCTTCCTACTGCAGAAAAAAAGAATCTACCTACCGATGGATGGATGGATGGATGGATGGATGGAGAAGTTGGTGTGAGGTACTGAAAGTATATAGCAATAAATATAACGAAAAGAACTGTACACATCTACTTTTCTTCTATATTTAGATTTCTATTTAGTTTTGCTGTATACATATCTCCCTACAGTTTGGTTTTAAAAGTAGCATGACTACCTGGACTTGGACGGGTCCGAGGGTTGGACCGGGTCCCGTCCGCTCACAGGTCTGGGGTCCACTCTGGTTAGAGCAATTTAAAGAGTTGTGCCTTTGAGCAAAACTCCTCGGCACACTTCCCCATGCTGAAAATCCCAAAGAGTCCGGAGACGAGTCCTCGAAGCAAATATAGGCCCCCCCTCCTTTCAATTCCCTTTTCCACCGTGATGAAAATCCATTACTCCCGTCGGCGGGCGCGGGAACGATAGGAAATCTATTTTCGGTCGAGAAAAATTTGAACATGCAACTTATCTACAGTTTGCAGGAGCATCAACATGGCGGGAGCGTTCTTCTCAGGCGGAGTGGGCCTAACGACCTGCTGCAGACGCTTCATTCAGAGCAACAGAAATCACAAGCTTGCAGTGATTGCCTGCACCGAAATACTGTGTGAATTCTCCCATGCCCCTTTTTTCATTCCCATGAATATTTGAAATGCGCCGTGTAAACGCCCCACAATTTTTTTTTTTTGTTTGTTTTCAACAAATACTAAATTAGCCGTTATCTTTACCATGTAGTAAGATTGTCTCTTTCTTTTTTTATTGAGAGCAATGAGCTGATGATTTGGTAAAGTCGAGTATACATACCCGAGACTGGCCGTCAGTCCAAACATCCACACAAAGACTCAAAAAGGCCACTAAAGGGAAGTACTAACCACTACACCACCGTGTCTTTCTGCAAACCGATGAATAACAGAGGAAAACATTCACTTCTTAAACCCTTTGGGGGTAAAAAAAAGAAAGAAAAACAACATACGAGAAGAATCCTTTTCAGACGGTATACAAAGCAACAAGTATCGAGGCATCTAATTACGAAATTTGAAAGCCTCCTTCACAGCAAAAGAGGAAATGAAAAACAAGTGGAGCAAACAAAGACTTAGAAATGAGACCGACACTGGAATAACTGGTAGCGAATAATCAAACTCTTGAGTACTTCCAGCAATAAAAATGGGTTTTTGTGTTCTGGAGATACAGAGTGCCTCTGTCATTGTGCTTGCGTCGGCGCATTCATGCATCTGTTGTGAATATTCCTCCAACTTCATATGTTCATAAGTGAAAATCAGGAATAAGAACCACTTCTATTTTTTTTTTTTTTTTTTTTTCTCATAATCTTATTGTGCAATAAATCATCCTTCATCGGACTGAAATTAATTCCTGGCAGCATCTCTGCCCAAAGGGGATTGTCAGCGAGCCCAAACAGAAAAAAAGATCTGAGGCCAATCAGTTTTACTGTGACTGTGTCAATCTTGCACTTTTTGCTTTGACACAACTTCACCGGACAGAATAACTCATTCTCCCCATGATATGATTTCCCCTGAGTGCTCCCAGTGGCCTCAGTGGGCACCATTATTTTATGAAACTCATTTGCAATTTCCAAAGCGTAACAAGAGAAGATTGGGAGGGAAGGAACGGGGATATTTCACCATAATATTGGTTTCCTATTAATTCAATAAAAATAAAAAAAAGAAGAGAATAACATGGTAAAACTGCCACTTGCAGTACCATCTCCTCTTTGTTTGACGTTTGTTCAAAAACTTGGATTCGTAGGCTCAATTCCTCAGTATAAAACAAATAAATAAAACATCACATAGCTATGCAAATTCGCATACAATTCCATATTTATGCCATGTGCGCCCCCTGCAGGATGGCCAGAGACAGCAGCGGGCCACGTGGAAATGTTGGTTGATTGGTTTCCATGGTGACCCTTCTGGCCACCCATTCTGAAGTCTGTGACCGTGGTGACCTGTCGATTATTAGTAGGCTCCGTGACAATGAATAGGATCAAATTCTATAGACTAAAATATTAAGCATTTTTATTAGGAGCAATACGTCATAATTTCACTTGGCAGTTTAAGAAATAAATATTAATAATAGTATTATTGAAGAGAAAAAATTGTGAGGGAAACATTCCCCCTCCTTTGGTCATTTTTTTAAATATTCTTTGTGGCTCGAAAGTAAGACTTTGGCTAAAATGAAGAAATTAACAGCAGAAGTAATATGAAAAACAATCTAAATCATAATGAATAAAATTGTCGCATGGAAATGTAGTAATAAAAATAATAATACTACAAATGTATGAAGCACAGGAAATGAATTGATAGTAATAATTTATATTATACATATTTGTGTATTTTAAATCAATCTTATTTTAGTCGTTTGGCTGGTCAAGTGACAAACGTACATTAAGAAATGACAAATAAATATCAAATTATGCTCGTATGTACCTTCCGGGACCACTAGATGTCACTGTATGACAACAACATGCGGCTACAGTGCAACAGAACAAAAAACAACCTATTAAGAGAAACTGTTATCGCTCAGCTTCTGTAACAGCTTCTTCCATCGTATAACCATCAGGGCCAAGATTCTCTAGATTTACCGTTGGACAAAGCTTTTTCAAGACGTGTGTGTGTGTGTGTGTGTGTGTGTGTGTGTGTGTGTGTGTGTGTGTGTGTGTGTGTGTGTGTGTGTGTGTGTGTGTGTGTGTGTGTGTGTGTGTGTGTCTGTGTGTGTCTGTGTGTGTGTGTGTGTGTGTGTGTGTGTGTGTAGTGTGAGGGTCCTTGCCCACTGAAGGACAACTTTTCTCAATCTCTGCACTAGTTTACGTCTTTCCTCTTTGTTCGGAGTTCCACATCATAATTGCAATCCGGCCTTGCTTCCTCGCCAACGCAGAGTTGTGAGGACTTGTTGTTCGTCCCCTTATCTGGACACCGAGGTGCAACACTGGACACACACCAGGACATTCTGAACCGGAGTCCGAATAAGTGCGTCCCTGAAACTCGAGCCGTCAAACTCGACAAAAGCGGCGCCCTGTGAAAAGACTGCGCCGTGCTCTGGTCTCCTGGCGAAAGGTTCAGGACGGCTGCCTGTTCCATCAACTGGCTTTAATTACTCTGACGTGAGGAGCCGGCGAGTGCTTGTTAAGCCTCTCTGATTGTTGTCCGCCGGAGCCCCTCGCCTCGCTCTCCCCCGACGCCGCCGCATCACACCGGCTCAATTATCCGTGAAAATATTCTCAGGCACGCGCCGCCGCCGACTCTCCGGTTTGTGCTTTTGAACCAAGTAAAGGGTGGATGTGGAAATAAGGAGTAATAATCCTACTCATAAAAGCCACATATGGCCACATTGTCTTTATTGATCTTGCCGGAGGTGAATTTTTATTTGCTCGCTTTCTGTTTGTTTCCTTCTCCTCTCGTCACCGTTGCCATGACAACAGCAGGAAAACCACCGCCTCCCGGTGAAAGTTTTCATGGTATAGATTGGTCCAGTTGTTCTATTTATATCCAAGATGGGGTTCTTTTTATTTTATTTATTTTTTATTAATGAAGGGTCCAGGGGGCTGTACAATGAAAAGACAAGACAACAACAGGAAAAAAAGAAAAAAGGTAAATAAATCAATAATTTTTTGAAGGAATGCAGTCAGAAGTGATTTGAATGGCATCTGGAGAAATTTGAAGGGATTCAGCTTTTTGTTATTCAGTGCCAGAACCACACTGCGATAGCAAAACTCCAGCCTCATCTTTAATTCATGCTTTTACACTTCACAAATAAAATAAATAAATAAAAAATCCGCTTTTCCAAAACAATCCTACAAAAACTGACTGGGAATGTGTGTTCCAGCGAAATCTGCTGCTTTCCTGTTTGAATCAAGTTTGTTTAAAAAAAACAAAAAAAAAAACCACACACACACAACAAAGGAAAGGAGGAAAACCTGCTGTCAGGTGACAAAAGGTTTGGTATCAAAGGAAACTCAGCGATGCCGTCGGCAGTCACGTAAAGCCTGTGGAGGCCGGAGGTGGTCGTCTGCGCGACGAGAGCAAACCTCTGCCCATTTGTCCTCTGGCTGTTCAGTGAACACCCGGTGTTACGGCTATTTCTGTCTGACGACCGACTACTGCATCCCCCTTCCAGTTCAAAATGAAGGATTTTAGTCCCGCTTGATTCACTCAAACAGAGCCGGACAAAGTGGAGGAGTTAAGATCTGAGTTTAAAGGATGTGTCGCTGGAGAGTCTGATCCCCTGCAGCGGAGGTCTGCAACCTTTACGACCAAACGAGACGATTTGGTCACTATCAAACAAACAGGATTTAAATTCTGAGCATATAAGATTTCACATATATAGTTTTGATATACGAACAAAAACTGTCTCGGATCTTACATTTACGAGTTTTGAATTATGATTTAGGATGCTCAACATGTTGTTATATTTTCAGCTCTTTTCTACCTGATTTTAGTCCTTTCACCTTGTTTTTTTTAAGCATTTTTGACACTATGTTTGCATTTTGGCTGTTTTAACCACTTTGGATGTTTTTTAAAGTTTTTGTTTTTTTCAGAAATTCTAATCCTTTTAGGGTTTTTTTAAGCTGTTCTATCAGTTTTTTCTCATTTCTTGTGGTTTTAGAAAGTTTTTCTAGGTATTTGTGCCTTTTTTCAAGCCTTTTTAGCCCCGGTATTAAGAGTCCTTTTAAGAATGACCCTGTCGTCTAAATAAAATAAAAATGCAACAAAATTTTGATCACAAATTGTGTTGAAGCTTCAGGACGACGCGACAGAAGAGCTGAAGAACAGATGATCTCTTAATGGAGGGTTGAATCTGTTTTATAGTTTCATGGTTGCGAGTCACAGTAATAATAATCCAACTCCATCGTCTGTCCAAACAAATGTAAGTGTGCTCCCATTGTTAATGTTTATATTGCACGCGTGTGAGTGCGTGGTTTCGTTACAAAAACCAAACAGCAGCACCCACTAGTGGCCAAGCATGCTCGCTACAGGTTTTCCAGCGTTTGTCATTTTCGTGCAAATGCGACACTTGGCATTGCGTAAACGGGGCCTAACAGATGCACAAAAAACACAAAAGTGAACAAAAATCCATTGAGTATGTTTTCCATCATTGATGTGGAATGTCGCTCGTGTTTTCCAGCTTTCGTAAAATATTGTACAACTCTCAATGGGATATACTAGAATCTTCGTTTGTGGTTCATACAATTCTGTTTAGGTTTTGCCTGTTTGCCTTCAGCATTAGACCAACTTTGCTCGCGGTTGGAAAACCACTAGAAAGTGAATTTTGCATAATATGACCCCTTTAACTTCTTTTTATTTAATATATTTGCTGTAACACTCCTAACTCTCTGATAACATTCTCCACTTACATTTTGTGTTTGAAGGATCTCAGCAATACCATTTCCAGTAGATCAATCTTGTATAAACAGAGGCTAACACATGAAAAAAAAAACATGATTTCAATAGTCCTGTCGTTGCGCGATATGAAACACGTTATCATTCATATTGACTGAAAGTGCAATCTATTTGTGTGAGCATGCAACTGATCAAGCTTTGTGCAGGATCTTATTAAGTCAGGTCCAAAGAGTCTGATAAACATAAACTTTGATAACTAAATATAATGATAAATAAAGCTTAATACTTAAAGTGTGACCAACATAATTTGGTTATCAAGTGCCTGCAGCTACATAAGATAGTGGGGACGTTTTTGGCAGTGACACTGTAACGAGCTGGGGATTCGGATCTTAACAACTTAAAGTACCCGCCAACACACGTCCTCTCAATTTATATATAAAAATAAAAAAATCATGGGGGATTTTTTTTCCTCCACTTGAAGAAAGCTCAGTTTCACCACCACAATATATCTCAGTCAAAGAAGCGGTCATCATTACGGTGACCTTCACCGGGCCTTCGTGGCTGCAGTGACTGCAGCGCTCCACTAGAGGGAGTGAAAGAGGAAGCAAAAGGTGACTTCCTTAACTTATTGAGAATTCGAACAGTTCCTTATCATGGCCGCCATTTAAACACTTCCGGGGGTTTAGGAAAAGTAGATGGAAAAGGAGATAAGAGGGAGTATTTGGACGCACCCCCAGATTGAAACACCGTGGGGAGGCCAAAGCACGGAAACCTTCCGGAGGCAGACATGACTTGCATTCGGGAGGGTTTACGGCGGTGAAGTGTTAAAACACGCAGGGCTTGACTTGACAGGCGGCTCGGCATGTGCGGGAATGTATACGGAGGGATGGAGTCGCTGCGGGAGACTTTTTGGATCCGGGCTGCAGGCCGAGAGGAGAAAATCACTGGAAACTAAGACCGGGCAGGTTCATCCACGAGTCAACCGCAGTGTCTGAGTGCTGGAAGCCAACGTGGACGTGACTGGAAGCAGCACCCAACAATATATTTTCTATTTGGAGCGAATCAATGGCGGTGTCTAATGTGGAGCAGGTTGCCCGTGCGGAGGGATCCCACCGAGCTTTCAAACCTCTTGCTGCTTGCCGTGCCAGCTTTTAATCATGCACATCCTGCTCTCGTCAGTACTGCAGTAAAGCAGGTCAACGTCTAGTGGGCCAACGTTTTACACCTGAAAAAAAACTTTCATCGTTACAGAGAAAGAAGAAAGAAGAAGACACATTACGGCGCTCCGGGTAGTCAGTGGGCTTGCTCATTACATACCTTAGGTCGTCCCAGATCAAATCATTTGTTTCACCTTTTTAGTGAACTTTGACACATTAACATGTATTTTACATTCATTTTTTTTATATAATATATGTAGAGCGGTGGAGATCTGTCAGAGCTGCGTGAACTGAAGCCAAGGTGTGGGAAGCGAATCCCTGCGGTGGAGGCAGATTTGGGGGAGGTACAAAGCAATCCAGAAAGTCAGATTTGTGTTTGAACCAGAGGTCTGCAACCTTTTTCAATGGAAAGAGACGGTTTGTTGACTTTCCACCAAATAAAAGTCATCTGGAGCAACGAAACATGTTTAACCTTTAAAATTAAGATAACCCAGCTCATACACGTTTATACATATATATTTAGCTTTATTTACCTTAAAACGATTATTATTCCCTGTTGATATTGAGAGGTTTATGTAAATCGGTTTGAGATGGATTTTTTTTTTAATTGCATTACTTAATCTAATTACATTTAGCAGTTTAGTCCATTAATGATTTTTATTCATTGTATATACACCCCTTCAACCCGTTGGACTTGTTTTTAGTGGTTTTCTTGACATTTTACTTTTGTTTATTTTAATCTTTTTAAATGTTTTAAAGCCTTTAAAATAATTTTTGGTTGATATTTTGGCAGTTTTATCTTTTTAACCTGGTCTAGGGGTTTTCAATGGTTTAAGCCATTTTATCATTTTAAGCCCATTTAACTGTTTTACTGTGTTGTAGCGGTTTCAGCGGTTTAGCCATTACAATTTTAGTTATTTATATAACTTAAATGCCTCTAAAATAAATTTTCATGATCTTTTTAACATGTTTTGGAAAGTTTTAGTAGTATATGCCATTTAGACACTTGAGCCATTTTTGACTGTTTTAACAGTTTGGGCATTATGTCATTTTAAGCCATATTAACAGTTTTAGCCCATTCAGCTAAATTCTATATCCCTTGTATTCTAACTTTAAGCCATTTCAGCAGTTTCCTATTGGAATGGTATTGTATAGTGTACATTTCAGGGGTATATTGTATTTATTGCACATTTTTGATTTTTTTTTCTAAATTTCGCTCTATTACTTTCATTTTTTTGCCTATATTATCTATATTTCGTATTTTTATTCTGTTTTGGTGATATGTTTTGTCTATAATGTCTTTATTTTGGGTGGTGTATGTCTACACAGTAAGAGGACAAGCGAGACGAAATTTCAATTCCACGTTATGTCCACGTTTTGGTGGTTTTAGCCATTTTAAAAGTTATATGAATCATATATTATATTTATATATTTATCCAGTTTTAGCAGTTGTAGTTGAGTTTTGCCATTTAGGTTTTTATTGATATGGTTTTCACTTGGAAATGTCTCTCCTATTAAACATAACGGTAAATTTGGCGTCTTTGGTAGTAAAAGCAAACTAGAACATTACAATACACAACCATTATAAACGGCAAAAACAACCGAAAATATTGAAAACTTAAAGGCTCACTGTTTAAAATTGGTAGAAGATAGGAAAAAGCTGATTTGGATTTAGAAACGTTTTAAAAGTAAATTGTCTCTAGCTTAAAGTATATATATATATGTAGTATGCCAAAGCCTCAAAGCATTGACAAAGGATGATTTTTCAGTGCTTTTCACAGAAAATCCCATCTACTGTTAAAGGCCATTTTTGGAGGGCGACTTTTGCGGAATCCCGCAGGTTTTGATGTGCGTTTTGTGTACGTGCCCCCAACATCCGTCAGAAGAAAAACTAAAATGAGGTGATGTGGAGACAGACACACAAACCTGTTCTTCTGTCTGTTTCAGCTGGATTCATCCAGACTGAGCTCTCCATGACATTAATCAGCCGCAGTGAACGGCAGCAGGCGAGCGAAGCAGATTTTCCTCAAACTATTGATCCATCTCTCGTGTGTCTCCTCAACCTGTGAGATAAGAATCTGGAGAGATTCTCCAGAGTGCCAGAAATGTTAAAAAAAAAAAAAAAAAAAAAAAGTTTCTCTGCATATAATGAAAGCTTGAGGGAGCCTCTGCAGGACAGCTGAAGAGACACAAGCGGCTCCAGCAGAGATGCAGGTTGCAGGCTTCTGCTTTTAACTGCTTTAAAACGGCGTCCATCACCAACAATATGGAGCACATTAGCCCCCCATCCCCCCTTTTTTTTTTTTTTTTATCCGCTCCAGGAAATCGACTTGTTTCGACTGTGACTTAGTTTCCGCTGTTTCCTCTGCTATCCGGATCCATCAAATCCAAACTTTCAGCAACCTTGACCTGCTCATTAGAGCCAGGTTCCTGCCTGTGGGATGTGAGAAGATCAACATTCGAGCTGTGGAAGTGGATAAGAATCGCATTTAGATGTAATCGTTTGGCTGAAGTCGGCAGTGGGGGGGGATGGGGGGGGGTACCTGCGAGGGTGCGGCACTTTGTTTGCTTTGATGAATCGCGTTTCTCCGACACATAAATGTGAAACTATCTCCACAAGTGTAATTGAAAGTGAGCAGGAGCGTTTGAACTGAACCACCATCATCACTCTGCCACACTAATAAGCTCCAGTTCAGCTTTGATGTGGAAGTGTGTCACCTCCTGAGGAGAGGGGGAGAGGGGGGGGAAGCCCCCCATCCCTCCATCCCCCCACCCCCCCACCCCTCCATACCTCTCATCCTGCTAGTGTTTTTTTTTTTTTTTGTAATTTATCTCCTTCCCTGACAGATATCACCAGTGTGAGATGCCATCTGAAGTGGTGGTGGTGGTGTGTGTGTGTGTGTGTGGGGGGGGGGGGGGGGGGTTAACAAAAACTTCTGTACGCCGAATTATTCATCGCCGTACCAAGGAGTCGCAGATCTGGCTAAAGGACAGATATCCATAATTAATTGACTGCGGGGACGCAGCGTGGGACGGGCAGCTTTCATAACAAATTGCCGAGCGTGAAGGGAAGAACAATAAGACGGAGGAGTAAAAAGTCATTAAGGCAATTTGTGTTTCCGTCTCATCCGTCCGTCCATCGTCTTCCTCCTCCCCTCGTTAACACGCCTTTTTATCTCCGATGTATCTGTGGCGTTTAAACTATAAATCAGCAGCATTAGCATTTATAAACACCAGGGTTTGAATCCCCCAGCGGCCATGGGTTCTCAGTGCCAGCGCAGACCGCGGAGCCCAAGGACACACGGTGGCGTCGCTGCACACCGTTCTCATGCAGTGACATCAGGGTGATTCCTGAACTAACGCCGCAGGGCAACACGTACATGCATCTCACTTGATCTCCTCCACGAGGCGCCTCTCTCATCCGCTTTGTATGGGAAATGTTTTCGCAGTTTTTGGGGATTTGTTTTGGAAACGGTTGACCTTTAACATCCTAAACTCTAAACGACTGGTCCTTGGATGATGACAAGTCATCCCTGAACATTTCATGCAATTCGGGTGAGCAGTTTCTGCGAAATTGGATATCAGTACAGATCCAATATCGAACATATAGTTTGCATGTAGGACCTCATCATATTTGTTCACGAGGTTTTACGAAGATCCTGTTTTGGGCTGGTTAAATTGCACCCCCTTGCGAATAGATTGTGTCTCAGAATAATAATAACAACAACCGCGGACTGAGCAAACGCCCCAACTGAAATGTGTTACCATGAGAAAGAGCAGGTTTGAAAATTAAAGAAACTGAAAATTGGCTGAGGCCCCATTTACACGTGTCAAACGGCAAAAACAATTAAAAATCTAAAGGGGTTACATTAAATTACATTATAATACAGCTTTTGAGAGCGAGAGAGAGAGGATAATTAAACAATTCAGACGTCCTGTATTTGACAGAAACAGTCTCATTATGATGGTTTGTGATATTGACTGCATTCTACCATTGCACAGCGGGGGTGGAGGGGCCGTCCGTGTACAGACAGATTGTAGTTTAGTGCTTTAAAGGATAAGTGGTGTAAGACAGGATGGAAAAGTAGAAAAACAACAGCAATAAAGTGCAGTTTGAACGATGCCTGTGCAGGAAAAGCCATTAAGCGGCGGGTCAATAGTGGAGGACAAGCAGCCCGAGTATTAAACCGATCATGACATCAAGCGGAAGACGGAGAGGGCCTCTGAAGACTTCCTTCTGGCAGCGTTTTATTCATCTGCAGCCGAGCCTTTTCATTAAGCACCGGACATAATAGATGATACATTGATTCTCCCTCTCTCTGTCTCGACCACCGCTGTCAAAAAAAAAAAAAAAAAAAAAAAGCCTCTACGACTGTTTTTCGACAGTGGAGCAATCAAGAGCAAACATTCGTCTTGATTATCGTCCACTCTGAGCCCCAGCAACGAGGAGGGTTTTGTCTATTCATCATTTCAGCGCCTCTGGTTGGAGGAACCGGCTGCATTCAGCTCAGATTTTACTCTCCTGTGGAGGAGGAGGAGGAGGAGGAGGAGGAGGAGGAGTGATGAAGTCTGGTCCCGAGGCGACGACGTTCCCCAGTTTGAGCGTTTGATTCCTTTCAGCCGAGTCCCGGAGCTGCTTTTGTCCGGGCCGTGCCGCACGGCGGGGTCGAAGCGGCGCCCGCTTCCTTTCACATTTCTGAGGGTCGAATCGGGCGTCGTGCCGCAGGACGCAGTGGTACACTTGGAATGTTACGGTTTACTGCAGGTACGCGGCGCGGACGGCCTTGTGTGGCGCTCGCATTAACTGTATTAACCGCCACAGAGAGGAAGGAAAATATAGACCTGACCTGCGTTCAGGAAGCTTTAAAGGAGCGACTCTTTCTTCACAGTGACTCCGATTCGACCTGTTTTGTCGCCGTGCGAAAAGCTCCAATTCAGATTTTTTTCACACCAGACTTTCGATTACATGTGGTACCAGTTCAGATATTTTTCTACATGCGACTGATGTCACGGATCATTTCAGGCAGCGAGCCGTCCAGCCGTCCAGCCGTCATTTAGACGGGCAATTTCGGGAAAAGACGCCCGAAAAAAATAGCGGACGTGTTGCTCAAAGCCTCTAAAATGTGTTTAATGGCCGTCACTATTTGTCACCGTCTAATTTTGCCTGAATTCGTCTTTTTTATAGCGAAATACAGCGAATTTGGCTTGTTTACACAACTCACAACTGACGTATGATGTATCACGCCCAGTAACGTGCAACGTGATTGGTCAATTGATACCATGTGGTCTATGCCTTTTAAAAGTTGGCCTCTGATTGGTTCGTAATTCTCTTACTCATCCTGATGTGAAGCAGAGAGGAGGAATTTGCTTTCCAAGGTGCTGAGGAATTATATATATATATATATAAGCAGAGTCCACACAGGTGGTACTAATTATATGGATCTATGATCCATCAAATTTTTTAGTTCCAAAATGAAATGAGAAAAGCAAATATATCACCTTTAATATATCACCCCGGACAAATAAATTTGGGACACCCATCATATTTAGATGGACACCCAAAACACCAACTTCATGTCATGGAAAAGCGCCGGAGGAAGCGGCTCCGTCAAAATCTTAAAAGCTGTGCTCTCTTTTTTTCCCTCATTCACCTTCTTCTGTCCCTCGTCATTCTGTCTAATGTTTTCGGCTCTTATTGATCAAACACTTGAAAATGATTCTACACGAGCTGACCTGTGTTGCCAGATATGGCGGGTGTCCCCCAACTCTGGAGCCAAATTCTCTTTTAACTTTGGTTATTTCGTGCATTGGTGGACTAGTTTTGCACTTTAGACTCGTCTGTAATAGAAATCCAACTTTGTTGTCCGTCCATACGTTCTCTCCATCGTTAGTGTTTATCCTGTAGCGTACATCCTGCAGTGTACACGCATGTGTGTGTGTGTTTTCATGACCAAAACAACCAGCAGTAGGAACTCGTGGCCTGGCATGAAAACCTCATTGTTTTCAACATTTGTGCATTTTACTGTAAAGTGACATTATTTTCACCTGACTCGTGTAACAGGGGACCGAAGTCTCAATCTCCAGCTGCTTTCATTTTTACCCTGTACGTATTGCTTTTTAATCAGCGTGTCAATACAACACACGCGGCGCAATAACGTAATATGGAAGAAAAAGCCAATATTTCTTTGGTTTCTTTACATTTTCCTCCGTCTCTTTCAGCTCGGAGCCGCGGTGACGGCGTGCTGAGCTCTGAGAGCTGCCGGCACGCCGGTGACCTGCTCCCGCCGCGACGCCGGGAGGCGTCCTGGGCGGACACAGATAGAAAAGTGAAGCTGGAGCGGCTGATAAGGAGCCACACACACACACACACACACACACACACACACACACACACACACACACACACACACACACACACACACACACACACACACACACACACACACACACACACACACACACACACACACACACACACACACACACACACACAAACAAACACACAGCTTGAAATTTAGCTAAAGTCCTTCTCCCAGGTGGTTTAATGGCGACACTGATGATGTAAAAACACATTCACACTGAAAAAACCAGTGAGAAAATAAGAATCTAACAATTTGCTTTAATACATTATCTTGGTTAGGATACAGGAAAACCACACAACGGTTATGTAGTACATATTACTATGGAGGCAGATGACATTTAAAGCTTCTGTTGTGCATTAAAGGGGATGTTTCCTATGATTTTTTATATTTTTTTTTAAGAGCTAGAGGAGAAAAAGTACAGATAAAAAGACTAAAAGACAAGCTGAATATCTTTCATCACACAAAGTGGAAACTTCTGTGAAATCTCAAGATTGCAGAAATAATGCTGTGATGAAGGATGAGGATTTTTTATTTTTTATTTTTTTAATTCCCAAACAGGAGAAATGTACTCAGAAGTTTTGCTTTGTGCCGCTCATGCTCCCCAGCAGGGACGGGAACGCTTTTAACAATTTTAAAGATTTCACAACTATCATATCAGTTCTTACTGATACACACGGGCGGATGCATTAATATGTATGTGATACGAGCGCATTCATCCGACTTCCCTTTCAGATGATGCCAAAAAAATACTGAAATATGTGGATTTAGGTTATTTGAACTGCAACTAAATGCATTTCAACGGTTTTAATGAAGTTTTAATGACACAAGGGAAGATTTTAAACAATTATTGTCATATTTTACATCATGTAAAGCACTAATATAGTAATGAAATATATTCATTATTTCGATTGGCACATTTATTCTAACCAATAATTCTTCAGTTTTCTTTTGTGTTTCTATAAAGCATGAAAACTCACATACATACATGGCATACAACATTTAAGAGGGCGGGATAATACAGAGTGTTGGAAAAACATCATTAGCAGCAAGTAATAAGAATGGTAAATAAACTAAAACAGGTAAATAAAGATCAGTAAAGTGCTATCGGTGCGTATTATAAGTACCATGAGAAACCGCATCATTTAGAATTAGTTACGACCTTCTCAACCCCCCGTCCTGAATTCAGAAGGGAAATGACTTCAGGCATAAAGAAACGCTTGTACCTGTTCAAAACGGGAAAGTCTGAGCCGAAAGCCAGAAGGCAAAAACTGGAACGCAACATGTCAGAAAGGATGGCATTAACCTTCCTGATTGTTTTCCTCGTGGTGCAGATCTGTGAAGACGCTTCCACACCTGGATGGTCTCTTTGAGCGCAGCCCAGCCAAACGGCTGGACAATTACAACAGCTGCTTGTTTGGGGGCGCGATCGCCCGAGACGAACACCGACCATATCGGGAAGAAAAGACTTCAGGACTGAACGTTGTCTTTAATATTTGTATTTCTTTTTGACAAACGAGGCCCTTCCGTCACACCGGATACCGTTTCTGTATAAATGTTTAAATGAAGACACGTAGCAGCAGTGGCTGTTCACTTATACGTCCCAAGGTTGTGCGCACGTATGAATATATATTGTTTATGAAGCCACGAGGCATGGACTGATACAGCCTACCTCTCCATCGTAAGGTTTTTCAGTTTTATTTGTTATATAGAAACGTGTCTGTCGGGGTAAAGGGGGGCGGGGTTGTGAGTTCGTTCGAAAAACAAAAATTTTATTTCATTGTACTATATTTACTTGAGTTTGAAAATGTTATTAAAGTGTCCTTGAACAGGAGAGTCGTCTCTGGCCTCTTTTGTGGACATTCTCTGAGTGACAATTTAAAATTTAGTCTGTTGTCTCGAATAGTATGAAGATGTATATAGTTATAAACAGTCTCTACTGTTTGGTCGTCAATGAGGATTTGTTTACTGCTGTTATGGAGTTTATGTCTACAATCAATGCACATGTCTTCAGTTTTCTGTAGGTTGAGAACTATATTAAACAGGATCTCTGCTAATGTGCACATATTGAATATGTCTCTCCCTCTCATATGTTGATGAACAGTTTTATTTAATTTGACGTATTTAACTATATTTTTTATTCATTGTTTTTAAGTAGCAAAGCCATACTGTCCTGTTGGGTGGAGGTTGAGTAGGAGTTGGTCAGTCGTATTTTAGCAAGGTTTCATATGTTTAGTGGACAAGTATAAAATTGTATTTTGCTAATTGAAAAAAAAAATGCAAGTTAAAAAAAATCTTTTTTAATTTTAAGAAATTTTAATTTCTGAACGTGTTTGAGATTTTTATTTTTAATAGTACTATTTTCCATTGTCATATACTCATACTAAGCTACTTCCACCTTTAGATTTATAATTATCAAAGTAATGTGAATCAAATCAATTCCATGTCTTTGTACTGTCCATGAAAACAACAAAGGTAGATCCAGTTATTACGAAGAAAGCCGGGAGCTCTATCTGCTTCCCAGCGGGGAATCAATGAAGAACCAACTGCTGTGAGCTAAATTGTATATCATGACATAATAAAACGGTGTTGTTCAGTTTACTGTGTAATTTCTGGAAAAGGAATCATGATCAGAGCTCTGCGTTGCATATTCAAACGGCCGTGAGCTGCTCGGTAACGTGTTTGATATTGATCTTTCTGAGGTGGATCATATTCTAATCATCCCTCGGAGCTGACGATTAAACGTGACTTCTTACCAACGTGCTTTACTTCCTGCGGGCCGGCGTTCAGCATTGCTGCGTCCCCGCAGGTCAAACTCAGCAATATTCAGCTAGACATCACTCATGAATAACACAAACGATAAGAGCCACCTTATTCAGAACGTTAATATTCACGTCCGTATGCTACATGAGTTCCAAGGCGTAACGTTGGAAAACCGCCAAGTAGAGAAATTGTTGGTTTGTTTTTTGTTTTTTTACCTTTGATAATAAAACATGCGAGTTCGCGGAGCGTCTCACCATCTTAGCTTGTACATCACATATCATGTGCTTGTAAATATTAATGTAAATCTGATCTGAATTAATGATTAATGTTTTGTTTGCATTGCGACTCGCGTGTTTCTCACACGGCGAAACCTGAGCGATGTTAATGATTAATTCACTGAATTTATCATACATATGAAGAGAAAATGTGACATGCATAACCTCTTGTATGAAATAATGGCACATACAATTATTTATGTTTATCAATTAATTTATACTATTGAGCCTATTTGTCTTTAATTAAACAATCTAGCTGAGGGTTGCAGACTTACAGGAGCGTGGACGTCGGACGAGCAACTATTAAAAGTGAACCAGCCGGACGTGGAGCAGAGGTCTGCAACCTTTCGTTTCTTTTGTCGCTTTCCATATATAGTCATATATAGTTTTGATATTTGAACATAAACTGTCTCATGTTGCAATCGTGAAGTTTCAATTATAAGTTAGGATGATGAACATTTTCATTTTGTACCTGATTTTAGTTTCAATCTTCTTTTTCAGCATTTTGACATTTTAGCCATTTTAAATAGTTTTTAAACTGTTTTGTGTGTTTGTTTGTTTTTCCCATTTAAGCTTTTTTTTCTTTTAGTAATCCCAGTCATTTTATTTATTAGTTTCTTTTAGTGTTTTTGCAGCTTTTTTCCACTATTACTCGTGGTTTTAGCCATTTCCCCCTTTTTAAAAAAAAAAAAAAAAACACTAAGTAAAATGAATCTAAGATCAAATGTTTATTCAGGTATAATTTTGTGAAAGGTTCATGGAGCCACTACAGAAGGGCCAAAGAGCCGCACGTTGCAGACTCCTGAATTAGACAAAAGTTGATCACTTTACTAATCTCGGGGAGTATTCTCAGTTACAGCGTCAACACTGAACTAGATCATTGGAAAGTAGCTCCAGTTTTCCAGCAGTTCCATCCAATTCAATCAAACAGAAGCTCTACGTATACATGAGCACTGCGCTCCTCACAGCCATTGGCGTGATTGGGTCGGCAACGAAAATCAAGGTCTCGCATTTTAGACGAGATCATCACAGAGCGCCGCTTTCATCTTGCGGCCACGTTCTGCGTCTCCCCGAGCACTGCCCAGCCCGACCGGCGGTCACCGGAGCTCATCAAGGTGTCACCAACCGGCAATGGAGACTGGTCAACTCCATCGGTCAGACTGAACTGAAACAAACAGTCAGATTTAAATCTACACATAGGTGACATATTGTCCAACAAAATGGCAAATACTATTCTCACATTGCATATTGAGGAGGGACGACCCTCCTTCTTCTCACACTGAGGATATCTGTGCTTTGATTTTGAGTTTTGGGGCTTTGATTGTACAGTGTGCATGTTCTTCTTGAGCGTAGGTACAGAGACTCGGTTTCAGTTTGTTTTTAGATTTAAACTCTGTTGACCTGTCCTGGGGGTACACTGCTTTTGGTTCAATGTGATGGATGGATGGATGGATGGATGGATGGATGGATGGATGGATGGATGGATGGATGGATGGATAAAAAATAAATAGATGTGAGACACTCCCACAGTGCTGAAAATCTTGTGCATTGGTGGTTACTGTCAAACTGTCAAAAGTCTGCACAGTGAGGAGGAGATTTGCCCTGCAGGGGATGTGCGAAAGAAAAAAAGCCTCACAATCCCAAACGAATATAAAAGTCCAAAAGCAGTTAGCCCAGATACAAACTGCTGTGTGTTCAATCTCCTGTTTAATTGTAAAACTTTGGGGGAATGTCGAGGGTTTTTCTTGGCCAAGCAGCTCAAATTTCACCTAAATGGTTGTGAAATATCTGGACCAGTGTCTGAATTCAGTGTCAGTTATTATACAGTTGAAAAGTTTATTTTCTTTGATAAATTCACTGCAGTATGGAACTGGGTATCATCTGCGTCACAATTGTAAAATATATTGTTGAGTATCGTGAGTGGGAGCATGTACAAAGAAAAAAAGGAGTGGCCCCGGGACGAACCCCTGGGGAACTCCACACTGTAAAAAAGTGCAGAGGAAGTGATGCTCACCAATGGAAACAAACCAATTAAGGCCATCCAGCATGAATGTACCTAACACTGCGAGTTACTGATAAGAATTCCAGGACAAATTAAATTCATTTAGGTCCAACTGAATAAAAATGGAGCATTCAGCCGTCTGCCGCTAGCAGCAGATCATTAAAATGCTCAAAGGTGCCGTCTCAGACAGCGCCGTGAGGCCGTTTAAAACCAGATTGAATTTTTTTCAAAGCCATTCCGACCCAGCACCTCTACAAGTTGAAGAGAAACCTTGTTTTTTTCTTTTTTCTTTCTCCATGAGCTTTGCCATGAAGCGTAATTGTGATATTGGCTGGTAATTGCTGCAGTCTGAGAGATCAAGGCCGGGTTTGTCAATGAGCGGTTGGACAAAGGCCATCGTCGGACACTCTAACACATCTGGGAGATAAAAACCAGCCTGAAATCGAATAAAATGACACGTTTGAGAAAACAAATGGGAGTCTGATCTAATTTTGTTTTTACAACTCATTTATGATAAAAGTAGAGGAACCTGACAGGTTCAAAATTTGCTGAATGTTATCGATTACAATTTGAAGGATTTAAAAGTATTAAAAAAGAGCTCTAGGATTAGCGTGAATTAAAGCATCTTAAAGCTCTTTTTTGAGCAGGTTGGTTGGGTTAGCGAATGTTGAGCCATCTATCCATCTTGTAGATAACTTTCCTCAAAGTAGTGAAAATTAATTCCCAATCATTTATGAAAGTGAACTTTCAGGTCGCGTTTACACGTGAAAATGTAAAACTTTTGTCGCGTTTTGGGGGTCCGCTTACACGACAGCGGTGCTCGGAGGCACTGAAAACACAAATTTTTGAAAACGCTCTGATTCGGTCTCCGTGGAAACGGCTGAAACTGCGACTGTTCAACCAACAGCACCCACTAGTGGCCCACCATGAAAATGACATAATTTTCAGTTTTTGTCGTTTACCTGGAAACGCAAAAGGGGGCTAGGAAAACAGTTTTGAGGGGCAGTAAATAATATGAAAATATAGGATTTTAGGTTATGAATTTAGCATTTGCAGAATCATTGTGTTGATGTAAGTTGGGCTGCTGTGAGTATCGTCTCTCACACTGGACCTGATCTACCAAAGTGTTTGTATGTATAAAAACAGCACCTCAGCTGTCACCCCACAACTTTTATAAGCAGACTTTCTATGCAACTTCCACCATAATCACCATAATTGTCTCGTCATGATCAGAATCGGAACAAGAAGATTGTTTCTTTCAGTATAATTTCATAAAGAAAAACAAGCAAACAAACAAAAAAAATAAACAAGCTTGGCAAGTCTCGCAAAAGAAATCCTTAAATACACAGTTGCGAGTAGAAATATTAATATTTTTAGAATATTCTTGAGTTCCAGGTGCTTGTGAAAATGTTTACCATCTCTGAAGATGTAAATAGAATAAAAATCTCCTGTATGATCGACTGAGCTGTTAGTAATAAAGCACATTGAGAACCGAGACAGACTATTGTAGTTATTGCAGTTATTTTATTTAAATATCAGGTTTGTCATGTGTTGTAAAAGGATATTGAATTCTGAATGATACATTAATGCTTTAGAGATTTAGAGTTCTAGTCATTTATAGAATATAGTATTACTATTTACTTTTATTTTACCATCTGTACAGGGTCACTGTGTAAAAGTTCAGTTATGCCTCTGTTGTACACTCGGTGGCAGTGTTGAGTCACTTATGCATCACTTTGTTCTGAGTTTTTTTTGGGGGGGGGGGCTTTTGTCTTGTTTGGTAGTTAAATTGATGTCACGAATATGTCAACAAGTCGAAGTGAAGTGACCGTCTTGAGTCCATTCTGGAATATTGTTTTGTGATTGGTTTTTCATTTCCATCCACCTGACACTCGGATCTGTTTATTTCCCAGCGCGTCCCTCGGCGTCGACTGGGCCTTTTTTTTTTTTAAACTCGATTTTAATTGGCCACGTTTCCGCTGCGTCCCATCGGCGCTCCAAATGTGCTTCATGATGTTATTCTCCAAAATGGCGGGGGAAAGTCTCAGCTCCTCAGTCACATGAATGCACATGACAACATTCCTTAAGGGGGGGGGGGTATTTTGGCTGCTCATGTCAACACTTGCAGTGCATCTTTTATGATCCTGTAAATCTTTACTGATTGCCTCTATCAGGCAGGTTGTAGGTGGTGGAGTGGTGTGTGTGTATGTGGCAAGCCGTCAGCACTTCCACCAGCACATTAGATGTGATGCCACACACACCTTAAAGCTGCAGGTGTAAGAAGAAGAAAAAGCAGTCAGCACATGTATCACGGAGCCGGCGAGGGGCGGCGTGGATCAGTACGGTTGATGCGATATGACAGGGGGGAATAATAATGAAACGCAGCTTGCCGTCGCGCCGCTGACCCGGATTGATACGGTACAAACCAAGATACAGACGCAGTCAATCCTCCGACGCAGCGGAAACCTGCGACGTCTAATCCCATTTGTCAACAGCGACGAGGCGCTCGGCTTTTAGGGTCGCGGCGTCGGACAGCACGTTCAAACACATCGGGGATGGATCCACAAACACACACACACACACACACACACACACACACTGTTTGTGTCCGTGTTTCCTGTGTGTGTGGGCGCAGACGCGTAGGTCAGCGCGACTTGTGAGTGATGCGCTTTTGTCTGTCAGCACGAGTTACCGTAACAAGGCATCGCGGCCGAAACGCGCCGTGTATGTACACAAACTCCGCCGCAGAGGCCTCGACATAAAAGGTGGGAGCTTGGTGTGGGACGACAGGCAGGCATAAACAATAAACACCATCAGTTTCCTTATTGTTTGTCTTTGGAGCGGAAGCAGCCCTCCTCCTGTCAGCCTGGCGTCTGCCTCGTCTTCCTCTGTCGGCTTTGATGCACATTTAACAAGGTTGTACCCAGTCGTTCAGGATGTTAAGTGGTTCCCACGCCGCCTCTGGATTTAAAAAAAATTTTGCATGGCCACGGCCGAGTTTCATACCTGATGTGTCACCTGACACCGATGAAGAGGCATTTCAGTCAAACCGTTCCCGTCGTGATATCGGACCGAAACACTAGATTCTTCTCACTGCTTTTGCAAATATAGACAAGGTGCTAAAAAAGAATACAGCTCTTTTTTTCTAGGTGGATTCTCCCTTTAATGTGTGTTTTCCTGGCTGTGTGTGCGCACACACACACGATAACAGATGAGAGAGTGAGCCTCGTCTGTGACCTTCCAAACATTCGGCTCAGTCAACTTTGATGTGTAAAGCAGAGCGATGAATGGAGGATCGGGTGGGTTTTAATTTTGGTCTAAATTACAAACTCAAATGAGTGAAGCATTAAGTGAACAATGGGAAAGTGCAGGAGAGACACCAGCCACCGGTACCGTGACACAACAGTGCCACCTGCTGGTGTGTGATGATCGCACGAGTATGTGTGTGTGTTCTGTCTGAAAGTATACCAAATGAGTATATACTTGTTTTTGTTTTTTTTATTAATTCACACAACATAGTCAAAAAGAAGAAAACGTTGATTTGTACTATATTTAAATAGTTCAACATGGCTGAAAAGGGGTAGGAACATTGGTCCATATGATAATTTTAATCTGAAACACACCAGAAAAATGCAAATATTTCATAAATAGACCGATTGTACAGTTTGATTCTATGAATGCTTGTTCCGAGGTGTCTGCATGTTCTCTTCATGCCTGTTCGTACACCAAGTCAACCTAAAGACATTCAATGAAATTAATCAAATCCATGAACATCTGCACAGTAAACAGCTGTTTTGCAGATATTTAAAAAGAAAGAGAGACTTCCATTCATACGTTTGCAGTTTACAGAGTTCCCACAAAGAAGTGTAGTAGTCATTAAAACAATTCACTGCTTTTCATATTTGAATTTTTCTTCATATTGTTTAATAAAGCAAATGTTTAGTTGTATTTCACTAAGTAAACATATAAGGGATCAGTCCACTGAAATCATGCAAATGGAGCTTGTGTATTAATTTAACTTTAACGGGTTTGATCGTTTCAGTTTCATCTGCTCGATGCAATCATTTGCCAGCTTGGATAATATTTGGAAAAGGCAAGAGACAAATTAGTGGCCAATCATAAAAAGTTGATGTTCTTTTAATCAGCTGAGATCTGTGATTACAATCTGCACTAAATGATAAAAAAAAAAAGTATGCAGACATTATATTCAAAATACATTTATTTTTGTGATTTGGCCCCGTTTTGTAACAGTTAACAGCTTCTCCTCTCCCTGGAAAGCTTTCCGGGAGGGTTTTGGACGGTTCCTGTGGGATCTCGTGCCCGTTCATTCTGCAGAGTATTTATGAGGTCAGGCTCAGATGTCGGACCAGAAGGCCTCGGTTGCAGTTCTTTCTGAAAGCGCTAAAACAGGGTTGAGGTCATTACTCTGTGCGAACGAGCCCAGTTCTTCCACGGCGAACTCATCAAACCTTTACGGACCTGGCTTTGAGGGTTGGATTAGAAAACAGCTTTCCGCAAAGTGCTGCCACAAGTCCAGAATGTTTTCCCCTTGGGGCAAGAGGTAAACATTAGTCTAAATGAACTGAATTAATTTAATCGCATTAATTCAGCAAAACCGATGTGGCCACATGTTTTCTTCCATAAACTGTAGAGGTTTACCTGAACAGACGGATGAAATTACCTGTTAGCTATAAATCTCTCAGTGAAAATACTGCAATGCCTGTATCTACCAGTAGAGGGCATCGTCCAGACCTGCAGTGTACTAATACATACTGTTAAGGCTCTGTTTGTATGGCATTTCCAGTGAAAATCCATCGTTTTTGCGTTTTTGTTTCAGAAAATCTGTTTGAAAACAATGTCTGTTTACATGGTAACAGCAGAAACCCTGATAAAAATGTAGTTTTCATGTTTGCAGGCACTGTTGTTTTTGTAATGAAACCACACAGGTGCGCAAAGAGAACAATATGCCATAAATCTTAACGTACATTCGTGTGGAGAGACGACAAAGTTGGATTCCCAGGAGAAAATGGACGCCATTGTTGTTATTGTCCGTCTGCTCGCACATGTGCAGAAGAATGAGTCGAAACTTTTTCGCAAAGTTCCACCTTGGGAGCCGTTTTCCGTGGCTCCGAACCCCGTTGTTGTGCAAACGGACACCGAAAACACAAAGAAAGTTTTCCGTATTCACTTGAAAATGTTGTCACGTAAACAGGGCCTTATACTCGAGTAGACGTTTTTAGACGAGTGACAACAGCACAACACAACTGCAAAAAGCCACAGGAAGGGCGGGTGGAGACAATGTGGGTGTGAAGAAACACACCACACACACATTTTTGGAGTTGTGAAAAAACTGATCTCATTTTGGGAAGATGTACATTCCATCTTGATTTTGGTATAAAGACACATTAAGGATTCAAGGAGCTTTATTGTCATTTAGACACATGTAAACATGAGGTGAAGCGAAATTGGTAACTCTGGTCCCGGTGCCAGCCAATTGCAGACAGTAAAAAGTATAAAAAAAATAACTAAGTATAAAATAAAAATACTAAGTATGAATAAAAGTAACTAATTCAAAAAACACTATAATAAATATCTGATAATTAAAATGAACTGATACAACATTAAGGACATTGGCTCCCAATCTGTGGCCACACTGAATTATAAAGCAAAAACTGTCCATGATACTTTTTTAGTTATTATATATCATTTATTATTTTGTTAATGTTCTGCATCAAATGTGTTAAAAAATAAAGTAAAAAAAAAAGGTCACAACAAAAGTGCACAGCGGTCGGCGAACAGGTTTTGTTTCCGGGGGACAGTATTTTCTGACGGAGCAGCACATGCATAACGTTATGACAATTTCAACACCAACAGAAGCGATTACTGAAAACACATTGATTAAAATCATCATGCAGCAGCGTTTTCCGTACACCTCATTAAACTCCCCGTACTCAATAGTCCGTCCGCTGCACGTTTCCGTTGTGGCTTTCTGCCGTTGGCCCGTCTGGGCCACCGTATTTCATATTATTGACTCTGAAGATAATTTCCATGTTTTTGAGCCAAGAAGTTCTTCTGAAGTGTTTGTTCAGACAGAGGAAGAAGAAAACTCTGAACGTCCTTGAAAATTACTCTAAGAATAAATGTGCGCTAGGATTGAAACAAAAAAAAAGATTAATAAAATCATGAAAAATAGTCAAAGACGTGGAGATGCCATTTATTGAGACGGTTTCTTTTCTAAAGGTCATTTGATGTGCCGTCGCTCGACTGTCTATATTGAAATTTTTTTTGTTTATTTTTTTTTTTCCATCCATCAATGTTACTGCAAGAAGAGGAATCCATGCAAAGCTTTGTCATCACAGGCAAACAGCAGCCTCCTCTCTCCTCCCGGCTCCGTGGTTCCCCGGGGTCCTGCTAAAAATGTGACGAAATCATCACATATCTTTACTTTTGTCGCAGCCGAGAACCAGTGAAATCCTGCGACGCCGTGTCGTCCTTGGGGAAACATCTTCCCGGGCATCTGTCCTCACTCCTCGTCTGAATGTTGTCAAATCATATAAACTAGGTGGTGCTTGTTTAACTCGGAGGTGTTCACTGGTGTGAAGAGGAGATATAGCGGCAAGATGTCTGTAAATATCATGTCTGGTTCTGGATTGTGGAGGAAGAGACAAAGAGGACCACGATAACCTCGCTGCAAATTCGATTTTGAGTGGAAATATCTTCAGAAGAAAAGTTATGGGTGTTTATCCAGATGTCTTCTTTGAATTATGCCACTGAGGAAAATACTATAACCAAGGTGCTTAACGCCTTTAACTTGTTCACTTGCTAAATAATGAGCACTCAGAATAGAAGGACCACACTGGCTTGCGGTGCAGACGTAGAGTAGAGAGGAAGACTCCTTGATATCTGGTCTGAAGACGAGATATCGCGGTCGTTTGTGACTACCCATTTTCCACGAGCTAACTAGCCTAGCCGCCACGGGTGGTGGTACTTCGGGTCCGGTCCGATCAATGAGCCGCATTTCTTCTTCACTTCCTCTCCGGTCAGAGTTTGTTTTGGGCAACAGCGCCCCCAAACCAGCAGCTGGTGTAACTGCGTGACCTTTTCCAGGCGGTTTGATCCGGTCTCGGAAGTGAATGTGAACGCCACCCGAAAGAAATCCAGGTGTGAAAAATTCTCTGCTCTTCAATCGTGGATTGGAACCCGGGGCAGAGTACAGGACTCACCTGAGTCTGGAAGCAATGAGGTGCCGGCTGAGTCCGCTGGGTCCATGTTATTGGTCGGTTCATTCTGTCACGGTGTGTGGGCGGAGCCAAAAAAGTTCCATTAAAAACAAGTTTATTGCAGAATTGTTCGGGGGGGTTAAAAAAAAAATACCCTCCAAAATAAAAACCAAGAAAAGAGAGGGAGAGCAGTTTAAATACACAGGGAAGGAGGAGGGATGACAGGTGCCACACATGAGAGCAAACAAGGAGACAATAGGATAATTGGAATCGTGAGGTGAGACACACCGGGGCAGACGTTGGCCTCGTTCACACGACAGGGAAATGTGAGCAAATTCTGATTCTTTTCTCACAGTGACCCATTTCTGGACGTGTCAAAGCCTCGCTCGTATTTGGAACCAATTTGGATATTTTTCTACATGCGATCATCGACGTGTGACTGACGAAGCGGCTCCGCCAAAATGTTAAAAGCTGTGCTCTCTTTTTTTTTTTTCTCCCCATTCTCCTTCTTTCCCTCGTCACGTCCGTATTTAACAACCCCTTGAAAATGGATCAACACGCTGACCTGTGTTGCCAGATATGGCGGGTATCCCCCAATTGGGGGATACAAAATCTGTTACCTTTTAATTTTGTTTATTTCCTGCATTTGTGTGTTTATGGCATGTATTATTTTTTTTTAATACAAATAAAACAGTTTTACGGGTTTTAACATGATTCCTACACGGGCTGAGATTTGGGCTGGTTTTTATTGAGGTGAGACGCAGGGAAGTTACTTCTCGCAAGACAGGAAGTGGAACCAGGTTTGTTTGGGGTTTTTTTGTTGGCATCTCCCTGTTTTTGTTTACCCGTGTTGTTTCTGGCATTCATTCATGTGAGCAGCGTGACATTCTTAGGTTGTGGGGGATTGTGGGTATTCTTCAAACAGCGAAAGAATAAAGATGTCTGATAGCCACAACTATATATATATATATATGTATATATGTGTGTGTGTGTGTTGTGTGCAGTAAAAGTAGGCCTTTCCACTACAGGCAAAAATCTCTGTGTGTGATCAGACCATGGCAGCTGGTATGTGAACAAACAGAATTTCTTAGGCAGTTTCTCTTTTATTTTTTTATTTTGTATGTCATGAATGTGTTGAACACCGGAATACATAATGTGCGATGACAAAAAAACCCCCACAGAACACGCAGTTATCTCATCAGTTCTCTCCCTCTTTTTTCCCATTACATCTTCTTCCTGCCCTTGTCAGTCATTCAGCCTCCCTGCCGCGAAGACGCTCTTCCTCTTCGCGGCGCTGAAATAGCACGGCGCCGGCACTTCTCGCGATCGCGCGGCCTGACAGCCAATACATTATAGACGCCCACGTCGCGGTGTGTCACGTCGTGTCTTGATTTGCGTCGCGCGCCGTGCATTTGATCTCCTTCGAGCGGGAGCAGCAACCAAAGCAGGGGAGATCTGAGAGATTGGCAGTCGCGGGAGAGGGAGAGTCATGGGGCTTGACACTAATGAACGCATCGTTGCGGGGAGGCTGGGAAATGATTTCTGAGTTTCAGAGAGTCTGCGTCGCTTCACTTCAGACTTCACTTTTTTTTCTTTTCTTTTTTTTCTGCATAATTGAACTGGAAGGAGTACTTTGCAATGAAAGCGTACTTTCACAAGTTCATTGTGGGAGGCGGCGTGTAACGTACCTTTTGTAAATACACGCGTGCCGCCATCTGTTTTGTCCGCGGCGATCGTAACGGGCTATCACTTTACCTCGCAGAACGTGGGCCTGTTGCGAAGGCTGGCGGCGTACACCGGGTCTATTGTGTTCTTCACAGTGGAATTAGTGCAGATGATTCATTCACAGTTTAGTCCTCCAACCAAAGCAGTTTCCATATGATTCCCTTCCCACAAGCTGAAGATGCATAGAACCCGAGTTATCGGTCCCACCGAATGTCTGATGTGACAAAAGCCTAATTAACTTAGATTGCAAAAATGTTCGTTATTTCTTCAGTAAACTCCCGCGACAAAGAATAGAGTAAAAGTCAAAGCCGCATTTTTGTTTTTTGTTGTCGTTGTTCTCTGCTGCATCCATCCTGTCCCTGAACACCCTGTAAACAGACATGACTGCTAATGTCACTGGATAGTATTTTAATGTTCTTCTGGCAGATTTCGGGGGGGGGGGGGGGGGGAAAGAAGTAATTTTGGAACTTTTCCATATTTGAGACATTATGTGTCATCAAAGTGATTGATTTTCAGGTGTGACACCACTCCCACACTATTACACAAGGTGCTGAAGATTGGACTGGTTACCTAGTTTGTTTTAAGTTACCAATACTAATCCGAAAGTAGCCGACGTGCCAGCGTTGAGTAAACATCCACGATGTCGATCTGGAATCTAGTGACCCAAGTTCCTGTTTTCCTTTTACATAAAAAACCGCAGAAACGCTGAAAACGATGTTGTTTGTTGTCGTGTTGGGCCACTAGTGGGTGCTGTTGTAATGAAACCGCACAAACACTAACAGTAGTGAGTACACAAACATCCATGTGGACAGACGACAAAGTTGGATTGTTAATTCCGGGGTGACTCAACTTAAAAACTAGAGCTGCACTCGGTAGCTCTGGACCCCGTCGGGTTTAGCGCTAATAAAGATAGCAGCTAAAAAGTGGGGGAGGGTAAAATGAACATTACACAACACTTGGCTTGTCCAAACATGTTTATCTGCTTTACATGTTAGACAATAGGAGCAAACAAAAATCATTTTTCTAACCCAACAACAAGAAGAATGGTAAACTTATTAGCCTGATTAGGAAATGTTATGTGTGCCAATTGTTCCACAGACTGAAATGTTATGAGGTTAATCCGCGTTTATATTAATCTGCATTGTGAAGCCGGGAGAGCGTGGCTTAACGTCCCCTTATGATAGATCACACACATCTCAGACAGTTTGCTTCTTGAGTCTCTTGCGCTATAAGAAAATGAATAGGAAGCAATATGTGGCTGGGATGGCCGGAAGGAGGAATCCAAAGCGGCACATTAAAATTGATGGAAGTCTTTTTTTTGAGGCAGAAAGTTAAAAAAAAAAAAAAAAGAAAAAGTACCGACGTGCTTTTTGAAACTCCTCCATGGACCCACATACGCCACGCGCTCCGACAGGAAGCTGCTCCCGTCCTCGGCAGGTTTACCTGCTTACGTCCAGCAGGACTGGACAGATTGGGAGGATTTCATCACTTCTGACGAGCCGCCCACTCAGCGCTCTGATTCAGACGCGCCTCGCTCATGTTTCTCTGCACAAGTCGGCGAGCGTGGGCACTGACAAGGGCACACAAAGTACATGTGCACTGATTGTGTAAACACTCTGGAGCAACTCCTCTATTGACGGGGTCCAAGGACGACGAGTGGATGTGAGGCTGACGGCCATCGGGTTACAAATCCTCTCCCCACTCTGACGCCTGTCAAAGCTCAACCCTTTACCTGTGGAAGCGCAGAATAGAGCCAGCAGATAATAGTGATAATCCACTGTTTTGGCAGGCTTTGTGGTGGGAAATTTACTGAAGATCCCTGGAAGCAAAGCTAATTTATGATTTATGAATAATTGTAGGAATTGCATGTTTTTAATGCATGAATGACAGGGTTTGTTGTTGTATCACCTTTTCTTCTTCAAAACTTTTTAAAGGGCCTTTATTGAAACCCCATAAGTGTTGTGTAAGGATAGTTTCAATACTTCATGGTCAGTGTTTTTTTGGGGGTTTTGGCATTTACACGTGATTAATGTGTTGAAAAGGAGAAGCAAAAATTTTATTTTGAAAAAGAAGATCCTTTTATTTCACCATTTCAACACATTTTCACCAAAAAAAACATCAGTACAAAAATAGAAAAATGCAAAAACACAAATGCATTTTAATTTTCTTCTTTGGGTTGCACATTTAATGACACCTGAGGAGGAACGAGCAGGTATCAGGATTTGATTTGAAGCTTGATTGATGCTACCTGGCAGATAAATCCTGCAGGTCAATGCAGTGCTTCAGTCTTTCAGGCTGCGGCAGAGTTTTTTTTTCTTTTTAGTCTTTCGCAAGAAAATGTATGTTACATAGCTTTCCTTACATTTCAAGGCTTTGTACCAGACTCCCAGCATGCACCCTGGTTCAGTCAGCACTGTGTGAGTACAAGAGAAGTCCTGCAACTTTTTCTGATTAGTATTAGTATCTGAGGCAGATTGATAGTATCTATAGACCTGCTTACACCAGATTTCAAGTGAAGATGATTTTTAATTTTTTGGGGGCATTTTGGTTTCAGAAAAGTTTTGCATTTACACCAACGTTTAAAAAATTACGTTTTTTTTTTTATTATTCAATATTTTAAAATTCCTTATAGCCAATGCGCCCCACCCGTGCCCTGTCCAGCACCAAGTGCTCATCGTGATCCTTCAGCTCTGAGAAGCACCCGAGGATGAATCCAAAATCACTTCCTCGTCGACGGCTGCACGCCTCCAGCCTCTTCATCCGACCATGGAAATGAGCCACATGTCAAGTGACACACAAGCATGTGGTAGGTCAACGGCTCAAGTTCACTTCTGCAGCAGGGGTAGGTGTGAATGCGCACACAAGCACGCTCAGCATCGTGTGTGCATTCACACCTATGACATATATACGACATATATTTTCATTTTGCTAAAAAAGAAAAAAAAAAATTAAACAAGATGAAAATGTTCATTTACACTGAAGTTTGTAAAAAACCTACAGGAAACTTCACAGAGGCGCATCCAGCTCCAGATTAAAGGGTTGTGGACTGCAGGACGAGCTTACCTCATTCTGAGAAACGCAATTTATTTATTGGTTCTGACCAAAAAAATGTTAATCTTCAAACCGACTTGCATTGCTTCCATTATGAATTGATATGTTTGCCCATGTCACACTGTTAGTCGTTGAGTCAGTTGCAATCTGCACAGTTCTATCTTAAAATGGACAAAACATCGGAACAGTAGAGGTGTTTATTTGTGTTAAAACTGCAACAGTATAATAACAAGCCTGGTGCGTTTGTGGATGCTTTGAAATGGTACAGTTGTTTTTCATGCAAGATGAAATGAGAGCATTCCAGGGTTTCTGCTGTGAAGGTGAGCTGACGTGATTCCACGTTACATGGCCGTGGGGTCGTTGATCTTGCCCATGAAGAGGATGTTCCGTGTGTGGTAGTCGATGATGAAGACCATGAAGGGTCTGTTGAATTTCACTGCTTCGGGCATCATCATGGGCATGATTTCTATGGTGGTTGTGGCCGCCGCCTCTGTCCCGGTTTCGTCCACACTGAGCATAGCCTGGTGGGACACCTGAGGAGTAACAAGGAGATAAAACTCAGTGTCAAGTTGATTCACAGTTCTTTCTGCGGCGTGCATGATTATAATAGGACTTCAAGTTCTACCTTTGACACTTTGACCTTAATGTCCTCGGACATGCCAGAGAAATCAGCTGAGTCTGAAAAGGCGTCAGTTACTCCCATTTCCAGGAGTATCTCTTTCAACGAGGCATCGGCGGAGATGGAGAACTTCGGCATGACAATATCGACGTTACTGAGGGGTGAAGAAAATTAGTGACGTCAGAGTTGCTCGGGATTCACATGGAGGATGTCTATGGTGCTGGAAAACTAGACACGTGTAGGTCTTCAGAACAAAAGCACGTTTCTGACTTACTACTTCAAGAACGATTGTATCCAATAGTCAAAACGCTTAATGGTGAAGTTGTCCTCCACCTCCTTCATTTTGCCTTCGTCGGGCAGGACAATAACCATGCTGGTGTTGCCCTTGTAGGGCAGCCTGACGACAGTGGCGTGATTTTCATTGTCATTATAGATGTCGTAGCGCCCCATCCTCTTCATCATGTCCACCTGAACTTTGGTAGATTCGTCCACATGGAAGTCATCTTTGGCTGTAATGGTGGCATCAAAGGGTTTTACCCACTGTCCTGTATGAGATAAAGGTGTAGATTTGTTATAGTTTGTTCATGTTTTTGAAGAAGTTAGACAATGAAATGGAAGACTGGTCCTACCTCTGAAGTAGACGTAGTTCAACAGCACCATCACCGTCGCAGGGTCCAAGTCCTTCACCATGTCTTTGATCTTGTCGTGCGTTTTCTGGGCGACGTGTTTGTTGATCTCGGCTGCAGCTGCCTCGGGATTGGCAAAGTCAACGTTCAAGAGCTGACCGGAGTGGTGGTGCTTTATATCCTTCACAAACTTCTCGCTGGGTTGAAAACCTGAGCCGACTGCAATCATGTTGCCAACGTCCAGTTGCTGGTTCTCCTGGTTTTCTCGGAGGATCGAGAAAAAATGCTCGTAAGCATTATCTATCTGGGTCTGGTTGAAATCGGCGTAGCCCAGGGTGGACATCAGCTGGCTGTGGGTGTTGCCCCGGGCTCCCACAGACAGCATGGACAGGGCAGCCGAGATGCCCGTTGGAGAGTAAAAGATGTTCTTCCCAGCTGCAGTCCTGGCATTCAGACGTTTGTAGAGGGCGAGCGCAAACTCTGCATCGGGTTCGGCCAGCTTATGACAGGTTAAAGCTCCCTCATTTGCGACGTGGCTGTCATGGTGGACGTGGTGATCTGCCCAGGCCACGGCCAGAAACACTGCTGCGATAACGCAGCTCACAACGGTACTGGGCATCTCTGGAGCCTGTATGGGGAAAGTCTAGTTAGCTCACTCATACGGTTCATCAGAATGGATTTTTAAGGTTGTATTAAAAAAAAAAAAAAAACAAAGCAACAATTAAGCATCTGAGCTTACCTTTAATGTCGACTTTGCTGCAGACAGTTAGTCAGAAATTCCCCCCCTTTTATACAAGAGCTGTGAGAACCAGCTGACAGTTTGGTCAAACATTAACCAAGAGCAGACTTCTCCTCTTGTTTGTCCTGAGAAATGTCTGGCTGGCTGGGCCATTGTCGCTGATGCAATACAACCCACACATTATGGCAAATGGGTGACGTATCCTAGGCAAGGACTGCTCTACAAACCCAGTGTATGTGTATTGCATCAAATAATTCTATGGCCACAGTGATAGTCGAAAGCTTTGAGACAAGTCAGTCATACTTGTATACACAGTCAGTCTGGACAGTCACTCTTGGTCACACAGCAGTTAGTCAATATTATTGGTTCAGGGAACTGAAGGTCTATCGTCTTGATGCCAACATCAACATGGAATTAAAAGCCCTTGATACTTTGGCTACTTCTTTTACCTCCCGGTATTACTGATGACTATGCACAAATGAAGGCTACTTCAACACATCACTTTATCTGCTTCACCAGAACTGTGTCGCTAAACTGCGTTTAGCGACCAGCCACAACAATAAAACCACTGAGTAGTGAAGTGGACTACTGCATTATGTATCAGTGACACGTCTTTGTTACACCATTAGTTTTGATGGTAATTCTAACAGGTTACTATTCTGAAACTGATATATGAAATGAAATATAGGTTAAGTGGATTTTACTTATACAGCTTTTCAACTGCTTCTACGGTTCCAAAAGTGCCTCACAATGTTGGTCACAAGCAAGGAAGACAAAGCATTAATTAAATAAAATTATAAAAGCTGATGTTTCATCTTTTAATAAAACAAAGTTGCATGGATGTTCAGAAAGATTTCAGTGTTTGTGATCTGTTAACACAAAGACACTCCAGGATTTTTTATTTTGTTTTATTCTTTTTACTTTAACCATTCTGACAAGATGTTATCAGTAACTGCATAACAAGGACAGGTTCCATTCTGGCAGGAAGGGCAAACACAGAGACATAAACACAGTTTTAGCAGTCATAATTACCTTCACCAACAAACCTTGGGGCTAAAGTTGTGTTTTTGTCTGCGTGTATGTATGGTTTCCATGGGGACAAGGTATGCTCTCTTCCGAGTGGCCATTCTAGTTGGATATGAAATGATTGACATGTAACATGGATGGATGGATGGATGGAGGCCCCATTTACATGGTCATTTTTCAAGTGAAAACGCATTGCTTTTGCATTTTTGTTCCAGAAAAGTTTCACATTTGCACATATACAACGTTCGGAAAACAATGTAGTTTTCATGTTGGACCACTAGTGGGTGCCGCTGGTTGTTTTTGTAATGAAACGACACACGTATGTGCAGAGAACAATACGCTATAACCATTAATGATGGTGAGTACACGGACATTTGTATGGAGTTGTATTGCTACTCTAGATGACTCTCAAATTTAAAGCCTCCAAGTTCCAGGAGAATATGGACCGGGAGTCATGACACTCTGGAGGCCGCCATTTTTGTTATTGTCCATCTACTCACGCATGTACTGAACAACTATTTACTCTGGCCATGGTGCGCATGGTCCCAGTGTTTCGGTCGTATACATGGAGACGGAGTTGGGGTGTTTTCAAAAAGTCCCACCTTGGTGGCCGTTCTCAAAAAGTTGCGTTTTCAGTTACTCCGAGTACCGCTGTCGTGTAAACGGACGACCAGAATGCAATAAAAGTTCGGCGTTTTCACTTGAACAAAGCACCTCAAAAGCAAAGCCTGAAAGTGAATTCATATTATTCTGAATTGTTGACGGATGTGATGCAGTTATCATTTTCACATGGCAGTAAGTGACATGTTCAATTGCGCCGGAAGCCGTTTGTAGACCTGCGCCTTGTGGTCTGCATGAGCCATGCAAGTCAGTGGGACCCTTCTTGATTAATAGGCTGACATTTCTTGTTCCATGTGATAGATCTGCTGTCCTATTCATCAAACTGTCCTCTATTCATCATATCCTGAATGAGCTAAATATCAAAAGTGATATCACCGTCGGACTGAGGTAAAAATCAGCCACTGTTCCAGATCTCCTTCACCCCACCAACAGTGAGGATATATGGCACCGTTTCATGGTTGTTTCTTTCTTATCTTCTTTGTGTCGTGGAATCAGCCTTGATGCTCTTACAGAGCAATTTCAAATAATTGCATAAGATGATAAAGGGACGCTCGACGCGGAAATGGGTTTCCAAGTGGGGAAAAGAACAGCAGAGCTGCTTTGGTAATGGAAGAAAACTGCTTTATGTTCTGTGAACGTGTAGCAGAGTTTCAGTCACGTGGATGGATTGCAGCCATTTCAACTGGCTTTTCATCATTTTAGGAAAATGAAGCAATAACCTATAAATCAATGCTGTAATGTCTGAAAAACAGAACGCCCTTATGCAGCTTCTGTGAAACTAATGGAAATGCATTTCACCTCCTGGAATGATGAGACAAACACATTTAAACCAAAAGTTTCACGCTCAGTACGGAAATGGGAGTGTGGTATTATATCAATAGGTGAAAATGGGGTGAAAAGGGAAGATTGTGATGACTGTAAGTCTGGACATCCTGACCTGAACTGTTAGTAGTACTATAACAAAGTGGGAGTGAATGGAAACAACAGCAACTCAGCCACGAAAACCAATAACTAATAAAACCAGATGACACTTTATCAATCCCTTTGGGGGAATCATGGAGCGGGTCAGCGGATGCGGAGGAGCATAGTGAACAGAGGTGGCCAACTTTCTTGCAGAGTGCAAATCGTAGAGAGCTTCATGGAGGGTTTCCACGGCTGATCAGCTGCAAACCGAACATCAAGAAATGCAAAGCGTCGGATGTAAAAGCTCTTCCCCACTTTCCCTACTTCCCTACTTTACGCACTCACCTACGCTAATACACATACATTTATTTAGATTTTAAATTGTTAAATGTTATTCGAAAATAATTCCTCAGTATGTTTTTTCTGAATACCATGAGTGACTGTCACAAGTTTCACTGTAGTACAAACACAGATTTAATACAATTGTCATGTATTGACGTTCAACATTAGTGCTTTTATAAACATGTTTTTCATCTACAATGTTGGACGTCCTCCACAGCTCCAGCAGCAGCAGCAGCAGCAGCAGCAGCAGCAGCAGCAGCTCCAGCAGCTCCAGCAGCTCCAGCAGCTCCAGCAGCTCCAGCAGCTCCAGCAGCTCCAGCAGCAGCAGGTCCTTGGCCTCCATCAGCGGTTGAGAAATAGCGATCTTTGTATCTTTAAAAAGCAGTAATGATAACCGGTTAAAAAGAGACACACATACTTTACCTCAGATCGAGAAGCGTTGCAATGCAGCACACTGGGATTTTTCCCCGTCACTGAGGCGCCTCTTGACGCCTTGAGCCAAAGTCCCCTTCATCGTTTCAATGTTTAATAGTTTAATGGTCCTCGCCTGTTTCCCTGGTCAGAAGTCTCATGAGCATGCTGGTGTCACGACTGAATCCCTCGGCTTCTGTGTTGTGCTAGGATTTCAATTTTGTGTGTTTTTTTTGTTTTTTGCAGTCACTTGATGATAGTTGTATGGTATTCCATTACAACAAACAAATGTATGAGCTTTTCCTTGTGCAACAGTTATAAATATACAAATAGAAATAGCTGACGCTCCAGAAGGGTTTAGGATTTCCTGAGTTGAAACTTAGCGAGGCCAATTTTTTTTTTTCCTGCCAATATAAACAACACTCAATGAGTTAATGGATTTGCTCTAAACTGCCTTGTTACGACGACTGGGACCCCGCAATGCAGGGTTGCGCTCACTGATGTATAGAGAGCAGTAATTACAGCTGGCGTAGAGAGTACCCAGCATCGTTCAGCAGGCTCCACAACAGCAGAGAGCGAGGAACGGCGAGCTGTGACAAGGTTTGTGGACGTACCACTATCCATCCATCTACTGGACCACTGAAGCCGATCTCAGCTTTCTATCAGCGTGTAGGCCGCTCCACAGCCTGAACTGGGATGTCATCCCCAGGGCTTTTCACAGCTCCATCATCTGCATCAGGTTTGGATTTCAGACCCCCCCCCCCCCCCCCCCCCCCCCCCGGTGCCGCCTCCTGAACATTGCCTCCACCCCCTCCCCCCCGCCCCCCCCCCTCCCCCCCCCCTCCCCCTCTCCCTCCCTCCCTCCCTCCCTCCCTGCTGGATGCTGAGGCTACGTTGCCAGCCTGCCAGAGCAGATATAGTGGCCTCCATGCTGCAGTTGGCTGCCTCCCCCAGGGGCCTCCGGGGTCTCATTCCTGCTATCAGACTCGGCACAGCGGAGTGAGAGGTGATGCCAGGTCTTTAGGGCAAGAACGAGATGTTCTGCTGCTGCTGCTGCTGCTGATGCTGCTGCTGCTGATGCTGCTGCTGGACGCCAGGCTCAGAGTCCGTTTTGGTGGCCACGTCAGGGTGAAGGTCAAAGGCCAGAAGAACCATGTTTAAGCCTGATGCATTCATTTGCTGCTCCTGACTGACCTCTCCACCCCTTCAGAGCACCAGCCGGAGAGTTTGTTATAGTTTTCACATCAGCAACGGGAGCATTGTAAAAATTTGTAAGCGCGAACGCAGCAGTCGTCGTCACCGCTGCTTCTTCTCTCACCATCCCGGCCTCCTCGTGCAATGAGCCAAACTGCTGCCCTGGGGAAGTGTGTGTTGTGGTACGTGGGCAGGCGGGGGTGTTGAAAGTCCATCGATTCCCCCGGAGGGCTAGGACTTTGAGCCTTGGATGGAGCACAAGCAAATAATAACAGCTTGTGTTTAGTTTCTTAGAATTTAATGAATTTTTGTGTGTAATCTATGGGCAGTTACAACACAGCAGACTCATCCCCCACCTTTAATACACATTTTGGTCAATATTGACTTTGAACATTTACACGACCGATGCAAACTTTCATATCACTGGAGTTTGATGGTGGACATAAAGCCTGATATACATATGAGCTTCCCAAAACTCAATAATGAGGGCATGCAAACATATCACAAGTTTATTTTTTACATCACAGTCAGAAAAATATCAGGAGGAAAGCACGCCTTTCTAACGTGCCGCAACTATTCCCCACGACTGAGATGAAAACAGCAAAACTGTACACATCTTAAGCCACAAATGACACATTAAGAGGCTGCGAAATGCCATAGAGCTCATTAAACACTAACAGATTAATCCCGGCACGTCAATACGGCTTTAATTAAACAGCAGGCCATGCAGGAGTCTCAGCAGGCAACAGAAAGCCGCACAGGCGACGAGTCGCAGGAGAGGCTCGCAGCTCTGAAGCAGCGATGCCCTCGTGTGGTTGGCTGTGTCAACTGAGATTGGAAAGGATTGAACCTCTCGTGTTCTAATCTGCACATGCATGCAGCAAATAATGATAATTAAAAGAAAAAAACCAACAACCTCAGATAACGTGTGCGGCATGAGACCGAGCAGCTGCGAATCTGTGTAATAATGAGGATTACAGAGTTTATCTGGCATAAATAGCTCGAATTATTACAAATTATATCTGCCGGCAGACAGAAACAAACACAATCATTAAATAATTGCCACAAGGGAACTTTTGTGACACAGATAAAAGAGTGGGCCTCAGCCTGAGGTGTCCCTGTTTGGCTCATTAGTGGAAACTGGGCTGATAAGCATATCTTAATAAGAAGGGTGCACTGCGGGGAGACTCAGGCGTTCATCTGAGGCAGGACGATGCAGCAGTACAGCAGGATCCACAGGACAAAGAGCACCTCCAGCTCTAATGGGGTTATGTCACAAGAGGCGGCTGGAGATTGCGGGGTGAATCCTCCATCGCTGCTAAAAAAAAGCAGATAAACACACAACGTTAAAGCCAGGGCCCCTTCGCACTCAATAAGTTGTATTAAAGCAGCAAAATGAAACATAGTCAAATGTAATTATGCACATTTTAAATGAAAAATTCAGTTAAATCAGAATGAAGGCTGAAATAAGAATTTTGAACAGAGACACAAATAAAGTGAACTGAAGACCTTTGAAACATTTAAGTACAATTTAAAGCATCTCAAGCTAAAGCGGAGATTTAGATTATTTAATGTTCCCTTGTGTTTTTAGATAATATGCCTTAGATCGTGTTTACATGAGGTTTCAAGTGAAAACGCCAAATTATTTAAATTTTCGTTTGAGAAAAGTTTTACGAGAATGGTTTTTAAAACGATGTCCGTTTACACAGAAACTGCAGAGACGATGTAAACGATGTAGTTGCATGTCGGGCCACTAGAGGGTGCTGCTCACAGAGAACAATACTTCCTAAACGTTACCACGGGAGCACACAGACATTCATATGGACAGACAACCAAATTGGATTGTTATTAGTCCCAGGACAATATGAACTGGGAGTCATGACACTCTGGAGGGCCGCCATTGTTGTTATTATCCATCTCCGCATGCACGTGGACTATTTACTAAATTTCAATGTCATACTGTGTTTGCCAGTGTGGATACAAGCAGCTGTTAATATCAGTGACACAGATTATGATTCAGCTTTTATCCTTGTTTTGAGACCTAAACTGAAAAAATAACTATGAATAATTATAAAGCAGGTGATGGTCATTCCTGAATTCATCACCTTCTGTGGCTTCAGTGTGAATACTTGTTAACTCCTTTCACTGTGACTCTGAATCCTCCTCATAGAGGTCAGACCGAGGAAGGGAAGGGAAGGTTTTCTTGTATGTATGTGTAATTTGTGAAGCATGTAAATTGGGCAACATGTTATCTTATGAATTAAGGACCATGGGGCAAACAATGCTGTTCCATTTCTTTTGTATGTAAATCGCCGATGGAGGGAGGCGCCATTACACTTTTCTTGCTGCATAAACATGAACATCACCACATCAACATTTAGAATAAGGAAAGAAAAGATGGCTGATGTTGCTGCAGCTTGCACAGTTATTCACTTTCATTAGCCAGAAGGGCCCCGCCATGTTTGTCTCCTGCTGCTTCGACTTTTCAGCATTTAAACTGAGCAGCCTTATGACATAAATGAATTAAATGCAGATTTCACTTCTTTTCAAGACATATAGAATTGCAACACCACTTAAAATCAAGATACTAAAAGTTTGTCTGCAACTATGAAACCGCTTACTTTTTTTTTCGGCATAAAACAAATCAGCAGGTTTAAAAAGCTTTGCCTTAACTCGGCCGACTGAGACCGAGCATTTCAAGGGGACCAGAGATCGCTTGTTCACTCCGGTTCAGAGTTCGTGGGAGATTCGGAGAGACTCAAACAGGGGAATGTGAACCCGCCCCTGAGCAAACAGTTTCTAGTGTGTGGATAAATCACTACCTGATCAGCTGAGAGGCCAGAGTCCAAGTATTAACCTGACGGTGGATGTCAGCCCCTTCGTCTCGGCACTGTGCTGCGGTTCCCCGATCTCTGTTTGACTTAGTTTCTTCTATCTTTTCTTCATCTGTGGTGGTTTTGATTGAATGTATTCCGTCTGGGCACTCGTAGACTCGACCTCCACCGACTTGATGACTCTCTGACTTCAGCATTCGCTCTTTTCCCCTCACTTCACTCTCCTCTCCAATGTCCCCTGAATTGTGCACATTCTCAGATCTCGCCAAATGTCCTCTCTCATCTTCCACTCTCCGCTCACCCGCTCGTCTTTCAGAGAGCTCCCCCTCGTCGCCTTCCCCAACACTTTTCTGCCAACAAGCCACTTTAGGAGCCTTCGCTTTCACCGCATCATCACTGATTTCATCAGAGACTTCTTTCGCCGGTCCTACATTTTCCATTTTCTTCTCCTCCACTCTCTTGCTGCAGCCTCCTCCGTCGCTGTTACTTTGTTTGGCAACAGCTCCCCCCCGATGCCGTTCCTCTTTTCTTCCACTCTCAGCTCCTGGCTCCAGGTCAAACTCACTTCTGTTGTTCGCTCTTCCTCCGAGGGTACTTTCATTCATGTCCAGATAAAACTTCCTGTGAACTTCTGACTCGGCCTCAACAAGTGATTCTTGATCTAAATCTTCCTTCTGTACCGCGAAGCTTTCCCGGCCGCCATTAAATGTCCGACACGCGTCTGGATGTTTTGACTCTTCAATCATTTCCTCTGCCGTTTCCTCCTCAACCTTTGGTACTTGTCTCTTCAGCTGATTATACGGTTGAAAAACCTCTGTATTTAGATCGAGGATGTAGCTGTAAGCGTCCTCTTCATCTGAGTCCAACATTGGCAAGGTATATATTCCTTCCTCGGAGCTCAGGGAAATGTGATTATCATCCGATCTCTTCTTGCTGTGGCCCTGACCTGAATCCATCTCCATCCAAGATTGGATTTCTGGACTGATTACGGCGGCATCCAGTGGACTGGGCGGCTTCAGAAAGCTTCGACTCCTGCCTGTCTTCTTGATTAATGGCCCACACGGTCTCTCCGCAACACTTTGGTCTCTTTTCCTGCAGAAGACGTCAGAAGCTTCAGCGCCGTCCGCGCAAAGCAAAGCGGGACGGGTGCTTCCGGATTTCCTGGACCACCGTTTCCACAGTAGCTGCTCGCTGCTGATCTCCAAGCCTCTCAGGAACGCCTGGGCTTCCGGATCCTCAGCCAAAGTTTCACCGAGACCGACTGACTGCAGGGATCCAAAAGTGGGGATTTCAGGAAATTCCAGATTTGTTGTATGATCCTGTAATAAAAAAGGAACATCGTAAGGATTACATGAAAAAAAGACAAATCTTCGATTTAATGTTGTGGTAATGAGCTGACTGTCCTGAGGTTAAACATACAGATTGTAGATTAAGAGTCTCAATCCCTCTGATAGGATAATTAATTCATACTGCCTTGTGAAAATCAATTGTACTTCTTCTGTGATTTGTGAGCTTCTCATGAATGAGGGGTCCCTCAATGTTCAGCTATAGGCCTACTATTGTTTACCATGAATATCAACTGCCACGAGCAAGAAATTCCTATTTCAGGGTTTCATTTCTACACTATCTACTAACATTGACACGCTTTCATCAGAGTTAAAAATAGAAATAAAAAATAATCCTGTTGATTCGATCTCCTCTAAAAAACAATTTTGTGCTTTACCCTCCGTTTTCACGGAGACGGAGTCGCAGCATTTTCGAACAGACCCCCAAAACTCAAGGAAAGTTTTACGTTTTCACTTGATAACATAAACGTGGTCTAAATAACACAAACAGGATGTGACACTGAAAAAAAAAAGAGTTGAAGAAAACAAATAAACTCCAGAACTTCATAAGACTAATGGAAGTTAGTCTGTATAAAGTCTGTAGGGCTTAAAGTCCACAGTGAAAATATTCAAACCACTACACATCATGCAGTGATGAACTGCCAGTGCAAATTTTACATCAGTAGAAAATAAGTATCAAACTTTAGAAGACCTTTTACTGTTGAATCATACACCTCAAGAGGATTTAAAAAAAAAAAAAAAAAAGACTTCTGAAGAGCTTCTAACCGAAGTAGTGCTTGCTTTTTATTTGGTGCGTCATTATCGTATCCGCTTGACGCTCCGTACTGTTTGATGCCGTCTGTTTTCAAAGTGCTTTATAATATGTTGTTTTGAAAATGAATCTTCACACACTTTCTTGTTTATCTGTCACTTGAAGAACCCCTCCAGGCACAGAATGACACTTGGAATACTAATTTGTGCCTGATATGTTTTGGGGTTTTTTCCCCCACCCTACAAGGCACATCTCTCTGAAGAAATGTTCCAGCACAAAGCCTCAATTAGTTTTTTGTATTTTGTAAAAAACAAATAAATAGAATATAAAATGAGAGAGCACACTAACCTCATCTGTGGATGAATGAAGGCCGAGGAACATCGACACATAGACGATGATCGACTTTTCATCTGGTGAAGTGCTTGTTATGTCTGAGGAAAGAATGATTTTAGACTGTGAGTCAGGAGACCTTCACAGTTTTTTTTAGGACCACACCGTGCTACTATGTGATGAGGGAAACATATAATACAAATAAAATACTCTCGTGGTTATTTCAAGTGAGGTGAACATGAGGAGCGATCTACTGCGAGCTGTAATCTAGCACCTTACGGACGTATTTACGTTCCCCCGTTTGTTTTTATTAATTTTACTTTGAGCTGTGCTACACGCTACATGCTACATGCTAAAGAGTTTTGGGCCTCACATACCAATGGTGCTACGTGCTACATGCTTAACAGTTTTGGGCCCCACACTAACGAATGCTACATGCTAAAGAGTTTTGGGACCTCACACACCAGCAATGCTACATGCTACATGCTAACAAATTTCAGGCCTCACACAAGAATGATGTTACACGCTACATGCTAAAGTGTTTCAAGTCTTTGCACATCAACTATGCTACGTGCTAAACATGATAAAAGTATGACTAATACTATAATACTACGCACTACTCTATGCATACTGTAGATGTAGTAGTATACTGGAGCCTTCAAGGCTGTTGAAGGTGGTTCACGGTAATATATAGCGTTTGTGTATTGTTTGCGTATGGAGTATAAGTATTTGCTAAAGGTTAGTACTCGTACTTGTACTCGTCCTTTAAAAAAGTGGTATCTGTGCATCGCTATAATAGACGCCTCTGAGGACGAAAATAGTTGACTGTGAAGTCTTTACACCTTTCAGGAGGCTTTTACCTTCAGGCTCCAACAGAGGCGGTATGTCCAAACTTCGATGGGCTATGGTGAAGGCCTGCTGGATGTTTTCCTTGGGCTCTTTAGATAAACTCTCCCTCAGGTCAACCAGGTCTGGGTTTATGGACTTAATCAAGCCGAGGAACGCCAGTCCACTTCTCCAGCTCCTCCCAAAATCCTGCACGTCAATTCCATACCTGTCATGGAGATTAAATGACTCGTTGTTGGGTTCCAGGTGACCGTAATGGTTTCATAGGCATCGGGATCGTTCATACTTACTTCGAAGTGCATCTTTGGACCCACTGCAGGAGCAACTTGAGAGCTTTCCCATGGTACTTGGGCTCCCTCGCAGCTCTCTTGCCTTTACTCGGCAGCGTGTTCGAGGAACTGCGGCCAGGGTCGTCTTCCCGGGGTGAGAGGTCATCGAAGGATTGGTAACTGCTCACGGATAAGGAGGAGACGCTTGAAGACAAATGTCTTTGAATGCCTCCCATCACCTCCTTCACCTGTTTGTTAAGACAAGACAGACATATAGATAAAGTGTGGAATAACACTTCAAGATAATGAGGGAGGGTGGAAAAAAAACCTGGAAATGCAGGATGACGTTCCAAATGAGATTAAGAACAACGGAAGGAGTTCCGTCGGAGATTCCACTGGCATCAATCCCGAGCAGCTTCACCTAGAAGATCATGAGGGCGGGGTTACATCAATCTCACACCAGCTACCGGATTTTAAATTAAGATTGGAGAACATGTCAAGTGTTACCATGATGTTTACAGGGAACGACACTCACATGTCTGTCATCCAGGAAAGCCAGTGCCTTGGAAATGTTGTTAAGTCGGAAAATGCGATGAGAGGATGACCTAAATCTGTAAAGCTAATTAAAAAAAAAAAAAAAAAAAGCATCAAACCTACAGACAGAGTAGTGTTAGAGAAATCTTGTTTTGTCTCATAAAGACTGATGTGTAAATTACAGTCTGTGTTCAAGGATGACCTGTGTCAGCACTTTTGGAACGTCTGTGCTACTTTTGGTGACCTTCAATGCAGACTCAAAACAATCCAGCCTTTCAGAAGTCTGACTTCAATGTTAGACAAACTCCTGTATGATCATTCAAAGGTTGGACTGTGACACTGTCTCTTCTTGCAAGAATGATGTAATAAAATTGTTTTGAACTTTTTTTAAATAGCATTGAGAAAAAAAATCGAATCGAAACTCGAATTTTTCTTTATAAAATTATAGATTTTTTTAATTTTTTTAGGCCAAATCGTCCATCCCTATGTCATATGTTTAAGCATTGACATTAAAAGTGTAATATCTAAAAGAAGAGATACTTTTTTAAAGCAACAAACACAAATTTAAGCTGGCAAAGTCAGCAGCGGGAGAAAATAAAATTATGAATCAGTCAAAAAAAAAAAAAGAAGAATACCAAGAGAGTTACATTGAATGTCTTCATTGACAGATACATGTAGAGCTGAATTCATCTTTTGCTGTGAAAAAATGGACTAAATGAAAGTTTGAAGTGTAAACCCAGTGATTCTACAGGGTGTATGCAGAGTTACTTATGGTCAAGATTTGACAAAACGTTGGGAAGCACTGATATAGCGGATTAAAAACGTCACAACTCTGAAGTGGCGTTCCCGTCGTTCTTACCAGTCCACAGCCAGACAGCTCCTCCAGCAGGGCCATGAGGATCCTGCCGTCCTGGATGTCCTTGAACAGGTCGAGCACTTGGATGGGAGGATCCCCCTGGGGATGACACGAGGTGACCCTGGTTGGTGATTGCGTGTGTGGCCTGAGGCCGCAGTGAATTGCGACCTTACCCTTTGCAGAAAAACGTTCATCCATCTGGTGAAGACTCTCTGCTGGACTGCTTCCCTCTCATCTGACGGGAAGGAAAACGTGAAAACACGGTTGAGACGAGTTACAGTCAGAACGGGTGAATCTGTATCTTTAATCTCTCTCATCGCGCCGAAGCGGTTCAGACCGAAACTATCATTGGGAAATCCATTGCTGAAGATACGTGCTTGAAAAGTTACTTCACAAAGTAGCTGAGAAAGAGTAGAAAAGTGACAAATGGCAAATACTTTCTTTCCCCATACAGCTTCATATAGTGCGATTAAACTAATAATATGTCGAGGTATGAGTCATTCCTATAAGACTGTACCTCGAGGCTGCACAAGCTGATCTGTCATCTCTCCCGCTGGTTTCCTCTGTGGATCCCAGTCGTCCTGCCTTCTCAGTCAGACTGAGTCACTCTGCTCCTGCTCCACTGTGGGGATATGAAAGACGTTTAAAATGTCAGCAGCAACGAGAGGTGCTCCGAGGTTTCCCTACAGAGTATAGCGACGAAGGGAAGGCAGCGAGAGCGAGAGACAGCTTGTCCTGCCCCAACATGCTGAAGCTTCTGGCACCACTCCTACTCGCACAACTCCGGCATGCCGGGGTTTGTAAAAAGTCTGTGCGCTCACATAGTGTGCTCTTGAAATGTCCAAACGAAGGAGGCTGGAGAAAACATCTCCTGGTAGGCTGAGTCCACATTTCTCCTGATTGTGTCCTGCACAGTCCGGGACAGGAGTGTCCAACTCATTTGATCTCAGGTGGGCCGGAACTGTAAATAATAGCTTTGTAATCGATAAATGACTAAATCTGTTTGTGTTTTGTTTCTTTGACACTGTAAACTTGTCTTATGTACTGCAGCCAGGACACACTTGTAAAACCTCTCGTGGTGCCATGTGCCAGAGCAGAGCTGCCGAATTGTGGGAGGAGTCAAAGGGAGGGACTACCTTGATTGGGATTGGCTAAACCCCCCCCCCCGATGACACTATATAGGGTTTGATTTCTGATTGGCTGGTTGGAGCAACACACTTTTTAAAAACTGAAACAAGCCAGGGAGAGAGAGGACAGACTGTCTTCACTTCTGGGGCGTCATTCCAGGTGTGGGGACGATTAGTACTGATAGAAAACCTTTAGAAAATGAATTTTGCATCATATGACCCCTTTAAGAAGTTCACATTTAATAAACTATCCTTTTCCAACACATGACAAATCTGAACGATGGAACTGCAATTCCAACAATATCTTTCCTCGGGTCGCCATGAGCTTTACAACTAACACATCACAGTGAGTTTTTATGACACTATTTACATCTTAAAAAATGATAAAACATTTGTCCACATGTCGCTGGAACACAAAAATATAGTAGCTAGTTCATAGAATGATCAGAATAACTTGTCAAAATCTTGAAATCCTCTTTAATGTAGACACATTTCTACATGTGTGTAGTTAATCCTGATTGCCTGAATTGACTCACCACATCTTACAGACAAAAGTGTGCCCCCGGTGGTCAAATAGCTACATTGCAATTAAACTCATAATTTTCTCACAGCTGGAAAATGTCATCAGCCTGATTGGACTCCATAGAGGGCCGGTGGTATGTTTGACACTCCCAGTCGAGTAGTTATCATGTAGTATAATTATCATTGTGTGTTTTTTACTATATTCAACAAGCATTTCACTTAAAACCAAGCTAGTATACAGAGGAGTTGGTTTAGTTGGTGGAGTTTGATACGATGATGAGGCGACGATACGTGATCGACGGGGCTTTTTCAAACAGCTGCGTTAAGAGTGCAGAGTAATATGAAGGACTTCACATCAGTTTATGTTGTAATCAACACCGATACCATAACTCTGACTCATGAGCGTGACACAGCTGGGTTTTTTTTTTTTTTTTTTCCTTTGGGTGGATTAGAGACGGGAACTGACGGTATGTAGAAATACTTTAATGAGAAATCACGTGTTGAGTAACAATCACTTCATCGATGAACTAATATGACACTACGCACTCTCATGTGATGTGGAAAGAATATTTCTATTTTCACAACTTGAAATGAAATGTTTCTTTAAGATATGATATATGTGAATAAGTTCGCATAGTTATTGACAATAACTTAATATGATGGGAAACAATTTTGTTCATCTGTTTATTTCAACATTTTAAAGTCAGTGACCACAACTCGGCAGTGATCCACTCAAATGTTCTGATAAAGGCGCACTGATATCAGGTCATGTGATACGTGATGTTAGTGAGTCTTGTGATAATATCAGGAGCAATAAATACATCAGTGATAGAGGAATCTGTTTAGTTCCAGCATGGGATACTTTTTGCCATTGTGAATGTAATTAAGCCAAAACTGTAGTAAAGTGACAAACCTCGTTAATAAAGATTTACAATAAATGTTGTGTTGATATATTATTACATTATTGGCAGTTATTGCATTTTCATTGTTATTTTTCAATGCTACTCCAATAATGTATAAACTTATTCAACCGGAGATGTCAAAATCATTTTAGTTCAGGAGTCACATTCAGCCCAGTTTCATCACGAGTGGGCTGGACCATTGAAATAAAGACATAACCTTTAAATTTAAAAGTTTATTCTTTTTGAAGTGCAGAATATATGTGATGGAAAAGTTTATATTTTGGCAAAACCAAACAATTATTCAATTTATCACATTGGTATTTAAAAAAAAAAAAAACACATTTCAAATTATGTTTCCAACACATGCCAAGCGGAATGCTAGTAGAGGAACAAGAGTACTGTAAAACATAATGTTTCTCTCTTTAATACAAAAACCCGTGGTGCGACTGTGACAGCTGGCAGTGCCTGACAGGAAGAACTCGCCCCCAGTGTCAAACAATATCTGGCTGCCGGGCTTATTTCTCTACCTGCCTCAAGAAAGGCGGCGGCCACCGAGCGAGGCCGCCGCCGCCGTGGAAAGCAGGAAATCTGTTTGTGCAAGGAACATCGCACGTGGAACTCCCAATCCTCCGGGGGCCACGCCTTTTCATTCCCTGAGTTGCTGTCTGCAGCCTTGCCGGACGCCCGCGGGCGACGGGCTTCGCCGGGGGCAACTTTAGCAAGGCTGCGAAACAAATGACGACACGCGAAGAGAACTTCGGAAGAGACTGGAACTTCAGGTGTGATCTTTTATTCAGACATTTAACAATGGAAAAAATTCAGATCCGACAATACATCAGCGAAACAAAGAACCTGCTGACAGGTTGGTGGAAGGAGCCTGAACATGACAGTAAGTCTCTTCAATCGAAGCACAGAGTATTTTCCTGTCTATCAAACTAGACAGGAGGACTCAAAGTTCAGGTTTGACGGTTTAGATCTCGCAGGCTTCAGTAGTTCAGTCCCTTTTGAAAAGTTTTCTTGCTTTTTGTTGGGGAAATATCCAATGTCACGAGCCAGGAGCTCAGGAAAATCCAAAAGTCTCTAAGAAGTTTCATTTCCTCCCCATGATGAAGCTCGGAACTTCAGCATCATCCTCAGCTTCCCTGTCCTCCTCCTCCTTCTCCTCCTCCTCACTGCTCTCGGAGCTCTCTTCCTCTTCCTCCTCATCTCCCTTCTCCTTTTTCTTCTTCTCCTCCTCCTCTTTGGCCTTCTTCGCCATCATCTTCTTCTGCTTCAGCTTCTCCCGCTTCTTCCGCCGCTTGGCGGTCCTCTCCTCCGCGGCTTGCTTGTTCAGCTCCACTTTGTCCAGATACCGCACGTCCCTGTCGCACTTCTCGGACATCTTGTCCAGGAAGTCCTGCCTCTGGTACTCCCTGCGCCGGAGGTGCCGGTAGACGTGGAACTCGCCGCTGCCCGCTCCCGCGCTGGAGCCCATCACGTCCCGCACGAACTCCGGCGGAGCCCGCGGGTTCCACTCTTTGGGCCGGTCCGGGATGGGAGCAGCCTTCTCCGGGTTCCGCATCAGCCGCTCTAGCTTCAGCCGCTGCTCCTCCGCCGGAGTCTTGGCGATGATGAGCGGCTGAGCCTCTTTTCCTCCAGGTTTCCCTGGTTTGTTGTTCTTCTGCGTGTGCGCCGCCATCTTTCGAATCGACACCGTCTTCTTCCGCCTTGTGCGTGGTGACCCGGATGTCGTTTAAATAAATGTTTTCGTCCTAATTTTGTTTTATTAAAATAAAAATTAAAAATATCCATTACAAGAATACACATGTTATTGCATTCATAATAACAAATAATAAAATCAAGAATTTAAATGTCTTCCTTGTGTAACGTTTTTGATTGACGCGTAGCCTCACCGATGAGAGACCCGGATGTCCTTAAAATAATTTATGAAAATTAAAAAATTGTCCCATTAAAATAAAAAAACAGAAAACACCCATTACAAGAATAAACATGTGTCATATTTACATAAATAGCTAATCGTATTAAGAACTCGAACAGCATTTCTTGTGTAACATATCTGAATGACGCGTCGCCTCGCCAATGAGAGACCAGGATGGATTTCGTTTGTCCAATCGGGCTTCAGGTCCCGCCCACTTCTAATCAGCGTGGTGCGTGGTTGTTTTGCCCCAGCTCCTCCATAAGACAGGTCCTCCGAGCTTCCGGCATTTATTGTCTCACTCTCTAAATCCACCAAAGAAAGGCCATGAACAGTTTGCTCGGAACCACCGCCCGGTGTGTGCGGTCCGGCGCCGCCGCCGCCATGTTCCGGTCCGGCCCGGCGCGGCTCCTGTGCGCGGCCACGGACGTCCACAAGGACCTTGGGGACATAGTGAAGAAGGACAAGGTGGTGGTCTTCATGAAGGGGACGCCGGCCCAGCCCATGTGCGGCTTCAGCAACGCCGTGGTGCAGATCCTCCGCATGCACGGGGTCGACGGCTACGCGGCGTACAACGTGCTGGAGGACCAGGACCTGAGACAAGGTCAGTAACCTGAGGTGACTCGAGACACAGGAGGAACCTCCACCTGAAGCTTTAATCTGATCACACATCATCCCCTCTGATCACAGCTGTGTGTGTGTGTGTGTGTGTGTGTGTGTGTGTGTGTGTGTGTGTGTGTGTGTGTGTGTGTGTGTGTGTGTGTGTGTGTGTGTGTGTGTGTGTGTGTGTGTGTGTGTGTGTGTGTGTGTGTGTGTGTGTGTGTGTGTGTGTGTGTGTGTGTGTGTGTGTGTGTGTGTGTGAATAGTTGTATTTTCTTTTGATCTGTCCGTCCATTCCGAATGAATTAATGATAATAACAATGTTGAGAAAGTACTGTATTCGCAGTAGTTTTACAGACATTTAGTCAAGTCAGCTTTATTTAGTGTGTGTGTGTGTGTGTGTGTGTTTTATCAGTTTGCTGCAGCAGCACTCCAGGGTGTGTCTCTGACCAAAACCTCCCTGCTTTGTCACACCCTGAGCTTTTTTGTTTTTTTGTTCTGTTTTCCTGCTTTACACAATGACGGGGAAATGTGACCAGGAACAAGATGTTTTCAGTGTGACTGTGCAGTTTCAGTTCAGACTGAATGTCTGTGCACACTACAAGTACAGCAGAAATATTGTGAAATAATGTCAATACAGGAGTGTGAGACAGAATCAAACATAAGGCCCAATCCGGTCCACCAAACCAACAAGCAAACTGAAAAAAAATAAATTTATCAAAGAAAGCTTTTTGAACAAATTGAGTCGAGACGGTGAATACAAAACGACACTGAGACCCGAGCTGAGGCATCGGTGATGCCGCCATGAAAGACGGCAAACTAGAGTTTGTAAAAACACTATGGGAGGAACCTGGGACCTTCCACTGTATTTTACACCAGGACTTTTCATTGAGATTGTTGTCATTTTCGGTCATAATTGTTTTGTTGTTTTTGCCAAAATCTAGAGATTTTTCATCCCATACCGTCTGCGCCACAACAAAGAAAATCGCTAAAGTTTAAATTTAAATGTTGTCATGGCACTATTTTACCAGTCTGGCAAATGTAGCTCCTGAAGTAAAATGATTTTCACGCCCCTGAAGTGGCGTTAAACAATAACAATGAAAATTCAAAAACTGTCAATAATGTAATAATACATCAACAAGACAACATTTCTTGGAAATATAATCTTTATTTGGGGGGGACGGGGGGGTATTTGTGGACGACACGGTCGTCCTATTCATTCTTTAAGAATACAAACTGCAAACACTCTGAAAAATGGTTGTATTTGGTGTTTTCACTTGAAATTGTTGCCGTGTAAACGAGACCAAATAACTAAAGTTGAATTATAAATAAGATCAAATTAATATAATAAATACATTTTGAATGAATTAATTTATTTCCGTTACAGTTTCGGTGCCAAAATTTTATTTTTTGAATTGAGTTTATAGTGCTTAAAAGTTCCCGCACACATTTTTTGCTTTCTTCTTTTTCTTTTTTTTTTTTACAATGTCTGTACCCATAATGTGCATCGGGTTGAAGCCAAGGCTTGTTTTTTCTTATCCCTTAAAAATCCATAAAGTTAACCAGGACACCAGTCATACGAGGGAAAAACAGGAAAAAAAACTAAACATAACACAAGTCACTTTCCATTGTCACCATTAATTATTTTACAATTCAATGTTTTTTTTTAAAGCACAACAGGGATTTACACAAGTTTAAGTCGTCGTGAAGTCCATTCTATAATATGACATCCCAGACAGGAAACGGATATATTAAAGAAAAAAAAACAATGTCTCTTCTTCTATCTCTCTGCCCTCCACAGGGGTCAAAGACTTCTCCAACTGGCCCACCATCCCTCAGGTGTACTTCAACGGCGAGTTCGTGGGCGGCTGCGACATCCTGCTGCAGATGCACCAGAACGGAGACCTGGTGGACGAGCTGCAGAAGCTCGGCATCCGCTCGGCGCTGCTGGACGCCGACAAGGAGTCCAAGTGAGGCGGACCGGCCCGCCGGGACAGAGGACACGTTGATCAGGGCGAACCGCTCCACCTCCACCTCCACCTCCTCCTGAACCCTACGAAGAGACGGGAGGTGAAACGGAGGTCGGGCCACAGCAACACGCTCATACTTTGTTTTCCGGTCGTTTTAACGTGGCTCTGTCGCCCCCCCCTCTCTCGTCTTCTTCAAACCGCCCGGATACGTCGGACTGTTTCCACCTGAAGACGGATTCCCAGCCCGGATTCGGTCCAAAGCCTGTAGAGTTTGTCCGACTGAAGGGAAATAAACGTTTCTCCCGCCGCACACGCCTGTGTAATCCAAAACAACAATGATCTAGTATCTGTAAGATATTATTGTACATTGAAGGCTTAATATTAAAACGTATTTTAGATGTAAACCCTGCACCGATTAAATATTTTGTGACACAATCGGCTTTTTCTGAGTTCTTTATTGAAGCAGGTAGAAAACTGGTGTTTTCAAGGTTCAGTACCGACAACTTAAATAAGATCGCATCATCCTCCATCTTCTTCGCCACATTTTGTAACTCGGTTTGTTCTTAATTTCCCCAACATGGAAAGAAAAAAGTGTCATATGCGACTCAAGGAAGGCAACTTGAACATAAAACCAAATGGGAGATAAAAGTATAAAATAAGAATAAAAACACAAATAACCTGAAACTATGGAGGACTAAAAAATGCCCAAAATTAAATAAATATATACATCAATAAATATTTAAATTGGTCAGTAATTAATTTTTTTAATCGATTGACAGCACTAGTTTTATTAATAGTACCAAGGCAGGGCATATAGCTTTATGTTATTATATTACAAATGCATGTTAAACTTATTTTGGAAGACACTGAGTAATAGAATCTCACAATTTGTGTTCAAAATATGTACTATGTTTTGATTTTAATATTGTCTGTTTATTGCAATTACTCTGTTTCACCACAGGGTGGCACAATGGGATGGAACATTATCAGTAAACACCATCTTCCAGTGATGCAACGTTTGCTTATGAGATTCAGGCAGTTTTGAAATGTCAAAATCGCATTTTAGCAGGAAATGTAATCCTCCAACCATCTTCAAATACTTTTGGGAATATGAAACCAAATGGACTCTGGTTTTAATCAATATTCTTTAAAAGTCCCCACCATTGATTCCTTATACCTGCTATATTGTAATCCTTAACCAGTTGTTATTTTTTTTATATTTAATTATAAACATGGAAGATAGAACTTTTTTTCACACTTTGAGGAGTACTCCATACAAAACATCCAACCAAAAGAAATATAATACAAACTGCTTAAGAGCTTCAGGACTCACAACCAGAGTATTTGGATATCAGGGAAACATTTTAAACTGTATTATTTGACTTTACAGAGTTCTATTAATGCTCATTTACCATCATATTTTATCGATCTCAGTCGATTACAAAATTGCAGCATCATGCGCTTGTAATTTGACACCAGCCTCACCCTCTGCCTTAAGCTTTTAAAACCCAACTTCGACATGCATGTGAACACCCAACAGTCACTTTTTGAGAAAAAAAAAGAATCGCATTTATTACAACTGTTCAAATATCAAAATGTGCAGCTGGTTTATGAGATGACTGCTTTGCTGTATGCTTTTTATGTCTTTAACCATTTCTGAATAAAATAAATCACAAAAAATGTTAGTAAATCACATTTTTAATACATAATTTAAAAAAATTTTAATCACTTTTTTTTATAAAATAAAAATATCAAAATAAATAATCAAAACGCATAAAAAAAAATGTCCCATACAAAGTAGATGGGAGAGGCACCTCATGGAGATCAAAGCCAGGATATCAAAGTGAGGAGATCACAGCAACGAGATCACAGCAAGGAGATCACAGCAAGGAGATAAAAGGAGATAAAAGATCCTCCATCTCTTCTTTCATCTATATCAGCATTACAGTTCAGCTTCATTCAACGTCAGCATTCACACTTGCGTGCACACCGTATAGTATTGACTTTCATTTGCAGATAAGGACACTTACCTTTTTGAGCTGCATTTACTTTATCTTTGTTTATCCACGAAAGAGTAATTTGTCGTCACAAATTACTGTTTGAATTCAGTTTAGAAAGTACACATTCTACTGTTTGTTTTCCCTCTGTTTTGTTGTTGTCGGGTTCGTGGTTTGAGAAATGGACCAGCGTTGCTATCCGAGAGGCAGAAGAGGATTTACCGGCGTCGCTAACCGTGCCGCTAGGCCACAGGTTCCTCCTGAGGTCATTGCGATGCGCCGCCATATTGACACACTCATTGACACTCTCCACCATCGTGACCAAAAAATCCAGAGTCTGACAAACACTCTGAAATCCACGCGGCAACAGTTTTTCCAAGTTGAAGAAGAATTGACGGCCAAAATCGTCACACTGGAGAAAGAATTGAAGATGAAGGAGGACGAGCAAAAAATTCCAGACATCTCACCGGAGGAGGAGCTCCAGCAGATGGATGTGGAGGCAGCGGGAGAAAAAAAGGTCGAGGCCCCCTCAGAGAGCGAGCAGCTTCACGAGAAGAACCAGAATCTTCAGCGAGAAGTGGGCCAGCTGGAGGAGCAGGCCAAAATCATCAAACTGGAGAAAGAATTGAAGATGAAGGAGGACGAGCAAAAAATTCCAGACATCTCACCGGAGGAGGAGCTTCAGCAGATGGATGTGGAGGCAGCAGGAGAAAAAAAGGTCGAGGCCCCCTCAGAGAGCGAGCAGCTTCACGAGAAGAACCAGAACCTTCAGCGAGAAGTGGGCCAGCTGGAGGAGCAGGCCAAAATCGTCAAACTGGAGAAAGAATTGAAGATGAAGGAGGACGAGCAAAAAATTCCAGACATCTCACCGGAGGAGGAGCTTCAGCAGATGGATGTGGAGGCAGCGGGAGAAAAAAAGGTCGAGGCCCCCTCAGAGAGCGAGCAGCTTCACGAGAAGAACCAGAACCTTCAGCGAGAAGTGGGCCAGCTGGAGGAGCAGGTCGCTCGCAGGGACTGGCTCATAAGAGAACTCTTGGAGAAAAATGAGAGCGTCTCTGTGTTGCTCCGCCTCACCTCCGAAGAGCTGTCCGACAAGAACAGCCAGGACATCCAGGAGGAAGAGGCCCGGAGGACGAAGACCAGGGCTCTGGAGGAGGAGCTCCAGCAGGAGGCGCAGGAGAGAAGGAGGCTGCAGGAGGAGAAACAGGCCCTGTTGGCAGACAAGATGACCCAGCAGGCTGAGAATGTCCATCTGAAGGAGGCCAACAGGGTCTTGGAGGAGGAAATACGCACCAAGAAGAAGAAAAAAGGCTTCTGGAGGTTGTTCACCAGGAACAAAGGCAACAAGAGTGCCTACTTTACTGGAAGAGGAGATTCTGGTGACTGAAGACTGTTTTTGTAGAGTTTTATAACAAGCATTGATATGTATATATTATCGTGTCTTGTTTGTGGAAAAAATAAAAATAAATAAAAATAAAAAAAAACCTCTTAACACCCTCTGTGATTGTTTTTCTTTTCAAAAAGGACTAAAAACAGTCCTGTTTGGCAGCTCATATTGACTTTTATTGCAGTTTTTTGTGCTGCAGCGCCCCCTAGGATAGCCAAAGCACCCCCACAGCACCTCAAAAAAATGTGGTTTATTTAGATTTTTTTTTATGTGTGAAGATTATAATTTGTTGCCTGGTTAATTAAGAAATACACCAATAAAATGTGTATTTATGTTTAGTTTTCTTCACTAAAACTCTGTAATGTGATTCAGCCAATCGCTGCAGCCCATGCGTACACCTTTGAAATTACAACTTCCTGTTCTTACGATGTGTGTGTTTGAGGCCCAAATGAAAACCTGCAGTGTGTTTTGCTTCCTGCTGCTGTTGAGGCTCCATCAGTGACATTCTGCGGTTAAAGTTTCCATTCAGTGGTGATAAAGCTCTACCATCCAAGCTGTGAGGTCGTGCCCCGCCTCAAGAGGGAAGTTTTGTTTAGGTAGGTCATGAGACAATTTCAAATTGTGAGAATATATGCAAGAAACCAACATGTGTGGTTGTATGACTTGTGAAAAACAGTGTGTACCTTTCATAGAGAAAGCTTATTGCTGTATAAGCTGTATAATGCGCGCCTGGCATGACGCGCACGGTGCGTAAAATGCACACCACACGCACTCGCCACAGGAAACATTGATGTGAACAAGTTTCCTTCGCTTGTCATGGTTGCAATGTTGCAGTTTGTCCAGCAGGGGTCTCTGTTTTCCCACAAATCACGTCAATTATTTTCAGAAGGTCAATAAATCCAAATTTCTCTTTTTTTTTTTTTTTTGCTTTAAACATAAACTAAAACTGTTCCATAATTTTTCAGCTGTTTTTTTGTTGTTGTTTTTTTTAAACTTTCAGAGGTTTGTATGAGTCTGTGTAAGTGAAGATTGTGTTTTTATTTGCGAGCTGCTGCTGAGTTGTGGCTTTTCAGGCGAGTCTGGACAATTAGTGAAGTCGAGCAGAAAGCGAGGAAGCTCAGTATGTGTGTGTTTCTTTCACCATTTTTACTTTCACGATCTCATGAGCAATAACTGCATGTCGGGTTTGTTTGCTTAGTTCTTTTTTATTATTCAGTGTGTGTCAACACTGAGCTCCTTTATTCACAGTGAACAACAACATGCTAAAACCACAAAGACATCCAGTGTTTGTTTTAAGGGAACTCAGCGTAATACACTTTTTCAAGAACACTCACAGTATCATTAAACCATTATTTAGCTTTTTGTACTTTTTATGTAGCCTACAGTATATTTTCTATACTTTCTGCCTCTTTAAAATCCCTTCTGAAGGAGCCCGAAGCATCAAGTGACTGGAATTTGACACCAGCATCATGACTTCCAGACGAGTGTGAGGCCTGAATTCTTACCCCTGAACATCAACAATATATACATGACAAAACATAAAACATACATGATCCCATTCATAACCATTGATTTCTTCATTGATCACTGTGATTCAGTTGGTCCATTTTTTTTTTTCATTCATCAACTAGTGCATCTTAACAGTCACGTTATCAATCAGAACAGCGACACCATTTCAAACCCGCCGAGTGTTTTATGGAGCGTTTTTAACACCCGTTGGATTTAAAAAAAGAACGAAATTAAAACATTTTAAATGTTTGAATGTTTCAGCACTAAAACATTTGTACAGAGTCTCATTCGTGTGGCACAGCGCACACCTTTCAATTTCCTTAAGATAACCAACACTCAGATTACTTGATTCATGACATGTTCTGCAGATTGTGCACAAATGCCGCAAAAGGACAATATGTCAGCTGCTTGAAATGATGTTGCCCTGCAGCTTTTTGGTGAATAAACCAGCAGTCGAGTCCTAAGAAAAGAAACATGGAAGAGTTTGTTTGAGTCACAGTGTAAACCTGATGAGGCACATATGTCCATCAAATCTTAACATAACAGTCTCAGCTGGATGAAATCAAATTATTAGAAGTTATTGCTTCGCTCAGCTGCGTTTAAAGCCTAGCGATGGTTTTTAACAGCTCATATCAAACCTTTAGCATAAACAGTGTTTCTCTTCAGGAAGACTTTTCTATAGGCCTCAAATGACTATTTTAGACACTAAACACTATTTCTTGGCCACAAAATTGTAATTTGTGGCCTCAAATTACCATTTTGTGACCTCAGATAATATTTTGCAGCCACAAACTTCTATTTTTTTTGTCCACAAAATCATAATTTGTTTCCACAATTCATTCCCTCAAATTGATATTTCGTGGACACAAATTCATATTTCATGACCTTAAATTAAACTTTTGTGGCCACAAATAACTATTTGAGGTTGAGAGTCCTTAAAAGCTTCTTCTCTACAAAAAAAAAATCATCTGACTAATTGGCAATTTAATCTGCCTGAAACAGGCGAATTGCTCCTTAAACTGATTTTGCATCCTTTTTTTTTTCCGCTCCCGTCCCTGTTCTTCTGTGATATGTTGCAGTCATGAGATGCAGTAAATATAGATTATTTATATCCTATAGTGAATAAAGTATGGGTTTTAAATAAAAATTTCATTTACTGCATTTACATTTTACACTTCTACACATAAACCTCTTGAAATCTGGGTTGTATTTACATTGTACACTGCATTCCGACTTTTTTGGGGGGAACTTGTAGCACTCAGTTAATTTAACGTGGTCTTTAATGTAAAGTGTGTACGACATCCCGTATTTCTTGTTCTACAAACGCCAAAGTGAACCGAGTGCAGACGATACAACAGCAAATGCTTCGTAATAAACTCTAGAGTTCAGGATTTCTGCTTGCTGGAGCTTTTCTCCTTCTTCTTACGACGCCTCCTGGTGGCGGCGGCGAAGCCGGTGGCCACCGCGACGCTGGCCTTGCAGACGTTGACCCTGTTCTCCAGCCGGGTCGTCACGGCCTGGAGCGCCTCCAGCTGCTCCAGAGAGTCGACCTGGAAGGTCTGCCCCTGTGGAGGGACGGCACAGTCGCTGCGCTACAAACGTCAACAGGTTTTTCTTACGTGACAGAACTTGGGAAAGTTTAAGTTTTCATTTTCTCGGTCTGTTACGTGCTACGTAATCAACCAGACGGCGAAGGATAGTGATGTCATAAGCTGAGGGGCAGAACTGAAATGATGTGTTTGTTGTTTTTAATGTTACTATAGACTCGGTGAGTTGGGATCTGGTCTCCCTCGAAGAGGCGGAGACGCTGAAAACGACGTAGTTTGCTTGTTGGGCCACAAGGGGGTGCTGTTGTTTGTATTTGTAATGAAACCACAGAGAATATTATGCTATAAACATTAAGAATTAAAGTGCGCAGACGTTCATGTGGACAGACGACCAAGTTGGATTGTCTTCAACACTGCCCCCACAGGTCATCGGTGGTATTACTCTGTTTTGCTGCACAGTAATATACATGGAAGCGTCAGCCCCATTTGCACACTTTCAAAAACAACGTTTTCAAATGAAAACAGAACATTATTGTTGCGCTACGCTATAAACACCAACAATGGCGACTACAAAGACATTGGTAACGACAGACGATCATGTTGGATTGTTACTACGGTGATAGTCAACTGTAAAACTACCGAGTCAGCAGGAGAATGTGGACTGGGGGCCATGACACTCTGGAGGAAAACATTCTTGTTACTGTCCATAATGAACATGTGCAGAAGAACTATTCACTATGGCGGCGGTGCACATGTGCAGTTGCAGGGTTCACGCCCGTCGGCATGGAGACGCGGCCCGAGCGTTTCCCGGGAGTTCGGTTTTCGCACGTTTACACAACGAAGGAGTCGGAGCGTTTTCAAAAAGTTCCACCTTGGGTATCTGTTCTCAATACGGGTAATGAAATGTAAACAGACACAGAGATTTATTAATTCCCAAACCTTTGCATGTATCAATACTAGTAATATTTCACAACGCATCAGGATCGTATTAATGAAGCCTTCCCGATGACGTCCCAGTAAAAGCAGGATGCTGCCTCCAGTTTGCCCCTTTCAGAATACCACCACTTCATTATTTGTCCATTCAGTGAGTGAGTTGATCGATTTGCTGACCTTTATTTCTTTGTAGCTCAGAAGCGACTGTCTGTTTTTTAGTGTTTATATCAGAGCTTTTTAAAGAGCTCTGAGACGGCGGAAAGCTTCAGTCGGAGCAAATCAGAGGGGCCTATCCATCTTGTTTTAAATATATGAAAGTAGCTCATGATAACAAGATAAGTGTTTTACATGTAGACTATATTAAAATCAATATTTAGCATTGAAAATACATAAAATATAAATATACTATATTTTAAGTAAAAAACATAGACTTCCATGAGAACAATTATGCTTTTTCTTGCCTGTAGATACCAACAGCTAAGGAATAAATATAATATAATTATTATTATAAATCTGTCACGTTAACTGAAATAAGGAGTAAAATTCAGTTGCATCTCTTTCTTTAATGTCCTACTGGTCTAAGACAGTGTCTCTATGGCCTCCACGTACTAAACAGTGTGTCTGTAGCTCTGAGTCAGACTCTGAGGAGGAGACGCTTCACTGACCTTCTTGGTTCCACTTTCCGGGCTCCAGCATGAGACTGTGTTTGACTTGCTTCAGCTCCCTCCTCAAGTTGCTGTATTTGGCTCGAACCTCTGAGATCCTCTGCTGCCGAAGCTCCAGGAACTTCAGCTTGGCACTGAAGCAGGCTGGGCCCTGGAAACACACACACACACACACAGATTTCACTGATTTTATTTTCATCCACGCCGCACCAAAATACTTTGGAGGAAGGCCGCAGGGTGGATATGTAACCCAGTATATCTTTGGAGTGTTTTAAGCAGCGTTAGAGGAGGTTTTTATTGATTGTGAGAATTTTGTATCCATGCACACATTCACACAGTTTTTCCTCATTTCTGTTGTCTTCTTTTTTTCCTTTTCACTGGTCACACTTGAGCTATACTGCTCAACACTGCCCCCACATGTCATCAGTGGTATTGCTGTCTTCAACATTGCCCCCACAGGTCATCGGTGGTATTACTGTTTGCTGCACAGTAACGTACCTGGAATCGTCTAACCCTAACCCTTTACTGCGGTCGTGTTGCGCACAGTAGCAGTGTTTCCGCCGTCTACACGGAGACGGTGCGGAGTGTTTTCTAAAAGTTGCGGTACGACAAAGGGGTCGGAGCATTTTCAAATAGTTGCGTTTCCAGTGGCCCCGAGCCCCGTTTTCCGAATAAACAGAATCCCGAAGCGCAAAACGAAAATTTAGAATTTTCACTTGAAGACCTGACAAAAACACCATAAGGCACAAACGTGAGTATAATAGACTCCGTTTATATGATAACGATTCATTGGAAACGCTTGATTGTGACGAGAAAAAGAAAAAAAAAAACACAACATGGGAGACGATTGAATCAAAAGGTCCAAATTTGAGGCACAACACAGAAAAGCTGCGGTGAGCCAGCTTATTGAATGCTGCACACCACAATAACAGAATCAGATCTTAAAAATGGTTTTTAAAAAAACTGATTTCATGAATATTGTGCATCGTCCGTCGTTTCAGCCGCATATTGTTAAACCTGCCTGATGTTCCATATTCATGATGGTAAACCCTAAATGTACACACAGCGCTCCAGTCCATCAGGACCAGTGTGTTGCCGCTCCGCCCCTCCGCCTACTGCCTGTTACACACTCACAATCTGCCCCATGTAGCCCCGCTTCATTCAGCCTGATAACAAAGACTTGGCTCTGTGCGGCAGACAGTCGTTCAGCCCGAATCGCTGGTCTGCGCAGGCGAGTACAACGCCGGGACGTTTCGAGGTTGAATGAAGAGCAGCACATCCCTTGCTGCCTCGCCCTCCCACACATTAACACCGTGCGAGGGCCGAGACAACACCTCTGGGGACTGAAGCAACACAGAGCTGCAAGCAACATAAGCACATTTATTCTCTCGTTATAGTAACCAGAAGGTTATTAACTGTGAATAAGTCCAATACTCGCATGTTAAATGTAACAGAAATTAAGAATAAAAATAAAAGCTTGAAGAATGCATGGCCCTCCCTTTTTGTGTTATAATCATAATTATATATATATTTTTTTAACAAACAAACTGTTAAAATTATAATTATTAAGTGATTTCGTTTTCCCCTTTTAAAGTATTTTAGCATGATTTTGCTTCTACTTGTTGTCTTTGTTCCTTGCAGCAGTGGCATTGACCCAGTTTTCCCCATGTGGTCATTAAAATTGAATCAAAGTCGCCCTGCCTCCACCGGGCTGAGGTTGGAGGGGTGGGGGGATCCCCCGGGGCCGGGCCCCTCGCCATCAGGGCGTTACGTCATCGCAGGCACCACACAGGCGGTGCTCAAGTACGTTTGTACTGTAATATGTATGGATTTATTCTACATGTTGCTCAGTGTTGGTTTATTAAGCAAGAAATAACCTCTTAATTATATAATCACACACACACACACACACACACACACACACACACACACACATACATACGAAAGCCTGGTGGCTGGGTCTGAGTCCCGGGTGGTGGGTGGGGAGGTGTGGTGGTTGGGGGGATTGGGGGAGGGGGAAGACTTCAGTCTGTCTCTGTCTTTTAATTCACCCCCCAAGCAAATTTTCTTTCAACCGTACAGCAGATCGATGTGAGCTACAGTAGTGCTGCACCAATACCTCTTTCTTAGAGTACAAGTACTTTTAGCTGCTGTATATCCAAATATTCATCCCAGTGTATATGTTGCTATATTGTAATGCACTGTTACCTTCGCCAACGAAAGTTGGCCTTGGAGGTTGTGTTTTCATCAGCGTGTATTCATCTCTTTGTTTATTGGTTTGTATGTATGTATTTTACCAACTTTTTGCAAAAACTACTCACCCGAATTCCATCAAATTTTCAGTGATGATCTGTCATCATCCAATGACCAATCGCTTAGATTTTGGGACGCTAACGACTAATCGTTTCCGAAGAAACCCCAAAACACTGCAAAAAACAATGTCCCATACAAAGCAGATGAGAGAGGCACCTCATGGAGGAGATCGGAGGAGATCAGCGTCTGTTGCCATGGAGACGCTCCCTGCTCAGTGTTTCACACAGTGATGCAGCTACCTGACAGGCTCGTTAGCGTGGATATGAGCTAATGGCTAACGTGCTAACGATGCTAACTCGTTTCCACAAACTGTGCGTGGCGTTGGCGAAGGTCTGCGCTCTACCGAGTGAAGCTCTAGTTTCATAATGCTTTGTATCACACCACAGTATCATGTCTACAGCTATTATTCATATTGTCTTGTACTGGGTCACATCGCTTTACATCATAAGATATTATATCATCATGTATCATATCAAACAATTTCTGAATCAAAGTTCTATTATATTTTCATTCTATGTCCTTCAGTCAGTCAGAACAGTTCTATATTTTCATTATACAAGTTTGATGCTGTGACGTAGAGTTTTCGTTTTTTGTTTATCAATTCATTTCAGGCATGTGACATTCAAACATTTTGTGCAATCACACACATAACCAATGTCACTATAGATACACACGTATCCAAAAATGTGATGATAATAAATGATTAAATTATAGCTTATGAAAATATATAATCCATGTTTAAGTAGACCCACTCATACTTATCAACATCCATACACACAACACACACACCACACACACATGCCTGAAAAGAGCAGGAAGAAGTAAAAACTCTACAGTGTATATCCGTTGTATTAAATAAGAGGAATGCTTGTTCAAACTGAGACGTTTGAGAAAGTCTGTTGCCGCTGTTGGGTGAAAGAGGAGGTGGATGAAGGTGTGTCATGGCCTCTTAACCGCTCAAACGGAATCAAAAGAAACCCAGCACCTGTTTGCCAGCACCTGCTCTTTCCTGCATCCTCTGCACATTGTCGATCTCATAGACCTTGATCTCGTAGGCCTCCGGGATCCCCTTGTGCGTCCAGCGGGACCGCAGACCGCCGGACGAGCGCCTCGGCGACGTGGGCGTCCCGCAGGGCGGACGGCGGTGGTGAGAACCTACAGCGGAAGGAGGTGTGCAGTGAAATGAAGTGAAATATGAGGGGCAGATTTACACGACAACGTTTTCAAGTGAAAACGTTGTCGTGTCTTTTCTCCTTTTTATTTGGCATCAGGGTCAGCAGCACAAATACGTTGACGTGACACTTGCATGGGGCCTCGTGGACCTGTGAGTAATCCAGTATTTATGAGGAACTACATTAGCGTGTGTGATAAGCGAAGGCTCGTGTCCCCGTGTGGCCTCAAGCACCGTCTGCCTCAAGCACCGTCTGCAAGACCGGGGAAGCCTGTGCTGTCTTATTATTCAAGTCTAAGATCAGAAACATAAACTCTTTGCATCATTTTATGTGATATATAATGTGTTTCTTACTTTTTACAACCACTGCTTTAATTTTTCAGAGGAATTTGAATCCTTCATCGTGTTTTTTTAAGCAGCTTTTCCATACAAACCTTTTGAATTCTAGATATTTGGGTTCTGTTAGTGTGCATGTGCGTCTCTCTAACCTACTGTGTCACCCAGACATTGTTTGTCTGCATTTCTGTGTCCATTAGGAAGCGCCGTGGCTGCGGGTTCATATATTAATGATGGTGCTTCCTACACAATTAGGCTTTTATTGGCGATAAGGAAAGTAGGTCTGGCTGAATTCTACAGATGTGTGCCATCTCTAATTAACGTCACATTAATATGTTATGTGGTCAGACTGCAAGGCACAAATACTGTGATGGAAGTGTGCTTCATGTGAAGGAAGTGTTATAAACTGACAGTAGTGGATTTTTATTTTTAAAAAGAACCGATTCTTGGGGGTAGTTTGGCAGACGAAAACAATAAACAGCTGTAAAATTGTTTGTGATAGTTAGTTAGTTAGTTCCTTAGTCAGTCAGTCAGTCAGTCAGTCAGTTAGTTAGTCTGTTGGTTAATTAGTTAGGTAGTTAGTCAGTTATTCGGTTGGTTAGTCATTCAGTCAGTCAGTTAGTCGGTTGGTTGGTTAGTCATTTAGTCAGTCAGTTAGTCAATCAGTCAGTCAGTCGGTTTGTTAGTCAGTCGGTTCGTTAGTCAGGCAGTCACTTAGTTAGTTGCTTCTTTTGTCATGCTTCCTCTCCTTGAGTTCATTTCAATATTTTCTGCAGCTTTAGCATTTTCAAGTGAAAACAGAAAACGTTCGTAGTGTTTTAAGTGTCCGTTTACACGACAACGGTGCTCGAAGCCTCTGAAAAGGCAACAATTTTAAAATGGCTCCAAAAGTGGGACTTTTTTTTTTTTTAAATGCTCCGACTTCGTCTCCATGGAAACGAGGGAAAATGCAACTTTCTGCAACGACGCTACTGCGCACAACTAGTTCTTCTGCACATGTTCAATATCGACAATAACAACAATGAAAGCTGTCGTGTAAACGGGGCCTAAATTATGAAGATTCAGGGCACTGGTACAGTTTTTCAACATTGATGTGTGTCTATTGATTACTAGGTAAATGCTGAGGATCAATAGGAAAGTGCCCTATAAGTTCACATAAGCACCGTTCAGCTGATGAGATTCATCCTGAAGTGGTTGTAAACTCTGCTGTCATGCAAAGAAATGATCATTTAGTCTGGCTGGAATTCAGAAATAAACATTAAACAACCAGCTGCATTTTGAAAGTTGCGGATAAATGTTTGGAAACAGAGGTGCATGTGGAATATGAATAGCAATTAGCTGCCTCATCTTTTTTCGTTGAGGTAATTTATTTGGGATTTACAGTGCGCAGTGCAACAAAATTTTAACAGTAGTAAAGTTGGCTTTTGTGCATAAATCTGGTAACAAAGCACAGGGTTAGTGAAGCTTCAAAAGAAAACATCAGGACATGTAGCAACGACAATAAATACAAGACAATATTCAGACAGGGTTACATATTTAGCACAAATCTACCTAAAATATACAATCGGGTTTTCTAAAATGTTCTCAAGACATCCACACTCATCTGATTTGGTTAACTATCCTCATGCCTGCGGTAACATGACTAGTGCTAAAAGCATATGGATTAAAGGGTTTGGCTCTTTTTACGAAAGGAAACTTAGTCCATTTCAGTTCATAATGGGCCATTCAATCCAGGCATTTTACCTGCGTTGCCCCTTCTTCGAGAGGATCGGCTGCTGCGAGCCACGCTGAGGGCGGAGCCGCTCCGGTCGCTGACCGAATCCCTGTTCGAGGCGGCTTCGCCGTCCCTCGCCATGCTGCCATAGCCGCTGCTCACCAGACTGCTCCGGTTGGAGAAGTGCAGGGATGTCTTGCCCATGGCCGGCGGCAGGTCGCCGCTCAGCACGCTGGTGGTGTCGCTGGCGTGCCCGCTCATGTGGTCGGGCATGCGCGGGGCCGTGACCTGGCTGTATGGAGAGGGAAAGGAGGCCATGTGGTCCAGCCCCGCCGAAGTGGGGCTGGAGGGCCTTTCCTTCAGGAGGTCCGAGATCCTACCGTTCACGAACCCCTGGATGGCGGATTTTGTCGAGGAGCACGTGGAGCTCTGGCTGGGCGTCCGACTGACTGAGTGGAAAGACCGAGGAGGGGAGGAGGAGAAAAAAGACGAAGTCCGCTCAAAGCCGACTGTCTTATCATCCGGGGAGAGGCTGGCACTGCGGTTGACGGACTGCTGCAGGTTTTTGTGGGAAAGGCTGAGGTTCTTGATGGTCGGGGCAGACAGTCGACGGACTTTAGGTGTTGATATCTTCAGTTTACCGACGGCAGAGAGCTTAGAGTGGTGATGTCTGGAGGACTGAGAGGAGGGTTTTTCAGAAGGGAAGAAGTGATGATGGCTCTGATCCGACCGAGGGTTTTTCCTGGGGCTCCTGCTGGCCCTGGGAAAGGTACTGTCTCCCTCACTGTTTCCTTTATAGCGTGTCCTCGAGCTCCCCTCAAGACTTCCCTTGGAGCTTCCTTTAGAGCTCATGGACGTGTTGCTGCCACGTCTTTCAAGTCCGGCTGGAAAGTCCCTCGGGATCCTCCCCAGGGAATTAGTGCGAGTCGCCAGCTGCTCCAGCTTGGAACTGAAAAGCTTGCCACTGTCCTCACCGGGTGACCTCAGCCTCCTCTTTGCGTGATCATGTTTCATAGTTAGACTGGAGGTGTCGAACAAAGAGCCAACGCATTTTTTTGAAACGTGGCTTGAATCCTGTTTGAACTCCGAGCCATGTTTTCGAGGAGAGGAGATATGGAGGGCGTGGTTCGCAGGGGAGTGCAGCTTTCCCTGCCTCCTCTCCAGAGTTACCCCGGGGCTGCAGGGAGTGAATGATGTCACCCCCCTTGAGTCTCTGCGGTCGTCGGTCACGTGACGACGGGAGTAGTGTTCCTGGTGGCTGGCGTCCTGCCAGGCCCGGGGTAGACTGCCTGTTTTAGAGGAAGCCAGAGTGGTTTCTTGGCAACCAGGTGAAACACCAGATCTCTTGGGGATACTCCCGACATGTCTGCAAACGATTTCACCCCCCTCGGAGACCGCCGCACTGTTTGCGGCGTAAACACACTCACTGTCTCTGAGGTGAGTCTGGTCTGTTTTATGTGGTCTCTTTTCACACGTTTTGTTTTCTGGAGGTTTGTTGCACAAATCTTCCAGGATGGACGTGTTGTATAAAATTTGGACTTTAGATGGGTAACATGACTTGTCGAACTTTTTGACATGTGCCGCAGAAGATAACTCTGAACTACTCTTCTCTGAAAATCTGTTATCTTTCGGTCGTTCGGCATTATTTCTTTGGGTCTCGGGCGCAGACTTGACTCGTACCGACGCTTCATGAGGAAATTCTTTTTCTTTAGCACCATTGAATTCACATTCCGCATCTGCATCAATCAACATGGGGTTTATAAATGAAGGCAAGAATCCTCTTTCCCTTCGTGGTTGATATTTGGGGTTTTCAGAGATGGAGTTTGTCGTTTCCTGCTGAACTCCGGACCTTTTTGTCATATCAGAGCAACTTGCAGCTGCAGATTCTTCACTGACATTACTAATGATCCTGATTGGTTGTGAGCTGGTTGAGCCTTGACCTTGTCCCTGTGACTGGGCGGGGTCTCTGATGCAAATTATATTCCCTCCGGCGCTCCCTCTTTCGTATGCTCCACTGATGGTCACTTCCTCCACCATTGAGAAGACAAGTTCATCTTGACCTTTTTGGTCCAGCGGCTGTTGAACAGTCACTGTGATGGTGGCTTTCATTTCCTTTACGTCTTGCGCAGGGCGGCTATGCAAGACGTCACCGAGCACAACACCTTTAGCGACGGTGTGCGAAGCGGTGCAGGAGGAGGACGGAGATATGGGAGAGCTCTTGCCAATTGGTGAGGCTCTTTTGTTTGGTTTGGACCAATCAGCAGCCTCCGCATTCTGTTGTTTCTCTGAGGGCTGATGAGCAGCCTTGCCTTGAGTATGAAAGTCCCGATCGTGACCTGATTTAAGAGTTCCAGTGTTGGGAAGCTCAGACCGACAGGTCAGGTTGAGGCTGATGGCTTGGTTCAGCAGTTCCTCGCTGGAACTGTTTGCACTACACTCCTCGCAGTCATACAGACCTGAATCTTCTCTCTGAAAGCTGTCTCCGGGGAAGGCACCATCAGTCGGCTTCTCTCTGACGGAGGCCTGAGTGCAACCTGACCCCTGATTCAACGATGTCTGCGGCGCTTCGGGCACGTCAGCATCTCCCCGTGTCCCAGATTCCCTCTGCGGTTGGGATTCGGTCGTGACATTACCATAACAAGCAACGTTTAAGGAAGACTTGAGAAGATCTATTGTCACCTCACTTCCGTCAATACAACCCAAGCGTTCTTGAAGTTCGGCAAACGTGTCACATTTAAGGCAGTCCATCACGGGTTTCTTCCTGACGGCGCCGAGAAGATCTGCATGCTCCTGAGCAGTTTCCTCCGTCTTCTTCTCTCCGTGCAGCTGGGGAATCCGCAAAAGCTCCTGGAGGAGCGCAGTGAACTCCGGGTCTTCCAGGTCGGCCTTGTTCGGATGCAGGGAAGGTATGATGGGCACAAACTCTGGTTGTGCCAGCCTTGGGGCAGTTTTGGTGTGAACCAATCCATCCAAGTCAATCTGGATGACCGTGTCACACGACTGGTCACTGCTGGAGCGTTCGTCCATTTCACCACGCAGGCGGAAAGGACGAGTGTCCACGTCCACCTCATCAGTGGAGTGAAAAGCTCGCAAGGACAACGACGGTGGTCCTCTCTTTTCTCTTGTCAAACTCCTCCCGCAAGGAGAACACGAGGTGGATTGCTGTGGAAAACAGATAATTTTTTAAAATTAGAAATGACATGGGACTGTTTTAAAATCCAAAACAACAAACAGAAGTTCAATGATCAAATAGTCCATGAACACATGAAGTCTGTGGTGCACTTCAGCTAATTCAAGAGGGCATTGTTTCTTAACACAATGTGTAGATATCAACGTTAAAATCTAATTAAAGTTCCTGTTCTTTTTGAGGGCCATGTGCACCGCGTCCTGCTGCATAAGGTAGACAAGACAGTTTGGGTTTTTTTCCACAGAGGAGGTGGATCTGCTTCTACATGGAGTGAAAGCCACAGCTTGAGCTCAGGAATGAGAAAGCTGCTTTGTCACAAATAAACTACAAGTAAACTTGTTATGGATTATCTGTAACGCTTGCCTGTAGAGCTCCGTCATTTATAGCGATGATAAAAATGGCCTCGCACATGTAAAATGTTCATTTCAATACTCATGTTTGAGCAGGATGTTACCGATGGTTGCGCTCCCACATAGCGCATGCAAAATGAAAGCACAATTTATGAGAGCATGCAATTCAGCACACTTTACAGAGGGAAACTGGCAGATTGTGTCATCCTATTAACATATTGTATTTTGCATTCCTGAAATACCAAGAAAACACTGTGGACTCTGAACCTAATAACTTTCGGGGGGCCCCAGATGAACTGAAGTATATTTTGGAATTAGATCATGTTTTGGATGAGCCTCTAGAATCTATTTGAGGCTGATGAATTAGAAAAATGTCCCTGGATATGTGCCGTACCTTCGTCCTTTTCTGTGTCTTGCGAATGCGAGATGCCAGCTGAATGATGGAGAAGGTCTCTTGAAGGTGTTTGAACGAATCGACAACGTCGGCCATCACTGCAATGTGGCAATTAGCGTGACCCAAGGACTCACGAAGAAGCATCGTCAACTTACTGCCCCTGTGCAAAAACAATACAAATGCCAAGACATTAGCTTTAAGGGGTCACATTATGCAAAATTCACTTCTAATGTTTTTTCACCAGTAATAATCGTCCCCATAGTCCGAATGTTTGTCCTTTGTCTCAATGGCTTGTTACAGTTTTTAAAAAGTGTGTTGCTCCAACCAGCCAATCAGAAATCAAACCCTATATAGTGTCATTGGGTGGGGGTTTAGCCAATCCCAATCAAGGGACGCCCTCCCTTTGACTCCTCCCACAATTAGGCAGCTCTGCTCTGGTACATGGCACCACGAGAGGAAGTACTTCCTCCTCTTCCCAAGATGTGTGGGCGGAGCTAGTCCAGCTCACACAGACACAGCAGATTCTGAATGCAGCTCCTATGATCCAATATTCAAATAAAGGAAAATCAAGGAAAAACTGGATTTGAGGCAATAAACAAAATATTTTTTTGGACCAACAAGACCAATGTGAAAATCTGTATAATGTGACCGCTTTTGTATACAAAGCTGTGAGTCTATTCACTCGACTGTAGCTCTAATTGTAGGATTTTATTAGTATAAATGTGTTCGTAGACTGTTCTTAGATACTAATGTGGGTATCGGTGCTTCCCTACTCATTAGATGACTTGGTTTGGAGCTGCATTCTTACTTGCTGGGGGTGGTTTTATATCCATTCAGAAGAGAGAGGACGATGGGTCCCAGTTCAGCATGCGGAGGTTTGTTCTTGCTCATGCCCCTCATGCCACTGCACACGTCGATCAGGGTCAACTTGGTGGAGCCGCGCGAACCTGAGGACGGAAATCAGACAGAAGAACGCCAGAAGTCTTTGCGTGTCCGCCGAACGAGCACATGATGAGACTACATGTTCATTCCCCACCTTTTCCGATGGTGCTGCTCTCTGTGCGCGGGGGCTGGACGTGAAGCGTGAAGAACATCACGGAGCTGTGCGACAGGTACGTGACAAAGTCGCTGTGCCGCCGCGCCGCGATGGCGGCGTCCAGGAGGGAGGCGGCCCGCTCGGCAGTGGGAGCCTTCACACGGTTGTGGTTACGCAGCTGAGGAGTGTGGAAAAAAGATATGACAGACACTTTAAGAGGTTTTATTTAGAGTTTTTGGTCAGTCAAGAGATCTTTTCTTGTAAATACACCAAGAATTTCTTAGTTTATAACAATGCTAATGAATAATTACTCCAGAGTTCCTCTACTCAGTGTTTGCTGAAGAAGTGGAAAGAGCTGCACACCTCCGCTAATGACACGCTGGGCGAGTAATTAACAAACAGCAGTGTGAGCGAGGTGCACCGTTGTAATGTAATTACATGTAGTTTGTAATGCGGCCTAATAGGGTTTAATCACTTATCTGATCCAACACAGAGTCCATTGTGCCTCATCTCGAGAGCAGAAAAGACACCACATGTGGTGCTACTCACACTTTATAATTAAAACAGAGATTTTGACAGTCAAGATGGGAAATGGAGTGTAAAAAAAAAAAAACGTGTAAAAAATTTTATACAAACACTATGCAGGCTGTTGAAGACTAATTACCAATTCATGGATTTTTTTTATTCGATGGCAACAACAATAGCGTGATGTGACTTAATATAATATAATATAATGGAATATAATACATAAAATAAAAATATACTTCCTTTTTTGGAAATGTTTTTATTTTTAAAACAGTAAAAACATCAGTGAAACAACCCTGTAATTGTGAACTAAACTCTAAATGGTGTCTCAGTCGCATTGCCAACAAAGCTGAGCCAAAAACATGTCAGTGATCAGCAGTAAAAACGTCTTCCCTGAGCACTTTGCTTTCTAGATTTGCGTTAGTTCTGCATTCAAAGATTGATGAGGATGTACATAATCAGGCCAGCAGGAATAATTCAATCATGGTTTCGATGCGGATCGTGCTCAACAAGCAATCATCCATCGATGTGGGTCAGCGGAATCGTTGCGTGCACAGGCAGAAGCACGTCAACAAGCCGAGGAAGAACGTCTCTTCGTCTACCTGTATCCCGTTGACTGGGTCCTCCTGGATTTTAACGTGGGCTTTGGGGCTGTCCTGGATGCTGCCCGACGAGGGGGCGATCTCCCCCAGCAGGTCCCTCAGCGTGTCCTCGTCTCCGCTGCACAGCTCCATGGCGGACACCGACACCGTCAGGTCGGTCCAGGTCTTCTCCCTGCGCCGCTCGATGGCGCTGTAGAGCCAGGAGATGGCACAGGGGATCACGCCCAGTTTCTGGTGGCTCTCACCACTGCCCACCATGCTGGACCAGGAGCCTGCAGAGGCCGGAGAGAGAGAGAGAAGGAGAGAGAATTGCAGAACCCACATATAACTACTGATCCTTTCTTTGCCTGACGTTCATTTTGAGAGTAAAAACATAATTTAGTTTTCCCTCTATTGCTTATAAATCCAAACACGTGATCACAATCAGGAACTTGTTAACAACCTTTTACATGACGGTGTTGCAAATGAAAAGGCATCGTTTTTTGCGTTTTCGTTTCGGAAAAGCTTTGAGTTTACACCACAACGATGTCAGTTTACATGGAAACGGCAGAAACTCTGAAAATTATGTAGTTTTCCTGTATGGCCACTAGTAGGTGCTGTTGGTCGTATTTTGTAATGAAACACGGACGTATGTCTGTCATAAGACGACCATGTTGGATTGTATTTCTGGGGGATTCATATATAAAACTACCAAAGTCCCAGGAGAATATGGACGGGGAGTCACAACACTCTAAGCACACACGGGCAGAAAAACTGTTTTTCCTTTTTCCTTTACGCCATCGCATGCATGTGCAGAAACAGCATTTCCTTTGTTTACATGGAGCTCAAGCTTTCTTAAGAAGTTCCACTTGGGAGCCATTTTCAAAAAGTAGCTTCGAGCACTGTTGTCGTGTAAACGTGCACCCAAGGCGTAAAGGAAATTTTTGCGTTTACACTTTAAAAACCTTATAGTGTAAACGAGCCCCTAAGTGTACATGATCATAAAGTTTCACTACGATTCCAGCGTTTGCAGCCCTGTTCATCTGGATTATATAATACAGGAGATATATTTTATCTTCTCCTGCAACAAAAACAACCCAGCTAAAAGGGAGGAGAACGTGTCGACCATGGTGTGTCCCTCTCATCCCTGCTTATCACGCCCAGCAATTAGCAGAGCAGTCTCTCCAGGAGTGGATTCAACACATCATATTGGGATGTTGACCCACTGGCAGAGGCACAAATGAATGCAGAGCTTTCCAAAATGCAAATCCATGCCACTTAAAACATGGCGGGACGACGCTCTCCCCGGGACTCTCTCATTAAGTCAAGCATCACGTTCACATTATTCAACATACATGCTCATTTCAGCTCATCGTGAAGCTGATGTCAGCCAATTTCGAAAATGTACGACCGTGTAATGCACTTTACGTACAGTCGAAGTGCAGTAAATAGTACCACACTTTGTGGCAAATCCAAAATAATTTAATTGAACAGGCAGCGTGAACCCATTGTTCTGAAAACAACCGCCTCACTTAGACGTTTGAAGATCCTGTACTTATCTTAACTTTGAATTTGTAATCAACTTGAACAAGCAAGTGAATCTAAGTTGAATAAACTATTTTGATAATTAGATCAGCACATTGAATGAATTTAGTCTACCACGTTGTTTAGTGCGTGACTTTCTATAAAGGTTTCTGCATAAAATAATAATAATAAAAATACTGTACAAATAATATCGTTATTCATATTGTACTTACAGTTTGTATAAAGTTTTTTAAATGCGGTATGTACACATATTCATATATGTTCTATTTACATCACTTCACATCGCCCCCTCTGTAAATTATTATTGCATTATATACATTCAATCACTGCTTACATCTGCATTTCATTTTCTGCATGAATGACAAAGATAAATGTACTCTAATTCAATCTAATTTGATCTAATCTACAGTAAAATCTAAGAACTGTGGCGCTCTACCAGTAAAACTCATATTTAACTTTCACCTCACACAACAACACAAATTATAACATTAAAATGATTTTTTTTTTTTTAAATGTTTCATTCTAAGTACTGAGGCAAAAGGGTGATTTATGTAGACTGGATGGGAGGTTGGAGGTCTCCAGGTCCACACAAAAAACTCAAACACAATACAATAAACTCAAAAAAATGCCTAAATGAAGGTTTTTAATGGTCTCCTGCCATATTGCATCTTGTCCTCGTGCACTTTTGCCCCACATTAGTTTGGAGTTATGGGCCTGGTTCACCCGCTCCCGTCCTACCCAAACTCTAATTGAATGAGGACAAGAGAATTGGTTTACTCCAATTAAAGCTGCCTGCCGTTACTGTGAAAGAATAGTATTCTGTGGCAGGAGATTGATATCCTCCTGGCTGTCGGCCACATGTAGTCTGTATCGCCCCAACTAATTCAATCAGATTTACGGAGAGTGGCGTCATGCGAAAGAGCAGCTCCAAGGAGACCCTGTCCCTTACTGTGTGTGTGTGTGTGTGTGTGTGTGTGTGTGTGTGTGTGTGTGTGTGTGTGTGTGTGTGTGTGTGTGTGTGTGTGTGTGTGTGTGTGTGTGTGTGTGTGTGTGTGTGTGTGTGTGTGTGTGTGTGTGACACAAATCTATTAAACCCCTTTCCCCAGCGCTGAGTGCAGGCTTCCATCTCTCTAATAGCAACATATTACAGTCCGCTTTGTTTACAGTTTTCTCTGAGATTAAAAAACAGAAGAAAATGTGTGTGTTTCTGCGCCATATGCTGACATGTTCTGCAATGTAAAGCTTTAAAAAAAAAAAAAAAAAAAAAAAAAGGGGGGGGGGGGATATGTGCTGTATTATTGATGACTCGGCTTTCATTGAGCAGTAACAGACCAGAGGCGATCGACTAAAGCCAAGAGATTTGTCGTGGCAACAAATTGCCGTCACGTCGGTTAAGGCCGGAGATCGGAGAGAGACGAATGGAGCCGGAAAGTGAAAGAACAAGGAGGCACGGGATGTGCATTAAGATTGAAACAAGCACTGAGAGAGAGGGAATGCAGACAGGCAGTTTAAGTGATAAAGACAGGGTGAGTGATGGCGAGATGCAGGAAGACGAGGAAGGGGGCGGCCCCGCCCCCACCTCCCCGCCTTTTGAAATTTTAACCCGCGGCCATTTGTAAAGTGACCGTTTACTCACCCACATCGGCGCAGCCCAAACCCAAAACGCATCCATCGCTGCCGCTGAGCACGCAGCGGATGACGTCAGCCAGGACGCCCGCGCTCACCTCCGCCTGGCCGGAGAGAGAACAGGAAGGGGAAGACAAGAGCATCTCGTGATTCATCTGCGCCTTGAAAGAAAAATGCCCCCCCCCCCCCCCCCCCACGCTCCCCCCGGGGCTCGGATACTGTAAGCAGAGCTCGCAGAGAGTCGAGTGGAATTGACGGCCTGCATAACTGAGGGTGGCTTTCCCCGGCGATATCGGCTTTCGGGTCATCGAACAGATGGAGGAGCGAAACATTGGTGATGTACGGAGGAGGGAAAAAAAACAAACACGTGACACAACATCGAGTCCCACGATTAAAGCAGAGGTCATCAGCCCAGATTGGCGTTGCCAGAGCTGGAATCCTGCGGGCTGAGAAACAAACCTGGCTGGACTCTTGAGGGTAGGCAGCGTCAAAGTTGAAGGTCTTCAGCAGACTGTGTCCGTCCCTGCCCAGCGTCATCGCGCCGAACGGTTGGCTTCTGGTGACGGGTTCCACGATGGTGACTCTCTTCTTGGACGGGTCGATCCGGAGGACGGGTGGATGGCCGTGTCCCTCCGACAGCGAGGGACTCACCCTCAGCACTACTTTGACCTGCAAACCATTAAAAAAAAAAAACGTGCTGAACAGGACACAGGAGTGACTCCAGTCGTCTTGTTGTCAGACGAGAGACTGGAACGGCTCTTATACCATATTAATGGATATTGCTCATATGGCGCGTGTTTCCTCTTAATTCACACTCCGATGGTTAACGCTGCCACGCAAGATGCTCGCACACCATTAGAAGAAACTCTTATAACTACTGTTAACTACTACGGCTACTGTTTCCTGTTTCCGTTTAACATTCCCATTATGGATAATATAGGTCAGCATCAGCAAGGCTGTTTCAAGAAAAAGCAGACGTTGATTTTTTTTAATTAATTGTGACACAATATGCGATTTGTGGCCAATTGAAGTTGAGCTCTAAGGTTTTTAAAGTATGTTAACCTGAAATAAACAAAACGTGATATTAGTCTTTTTAAAAAAACACGTCAAATTAAACAAATCATGCGAGTCCTGACTACAGGAGGACAGGCTAACTAAACATCTGGTCACATAAAACCAGTAACTGTCTACGACTGTTTTTAAACTGTTTAATGCTTAGAGCTTATGATTAAATACTTTTTACCAGCTTGTAGTAGGCCAGTCCTAATTCAGTTTATGGATTCTGGATTATACTAAAAGGCTTTTTCAAAGAAAGCTCTGCTGTTTCACTCAGCCAAGTATGCATAGTGTGTATGTTTATATATATATATATATATATATATATATATATATATAAAAAAGATATATAAATTTCATTATTTATTGAATGCATGGATGCTTTTTTGTATCATGCAACATGTATGATCTGAGGTCTCATGTTTGATGAATGGTAAGAACATGGCTTTAACTACTGAGGGTAAAAAAAAACCCAGCAGCAATCGGAACCTTTATGAAAAAGGAATGAGATTTATTTTAAATATCTTCATCTATCATTTAGCAAGTTCAGCGTTTGTGACATCGACGTGTAACTAGACACCGTTTTCAAAACGTTGTGGAAACGAGAAGATTTTTCTGAAAAAAAACTCCTCCGTTTTCACTCGGATACAGCGGATGCCGACGCAGTCATGACCGACGCGCCGTCTTTTGGCTGCAGCAGACGACACGATCTGATCAGAATACGGCTCATCTAAAAACTGCACGGTGACGCTCCATCTCCGCATGTCGTGACATTAATTCCTTAATGCACCTCTGCCACAGAAAGCCTGAGATCTAGAGGCTTTAAGCTCCTAAATCAAGTTACATCCTGACTCCGACAGCTATTTAACAAGCAGCGGGACATGCCGACATGCACCCCACAACATAGAATAGAAGGCATGTTAAGGTTTATAAGCCAATTAGAAATTCAGTCTGACTGAGGACTCGAGGTCTGCGCGATGCTAAGCATACTGGATTGGCCATGACATCCAATCAGAGGTTGTTTTCTTGAAGCTGTGCAGGACCGCATTACACCACCATGACATCATGGACGGAATCTGAGAGCCATATCCCATCTGCCGTGCCGTGAGAGCCACTCCCCTCGTCATCATTTTCATACTTTACGCAAGAAAAGACCCTCGAACTCTCATGGAGCATCTATTTATGAGGGCTAAATTATTCAGGATGTCCACTTAGAAGCTGTGAAATCCTTCCTATATGAAATATTCTCATGCGCAACAGCGGGGGGGGGCTCACCCAAGCCCTCCGTCTGTAACTCTAGACTAAAACCCAGGAGTCCATCTATGAGGCGAAGCCAGGGGCCGGCAGCCGTATTGATCGGCCCCCGATCCTCCCCCAAATGAGGCGAGGAGGAGAGAGGAGGAAGATGGAGACATTAGCACAGCATTACAGCGTATCGTGAAGGAGAGGTGATATAAGATCGCCTCCAAATTGACTGTGATCGCTTTACGCCTCAACAGGGGTGGGCGGGGTGGGGGGGGTGAAAACCTCTTCAGAGGTGCTGCTTGTGGGCAAGGATGGTGGTATATATTCACCAATGTAGAGTTTATACTATGTATTCATACATAATACACAGGACAAGTTCTTACTATTTACACCTGTTAAGTCGATGAGTAACTTTAATACCTTCGCCAACAATGACGCCAAAATCAGGGGCGTCACAGTAAAACATCACTCCCTTATTCCCAAGCATGTTGGTACAGCTGCTGGTCATGAGCCATGAGCTCTACTGTCATCTCAACTCTCATTGATTACATTTTGTGCATCTACTTTAATTGCGTTTTCTGCCATTTACACGCAAAAGTCGGAGCGTTTTCAAAAAGTTGCGTTTTTAGGGGCTCCGAGCACCACTGACGTGTAAACGTCGAGTTTTAACTTGAAAATGTTGCGCAAACAAACAACATAAACTTACAATTTATGTATTATAGTGTGCTGATGTGTAATTTTTTTTTTTATCATAAGCTTGTAAGCCATGTGCTCTGACTGACTTCTTCCGTTAGAGAAATGGCTACAGACAGGCAGCAACACTGCCACCTAGTGTACAAAAGTGGAATCACTCTTCCATTTTTGTAAATAACCCTGTTTCCACAATTTCGTAATTTTGACACCGTTTTTGACGCAATTATTCTTTTTCAAGCAGTTTGTGTGAACAGTATCAGATCCAGACAAAATAAAATATATATTAGGCTATGTGGCTGAAAGGCAATAAAGCTTTTTTTTAATTAATGATCAGTTTTTTTAGACATTCAGACACTAAATACACTCGTTAGCCACACGATGTTGTGGCACACAGGAGTGGAATTACAGCAATAATGATGGATTTATTGATCGCGGGCACCCCAGAAGGGTCTTAAACTGGCCCGTTGATCCCGTGAATGATGTGCTGAGCTGCCATGTGCACGCCGTCATGGCTGGAAACAGTCTTTCATGGTGGAATATACGGTGGCCCTGAAGTGCAAACCACAACAACAAATCACTAAACCCAACAGCAATTCGAAAAGCACAAGTGCCTCATGTACCCATTCATCCATTTTAAATACCGCTTTACATGATAAGAGTTGAAGATGGGTGAAAGCAGACGGGTCACCAGCTATTCGCTGCAGGAAACTGGGGAAAACTCACACATGCACAGGCAGGAAACGTAAATTCCAGGTAGAAAAGCTTCAAACAGTCAGAATTGAGGTATTCTGTCTGTGTTTCATAGTGTGAATACTAAGGCGGAATGTTTTTAAGTGAAAACAAAAAGATTCCGTTGCATTTCGGGTGTCCGTTTACAGGACAATGGTGCTCCGAGCAATTTAAAATGCCACTTTTTGAAATATTTTTTTTTTTTTAGACACTCTGACTCGATGTAAAAATAAGAAAACTGAATTTTCTGGAAACGCTCAGGCTCCATCTCCATGTAAGTGGTAGAAATGCTGCTTCTCCGAATGCACATAACCATAGAAAACAGTTCTTCTGCACATGCTCAGTAGATGGACAATAACATCAATGGTCCATGTTCTCCTGGGACTAACAATCCCACTTAGTCGTCCGTCCACATGAATGTCTGTGTGCTGCCATTGTTAATGTTTATAGCATACTGTTCTCTGTGAGCATGTGTGTGTGTGTGGTTTCATCGCAATAACAAACAGCACCCACTAGTGGCCCAAAATGAAAACTACATCGTTTTCAACGTTTCTGCCGTTTCTGTGTAAGCGGACATCATTTTCAAAACGTTGCTCTTTAAAGCCAAAACGTTTGTGAAAACATAAATCATACATCGCTTTTTTACTTTAAACGTTGTCGTGTAAACGGAGCCTAAAACAATGACAAGAACGAAGGAAATTGATAATTAAGTATTTATATTGTGCATTTCCAATTGAAAATATTTCTGCTCAAATTTGAGAAGTTGCTGCTTCTTTTTTGACAGTTAAGTGAAAAATGAAAGACATTCCACTGAATTTTGTGAACATGTCGATGAATTGCTCCTGCAGTGCAGCGTGAGGACCATATGGAGTTAATCCTCTCCACCTATCGTGACAGAGCACTTCTGATATACTGGGAAAATGGAATATATTCAACAGACACTCGACTCAAATTTGTATCAAATGAGCTTCATCTTTTGGAAATCGATTTGTCAGTTTCTAAAGTCTGCTATTGTGTTTGTAGCTGTTGTGAATTTAAAAAAGTGATAAAGCAAACAACTTCTTCGGAACCTGAGCTTTTAAAAATCTCACAATCAGAATTGCATCTGATTCAAAACGTGTGAATATTTCACATTTCTGTGTCGTTTTCATTCATGTTTTTTCCGTGTGTGATGGGTCTACGTGTTGATTGTGTGAGAATGCAAAGTCCACCTTTCCAACGCCGGGCGAGTCCTTGCTTCTGGTGGCAGCTTGGAGCAGGCAGGGGGGAACCGGCGGCGGGTTGTTCTGGATCACCTCCCTGAAACAGGTGGAGAGATTGGAGGGAGCTGGATCCGAGTCTTGGCCCCTTTTCCTCAAAGTCAGATTGAGCTTCTCGGCAGCCCTGCAGGCGAAGAGGCGGGGTAGGGGGGTGTGAGTGTGACAAAACCAGTGACGGTCATGTTTTGCAGTAAAAAGCGAGTGTGCGGTTTTCGGATTTACCTCGCCAGGAAGGACATGGCGGCCGTGTTGGCGATGTTCACCACTCGGGAGATGTGTGGGATTTTGGAGCTGGCCTGTACTGTCCCCGCGTCTCCGCAGCTCAGCGAGGCATCATCTGCCGCCTGCCAGGGGGAGAAAGCTCATTATTAAAAAAAACCAAAAAAAAAACAAATCTGTAATTGCACTCCAGCACCCTCTCCAAAAAGGGGGCTATTATCACGGGAATTACTCTGGGTAGGAAGACGGAGTGCATCTGTGTGTTAAGTAGGCCATCCAGTGCTGAGAGGGGTTAAAGATACACCATTAGTCATGGTATGGGTGTAGCTGGCTGCATTCAGAGAGCGAGGGACACACTGTGAAGGCGAGTCGAAGACATGACTCAAGAGTGGAAGAGGTACAGTAAGCAGACCCCCCCCCCCCCCCCCCCCCCCCCCCCCCCCCGGAGGCGGGAGGAGGGCTGAACTCATTCATAACCGCGCAACATGACCGCCGCCGCTCGCATCCCTCGCAGCTCAACGTGGAGCGTTTTCCACGTTCGTGTCGTCAGAGGCCCGGCTCCACTCTCGGGGCGACATGACGACGTCGGCCCGGCTCTTCTTTTAGTAACGTCCTACGGTAAAGTGGCAATTAGTGCCAGAGGAGATCTTGGAAACAGGATGGAAGAGGAGCTCAAGATATTATGGTTAATGCACACATGCCCTCCTCCTCCTCCTCGCCTCACATCTTCAGCCATAACCTTTTTTTTTTTGTAAATCATGGCCTCCTCTTTCTCTCTGCTCTAATTTCTCTCCATATTGGCTCTCATATGTCCTCTTGTTTTCTCCCAGTGTCTCCTCCATTTATCATTTCGCCCTGCCACATCTAACGTCTTGTTTTTCTTCTATTTTTCTGCCCCCAGCTCGTTTCAATCCTCCACTTTCCCCATTCAATTCAGTTCTATTTTATTTCTACAGCTCCAAATACAACGCGGTCATTTCAAGGCACTTTTACAGATTTAAAAACAAAAACAAAAAAACAATTCCACTCCAAGCAGAGGAGAAGGTGGAAAAGTAAAAAAATACTTTTAACAGGGAGGAACCTGCAGAACCAGACCCAGTGAATTATGTCACTGATCTCCTGTCAAACTGGACCCGGCTGGTTGATGTTGGACAATACAGAATCATTTCATTTGCTAATAGGATGCAGAAAAGTTTTTTTTTGTTGTTTTTTCTTTTGTTGGATTTAATTGGATGCACAGATTACGAGCGCCAGGTAATTACAGCCGATGAAAGGATCTCTCAAGGCTGCTCCGGTTTAGCTGAGTGCTGATTCAGCTTCTCTTCTCCTCCCCACCCTGCACATGAATAGGCAGATAAACCACTCCAGTTTTAGGTTTTTTTGTTATTATTGAAGCAATGATGTAATGCAGAAGCAGACAAAAGTCAGTGCTGCAAACAGATTTTTATCAGCTGGCTAATTAAGGCAGTGCATGCTCCATGTGTTCAATGGAAATTGAAGTCTATTGCTGACTCAGTTAAAATGAGACTCCTGTTGAAAGGATCTTGAATGTGAGAGCCAGGAAGAAATTCTGCTCGTCTCAGAAATGAAAAGTTTCAGCAACTCATGACTGATTCATGTGTGAAAGGTTTTTATTGTTTCATAGTTTTTTTTTTGTTCCCTCCGTCATTCAATATTTAACAATTGGACCTTAAATTGCTGTCGGAATTATTAAATTCAGGAGAAGCAGATGATATTGGGGGTCCATATTCTGCTCCATTTTATCTAAAAGGGGCCCGGACCAATGACATGATGCCATAAGAACATTTTAATTGAGAAGGAAGTTTACGTTTATGAAGAAAGTGAAGATCGTCTTCCTAAAAAAAAAAAAATAAATAGTGAACCACGTCATTTTCTAAAATGTAAAAACAGTTCACTCAGTCACCTTGTGCTGATTTAGCTATATAACCTTTTCATTAGGGGCTGTGTGTGTGTGTGTGTGTGTGTGTGTGTGTGTCGGGGGGGGGGACGACCCACCGCACCGCACCTTCCATCTCGGTAATGCACACTTCACCAGCCGCAATGTTGGACGTGACCGTCCCTCCTATTGATCACAAGTGCTTTTTGACTGGCCTCCTTTTACGATGGGCTAAATCACGACCCGATTCCATTCCATTAGCAGGAGTACTTTCGAGCGCCGTGCTCCGCCGCGGGATGGAAATAGGCTCTGATTGGGCCCCGTAAATCATTTGGCATGCCGACACGTGTGTGCCCCCAGAAGGTACACATTACCCACAAGGCTCGTTAATATAAAACGGGGGGTGGGATGCACACTTGGGGGGTGGGGGGGGTGTTTATGTGAGATTTAGTGCGAAGAGGAGGCTTTTAGGGGTACCTGACGGTAAGTGTAGCGGGTCACACCGTCGGAGCCACTCGCGGGTTTGGAGGCCTCCACCACCACCAGCTGCTGCTGCTGTGCCTCCACCCAGCGGTCCATATCGTGGCCGGGAAGCTTAGGCCCCCTCCGCCGGAGGGTTTGGGGGGTCCTCTGGGGCGTCTTGGGGCTCCGTGGGCTGTGGGGACTGTAAGTGTGACTGCGCGGTTGATGGCTGGCCATGGCCACCTCCCTCGGAGGCCTGTCGCCGAGCGTCGCCTCGCCCTGTCCCACTGCCTCAAAGGGAGGCTTGGCCAGTGACTGACCCCGGCTCATCGCCAGGTGGATGGCCTCTTGTTTCAGCTGATTCGGGGTCGTCCCGCAGGCCGAGCACCCGCCCTGCTCCCTGTCCCGCCCGTGGACGCGAAGGTTGTCGCGGAGAAACGCTGACAGCTCGCCAAAGTCCTGCAAAAAATTTCAGAAAATAAAGATAAAAACATCCCAGAACGTAGCTCAGCTGTTAATAAAAACACTTTGTTTGACATCTGGCTTTGGTTTTATGTGAACGGGGGTTCGGTCACGGGTCTTTGCACTTAGAGAAGAGATCGTGGCGTCGGGAGTATTGATTAACACAAGCAGCACAATCCTGGAAAGAGCAGTTAAAATTCTATTTACTGTATGTTTATGATTGAGGGAAAATTCAATAAATAGCAGTTCATGACAAACGTTAATGCTCAATAAACTGCTCAATCAGAGTTTGTAGGAACGATGAACACAAGTTCAGGGTTGAATAGTAGTGTTGAAGGTCAAATCACACACTTTCTATCAAGTATTGGAATCTGAATATTTTTGGTATATAGAATAGTGCTTTTAAAGTTTCAGTATTCAGCATTATCTAAAGCTCCTGTTTCCAGTATGGTGAAGCTATGTTACCATTAATCTAAACTCCTGTTTACCGGAGGAGGAGAGCCTCATTAATCCAAAACAAACCCCGTTTACACGTCATGTTTACACGTCATGTTTACACGTCATGTTTACACGTCATGTTTACACCCCATGTTTACACGGCTACATTTTGAAAACGATGTTTGTTTATGGGGAAATTAATGTAGTTAGCATGTCGAGCCACTAGTGGGTGCTGTTGTTTGTTTGTTTTTTTTTAGAATGAAACTACACACACAAGCATGCAGAAAACAATAAACATTAACAATGAGAGTACACAAAAATATTGACTCCATGTCCACGTCTTCGGAGCTGGAGCGTTTTCAGAATCGTTGCGTTTCCCCCCGTTTCCACGGAGACGGAGACGGGAGCGATTTAAAGAAGTTATGTTTTCACGGCTCTGCTGTGTAAACTGAACACCAAAAACGCAAAGGAAAGCTTTGCGTTTTACACAGTAGAACAATAAGGGCTACCACGAGAGTTAATTTAGTTATTTGCTGTAAATATCCAACAATGTTCACTTATAAGGAAGTCAGTGATAAGTGTAATCCATTAAATTAAAAATGCTAGTATTTCCTCCTTCGTTGCCTCTCCCAATGCAAAGTTTCCGGCAAGCTGCCAGTGACCCTTGTTCTCCCGGAGGAGCACTACAGGAGCTTTCAACTGTTAAAAACAAAGTCAGTCAAACTCTCAGAGTGCTGAGGCTGCACATATTAATGTGTTTCCTACATAAAATGACGTCAAGGGGTTATGCATCACATGGAGGCTCCAATGTAGGCGTCTCCCATTCGGAGAAGAGAGTGATGACAAACCTACAGGCTGAAGAGGAGAGGGAGAGTTGTGCCGCAGCCAGACGGGAGGCGAAATGATGACATCACACAGACATGATGCTGTTCAGAAGTAATGCTTGGATCAATAAACCTGCGAGGTTCAAGCTGGATTATCAGATTTCTACTGACCATGCCTGTGGCCACAGATACCATCTCTCTCTCTCTCTCTCTCTCTCTCTCTCTCTCTCTCTCTCTCTCTCTCTCTCTCTCTCTCTCTCTCGCTGTAGTCCCAAATCCCACTTAGGAGGACCAAAATAAATAGCGGCCGCTCACTGGAGAGGACTGTGGAGATGACACATGGATGTAGGGATGAAATATTCATGTGCATTTGAAAGCCACTGGCGCAGGAATGTCACTGGTTCACTCAGTCGATTTGGCCTGAGTGATGGATGCTGCTGGAGGTAAGTGTACAGACCTGCATTCCCCTAAAAGGGCTAATGTGCCCCATGTGAGCATTAAAGCACCAGTTAACCATCCTCATCGTCACACTGGTGTCGGAGGAAATGTGTCAAAACGGGATGTTCAGTTGATGAAGTCAAGCGTTGTTTATTCTAGGCTGACTTTCATTCATTATTTTCTTTTTAAAAAAAAAATAGTTGAAATATTTATGCTTTGTTCTGCTGGTTTGTAATAAAATTATGATGTTCTGAACAATGAAATAAGTCGATCTTTCCAAAATAAAACCACACTAAAAATAACTGCACGCATCCTCTGCAGGATCGAAACGTCATTACATCTCAAGAAGACATTATTCAGATGGATATTAAATACAGTAGTATGAATAAAACCATAGACGCGATGAAATCTCAAGTGTTGAAATCTTATAGTTCACATTAAACAACTCGAACTGCTACAACCATATGGTTTCATCACAACAACAAACAGTGCCCACTAGTGGCCCTACATGGAAACATCATTTTCAGTGTTTCTGTCGTTTCTGTTTGAAATGTTGTAGTATCTCTGGTTCAGTTGTGTTTGCTCTGTGGCGTTAACATGAGCATTACATTAATCAAAGTCTTTAACAGAACCATCGGCGTGAATTTGTGAGTGATTGTCTCTTTTTGTTCGCCGTGTGACGGACAAACACCCAAACCAGAAGCACACAAGTGAAAAGAATGAAAAAGGAATCAACTTATTCATCAGTTGTTAAATGACACCAGAGCACCAGAACGAAATCCGTGCACAGGTAGAAGGTGCAAACTGAGGCCAGCGTAAACCTACGCAGCAGCGAATCCATGTGCATCAAAAACAGTTTAGTGCAGTCGAATTAAATCTTGAATGTCGGACTGGTAAAATTGTGTCTCGTAATAAACTTTAACGTTTTTTCTTTGTTGTGGCGCAGAGTATATGTGATTAAAATGTCTATATTTTAAGGAAACCAAACAATTACTACGGAAAATAGAATCACAACATGAAGCAAATTTGAATGAAACCTTCTGTTGAAAATACAGTGAAATGTACCAAAACATATAGCTGTTGAATTATGCATGTTTTTTTAGAAATTCAATCTGACATCAAGGCTTTGAGGCGAATGATAGTTTTATATCTAATATCTCAACTTAGATCTGTGTTGTCTTGTATCCCACTATAAGAAAAGTATTGGTGTTTTTTTTTTACAATTTTCTTGGTGGTTTGGCTGGTTTGAAGCCTCTTGGCGGGCCAGTTTTGGCCCACGGACCTTGTGTTTGACACCCCTGATTTGAGTCCTGATGTCATCTGTCTTCTTGGATGAGTTCGACCCTCCTGATACAGAAGACGGATACTCTGCTCATTTCACGTAAATCTGCTTTATTCCCATCAAATACGATTGTTTTTACCTCAAACACTCGCATCAAGAACACAAACAGCCAAATTTAATGGATCACCTGCTGGGAAATCTTAAAATGCCACTTATTCTGTATATAAATCAAAAAGCCAAAACACTTTTCCCCTCATGAATACATATATAATTATTTTTTTTCCATTGATGAAAGTGATCGTCCAGCCCGTGCAGCCCCTCGGTGCCACTGACCTTGCATGAGAAGTGATGGTGCACGGCCAGACTCAGCGCCTGCTTCTTGAGCGCAACAAGGCTGGCCGAGCACTTCTCGCAGCACGCAACTTTCCGCTCGGACCTCCCGAAGCCGGGATCCGAGCCCCTGCCCAGGGTCCCTCCGCCGAACGACATGGTGCTCCTGATGCGGTCCCCCACGGTCCCGGAGAGGGATTTACTGGACGGGACATCGTCCGCTCTCTGGCACATGGTCCGGAGCGGCGCGCCGTCCGGCGCGGGGCGCGCGCCTCCGCCCTCTGCGCGCCCGGAGAAGGACAAGCGCACCGGGTCGCACTGATCCCGCTGCACTGCTGAGCGCTGAGAAGTAAATCACCACACGCAGGATGTATGTGGGCTTTGGCGCAAGGCAAATTAGATATCAATCGATGTGGACAACTGTAACCACACCCTGCTGCTTCTTTTTTTTTCTTTTTCCACCAGAGCAACAAAATCACTCTATAATAAAACTCTAATCCGCGCAATCTGCAAATGTCTCCAAAGAAATTGTTGCCCAGGATGAATAAATCTGACTCACCCAGTGCGCTCCTCGGATGGGGGAAGGAAATCTCTCTCCTCTTCCAGTCAGAGATGACATGACAACTTGTAAATATTTAAAAAGATATCCGAACAAAGGCAGGGCGCATGTTTGTGGAGTTCAGCGGCTCCGGAGGCGCAAAGTAGAAATAAGACGCTCATGATATGCCCAGAATAAAGAAAATACAACAAAGTGGTGGGTCTGCAGACACAGACAGTGGAGGTGGGACGATGTGCAGCAGCTCGGAGGACAAGGAGTGAGCTCAGAGCACTTCATCCACTCTGATGGGATTTTTTTTTTCTTTGGGTTTTTTTTTTTTTTTTTCATATTACCTCCTCGGGGAGGCGGTACAGAGCAACAGGACCAATATTTGTTGTCATTTACAGTTTTGCCCTTCACATGTGTGCTATGAAAGAGCATCATGGGCCACACACACACACACACACACACACACTGAAGTTCAAGTATAAATCTGAATTTCTGACTTCATTCGCAGAATTCCAGAAGTTCAGAGGAGGCCGATCTTTATCTCAAATTTCTCAAATTAAGGCCAGACTCCTGACTTTTTTCTAAAGTAGATTAAACAGAATTCTGACTTTAATGTTTGAATTCTGAGGAAAAAAGTCAAGATTTTGAGGTTTTAATAAGAATCCTGCCTTTGATTTTACTCTTTTGTTTTTAAAGACAGATTTATGACTCATACTTGGGTTTGTGGAAAAAACACATTGAGGATTTATATATATATATATATATATATATAGAGAGAGAGAGAGAGAGAGAGAGAGAGAGAGAGAGAGAGAGAGAGAGAGAGAATGGGATATGTCACCAGATAATTGTTGTTGATAGTATTTTTCTTGATCTGATATTTGAATAATCAGTTCATTGTTGTAGTTCTGATCACATTGCCAACATTTAGCTTGATTATGTTTACTATACAGTATTCCTTAATTCCAGAACTCATTTATTTACACATTTAAAACGACACTTTAGTACAATCTATATAATATTATCTTCTTGCATGTTGTCCTCTTTATACTCCATTCTGGTGGTGTGCTCAGCTGTGATGTTTCTGCCACAAGGGGGCACTGCTGTAACAGTCAACAGCTTTGTGTGTAAAAAAATATGTATTAATACTTACTAATACTTAATAGCAGTATGCTAATGAAGCTTTTTATAAGAATTCCTTGAGTTATTAGTATTGGCATTAAATTATTTTTGCGTTTCACAAAGCACTGGAATCCAGCTATTTATGTTCATTTGTTTTGGGATGTTTATTGAAACTGACTTAATAGGCTTTATGCACAACTTCCTGAGCTCAATACAGCGACTTTATTGACCGTTGTTGTTGTCAGTAGTTTGGTTAGACATGTCTGGATCAATCAGTTTGTCCAATAATGTAAGAAAGGAAATAAATGACCTGTATTGATTTCAGGAAGTTGTGTAGCTGTGCATAAAGCCCATAAACTACCTAGTATGTCGATCACCACTGCTGACAAGTATAATCTATATAAAAAGCCCCATGCGCACATGGGGAGAACATGCAAACGCCACACAAGTGGATTTGAACCCACAACCTTCTCTCTGTGCAGTGAGAACGCCACCCACTGCGCCACCAAGCTCCAGGGAAACCTTTTTTTTTTTTTTTTTTTTTTTTATTAAATCTGACTTTTATCAAAATGTTGTGCCTCTAGTCGGAATTCTGACTTTAATCTGATTCAGAAAAATTAAATTTCACATTAATCCCAGAATGTTTCACCTTTTCCTCTGAATCCTAAACCTGAACACCGATAAGTCAATATTCTGCCTTATATCTCAGAATTTAGAGGAAAAAGTAAAAAATGTGCCTTTATTTTTCAGATTTGTGGAGGAAATCGAAGATTAAAGTCATAATTTTGACTTTGTGCTGAGATTCCTGAGGGGGAAAAAATTCAGATTTAATCTTCCTAGAAAAGGTCAGAATTCTATGTTAAGTATCAGAAATCAAGGATTTGAGAAAAAACTGTCATTTTAGCAAAAGAACTCCCTGCTTTTCCTCTTATCAGGTACTTTCCGCTAGTTTCCAACTTTTCCACCCCACCCCTCCAGGCAGCGGTGGGAGAAGCTCCATGGATCCCCTTCCTGAGTCGCTCCTGGCCTAAATGACAACACTCCAGCAAAGTCAGGAGTTAGAACCAGGACTGAGGCTGGAGGGTGATCGATTGGAATCTCGTCCTCAGAGGGATTAATTAATCCCAGCTCAGCCTGCGACCAGCTCACACCCACACAGTTCAAAGTCCTATTTCATTCCTCCAAGGCTTGTTTGGCTCAGATTTGTCCTTCCACCTCTGGTCGCTGTGACAAATGTCACCCTTCACCCTGACATGTTTTATAAATGCACATCATTATTATAATATTGTTGAGAAAACTGGCTGAGAAAACTTCCCAGAAAGGTAAACGTCTCCTCCCGTGGTGCTACAGCCGAAGATTATAAAATGTACCTGAGTTCGTTCTTCCATCTTTACTACTATAGTAGTTCTTTTGTGACTATCTCAACAGTTTTTTTAAATATTTTTTTTTCTGCTTAATTTTCCATCCTCTGGGAATGACCTCTACATTATGGCTCTCCACAGTCATGACCATGCAATCCAAGCCTCTCTCTCTTTGTCCCTCGTTGTAGGGATTAATTATTTTCTTGTTTTAACTTTTAACTGTTCCGTCTAGAGGTCGATCGTGGAGAGTTCACTGTCCTGCCATTATTGTGTCTTTTTTTTTTTTGATAAAAATAATAGATACAATTTCGGAACTAAGCGATTAAAGTCAGAAATGTGACATAAAAAGTCAGAACTTTAATCTCATTTCGAAAATCTAACCAGATCAGCAGTTTCCCTGTTTATTTTGGACATCAACTTACATGGATTAACTAACTTCACAATTTAAATCATATGTAATTAACTGCAATTTGTGAGAAACAGACAGAATTCAAGTATGATGAGTTTCCTCATTTCAGGTCAGTACTGTTTAGGCAACTTTATTTCTTTTACATTCCTTCTTTTTACATTGAAGCTTCCATTCACATGTAAAGTGTGCACCAATAACTGCCATTCATTTTAGTTAAATATTGTTGTAAGAAGAGCATGAATAAATGTCTTATTTTATTTTATTTCCTGTGCTTGCCTAAGAGGCAAGGCGCAGAGATTACTATCCTAGGCGACTGTTTAATTTTTTTGTTTGTTTTAATTATTCTATTCTATTCTATATTGCCCTGTATCCTACGTTGTTCGGTTGCCCTTCATTGTCGTTATTACGGTAGTGACAGAAGGCGGTGCGCCGCTCTCCGGGTCATTACGGTAGCTGACGTCTCCCTCCCCCACACCGCGAGCTCAGCTCAGCTCTTCGCCGTTGATTGGTCGCACGAGCCGGAGCCATTTGGCGCAGTTTTGAGCTACGTTCGTTGACAAAGGGCGTCCTATTATTTATTTATCGTCGAATATATTTTTTAAAAAGAAAACACACACACATTTCGCGACCGAACATCAAAATGAGCGCCATCAACGTGAAGAAGCTGAAAGTGAACGAGCTCAAGGACGAGCTGAAGAAGCGCAATCTGTCGGACAAGGGGCTGAAGCCTGATCTCATGGCCCGCCTGCAGGCCGCCCTGGACGAGGAGGCCCTGGTCCCCAACTCCCCGCTCGCCCAAGACCAGGACGCCGGCGAGGACGAAGGCTTTGGCCAGGCCGCCGACCAGGAGGGCATGGGGGAGGAAGAAGAAGGCGACGGGCCGGTGGAGGAGAGCATGGAGGCCAACGAGGAGGAGGAAGAGGAGGTAGAGGAGGAGGAGGAGGAGGAAGACGACGAAGTGGAGCCGGTGCCCGTGCCGGTGCCGGAGAGCGCGGGCGACGGCGACGGAGACGGAGACGGCAATGGCGTTGACGAGGAGATGGGCGAGGGAGAAGAGGAGGAGGAGGAGGACGACGACGACGAGATGGACCCCATGCTGAAGGGGGATGTGGACGACATGGAGAAAATAGACGCAGAGGACGGTGAGCCCGGAGACCAGGCCGCAGAGGGTGAGTGCGGCGGGGCTTGCTTCTGGAGGAATGTGGCTGGTTTGGATGGACTGTTGGCGGCTGGGTGTTTTTATTTTATTTTTTTCCGCTCGGTGGGAGCAGTTTCAAATCCGCGTCCATGTTGGAGAGCCAGACCTCACTACGAGGCTAGCCAGGCGTTAGCCCCACTCTAGCCGGCCAGCACCGGGCTCCACATAGGTTAATCTAGCGCCCCCAACGTTTCTGATTATCCACCGCCAGCTTTGCGCATCGACAGCCAGTCGTTTGGACGTGTTTAGCTGCGTGTAGGCGAGGTTTTAGAAGGGAGCTTTTCGGTTTTGTGTTAGCCTGTTAGCTCGCCAGTTAGCTCCGGTTCCTTTGTGTCCGTGGTGCAGCCGGTCCGCTAACACAGAGGTTCCTCCGGTTAATCTTTAACTCCGAACTGGGTGCTCGTTGAACTAGAGGAAACCAGCACTTGGTTAAAACACTGAATCTTGCATTTATATGTTAAAAATAAATAAATAAATAGGGTTGTCAAACATAAGGCCCGTGGGCTAAAACAGGCCCGCAATACAACCGCCGTTCTGAACAAAACTACCGAAAAAATAAAAAGAGAACTTGATTATTTTTAAGGAACCTTTAGCGAACTAAACGCTGTAATTTGAGATGTTATGATGTTGCCATGAGAGCTAGCAAACTAGCATTAGCTCCGAAGCCATGCTGTCTGACATGAATTTGCAAAAACATGCATAACTCAACAATTATACGAGTTCTTTGTACATTTCTCTGTATTTTGCACTTTATGTTGAGATTGTAGTCATTCTTTCCGACGTAACTGTTTGATGTTGTGGAAATATTGACATTTTCAAGTACACTCTGTGCCACAACAAAGAAAAATGTGAATATTTAAAGATATTTATTTTACCAGTCCGGCACACTTTTAACATGAAATTGGACTGTATATTGCCTCTGGACTAATATATGTTTGACACCCCTGGTTTAAATGAACTGTTGGCTTCTCAATACGTAGTTGATTTTTCAAATTAGGATGTAATTATTTTGATTATCTGAAGCTAGGCTCGACTTGCAATTTTGTTGTATGTTTCCACGATTACCTTGTTATATACTCCCAAGTGTATGACCTCAATCCAGGGTCAGGAACCTCTGATTTAGCCAACCTGCGGCTGCGCAGAAGGAGTAGTCTGCGTTGCTCTAACACGTGGTTAAGTCTGTTCCTGGTTTTGAATAGAGTTATTCCGATGGATGGAGATAGAATCTATTACCTTACTGACTAGTGTTAATAATAGCTAGGTGGGAAAGGGTTAATCAAGGGTTAGCTAGGTCTCCCTGCATGTTACTTTTGACCCATTTTCCCCCCGCAGTAAATTAATCATACATCAGTATATCGTCAGCCCTTTAATTCAGGGTTAATCACACTTTACTTTTCAGAGACTTGTTTTCACCATGCAGCCCCAGCAGACACTGTCCACAAGGTTCACTTGGGCCAGCTTCTACTGTAATTACTACCTGGTCTTTAGAGCTGTTACCATTTCTGGAGTATGACTGTATTTGTTGTAAGTGTAACTATTGAGGTGTTGCCTCTCAGTAACATTGATGATTATGGTCGACTCAATGTAACTAATGAACGGGCTTCGTGGGGCCAGAACCCCACTGCCAGTCCGACCTCTCTCTCTCTCACAAAAAGGAGCACCTCATTCTATATCTTTGTTCTATTTTCAAAGGAGATGCGGACAAAGACACGAATGCTGATCAGAAGAATAAGAAGGGTGTTAAGAGACGCCGGGAGGAACATGGAAGGGGCTACTTTGAATTTATTGAAGAGAACAAATACAGCTGGTAAGGATGGGACAGAGCAAAATGGCCTTCAGCATCCCTGAAACGCCATCCATAGCTTTGTTGGACTGTATTGGCTTTAAGTGCCAATGCACATAACTAGCAAGAGGAGAACCCTCTTTTTTTTTTTAAGTATTATACTATTTCCCAATAACACAACTTTCACACACATGTTTGGAGGGTCATCCCTGCCGTTTGAAAGAGCCTTACCATTTTTACCTTGAACCTCTTTACAGTGCCCACTCACACCGTGTCTCTAATGGACTGCAATTCTGTAGCAGAAGTGCATCTTTCAAGTCTCTCTGAACTGTCACATATGTTCCTCATGTCACGTATTGTTTTGGAGAGCCCGCTGTGTCCTCGAGGTGAATCGAGGCTGCTCAAAAGAACCCAGACAAAAAGTAGCAGATGTGTACTTTTGAATGGAAGGAGGGTGGACTGGGGGGAGAGGATAGTGACGAGGCGTGGGAGGAGGAGGGGGGTAGCACAAAAGAGTGTGTGACGTCCACGGATGAGCTCGCTATTGGCCGTCCCATCGTTTTTCCTCGCAGTGGTGTATTTTTATTTTTTTTTAAATTTGTTTTTTTGTTTTTTTTTTACTTTTCTTTTCACTGGTTGTATGATGTCAAAATGCTATTTCTGTCCCATGTTTCATGTTGCGTGTTTGTGTTATCACGGTGTGAGAAAGTGGGTGTGTGCATTTTGCAAGGCTCCTTCTCTACTGTTGCGAGGGTGGCATCATGCATGGAGTGTGTGTGTGTGTGTGGGTGTTTGAGAGAATGTGTGTACATGTAAATACTTCTTGGTCAGTGTTTTGTTTTCATCGCGCTGTTGACACCGAGGGAGGATCAACGGGCAGATTCCCCCACCACCCCTATGGTTTTATAATTTTTGAGGGACGTCTGGGACTTTTCACTAACGTTCAGGGCGCCAAAACTCCTGGAACACTTTTTTCCCCCCTCTTTAGACAAATCGAATTTTTAATTTTTTTAATTTTTTGGCTTTTTCAAGATCTAATTATGAAAGTCTTGGTTTAAACTATTTCTCCTCCCATGTAGAACTTGAATCTGCTTGTTGCGAAATCGACTCATTTTTCAACCATACAGCCGCCACACATCTCCCCACGAGCAGCTACTTGTGCACCACTCAAGGTCGTTTTGGGGGAAAACAGAGAACGCGTTTCTGGAATTGAGGAGATGCTAATATTGTCAGACATAAAAGTTGGCTCACGAGCTCCTAATCTGGTGGATTCCAAGTGAATAATTAGTTCTTTGGATTTCCAGGTGAAACGTCTTAACATTCGTTAAGGTGCACTTTGAGTTCTCAAGCAGCCAAGCATAGTGACAGCTTGTACTGCATCGTAACTTCGATGTGACCTTCTCTTCTAGACGTCCACAACATGCAAATATAAATATAAGTTGACCCCCTTGTTGCTGGGCCTGACCCCCCCACACACACATATATACACACACACACACAGCAGTCTTGGGGACACAAACACACTCCTGTGAAAGAGGAGCTGTATCTGCTCTCAGGCCAGCAGACAGCCTGGCATGCTAAGGCTAAAGTTGGAGCTGTTTTCTTTCTGTCTTATCTTCCATGTTGTAGATTTCACTGGATGTCACGAGGTAAGTGTCATCTGCCATGGCCTACAATACTGCTGACATTGCCAAAAGTTTGCAGACTGGTTTTTCCACTCTTTTAATTTATAATATAAAAAATATATATATATATATTTTAACCCCCTCCCCCCAGTCTGTGTCCCCTCTTTTTAACCCCCCCCCCCCCCCCCCCCCCCCCCAAAAAAAAATGTTTTCCCTCAAGTCATGCCCTCGGGCATCTGTTTGTAGCCACGATAAGTCGTGAATCCTCTAACTGGTCTACTGGCGTCTCTCTTTAGGGCCTTTAAGTCTCCAGTGCCCCCCTTGGAGGAGGAAGATGAAGAGTTTGATGATACAAAAGTCTGTCTGGACACCTGTGAGTTGTGATTTCTGCGACCAAGAGAAATACAGAAGACATTACAACAGTTTATTCTCAAACTGAAGTCGTCTTCTTCTTTCAGACAACTGTGACCTCCACTTTAAAGTGTCACGGGACCGTTACAGCGCTTCGTCTCTCACAATGGAGAGTTTTGCTTACCTGTGGTCTGGAGGAAAGGCCACCTACGGGGTGAACAAAGGCAAAGCCTGCTTCGAGATGAAGGTGCAGTAACGGGGAAGCGGTGCTTAAAGCTCTCGGTGGTAGCCGAGCCTGGCGTGTTGTTTAAAATCTTCTGGTTCTCTGTCTTCAGATCACAGAAAAGATTCCCGTCAAGCACATTTCGGGCAAAAACATGGAGATCCACGACGTGCAGGTCGGCTGGTCCCTCACAACAAACGACCTGCTGCTCGGTCAGTGCCCGCGCCGCCGCCATGCTTCTCGTTTAGAGAAAAGTGTTGTCAACAATCTAACTTTGTCTTGGACATGTAGCAGCGATCGTTCTCTGTTAACTTGCTCCCAATCACCAGTTCCATACAGACATGGAAACAGATGTCAGGGCGATACTTGATCCCACATATCAAAGTAATTTTAGTAAAAACAAAAAGAGACTCTGGATTTGACATTTCTACTGACTGTCGGTGCAAAAGAGAGTGCAACTTCAAGGAAGAGGCATGGAGATTCAGCCCAAAAAAAATCTCACCTTGAATGTAGAGTTAATAAATAAGATGTGCAATATGTGAAAAAAATATTATTGTGAAAATAGTTGAAAGTTACATGAAGTGTGAAACGTTGAGCTGTTGTAGATGTATTTTGAATAGATGGGTGAACCCGCATTATGTCATAGACTGGAGAGCTCCCTCTAGTGGTCTGCAGCCAGTACCACGTGGACTCAAACAGTTGTTTTCTTTCCCTCATCAATGTGCAGGTGAGGAGGAGCACTCCTATGCTTACTCAGGTAAAGGCAAGAAGACTACAAACTGCGCGACCGAAGACTTTGGAGAGACTTATGAAGAGAACGACGTCATCTGCTGCCTTATCGTAAGGAACCTCTCTTGTCGTTGGCCTGACTACACGGGATCTCCGCTTCCTTAGTCTCTTGCTCGTATTTGAGGTTTCTCGAGTCATTTCGTCATGCGAGTCTGACGTGTCCCGCCCGTCAATGTTCTCTCAGGACTTTGAGGGAGACGAGGTGGTGTTGTCCTTCTCGAAGAACGGCGCCGAGCCCGCCGTCGCCTTCGAGATCAGCAAGAGCAGCCTGGACGGCCAGGCGCTCTTCCCCCACGTCATCTGCCACAACTGCGCCGTGGAGTTCAACTTCGGCCAGATGGACACCCCGTACTTCCCGCAGCCGCAGGGCTACACCTTCCTGCAGCAGATCGACGTGGGCGAGCGGGTCCGCGGCCTCAAGGGCCCCCAGACCAAATCTGACTGCGAGGTGAGTCGGAATCGTTGAGCGGCCGAGAACTGAATCGGTGGTTCGTTACAAAGCTTTTTTCGTGGAAGTGTGCCTCGCGTGTAGATTTCATTGAGTCTTGTTGTGCAGATCATCGTGGTGGTGGGCCTGCCGGGCTCAGGGAAGACGTCCTGGGTGAAGAACCACGTGCAGGAGAATCCCGGGAAGTACTACATCCTGGGCAGCGACACCATCGTGGACAAGATGATGGTCAGTGCCGACTTCCGCATCCGGGAAGTTTGGACAAATGTTATCGACATGGTGATTAATATATTATCTATTGTGACGTAGATCAACAGCCTGAAGCGTCAGTCAAAGGACATCACCAAGCTGACCGCCATTTCCCAGCGCGCGCCCCTTTTCCTGGGGAAGTTCATCGAGATCGCCGCGCGCAAGAAGAGGAACTACATCCTGGACCATGTATGCGACTCGTTCTGATTCTCCACTTTCGTCCCCGTCTCACAGATCAAACTTAAGTTCAGGCAGTAACCACGAATCCTGTCTCCCCCTCAGACCAATCTGTCCGGCCCGGGCCAGAAGAGGAAGATGTGCCTTTTCGCAGGCTTCCAGCGCAAAGCTGTGGTCGTCTGCCCCTCAGAGGAAGACTACAAGGAGAGGGTCCAGAAGAAGGTTGAGAGCGATGGCAAGGAGGTGCCGGAACACGCCGTGCTCAAGATGAAAGGTGACAGAGAGACAAGTCCCTGCTCTTGAGTTTGGTTTCCCTTCGCCTCCCGTCTCTGACGGTTTTCCTCCGCCGGCAGGTTTCTACTCGCTGCCCGAGGTTGGCGAAAGCTTCGATGAGATCGTCTTCGCCGAGCTGCAGAAGGAGGAAGCGGCCAAGCTGCTGGAGCAGTACAAGGAGGAGAGCAAGTCGGCTCTGCCCGCCGAGAAGAAGCCCAACCAGGGGAGCACCACCCCCAAACGGGGCGGAGGCCCACGAGGCGGCGGCCGGGGGGGCAAGAACCAGTTTGGACGCGGCGGCGCCGGTGGACCCGGCCCGAGAGGCGGCGTCCGCGGAGGCTTCCAGAACAGAGGCAGCTTCCGAGGAGGCAGAGTGCATGCTGGGGCCAAGAGCAGCTGGAGTGAGTTTTGACTTTCACGTCATTTTAAAAAAACAAAACGCATTGTTTAATCCGAACGCTCCGTGCCTGCAGGTCCCGGCCCCCGCGGAGGCTTCAGCCGACCCCCCCGCGGCTTCCTGCCCCCTCCCGCCTTCCGAGGAGGCTTCCCCAACCGGGGTAACTTCAGCCGAGGCGGCGGCCCCCTCCCCAGCCTGGGCGGCTCCCCCAGAGGATCGCCCATGAGGGGCAACATGGTCCCCAGAGGAGTGCCCATGAGCAGGGGCGGGCCCATGAACCGCGGCAACATGAGCAGAGGAGGCGGAGGCAACATGAGCCGTGGTGGCAACCGAGGTCACCCCAGCCAGGTGGGCCGACTAACACTTCAGTACGGCAAGCTGGCGGACGTTATGAGTGGAATAATAAGATCAAACTAAATGCCGTTTGTTGTTGTTTTTCTCCCCACATCTTCAGTTCCAGCAGAGAGGCGGCGGCCGCGGAAACTTCGGCAACAAGAACGGCAACTTTGGCAACAACAGGAACAGCGGCAACTTCGGCAACAGGAACGGCATGGACAAGGCTCAGGCCTTCAACCAGAGCTGGCAGCAAGGGGTCAGTGCTTCACTTATTGTTGTTGTTGTCGTCATTGTCGTCGTCAGTGTGTAACAGTGTGTGTTTGTGACTCCGCCCCCCCCCCCCACAGTTCTGGAACCAGAAGCCCTGGAGCCAGCAGTACCAGCCCGGATATTACTGAGACACTTGTTCTAATGGACTGGTGGACGACAACGAGATCCACCGCTAGCCACGGAACATCTCCCATCGCCCTCCTGCCGATTTCATCTTTTCTTTTTTCCTCTTTTTTTAATTTTCTTTCTTTTTTTAAATCCTCTCTGCCGACTGCCGAGACTGAAGCGACTACATTCCACCGGAGAGTCGAGCGAGCGTCACCGGCGCTCTCCACACACACACGCATGCACAGCGTGGCCTCAGTCTCATCCCGCTTGTTTTGTTTTTAAGTTGTATATTTCCAGATATTCCACCACTTTTAACCAACCACGCTTTTAAGAGAATCTACTGTTTGTTATTTGAGGAACCAGAATTTTTTTTCTTTCCCCCCCCGTTTGGCAGATATTAAGAAAAGTTTTTTGTTCAGGATTGTGTATTTTTATGTGCTGTGAGTTTAGTTGTTGTTTTTTGTTTGGCTTTTTTTTTTTTATATAAAATACAAATTGTAAATAGATTTTTCTTGTTTTCTTTGCTCAATTCGCAAAGTGTAAGAATTTGTATTGAGGCTCGTCGACGGGACGGTTTGCCGGTTTGTCGGTTCGTCGCCGTTGAAGAAGCGAAGATACAACAGCAAGTTAAAATTTTCTTCTTTTTTTTTTAGTTCCTGTACTGCCATCGCAGCGCGTACTCCTGTGCAAAACTAAACTTATCACACTTTATGAATACCTTGCGTAAATTCCTTTTTCCGCAGCCACATTAGAGTGTGTGTGTGTGTGGGGTGGGGTGGGGGGGGGGGGTGGTTCAGGGGTCATGCTCAGGCACCCACGGTGCTCTGGGAATCGAACTTGCGATCTCGCTTCTCGAGCCTGAGGGCCCCCGCAGCCAGATAACATCCACACAAGACTGTTTCCTCATATGCAACACGTCCATTTCTTTCCACTCTTTCCTTGATCGATCGATTGAAGACAAATCGTCTCCGTATCAAACTTTTAACAGTCTGTTGTGCCAGAGATAACGAAAACAGCAGATCTCTCACTCCCAACACTTTTCCGAGAACAAACAAACCCCCCCCCCCCCCCCCCCCCCCAAGAGCCATCACACTCCTCGCTTGATCCGAGGAGAACGGACACAATCGAACATGAAATGCTCGGTCCTCCGGCTACGACATACGCAACGTCTCCCATCCTTTAAAATCCTCGCCTCTGCCTTGCTTAGCCGTTCCATCGGCCGTTCAATTCCGCGGGTCTGACTTGTTCCTTCAGTAGGACGGCAGATTCCTAAAGATCCACCAAGAAATCATCCGTTTTAAGCAGCAGGAACACAGAAGCTCCAGTTTCCCAGCTTCTGTCACACTAAATGAAGCAACGTTTGGCGAAAGGACCGTCGTACTCTGTCCGACGTCGTAGGAATTTAGTGGAAAACGTCGGGTTTTTTAGGCTGAAGTTGACCAACGTGATCGATTTACTGAATAAATTAAGAACTGCAGGAAACGACTCGCAGGTCTTTGAGTCTGCAACACTGACGACCAGCGATAACTTGAACACTCGATTATTAAGCGGCATTTCATGAAGTGCTACAGTCCGGAGTATATAATCCAACAACGTGCTGATTTAAAAGACATTCAGACATTCCTGCTGTATAAACTTGGTGGGGGGGGGGGCGCTCTGTAATGGTGAAGGTCATAAGAAAAACTCCACTATTTGTTTCACCAGTTCCAGTTCTGGTGCGTTAAATCCTGAATAAAAAAAACGGTCGGCTTTTTTCCCTCGTCGAGTTTCAGTTCAAAGGTGCATCGATGACCTTTTGACCTGGTGGGAGCCATACCTGAAAGAAAGGATAATTACTGGCGTTTCATTTCTAACGGTTCCTTTAGTGCAAGAAACTTCTGAGAATTCGTGCACAAATAACCCTTTGTTTTTTGTTTTTTTTAAACGTGTTGATTTCTGAGGTCATCTTGATCAGCACAAGAAGTCTGGGTGGCTCATCCTCACCAGCAGACATGAACTAAGGGCTGCACGGCGGCGGCGGCGCCACGCTCCTTCACACTGACGTATTCCCCCCCCCCCCCCCCGCGGCAATAACGGCAACAACAAACCCCCGACACCGGCTTGTCGGTGTGCAGCCATCCTCCGTTTTCCCCCGTATTGATTTGCTGAGCGAAACCTGTGTGTGTATATATATATCTATATATAGATATATATATATATATATACTTGCTACGAAACAAAAAGGCCACTAACTGAACCGTGCACGAATGTTCCTGAATTAACTGACTAGGTAATTGATGTGTCGTGATTAAGGGAGTATTAGTTTGCCCGCGTACTGCTGTGTGATTCTATTTAAACGTCCGGAGAGGTTATTAATATTATTGTTGTTGTACTGGAGACCGACATTGAGGCGGAATGCAAAGCTTGTGAGCCGACGACACGATACAGACACTATATTTTTATGGCTTTTTGTGTTGCAGGTTGTATATCAGGTCTTTTTATTATTAAACCCGACGGTTGCAAAATCTTCTTTTTTTTTTTTTTTTTTTTTTTTGTCTTTTCTATCCGACGGTTTTTAATTTTGTGTTTGGAAACGTCGGGATCGTTTTGTTTCTGTCTCGATTAAAGGTCGAAAGAAGCTGACGAACGACTCGACGGTGTAGTTTGTTGTTTGTGCTCTGACCATTAAAAGGGGTTTATTTTACAGTTTGAATAGATAGATCTATTTGTGCGCCGAGGGATTCAGAAAATACCCAGTATGTTAAAGAAGAGCTGGGGGGAAAGGGGGAATGTTTCACCGTTTCAGAGGAGGGATGGGAGATAATATCTGAAATACAATAAAATCCAACCAGTGGAATGGATGGAGTGACAAACTAAACGTTAAGGGAAATTATGCTCACGGGTGGGAGCAGCATAAAAAAAAACTGTTTAAAAAGAAATAAAACTTAAATATTCATAAAGAGACATCGGTAAAAATAGTTAATGCAAAAAGACGGTAGCCAAAAAATAAATACAAAATCTGAGGAAATTGCTCTATTATCTATCTGTCCGTGCAGCAAATCCATTTTACTTAATAAAAGAAACTCTTTAAATATTACTTTTAAATCTAGATTGAAGTTTATACCGTAAAGTCAAGGATTAAAGATAAGTAAATGACTTTTAAAACAACTCAGATTGTCTAAAGATTTTAAGTTCAAACAATTTGCAGTGTTATTATAAAGATTATTAAAGTCACTAAAAAAAAAAGGGATTTGACAAAATGGAGTGTTTTTGAAACTTATAAAGTTTATAAAACTTTTCTTGATTTGAAAGTAAAAATATATTTGATTATTAACTGATTGCTTTGTTTTGGATTTTTATCCCCCTGAACAATTTATTATACCAATAAACTCAGCTTTTAGTTTGTTTTTTTATGAAACTCTGAGTTTGCGTTTGGCTTTCTGTGGGTTTGGGTGCTTGTGATTTTCTCCGGCTTGATAAAGTGAAGTATGTCTTTTATCCCGGGGGAGAGGGGGGAGGGGGGGGACGGGTGATTCCCACTTAAACGTCGTGCTGCAGAAGTAAAGTCACAGAACAGAGCGGTTAGCGCTAGCGCACGCTGAGGTCAAGGCAAATGTTACCGATCAGTGAATACGTAACCAAGAGAGAACACAGACGTTCTCGTGGACAGACGATGGATCTGGATTTTTTTTTTACATTGACTGTCAAAATAAAAGTACCAAGTCCCAGGAGAACATGGCCTGGGAGCCACGACTGTCAGGAGGAAAACATTGTTGCTATTGTGCATCTACTGAGCATGTGCAGAAGAACTGTTAGCTATAGCCGTGGCGCGCATGCACACCAGCGGCGTTGCCGCCATTTCCGCCGTCTCCACGCAGACGAAGCGCCAGCGTTTCCAAAAAGTTGCTAAAGTTTAGCGCTTTTACTTGCAAAGTCGAGCGATGAGGCCACTGGAAGATGAAAGGAAGAGCGAGAGAGGAAGAAAGAGCGAGAGAGGGGGAGAGAGGAAGAAAGAGAAAGCGAGAAGGAGAGGAGAGAGGAAGAAACGGGGGTGAGAGTGAAAGAGAGGAAGAATGAGAGACAGAGAAGGAGAGAGGAAGAAAGAGAGGTAGAAAGAGGGGGAGAAAGAAAGAGAGGGAGAGTGCAGGAGAGAGGAAGAAAGAGAAAGCGAGGGGGAGAGAGGAAGAAACAAAGAGGGAGAGAAGGTCAGAGGAAGAAAGCGAGAGAGGAGGGGAGAGATGTGAGAGGAAGAAAGCGAGGGGGAGAGAGAAAGAGGAGAGGGCGAGAGAGGAAGAAAGAGGGGGAGAGAGACAAGAAGAGAACCATTCCATCCATCCATCAAGGAAAGAGATACGATGCAAACTGAACAGTCGACTCTTTGACCTTTAAACTGTGAGGTCAAAGGTCAAACCACCTCTCAATATCTCCTCACTCAGAGCATCATTACCAGTTTCTACATTCTGCATTAAAGAGAGAGTGTGTGTGTGTGTGTGTGTGTGTGTGTGTGTGTGTGTGTGTGTGTGTGTGTGTGTGTGTGTGTGTGTGTGTGTGTGTGTGCGTGCACGCACGTAGGCTTCGCCGTCCGGCCTTCCTGACGTCTGTGTGCGTCTGGAGCTCCGGCCGTACTCCCTGCACTCACCGCTGGAGACGGGCCGATGAGGATTGGCTCCCCCTGCCCAGACGGTCAGCTGCTCGTCTCGGCCAGGGCGGCCATGTTTACCTATCGGTAGCGTATTAGTGGACGACAGGACCCCCCAGGCAGAGAGCAAACGCCACATCCGGAGCGGCCCGCTCTACGCCCACCCTAACCGGCTTAAAGCCAATCGACTTCATGTTTCTCTATATTCCCCCGTGAACGCCTTCATAAGTCAGCGGGCAAACAGTTTGCTTGGCTTTACGACCCCCCCCCCCCCCCCCCCCCCCCCTCCCTCCCACCCTCCCTCCCACAGTGAGTGTAAACAGGGCAAGGCTAAGACAAAAGCCGCGTGTCAATGTGGTCGCGCATGTGAATGGAGGCGGATCAGGAAAGAGCAGAGAGTGCTAAGTGAAACTAAATACTTTATTTAACTAATCTGATGTTCATTCAAACATATACAACACCTCAAACACACCGTGAGTGACTGCAACACATTTTAATTAGAAAAAAAACAACAACACAATGTACTATATATATATATATACAAAAAGTGCTCGTGTGTGAAAATCCTCCCAAAATGCCCGTTTAAATAGAAAGTACTGTATTAAATACGCCAGTGACAAAACACTCGCAGTGTTTGCCGCCTCACGCTATGGAGACATTGTCCAACGTGCACGCGCACTTCTCCACCACCATGTTGGGGAACTCGGCCACCTCGATCTCCGTGTAGTCGCCCTTCTTCACCAGGTACATGATGGGCAGCGGCGCGCTCTCCGACACGCTGCAGCGCCGCTCGCCGTAGCCGAAGTGGCGCCTGGGCTGCTTGCAGGCCCCCGCGCAGCGGTAGGCCTGGTAGCCCGCCGGCTCGATGACCCAGTACTGCGTCCAGGTGAGCGAGCGGAAGTTGATGAAGTGCTCCTCCCGGCAGCAGGCGTCTCTGTTCCGCTCGCAGTCGCCGCGAGAGCTGAGGGAGGAAACGGCACAGGGAGTCAGTCAGGAGGTCGGCTGTCGTTTAAAATCTTTTCTTTAAGTCTCATTTGCACCTAGAAATACAAAACTGTTAAATAAATGTAATTTTTCATTTTTATTTTTTAATGTTTTTGTGTTTGGGACATTTAAGAAAGGTTAGATTTCATTAAAAAAAAAATTACAATTTAAAACATGGAAATCATATACTTCAAGTTAGATTTTAAAAAGGTCAAGAAGCACCTTATTTTCTTCTAACAGGCTTTTTTTTTTTTTTTTTAAATACAAGCAGATCAGACTTTCAGAAAAGGATATTGGAATTAAAGGCAAAATGAACTCATGAATTAAACCCATTACCAACTGCTGTTATAATAATGCTGAATAATGTGTTGAAACTAGAAAATTCCACAGGGAGTTTTGTGTGCCTGCCTCTCCCATCCACTTGGCACGGATACATTTTTTCGCAGTTTTTTGGGGGGGGAAACGTTTTGATGTACTTTTTGTGTCTGTGATCCCAACGGTGCTGGAATCAGTGAATAAACAGCAGGGAAAAGTAATAATAATAATAATAATAATAATAATAATAATAATAATAAAAATAATAATGCCCAGGATAGTAATCTTGGTGCCTTGCCACAAGAGGAGGCAAAATCAAGTCTGTTAATAATAATTAACAGTTAATATTACAAAAAAGGAGCTAAAAATATATACATCCTTTTTTCTTTTTTTTTTTTGAGTGCCGCATTTCTCCATCGTGCGTAAAGGAGCGAGGCGACGCCCACACCTCGCGCGCTCCAAACCCTCCTCAGCTCGAACCGCAAACGGCGACCTGGCCCTAATTGTCACACTGATACAATGTCCTGTATATCAAAAGCTGGCGCCTCGGCCTTACCCGTACTCTTCGAGGTCGAGTGTGTAGAGGACGAGCTCGGGCGTCACCGAGGTGTTGTTGTTCGTCTGCTCCTGGGTGGTAAAGCGGACACTCTTGGCCGCCTCTGCCGCGTAGCTGCCAGGTCTCTCGCCCTCGATCCACACCTCCAGGTGCATAGGTGTGTTCCTGCGCGTCTTGGACCAATAGTGCACCGCCTGAGTGACATCAAAGCTCTTCCAGCCGGTCTCGCGAATGGGGATCAACCTGTGAACGAGATGATTAATTGAAATGGGATTTTTCCGCCGACCACCACTGAGCGTTCGCGTAATCCACTTAAATGGAATTCAATTTGTTTCCAGACGGGTTCTTACCGTGAGTCCACCAGAGAGGTCCTGTTGGACGTCTCGTCCAGCCAGTAGATGCTGACCCTGGCGTTGGTGATCGGCCGGTGGTTCCTCCTGTCCGGGGCAAAGCGCTTGGTGTGGGACGCCTGCTGGAACAGCTTCAGCTCCGCCATGGTCACCTCGCTGTTGTTCGGGATCCGCTCATCCATGTCGAACACGACGCGATGCCGAGTGGTGTCAGAGTACACATACTCCCCGGAGATATCTAAGGCAAGAAGCATTTGGGCTGCTGTGGTCATTTTGTTTCTCACAACTCCATCAAATTCGTTTTCACGGCTGGGAGAATTTGGTGCGTAAAAATGTCTTTATGCGTATTTACGCACGGAAATGACTCTGAAGTCGAGCTCGTATTTCCTCCAAATGATATCAATCCTTGTAAATTGCTTCTTTTATGTTAAAAATAAATAAATAGAATAACATCCTTACCTGCATTACCAGGGATTCCCCTCAGGATGCCCGCCAGACTGGGAAGAGATCTGCGTTTCCTGCTGTGATGCATCTTCAGCATGGACACGTACTTGTTCCTGATGTGCGCCGGAACCACCAGGCTTTCCAAATCCCTTTTGTGGATCTTCGGAAGTTCGTCCAAGCCGAGTCTGTGCAGTAGTGCGTCCTTCATATCCTGGTGGGTAAAAGCCCCGGCGAGTCCACAGAAGGCGGCGCACAGGACACAGGCGCGGAGGAAATCCATGAGGGAGAGTTTGGAGTTGTGACAGACAGGAGGAGCAGCACAGTAGCAGAGACACGCAGGGAGACACAGCCTCTCTCATCTGAGGCCCCCCCTTATATTGTTGCGTCCCTCCCAGCCGTTCGCACTTTGTCGATGGGGGCGGGGACCCTTATCAGAACAAAGGTGCGACAATGCAGCCCCATCCTGAACAGGATATCTAAGTGGCCATACTTCAAACAACAACAATTAGACTCGAGTGGCGTTGGCATTGTGGAGGTGTAATTTCACTGTGGCTTCTCTAAAGAGATGTTTGAAGTCGGTGGGGTTTTTTTTGTTTTTTTTTTGCTGCAGAAGGATTCCGGAGGGGGAAAAATCTGCTGAGATGGACTGAAAAGTGCTTTAGAGGCTGGTGGAAAGGAAAGTGACATTTAAGTCTGTTTGCCTTAAATATAGTGAAAATATCAACTGCGCCGAGAATGTTCCTACACTTTGAGATTCACGGGAGAATTTGCTGCGTAAAGTCGTCTTTACGCGTCACATTTACGCACGGAAATGACTCGAGCTCCAAACGATACGATTCCACGTGGAATGATCATGTCTGCACATCTGCAAACTGTCCTGTTGGCACCACGAACACCTGCTGATTCAAATTACATTGTCAGATTCACTGTTTTCAAACCAAATATATACAAATGTGTTAAGTTTGTGCGATATTAAAGTTAAATTGCTCAATTATATGTTCAAACTATTAAAAAAGATCGACTTGAAATGATTTATGTACCTCAAATATACAAATTCAGTGAATTAAATGTTGAAGTTCGGTTTAAATCATTGTTTTAAGCGTAAGTATTGACAATTAATAATTAATAAAGAAACTACTCACCTAAATATATGTACAGAATATATAAAGAGATAGAGCGAAAGCAAATTGATGTTATATGAAAGAAACCCTGAATATTGTAAGATGAACAAAATGTTTATTATGAAAAAGTTAAATTTTTCTTGGAGATTAAATGTAAAATTTAAAGTCAAGTTTGTATTTTTTGGGGGGGGGGGGGGGGGTAATGAATTTCTTTCAGTGTCTGATAACCTGTTAAAGTTCAAGTATTATTTCAGGTCAAAAGTAACATGTGAACATTTCTTTTCTCACACAAACGGAGTCTGGATCAGTGAAGTGACCCGCGGAGACGAACCCCGTCCAACAAACCCACGGACTCTGTGAAATCAGGCTGTAATCCAACCGTGCTGCAGTCCTGCACTGCTACACGTGGGCCCCAGACAGACGTCTGACTGGACTCTCTCATCCCTGTGAACCTCCGGTGCCCTTTTCACCGATACACCCTCACACACACACTCACACACACACACACACACACACACACACACACACACACACACACACACACACACACACACACACACACACACACACACACACACACACACACACACACACACACACACACACACACACATATTGTACATTCCACTTGGCGATGTCAGGCCTGCAGGTTTGGCAGCAGTCTGTCACTCGCTGAAAAAAAAAAAAAAAAAAAAAAAGTTTGGTTCATTTTGGTACAAGTGTGGAACAAGTAGGTCCAGTCGGGAGGCCTGGGGGTGGGGGGTGGGGGGTGGGGGTGGATTGAGTGAGGAGGAGGAGAGACGAGAGGATTAGATGTTTATTCGAAGCTCTGTCACCCACTCTTGGCCCACTCCAGAAGATTAAAATTATTAGGCAAACAGACAGTTAATCCAGGGCCCCCCTCCCCTCCCCCCACCCACCTCCTCCCTCCCCTCCCAGCTCGGATGTGGATTGGGGCAGGCTCTTCACAGGTTGGTGATTATCTGATTCCATTGTGAGGATTTGCCTTGCCTTTTTTTGTCACACAAACATTAGAAGTGGGGAGCTCTCGCTGGCTGCCCGGGCCGCCGTTGTGTATTGGGGGCCGCGTTTGCTTTGAGATGTCAGACAGACTGAAGGGCCTCAACAGGAAGAGCAAATGACAGATGACTGCCAGACCCTCGCTCTGCAGCCAACTTCCCTGCAGCTTACAAATTATTACAAACTGCTGCTGCTGACCGTGGCGGCGGCGGCGGCGGCGGCCACCTGCACCACAGAACTAAAAGCTCCACGCCTGAGTTTGATTTTTTCTTTTTGATAAATAACCGCAATGCGTCCGCAGCAGATGTCGACATTGTTGATTTTCAAGCGTCTGAGACGTGAAGGCTTGACCAGGGAAGACATACACAGTTTGAGTTTAGGTAGAAAGTTTTTTTAAATTTTGATTTATTTTTAATTTGTTTGTTTAAATCAAGCTTTTTAAACACGCCAGGCTGTTACCGAGTCTCTTTAAGGTTGTTCCTGTCGTCCTCAGTAAAACAAACTCCTATACTACATGTGTCTTACAGGCTTTTTTTTTTTTTTTTTTTTTTTTAAATCTCACAATTATTCGGAGTTGAGTCACTTTAAATGTGATCAACACTTTTCAGTACTGATCATTTATTCATCGAGCTTCTATTCTACTTCATCCTGTTTAAAGTCACAGATCCCAGCTGAGTGGCCCTAACCTTAACCCTCTCTCTTAAAAGCACCAAGAAGTAAGTGTGTTGTACGTGGTGCTATATGAATAAAGTTGAATTGAATTGAGTGGAGGTGAGGGTCGAATTATTTCAGCTTGTATTTTACTTCATCTTTGACATTTGGAAGCAGGATCTGCTAAAAGAAAGAGTCATGAGATGACTAATGTATGAAAGAAAGCACTTTTCTCTCTTTTTTTTAAAGAATTCAAGCATTTCCCGTGAAGGAAAACGTCAGAACACAGAAAGAAATATATAGTTCTGACCAGTAAATACACTGGATTTGGACTCGGGGGAACCAGTGCTGTGTTCACTCTCACAAATGTATTGAATCAAGACGCTTTAATTAACATGGAGGGGAAAAAAAAACAACCAACAACTTCCAAAGTGTCTCAGCACTTGTTTGTGAAATTACCACGACTGAGGATGCAAATTCAAAACTGTGCACAAGTTGTTGTATCTAGAATAGGAAGCAGATACAAGTTGTGTGGTGTTGCTTGGTCGTTTTGGATGATTTGAAGGAAGTCTTCCTCCTCCTCCTCCTCCTCCTCCTCCTCTTCCTTGCACTCAGCATAAAAAGCTGTACTGATCACTTTATGACCGGTGGCAGTAATCTTTGATTTGCACACTGAGCTCTGCTGCTCATCCCACAAATGCTTGTTGTTGTTTTTTTTTTGCCAGAAATAGTCACGAGTTACTTCCTCTTTAATCAAATGAGTGAATTCAATTTGCAATGGACATGAGCCGGAGGTGTTTCACTCGGGCCCGAGACTCATTGTTCGCCCGCGTTATTGCTTAATTAACGGCGCCACTGTTCACCGATTAGGCCTTTAATCAGCTGGGAAAACTCGGCGGCGGGCGAGAGTCTGCTCACGGAAACCGCCACACCCTCTCTGCACGCGCTCAGTGGCATCCTGAGTGAGTCCTCGCGCCGGCGAAGGAACCGTCAACGTTCGAGAGGAAACGTTGACGTGTGTTTCTTTAAGAAAGTTCCAGGTGCTACCTGTAAGGCGAGCCACCCAGGGTCTGGCTGGTTTTCACTGCTGGTTATAACAACCTGAGCCGGGGTTGGTTTTTTTAAAGGGATTATGGGTTAGTTGTAATAACTAGACTTAGTATTAGTTGTAATAACAACAGCATGGATTGGTTTTAATAAGACAGTCTGGGTGAGTTATAATGGTCAGATTTTGGATGAGTTTCAACAAACACAGAGTAAGTTAGTTGTAATAACCAGATTGTTGGTTCATTATAACAGCC